>NC_069659.1:286380175-286980175 GCF_027244095.1 Hemicordylus capensis
TAATATTTGAAGCAGAAAATAACCAACCGTTGGTTTGTTTTTGTTGTTAATCACAGCAGGGATGATCCTCAGGCTTTTGGACAACTTCCCTAAAATGCCCCCTGCAGATTCAATCTGGGGAGTGATTCGCTGCTGTACCCATTATGATACCATTGCCAATAGAGAACATCTGCCAAACTTCACCCTAGACGATGGTGCAGTTCTAGGCAAGACAGTTGACTCTATGTGTGCACATCATACAAAGCCTAATAGATTCTTTCTTCAGGAAATGAATCTTTAAAACATGAAGAACCAATATTAACCCTGGGCTTTAAACAATGCCATCGAACACAAGGCTGTGAGAGGCTTGGGAGCTGTGGACCCTCCTCTCAAGCTAGCAGCATTTATTTTTCACTCTCTCTGAGTGAGGTGCATAACAACGCTGGCTGGCCCACCTGCCAGGACTAAAAAGTACATAGCACAGAGAAGCATGGATTAGACCATTCATTTTGTATATGCCCATCATACTTTCAATTAAACTAAGTGCTCAACTTGATGGGCTTTTCCAAGAGAGGTTTTAGCTACCAGTAGCTGTTCAGCACCTCAGTAAATAAAGCAATGGCACTGCCAAACTGCCAGGCAGGAGGGCAGTACGAGCCCTCTAATAATTGCAGGAATAAGGAAGGGAAATAAAGCATAAGCCAGACATTCAGTTCCCACAACTATGGCTTCGCCAAAGGGTGAGGGAGGGAGCTGTATAAATAAGGGTAAGGGTAGCCTTTATCTCTTTCAAGGCAATCAGCAAAGTAACAATAGCCCACATTCAAAATAAGTGTTGCACATAGGAAATGCTTCCTTGTGCACATGGAAGGACAATTTTTGGTAGCTCCTTCTTTCCTCTGCTGGGAGGAGAAGAAAGGAGCCTTCTAAAAAAACCATCCCTGAGAATACCCCAACCCTCAGGGATATGAACATAGGTGGCTGCAGAGGGTCTCCAAAAACTAACCCTCCCTTTTGTGCATGCAAGGAAGCGTTCCCTGTGAGCAACTCTTACTTTGGATGTAGGCCACCAAGACTAGTCCTATAAGCAGAGACCAGAGAATGGGAAGGGAAAGTAATAATCAGAACTCATGGTGAATGAGGAAGTTAGTTTAAAGAAATAAAGTAATGTTTTGTTTTGTTTTTAAATCAAAGTATAACTGACGACCAGTATGAATGGCTATTAGAATCAACTGGGTTTCAAGTAATGGGGTGGTGGTTGGTTCACTGAAGAAAGTGAAAGATGTGAAGTATGGAAGAATTGCAAGGTTTATTTGGGCTAGTTTTTGGTAGCTGGATTTCGCTTCTGACAATATTTTAGTCCAATTTTAAAAACTGGACAGACTATATTTTTGTTGTTTCCTATTGGCAGATCAGAATGACTCTAGATCCTATAATGTGGCTAAGTTCTGCCTTATAGCTAGCAAAATTCATTTAGAGCTCATTAAAAACTAAATATTCTATGAGATTTAACACCGCTCTGTATTAATTACATAATTTTGCTGTCTTGCTACCTTTTTACTCAGTGTCATTCTGTTATTACTGTTGACTAACTTTTATATATAGTTTTATACTCATAGTTTTAACTTCCAGCTTCTTCAACTTATTATACTAAGTAATTTTATAGAGACTTTTATTATTTTGTAGGAGTAGATTGTTTGAACCGTTTTTGTCTATTTTGCTGTTGTGCTGGCCAAAAAACGAAATAAAGACTATGACTAAGTATTTTTTGTGGCTACTTATTCATACCTCCTGGAATAGGTCAGACTAAGAACTTAAATAAATGAATAAAATTATATCATATGGAAACAACACAAGAAAAGATGGCACAGTGGAAAGGCTGTACATGTATTCACAAGTTGGCTTTTTCTAAATTTTATCCGCTGTAAAAATTTTCTTATTTTCATTTCAGATAAGCACTAGCAGGAAGCACCTGGGAATTCTGGCTTGCATTGTGTTCCATGCAAGCTTAAGCAGCTCACCATTCCTTGAGCTGAAAAACTCTCATGTAGGATTTAAAGCTCCAGGAAGGCACCCAGTATCTGAAAAGCCATTAACTCAGATGGATTTTTAAATAAGACTGAGGGAAGTGGGCAGGCACTCAGAACTGATCATTAAATGTAAAGGTGGATCGGACCTGGCAGTGTGAAAACAGTGCAATTTAAAAGTTGCTAGAAAGGCAAAGGGACAGGACAAAATGCCCACCTTTCCACACACTGGGAAATAAGATTTGATTCATTCCGTGGCTCTAAGGTTTGTTCAATTTCCATTGTGAATTTCCACTGCATAAATTCAACTTGGCTGCAAGAAGTCCCTGCTAGAAGCTGTCCAGAGCAATTGAAAGTGATGTGCACAAATCTCTCACAGCTGATTTCAAATACACACTAGGGCATTTTTAGCATATTTCTGCATATGCAGCCACCAAACCAGTCCTTCAGAAGAAAGTTGGGCATTGATTTACAAAAGTGCAATTAGATACTGTGCATACACAGAACCTTATTTGTGAACGATCTATCAATTTAGTTTATCTCACATTGTCTGGTTAATTTCCTCTGATTATAGAGCAGTGATGAGTCTGTAGTTCCAAAATTTCAGAAGGATTAGATGACATTCAGAAATCATCTGCAAAAAACAGAGGTTTCACTGCAGGGATTAATGTACCAGCTGCTTTCCCCAGTTTTAAAACCACTAATTTACACTAAGCCAAGCCATTTTTCTTCATATTATTACTTTTATCTTTATTTCATTACTCTTTTTACTATGGTTTGCTCCATTATTCCTCTGCATTGCAATCTCAACTCCTTCATATCTAACACCTTATCTACATGGAGACTCCACATTAAAATCACAATACTCATTTGGGACTGAGTTATCTGTAAAGACATATTCCCCATCACCTTTCATGTTGCAAACAAATCAAACAATCTGGTGGATTGTTCCAACAAGCTTTTGCATGAAGAGTCCTTGAAATATTATGTTGCCTGGGAAATTTTTCATCTATGAGAAATTCTGATATTTTGACACAACAATAGCAAGGTCTCCCTCTTATGCATCAGTGCTCAGAGTGAGCCTACTTCTTTGATGAAGGCATCCACCATAGCATGGACCTTCAGATTATATTACTCTTTTCTCTTATTCCCAGGATCTTGGGTCAGGATCCTAGGATGGTAGACAATTGGGCATCTTTCATACCCACCACCCTTTATGGTTGGCTTGACTTCCTATAGTATTCTGACTGAAGGCAAACATTCATGCCCCTCTGCTCAGAGCAGATCTACTCTCCTCATCCAGGGGGCAAACCCTTCAGTTAAAACTTCTATCTCTGTATCTTCGGGCATGCTTTCTGCAACTTGCTTACCAAAGGAGAATGTATGAAGCACTACTTAATGCCTACAAACCCTGCACCATGAAGTTTTACATTTCAAAATGGTCTAGGTGTTCTAACAAATTGTCTCACAAAAACTCTGCTTCTCTGAACTATCTGCTCTTTTAAAGGCTGCAGATCTGTCTTATTCATCTATAAAGGTTTGTACAGCTGCCATTTTCCCCATCTCACCGTCTGCTCATTCTTAAGGAAACATTTTTTCACTTCCTAACCTCACATGCTTCCTCAACCTCTTCCTTAAGTTCAGCAGTGAGACTGGTCTCCTGTTCTTGCTTGAAAAACACTTAACTCTGGCTGCCTGCTACTTCTGCTGATTTTAATAAAATGTTATCCTACCAGTGCTGCTTGCTTCAGTTTGTAATCTTCAGTTTTTCCAGAAACAGAAAAACAAAAACTGTTCGAAATAATGAGGCCTTCCTCATGCCATTAGGGAGTATTTTAGACCTACAGTCCACAGTGCTTTGAAAATGGCATATGTTTAACTGAATAGTCCTGAGAGATACCAATGACAATCGTAACACACCCCTGTCTATGCAGTAAAGCCATTACATGAATATGGCAATGTGTACACTTCATACTGCAAAATCCAATCCTTGTTTCTACCACAAAAGAATTGATGATCTGTTAAGTGCTTATTAGCCACTTCAAATAGTCATGTTGGACGAAGAGTAACTTTTTCATAAGGTCAGCATTTTGTATAAAGATTCTCAGCACTATAAGACATAGAACCAGGGTTTAGCTACAAGTCCTTAAGTTGGGCACAGGCCTGTCGTAATGGCATCAAGTAACTAGGAGGTTCTGGTCTAAGATTCCAAAAACAGTTATTAGTTTCTTCAAAATCAATGCTGATACCCTTCACAGCATTGACAAACTAGGCAATGACCAATGTGGACTATGACCCGGATTTTACTGGAGCAGTGACCAAACTCTCAACAGCTCCCGGCCTACAGCAAAAGAGATGGGGAGAGAATGGAGAGAGAAAGAGAATTCTCAGGAAATCCACAGCTCACAGAATTTGTGAATGAAGAGAGTTCCCTTTCCACTGCTGCTTGCCATGTGGTCAGAAAAAAATAGAGGGCAGGGACTATTAGTACATAAAAACAGCCCTGCTGGATCAAGCCCAAGGCCCATCCAGTCCAGCATTCTGTTTCACACAGTGGCTGACCAGCTGCCTCTGAGAAGCCCACAGACAAGAGGTTACAGGGTGTGCCCTCTCTCTAGCTGTTGATCTCCTGCAACTGGTATACAGAGGCATCCTCTAAATACCCCTGCTAACTTGGCAAAGAGGCACCTTTTAATGTGGTGATTCTCTTAATTAGCAGGGGGAGAGTAACTGGTCCTATTCACCGCCAGCACAGTACTTCCAGTGACTGTTGCTGGTGTCTGTCTTATGTTTCTTTTAGATTGTGAGCTCTTTGGGGACAGGGATCCATCTTATTTATTTATTATTTCTCTGTGTAAACTGCCCCAAGCCATTTTTGGAAGGGCAGTATAGAAATCGAATAAATAAATAAATAAATAAATAAATAATAATAATCTTGCCTGTGAGGCTGGAGGTGATCTATAAGCACCAGACTAGTAGCCATTGATAGACCTATACTCTCTGAATTTGTCTAAGCCCCTTGTAAAACCGTCCAACCTAGTGGCCAACACCACATCCCATGGCAGAGAATTCCATAGCTTAATTACATGCTGTGTGAAAAAGTATTTTTTTTTTGTTGGTCCTATGTTTCTTGGCAATCAGTTTCATTGGATGACCCCTGGTTCTAGTGTTGTGAGAGCGGGAGAACATTTCTCTCTCTCTCCTCTCTTTATTCCATGCTTAATTTTATACACCTTGATCATGTCTCCCTGTTCACCTCTTTTCCCAACTATAAAGCCCCAGATGCTGTAGCCTTGCCTCATAAAGAAGGTGGTTCAAACCCCTGATCATCCTGGTGGTTCTCTTCTGCACCATTTCCAGATCTACAGTGTCCTCCTAAGGATACGGTGACCAGAACTGCATGCGATACTCCAAATGTGGCCAAATCATAGATTTGTATAAGAATATTATAATATGAGCAGTTTTATTTTCAACCTCCTTCCCAATAATCTCTAGCATGGAATTTGCCTTTTTCACAGCTGCTGCACACTGGGTTGACGTTTTCAAGAAACTGTCCACCATGACCCAAAGTTCTCTTTCTTGATCAGTCACTCACAGCTCAGACCCCATCAGCATACATGTGAAATTGCCCCCCTTCCCCTCATGTGCATTACTTTACATTTGGTTACACTGAACGCACACACTGGGTACTTCTGGTCTGAAGAGGCAATGAGGCAGCAGGGAACTACGCTGCCACCCCGCCGGGCCCTTTTAAAGTGCAGCGCTGGTGGGGGAAACACGCCAGGAGGAGTAAGAGCACTCTCAGAGGAACACAGGAAGCTGCCATATACTGAGTCAGACCATTGGTCTATCTAGCTCAGTACTGTCTGTACAGACTGGCAGCGGCTTCTCCAAGGCTGCAGGCAGGAATCTTTCTCAGCCCTATCTTGGAGAAGTCAGAGAGGGAACTTGAAACCTTCTGCTCTTCCCAGAGTGGCTCCATCCCCTGAGGGGAATATCTTACAGTGCTCACATGTGGTCTCCCATTCACATGCAATCAGGGTGGACCCTGCTTAGCTAGGGGGGCAAGTTATACTTGCTACCACAAGACCAGCTCTCCTCTCCCACATCCTTAAAACTATCCCCACCACCACCGCTGTTGAACTGGCCAAACGGCGGTCTTTCAAACCTGTTCAGCCTGTAAAAGCATCTTCGAACAAGTTCATGTACTTCTCTACACTGAACTGCATTTGCCATTTTGTTGCCCATTCACCCTGTTTGGGAGATCCTTTTCAAGTAGCTCACAATCTGTTTTGGACTTCACTGCCCTAAATAGTTTATCGTCATCTGCAAATTTGGCCACTTCACTGCTTACCCCAGCTTCTAGATCATTTATGAACAAGTTAAAGAGCACTGGTCTCCGTGGGGGACCCCACTTCTTTTTCCCCTCCATTGTGAAAACTGTCAATTTATTCCTATCCTCCGTTTCCAGTCCTTCAACCAGTTACTGATCCACAGATGAACCTATCCCTGTATCCCCTAATTTTTATTCAAGAGCCTTTGGTGGGGAACTTTGTCAAAAGCTTTTTGGAAGTCCAAGTATACTATACCAACCAGATCACCTTCATTCACATGCCTGTTGACACTCTCAAAGAACTCCAAAAGGTTAGGGAGGCAAGACTTGCCCTTGCAGAAGCCATGCTGGCCCTCCTTCAACAGGGCCTGCTCCGTCAACAAGGCATGTTTAACAATTTTGTCCTTATGCATGTTTTCCATCAATATACCCGGCACAGAAATTAAGGGGCCTGTCATTTCATGGATCCCTTTCTGAAAATCAGAGTTACATTAGCTACTTTCCAGTCCTCTGGTACAGAGCCTGATTGTAGGGACAAGTTCCATATTTTTGCTAGGAGATCATCAATTTCACATTTGAGTTCCTTTAGAACTCTTGGATGGACAACAACTGGCCCTGGCGATTGTTAATTTTTAGTTTTTCAAGACAGTTTAAACCATCCTCTCTCAACTCAAATTGGCCCATTTCTTCAGCCTCCAAGCCTGAGAAGTCCAATTCCAGAGCAGGTATACGATCAGTATCCTCCACTGTGAAGAGAGATGCATAGAACTCATTGAACTTCGCGGCAATCTCCTTATCCTCCTTAATAATCCCATTCACATCTTCATCATATCAAGGTCTGTCTCCCTGGCAGGTTTTCTGCTTCTGATATGTTTAAAGAAGTTTGTTATTCTCCTTGATGCTTCTAGCTATATGCTCCCAAAACTCTCTTTTTGCATCCCTTCTTGTCTCCTTTCATTTATTTTGCCAGAGTTTATGTTCCTTTCTGTTCTCTTCATTTGGGCAGAACTTCCATTTTCTGAAGGAAGTCTTCTTCTCTTTTGTAGCTTCCCTGATCCTACTTGTTAGCCATGCTGGCGTGCTCCTCAGCTTGGTGGTACCTTTCCTCCTTCTTGGTATACATTCCAACAGCTCCTATTATTGTGGTTTTAAATCAATTCCATGCTTTCCGGAGTTATTTGACCCTCCTGACTTTCCATTTCAGCTTCTTTTTTACCAATACCCTTTAAAAAAAAGTTTCCTCTTCTGAGGTCCAGAAGTGGGACTTCCTTTGCAGTGCTCCGCTCACATATAAGCTGAATTGGATCACACTATGGTCACTATCCGCCAACTCTGATATTGTGCACCAGGTACTGGACACCACTCAGGATTAAATCCAAGGTCACCTTCTCTCTGGTTGGTTCTGCAACCAACTCTTCTAAGGAACTGTCATTTAGATGCCTAGAAATTTGGCCTCTGTCAATTCCCAAATATGAATTTGCCCAGTCTATGTGAGAATAATTGAAATCACCCATTATTACAGCTCTGTCTCTCTTTGACACCTCTCTGATTTGCTTCTCCAGCTCCAGGTCACTCTCAGCATTTTGATCCCGAGGGTGATAGCATGTCCCTAGTAACACATTTCTTTTCAGACCTTGCATTGTCACCCATGGTGATTCTGTGGAGAACTCTGGTCCTCCTTTGTTTTCTAACTTGTTGGATTCTATCCCCTTTTTAATATACAGTGCTACTCTACCCCCAATCTACCACTCCCTGTGCTTTCTAAAGAGTTGGTATCCAGGAATAACAGTGTCCCACTGGTTCTCATTATTCCACCAGGTTTCTGTTATGCCCACTATATCTATGTTTTCATTAGCAACCAAGCATTCCAGCTTAGCCATCTTGACTCAGAGTTTCTGGCACTGGTATATAAGCACCTATACATCAAGTCTCTTACCTGGCATTGGCGTGTGCTATCTCCCTTGGCCTTTTTGACCAGCTGCCATGTGTTTCTGTCTGCTCTACTCCTGGTTCTATTCTGTCCCCTTCTGGTTTATCTGAAACTTTTGTACTCTTGCATCTTAGGGTATTTTGCTTGCCGAACCAGATACCACCCAGTTCCTGTCAGCAACCCCCCAGGCATCATTTTAAAAGCTGCTCTGCAACCTTTTTTATTTTAAGCACCAGCAGTCTGGTTCCATCTTGGTTCAAGTGAAGCTCATCCCTCTTGTACAGGCTTTGCTTGCCTCAAAATGAATCACAGTGCCTAACAAACCTAAACCCCTCCTCCCGGCACCACCATCTCATCTCCACGCATTGAGACTCCTTAGCTCTGCCTATCTTGCTGGCCCTGCACATGTATCAGATAGCACTTCAGAGAATGCTACCCTGGGGGTCCTGGACTTCAATATGCTACCTAGCAGTCTAAATTTAGCTTCCAAGAACTTCTGACTGCATTTCCCAACATGATTGGTGCCAACGTGCACCATGACAGCTTACTGCTCCCCAGCACTGCCTAACAGCCTATGCAGATGCTGGCTATGTCTGCAACCTTTGCACCAGGCAGGCAAGTCACTGTGCGGTCTACATGTGGGTCACAAATCCATCTCTCTATTCCCCTAACAACAGACTCACCCCCTACTATGAGGCCCCCAGCCCCTGGAGAAGTATCTTCTGTATGAGAGGATATGGGCACATCAATCAAGGAAGGGGTCTCTTCTAAGGGAGCATTCCCCTCTTCCTCAGAATGATGTCCTCCTTCCCTGAGACCTTCATTCCCTATGACAGCAGAGGAGCTGTCAGCCTGGGACTGGGATGCCTCTATCACATCCCTGAGGGTCTCACTTCTGCCCCTCAAGCAGATAGTCATATATGCAATACTCTGTGAAATATAGTGGGAAGCATCCACTCCCCATGCAAGATAAGCTACTGTACATGGGTAACAAGTGGAGGGTGGAACGGAGAGGTGTCACATCTAATGTTTCAGAACTATTTGGTAGTTTTACTGGGTTTTACCTCTGTTTTTATGGTATTTTTAAAGCTATAGTCTGCTTCTGTTTGTTTTTACTATATTTTAATTTTGTTTTTGTTAGCTGCCTTTAATTAATCTGAAAAAGGCATGATATAAATTTATAAACTTTTTATAGCTCCTGTGTATGACTTGTACAGGCACATTTCCATCAATGCACAGAAACCCCCAAAAGCAGTGGTTGAAATGCAAAATCTACTCAGTAGTACAACTCAGGAGTTACTCTGAAGGAGTACTCTGAAGTAATGTAGTCTAAATGTCAGCCAGTATGATTTACTTTAGACATAACCCCAAGTAAAAATAGATGCAGCAACTGTGGAAAAGAACCAGGAAAAAAGTTTATCCATGCTGATGAAATAATGCCCATATTTTGAATAACTGCCTCCTCTGCATCACAGCTCATGAGCACTCTGAGCGTGGGTTGGAGAAAGTTAGAAAATAATATAGTTTGTTCTATTCCTCTATGAGACCAATAACAGACTAAAAGAGCATTGGTTACTCACTGTGAAGGCTCCTTCTTGCTGCGGGGTCCAAGGGCGTCTGACTGATGGGTTATCTTGACCCACATGACTCCAAAAGGCAAGGCTATGCAAATCAGTAGAGGTTTTAAGTTCAGGAGGAGCAAGCCCCTCCTCAGTTCTTTTAGTACCAGAAGCAACAGGTACAACGATGCGAAGCCACATCTGGTAAACTAATTGAAAAAAAATGAGTCAAAAACACAGCCAAAAACCCAACTAGGCCAACTTTTCAGAAAAACACTTGTCAGAAAAAACACAATCTGATACCTGGACAGTAGGAGCTGGCACAAGGGTGGGTTGAGACACCCTTGGATCCCGCAGCAAGAAGGAGCCTTCACAGTGAGTAACCAATGCTCCATTCTCTGCTGCTCTGGGTCCAAGGGCATCTGACTGATGGGACATACCAAAGCTCTAAGGCCCAATAGGGAGGATACCAGCGACTACCGTGCAGGGAGCACCTGCTGGAGGACGTGCGTCCCGAAAGCTGCCTGGGCAGATGCAAACATATCTAGTTTATAGTGTCTGGTAAAAGTAGAGGGGGCCTGTGAGGTTGCCGCTTGGCAGATGTCCTGGACGAGAGCATTAGTGGAGAAGGCCGCTGACCTAGTAGAATGGGCCAAAACCTTGGTGAGTGCCCGAAGGCCTTGAGATTCGTATGCCAGAGATATGCACGCCATAAGCCACCTACCTATGGTGGCGGGTGTTACTGGCTGGCCCATAGACTGTGGCAGAAAAGAAAAAAATAGGGACTTGGAGGTCTGAATGTGCTTGGTCCGCCTGATGTAATTTTTGCGGACATCAAGTTTGTGCCATGCCTTCTCGGCCAGTTGAATTGGGTGAGGGCAAAAGGAAGGTAACACAACATCTTGGGACATGTGGAAGGGAGATGCTACCTTAGGGCGCAAAAAGGGGTCTGGGATTAGACTCACAGAGTCCTCAAAAAAAAAAAAAAAAAAAAAAGCGCAGAGGTTTTTGTGTATAGAGAGAGCCCTGAGCTCAGAAACTCTACGGGCAGAGGTGATGGGTACTAGGAATGCGAGCTTGAGTGAGAGCATCTGTAGGGAAATAGATGACAACAGTTCGAAGGGGGGACCCTGGAGGGCCTTGAGGACAGTATGCAGGTTCCAGTTGGGGAAATGATGAACCACCAGTGGAGATAGGAGAGTAGACCCTGTAAGAAATGTTTCAGGTGTGGGTAGCAACGGCCGGCTCCTTTAGATGTTCCCGATATTAGACCCATGAGGGAAGAGGCTTGGCGTTTTAGTTTGTTAGCTGAGAAGCCCTTGTCCAGGCCGTCTTGCAGGAACTGCAACAGGTGGGACATGGATGCTGACCCTCTTGGTACCCCATGGTGATCCAACCAGCATAGAAAGACCCTCCACATAGATTGATATATCCGGTACGTGGATGGATGTCTGGAAGCCAGCATCGTGTTTAGGACTGATGCCGAGCACCTGTGGTGCTTCAGGAGGTGCTGTTCAGTTTCCAGGCAGCTAGCTTTAACCAGCCTGGATCTGGATGTGAAACCGGCCCCTGTTGCAGTAGATCTGGTGTGATGGGAAGCAGCAGGTGGGGTTCCGAGGAGAGGTTGAGAAGTTCCACGAACCACAGCCTCCATGGCCAGAATGGGGCCACCAGAATGATCTGAGCTCATAGAAGCTTGACTCTGCAAAGGACCTTCGCCAGAAGGGGGGTGGGAGGAAACGCATAGAGGAGGCCTCATGGCCATGGAGCCGAGAGAGCGTCCACTGCTTCCGCCTGCCGGCAGGGAAACCTCATGAAGAAGAGGTATAGATGTGTGTTTGCTGGAGTCGCAAACAGGTCCAATAGGGGTAGTCTGAAGTGTTCTGTGATGATGAGAAACGTCTCCGGGTGTGGGTGCCATTCCCCTGGGTGGAGGTCTGAGTGGCTCAGCCAGCCCGCTACTGTATTCAGATCGCCCTGTACGTGATGTGCCATCAAGGATGCCGCATGGCATTCCACCCAGTGGAACAGTAACGTTGTCTCCGCCTGGAGGGACTGGTACCTGGTACCCCCTTGTCGATTCACACGAGCCTTCGCTGTGGTATTGTCCGTGCGGATAAGCACATAGCGGTGAAGCAGTGAGGTCTCGAACTCCTGCAGGGCTAAGCGGATGGCTCTGAGTTCTAGCCAGTTTATGCTGTGTTGGCATTCCTTTGCCGACCATCTGCCCTGTACTGAGAGGTGCGAACAGTGAGCTCCCCATCCTCTTTTGTTGGCATCTGTAGTCACGATGATCCTAGGGGGTTCGAGGAACTCCTTTCCCACAGATAGGTGTGGGGTGGTGATCCACCATCGTAGGGAGTGCCGAACCTCCTGGGGCAGAGTCACCCATCTGCTGGACTTGACTGCTATGTCTGCATGAAATGGGAGCAGGGGCCTCTGGTGGAAGAGTCCCCAGGGTATGGACTGTAGGCTTGCCACCATCGGGCCTAGGAGTCTGGATAGATCCATGAGAGGTGTGCGGTTAGAGCTCAGGACCTTGCGTACCTCTGACTCCAGGGTGTGTCTTCGGTCCTGAGGCAGGAAGAGCTTGTCTAACTGGGTGTCTGTCAGAACTCCTAGGTGGAGAATCTGGTGTGCTGGGAGCAGTTGACTCTGCCTTGTTTATGATGAACCCATGGGCATTGAGCGTTTGGTCTGCAGGTCCAGCTGAGCTGTCTGGTGTGACTTCAACTGAATAAGGAGATCGCCCAGATATCAAAAGATCCCCACGCCCTGAAGTCTGAGGTGCGCTATCATGGGGGCCATGATTTTCGTGAATACGCACAGGGCTGATGAGAGGCCAAAGGGGAGAACCTTGTACTGGTAGTGCACTCCCGCATACAGGAAGCGGAGAAGATGGCGGCTGCCCCAGTGAATGGGCACGTGCAGGTAGGCCTCCTTGAGGTCTATTGACATGAGGAGATCTAAGTGGTGAAGGGCCTCTGAGATGGATCTCAGGGACTCCATGCGGAAGGTGCGCTTGCGGACAAAGGGGTTGACATGCTTCAGGTCCAGTACTGCCCGCAACGACCCGTCTTTCTTGAGGACTGTAAAGATGATTGAGTGGATGCCCAGACCTTGCTGATGGACAGGCACTGGTTCTATGGTTCCTATGGGAGGGGGGTGGCTGGACAGTTCTATGGAGTAGCCCTCCCTTACAGTGGACAGTACCCCCAGATATGATGTGGTGGCCTCCCAAGCATGCCAGTGAGAAGAGAGATGACCACCTAGGGGCACCTCTCCCGCCCCGTCATGCCTGCTGTTTAGACTGTTTGGATTGGGAGAAGAAGGAGGCCCTGTTCCCAAACTGCTGTCTAGATGTCCTGGCTCTACCCCAGTAGGGGCGATGAGCCCTTGACCCCCTGTTCCTGCCCCCCAAGGAAGACTGAAAGGAGCGAAAGGGCTGAAAATACCATCTGCCCTGGGAGCGGTCCTGTCTTCTAGCAGCAGAGGGCACAGCTTTCTTTTTGTCCTTAGATTCAATAAGGACTTCGTTAAGGGCCACATCCCAAAAAAACCTTTGGCCATCATATGGGATGGAGACCATATTGGTCCTAGATATGGCATCTACTTGCCAGTATTTTAGCCATAAGTTGCGCCGGCCTACTACAGAGGCCATAGCTGCCTTAGAGGCGAAGCGCAGCCCCTTCAGGGTGGCATCAGCAATGAATGCTTGTGCCTTGTGCAATTTCAAAAGGGTCTGGCGCAGTCTAGCCAGGTCCGAGGGGGGGTCTTGAATCAAATCATCCAGCCAGATAAGGGAGGCTTGTGCCATTATAGAGGCTGCCGCCGAGGCCCTCATGGATAGGGCTGAGGATTCATTGATGCACTTTAATGCTCCCTCCATACATTTATCTGCTGGGTCCTTGAGGGCTGATTCCCCATCTCTGGGCAGAACCAAACTAGAGATTAATTGGACCATGGGCGCATCTGTAGGGGGCGTACTGAAAATCTCACTCCCCTCCTGCTGAAAGGTATAGAGCTTGTTGGCCACGGCTGTAGCCATTTTGAATTGAGTGGAGAGGGACCATTCTGCCTTGGCCACTTGCACAAACTGCTTAGGAAGTGGCAGAGCCACAGCAGGGTGTTTTGAGCTGGGGAACACTAATGCACTCTTACTGGCTCGTTGGGCCTCCTGAGAAGCGGGGGGGGGGAGCCCCAGGGCTAGTACTGTTTTAGACATCAGAGGGGCCAAATCTGGAACCTGAAAAAGTCTAAGGGGTGCCTCAGGCAAGTCTGGTTCGTGGGTATCAGACCATTGACCCTCAGATCTATGTTGATCTGGGTCCTCCTGGCCTAAAAGATCTGTTGAGTGGTGAAGATCCCCAAGGGAGCTAGGAGTGTGTCATTGAGCCACGCCCTGGGTGGCCCCGCTAGCTAAGTTCCCCGTATCCCTGAGGGAGGTGAGCCCGGGGGGAGGGGACCCCCGATCAGAAACCTCAGAAACCTCAGTGGCACTGAGGTCCCTCTGTCTAGACCTAGATCTGAACTTTTGGGGTTTTAAAACATGTTTTCTCTTTTTCTTTGCCTTTTTAGGGGCAGGAGTTTCAGAAGGGGAGGATTCAGCGCTGAAGGAGGCTAGGGAGTACTGCCTAGACCGGTTACACCTTGTTGATTACAAGGCATCATATCTTTCAAGAATGGTGGAGAGTAGGTTCTCTACCCACAACCCCCAGAAAGTAGGCATATCTGATGGTAGCCGAGTCACTGTTTTGGGAGACGGGCTAGTCGGGGTTGGGCTAGATGACCCCAAGGGTCACCCAGTCGCAGGGTCAGAAGACTGACTAGGCCTGGCATGGGCCACACTCACCACCTCCTGCTGGGCTGAAGAGGCGCTCCTGGTGACCACTCGCTGCTGTGGCTGTGCCCTGGGAGGTGCAGTGTCTGTGGACATGCCCTCCCCTTCCACTGCCGGTCTTGCTGGGACCTTCTTCAATAGTCTTGGGGGCGAGAATGCCATTGCTGGTGGGTCCATGTTCATGTGGGTCCAGAGAATCCCCGGAAAGCCCCAGGGGGCCACACTGTTCGGGCGGGCTGCCCTGGAGCGTCCAGGAACGGCAGGAGGGTGTCGGGGAACGTGGAGATGGGAGCTCTGCCCAGCTCGCTTCCCTGCTTGAAGGCTGAGGCCCTGAGTGCACCGGAACGCCGCCAAACAGGCGGCAGAAGTTCTCCGGCTCCAGAAGTTCTGCGGGCTGCAAACAGCACGCCCGTGACTGCAGGTTCTTCAGAGGGGTTGCGGGCGGCAGCTGAGCCAAAAAGCCAGCCGAAGACCCCCTCAGAACGCGTACATGTAGTATTCTGAGGGGTCTTGCCATCCAATGTGGCCCAGGAAAGTGGCGGGGTGGTGGTGGAGCAAATAACAATAAGAGCTGCAAAACTGAAAGTAAAAGTAGCATCACTGAGAAGCTGCCTGGAGTCTTCGCAGGACAAAAAAAGAACTGGGGAGGGGCTTGCTCCTACCGAACTTAAAACTTCTACTAATTTGCATAGTCCTGCCTTTTGGAGTCATGTGGGTCAAGATAACCCATCAGTCAGATGCCCTTGGACCCAGAGCAGCAGAGAATCTCCTTCCCATGTTGGCGCTGGCTACAAAGTGGGCAAACTTAACTTTTTAAAAGCTAAAAGAAAATCATTGTGT
Organism: Hemicordylus capensis; assembly: GCF_027244095.1. NCBI lineage: Eukaryota > Metazoa > Chordata > Lepidosauria > Squamata > Cordylidae > Hemicordylus > Hemicordylus capensis. The sequence continues at coordinate 286,395,684 of NC_069659.1, forward strand.
TTAAGGGAGCACAAATGCTTAGCTAAGTTGTTCGTGGTTTGGCACACTATGTTCAGTGTGTGAGAGATTTCTGATGTGGAAAATCAGCAGTTCACAACAGCACACCTGACTCTAAATAACTTTTCTGAAATTATTTTTAATGCACAACATATGCTCAAACACAAATCTCAATAAAGCAATGGCCCAAAGAAAAAGGGCAGAGTGGCTGAAATCTTTCCTATGTATACCCAAAGGGACATTAGCTTTTGCACAGGGATAGCTGCATTCTTGTTAGCAGTATTGATTGGGAAGACAGAAAACAAGGCAAGTTAAAGGCTGACACAGCTCCATCATTTTTTAAATGCACTGCTGCCTTCATGCCTCCAGCCTATTGATCAGAGCCTATCTAAAGATAGGGATTAATCAGTACCAGGATAGCCTCTGCTTCTAGCACTTGTGTGTATGCCCCTTCTGCATGGAGAAAGTAGTGACAGGATTTTGCTGTCCTCTATCAAAATCCCTTGAAGGAGAAGCTTTGATTATCCCAGGGGAGGGCATTAGATAACACAGGAAGCTGCCTTATACTGAGTCAGACCAGTCAGGAAGGGGGAAATGGGCCTTCATATAAGGCCACATTCTGAAGTTTCTGCACTGGAATTCACTCTCCAGTAGAGGGGGAGGAGGGTAAAAGCTCCTGCATGCTCCACCATATCTCTAAATCAGGATATATTGTGGGTAACTGAGTGTCTGGCAGAGAGATAGGAAGGAGGAGACAGAAATCTCTCCCCAAGTGTCCTGTTTACTGTGCATATATACTTTCCTGCTCTGCTGAGAAAGGGAAAGAATGGTTGCAGAGTGTGCAGAGCAGTTATTTGGTAGCTGCTAGCCTGGAAAGATTCTGCAACATTTGACAAAGAGAGCAGATCTTGGTACTCCCTCAGTGAAGTGTTATAACTATCTGAGCCCACTTCCTGTGCATACGTAAAAGTTGCATGAAGTTAGAGGAAACTGAGCAGCAAGCAAGTCAGGATAGGTAGAGGTTAAAATCTAGGCAAATGGGACAAAGGATAATTACCCTTGGAAACACATAACAGTTCATACACATACGCAGCTCAGTTAAGCAGCGATAGCATGCGCTGCCCAGTAAAAAGCAAGAGAAGGAAATTTCGGAGAGAGTGGAGATTGCTGGAAAATTCTGCTTAGGACAAATTAGCCTGACCTAACACTATACACAAAATCTAGAATAAAAACAGGTGATTTGTAGATCATAATCAGAAGTAAAAAATATTATGGTTATGAACAAATTGTTGAAGGGTGTGAGGGACAACAATGAAGTCCTCACACAGCAGAGTATGCTTTGGTGGTAAAGATGTTTTAACCTAAGAGATTATCTGTAGACAATAGGTTGAGTTCAAAAACCAAAGATTTATTAAGAAACTAAATCTCATACTGAGAGAGAGCAATTGAACAACATATACAAACAGGCACTAGCCTTCAACAACTGAACAATTCTGACTCTTAACTGACCAAGAGAGACCTATTAACTAGGGATGTACATGCAATGGGATTTGCATTCCGTTCAGAGCTCGCAAATACCTGGGACATTCCATCAGAACAATTGGTTGAGCAGGTTGTTCCAACAGAACGAGTTCCCAATGTTTTGAGTGTTCCAAGCACCATTTTGAAGGCTCATTTCCCCCTTCCTGACTGGTTTTGGCACTGGCTTCCAATTGGCCTGCCATCTCCTTGCTTGGCTTGTTATCATATAAATCACATTGATTTGTACGATAACAAGCCAATCAAGAAGCAAAGAGATGGTAAGCCAATCAAGATGCCAGTGCCAAAACCAGTCAGGTAGAGTAAAACAGGCCTCTAAAATGGTGCTCAGAACACTCAAAACGTTCTGACGGAACAGGGTTGTTCCGTTGCGAACTCAAAACAGGCCCTTCATTTGAAGGACATTCTGTTTCTAGCTTGAAATGGTCCATTTTGAGTTGGAATGTTTTGAGCTCAAAACATTCTGTACATCCTACTATTAACATAACTCCTCATGTCTCTAGTGACCAGAAGAGGTTACTGTGGTGCTAAGAGCAATGCTTTAGAATTCCCTTTTCTAACACACTTTCTCATGCTTGAGCACTGATCAACAACTCCCATAATCTCTCATAACGCTAGAAGATGATCTCTTGGCAGTACACCTGCTAACATCTTATCTGTTGGGCAGTATTTTAACTCCACAAGACCATGTTCTTGTACATCACATACATAATGGTGTTTTGTGTCAGTATGCTTTGTTCTGGATTTTTTCTTCTCCATTTGTGAAAGCGAAATACAACTGATTGCCCTTAAACAATACAACTGGTTATGGTTCATCAATTCCAAAGAGTTGTAACAATTTGTGTATCCATGTCACCTCCTGGCAAGCCTGAGTGGCTGACACATATTCTGCTTCCGTAGAGGCAAGAACAAGTGTTTTGCTTTCAACTGCACCAACTTATGCACCAACTACTCTTTCGGGTAGTGAAATCCAGAACGGATTGTGAGGAGCTCCAAAAGGATCTCTCCAAACTGGGGGAGTGGGTGACAAAATGGCAAAGGCGGTTCAATGTAGGCAAGTATAAAGTGATGCACATTGGGACAAAAAACTCCAGCTTCAAGTATACGTTGATAGGATCTGAGCTTTCGGTGACTGACCAGGAGAGGAATCTTGGGGTTGTGGTGGACAGCTCATTGAAAGTGTCGACTCAATGTGCGGCAGCTGTGAAAAAGGCCAATTCCATGCTAGGGATCATTAGGAAGGGAGTTGAAAATAAAACTGCTAATACTATGATATAAAGCCATTATGCAAAACTATGCTGCAGCCACACCTGGAGTACTCCGTGCAATTCTGGTCACCACATCTAAAAAAGGACATTGTAGAACTGGAAAAGGTGCAGAAGATGGCAACCAAGATGATCAGGGGCCTAGAGCAGGGATTCTCAACGTTGGGTCCCCAGATGTTATTGGACTTCCAACTCCTATAATCCCCATCCCTACTGGCCTTTGGTTGGGGATTATGGGAATTGGAAGTCCAACATCATCTGGAGACCCAACGTTGAGAATCCCTGGCCTAGAGCATCTTTCTTATGAGGCAAGAGTACAACACCTAGGACTTTTTAGTTTAGAAAAAAAGATGACTGTGGGGAGACATGATAGAGGTCTATAAAATCATGCATGGTGTGGAGAAAGTGGATAGAGAGAAATTCTTCTCCCTCTCACATAACACTAGAACCAGGGGTCATCCCATGAAATTGATTGCCAGGAAATTTAGGACCAGCAAACGGAGGTACTTTTTCACACAATGCATAATCAACTTGTGGAATTCTCTGCCACAGGATGTGGTGACAGCCAACAACCTGGATGGCTTTAAGAGGGGTTTGGATAACTTCATGGAGGAGAGGTCTATCAATGGCTACTGGTTAGAGGGCTATAGGCCACATCCAGCCTCAAAGGCAGGATGCTTCTGAGTACCAGTTACAGGGGAGTAGCGGCAGGAGAGCAGGCATGCCCTCAACTCCTGCTTGTGGGCTTCCAGTGGCATCTGGTGGGCCACTGTGTGAAATAGGATGCTGGACTTGATGGGCCTTGGGCCTGATCCAGCAAGGCTGTTCTTATGTTCTTAATTGCTCCACCTCCACAAAAGAATAGGTATCCACTTGTGGATTTACGATGTGTTCTGTCTTCTGCTCAGTTTGTATCCACATAACCCACTAGTGTAGAATTACTGCTTGCAGGCAATTTTAAGTTTTAGATGAGCTGTACTTTTAAGTTACCTACCCAGTGTTTTAACTGCAATGCAGACGTTTTTGGTGGGTGTACTCACTTTTCTACTTACAATTCCAACAGCTGAGGTGATGTCTGGTCTTGTTACTATGGCAATATATAGACGTTTTCCAATTGCTTTCCTATATTGCCCATTGTCTGGAAAAAACTTGCTGTTTGCATCTTGCTTTAATAAGGTAGCTTCCATTGAAGTACTGACTTCCTTGACATCTGTAAGACCCAGACATTCTAACAAGACTTTTATGTTTTGTTTCTGATTAAGAAGATAAACTCCATCATGTTCTTTTTCTATTTGTATTCCAAGATAATAGGAAATGTTCCCCTGTTGCTTTACTTCTATTTCTTTGTTTAAATGCTCTACAGTTCCATCACTATCTTCTGTTTTGACAACAAACAATCAAATCATCAACATGTATTAGTATATAAGTCCATCTATTGTTTCTAAACATTGAATAAAGACAAGACTCAGATTTTTCTTGGATAAATCTTTGTATGATTAGCAACTGATTTAACTTTGTATTCTAGGTTCTTTCTGCTTGCTTTAGACCATAAATGGTCTTTTGGAGCTTACACACAAATCTTTCCTTAACAGGTTCCTCAAACCCTGGTGGTTGCTCCATATAAATGTCCTCAATTTCACCATGTAAAGATGCAGTTTTGAAATCTAAATAGCATACATACATTTTCCTTTCTACTGCAATACAAAGGAGTATTCTTACAGAAGAGTGTTTTTTAACATGGCTTTCATCACCATGCTCACTATATTTCTGAGAATATCCTTTAGCTACTAGCCTTGCTTTATGGCATTGGAAATCTCCTTCCGCATCGTGCTTCACTCTGAAAACCCATTTGCACCCTACAGGTCCGTCCCCCCACCGCTATAGGCAGTTATATAAGTATCAAAGTATTATTCTTATGTAGAGATTGGATCTCTTCTTGGGCAGCTTTTCTCCAAATGCAAGCTTGGTCATCTGGCATTTTATCAATATCCTCCCATCTACAAGGCTCTTGTACATTTTCTTATCCTCTCTAATAAAACGCTTGGTGTCCGTCCGTGGACGGACACCAAGCGTGTGTCCGTGCCTCCCTGGCCTGTTCTGCGCATGCGCAGAGCACATGCGCAGAACAGGGCAAGGGAGACACGACGGCCGGCACCCGGTGGCCATCTTGGGCAGCCAGAAGCGGCCGCCCCGAAGAAGCAGGGTGAGCGGCGCCAGCGAACACTGGCCGCCACCGCCTTGCCCAGAGGACACCCGCGGCGACAAGGGAGAGGCCCCAGGGAGCGGAGGACCCGGCCGGAGCTGCGGGCGGCTGCGGCAGCGGCGGGCCCGCTGGAGCTGCGGGCCACGGCGGCGGTGGGTGGCGGGCCCGCCGGAGCCCTGGGTGGCCGCCCCGGCCGGAGACACGGGCCGCGGTGGGTGGCGGGAGGGGAAATGGCGGCGGAGGCCCAGACCGCCGCAGGGAGACGGAGGCCGGGACCGGGGGCTGAGCGAAGGCCGAAGAAAACAGAAAGCAAAAATACAGCCTCTGCCGCTGCCTCCGAAGTCCCACCCTCCCTCCCTCCCAGCTTCCGAAACCACCTTACCCTGTCCCGTTACAGTTGAGCAAAGAAAGTCCTAAATTGAGGAGGGAGAGAGGAGCTCTCAAGCAGTGCTCCTCCCTCTTCAAAGGCTCTGCCCGAACTGGCGCTTGGGGCCGAAAGGACGCAAGAGGCGTCCTTTCAGTCCCAAGCGACAGTTCGGGCAGAGCCTTTGCAGAGGGAGGAGCACTGCTTGAGAGCTTCTCTCTCCCTCCTCAATTTAGGACTTTCTTTGCTCAACTGTAACGGGACAGGGTAAGGTGGTTTCGGAAGCTGGGAGGGAGGGAGGGTGGGACTTCGGAGGCAGCGGCGGAGGCTGCATTTAAAAAAAAAAAACAGTAAAGGGGAGAGGAAAAGGCTAGCGCCCGTTATTATAACGGGCTTCAGAACACTAGTCTAATAATATATGAGAGTCTTTTAAATTGTGATCTGCTTTTTAACTGATTTTTAAAAAGTCTTTTAAATTGTTTTGTATTGCATTTTGTATTTTCTTTCCCCTATTTTTTGGTCTGTTATGATTTAGCTTGTTGTGTGTTTTTATGTTTTAATGTTGTGTTGTAAGCCACCCAGAGAACAATATCAGGTATTTCATCAGCAGTTGGCTTTTCTTTTTCATAAAAATACAACGTATTACATATTTTTACAGTTTCTGTGGCAAATTCAAGTATTCTATACCCTTTACATCCTGGTGAATAGCCAGCTAATATCCCTTCCTCACACCTGCAATTGAATTTGGTTCTTTTATATTTGGCTCAAAGGAATATGCTTTTGAGCCAACAACTCTAATAAAAACTCTAATAATAATTATGCTTCTTTCCATGCCACACTTCAAATGGTATCGTATTTATAACTTTAGAAAGCAATCAGTTTTGTAGATAAATAGCAGTCATAATTGCCTCTCCACAAAACTTACTGGGTAGCCCTGCATCCAGAAGGATGCATCTGGCCATTTCTATTAAAGACAGATTCTTTCTTTCTGCCACACTATTTTGTTCTGTAGTATATAGCATCATCATTTCGTGTTCAATGCCATCTTTTTTCAGATATTTAGTTATTTCATTTCCTGTAAATTCTCCTCCATTGTCTGATCTCAGAATTTGAGGAGTCCTTCAAAACCTATTCCAACATATGCCTTAAATTTTTCAAGTACTTGGTTCTTTTCACTAATTACATAAGTAAATGTATATATTGAAACATCTTCTGTTAAAGTTAACCAAAACATCTTTCCTCCTGATGAATTAATCAGCATGGGCCCACAAATATCACCGTGTATCAGCTCAAGAGGTTGCTATGTCTCTCTTTCTCTGTGTTGAGAAAAGGTGGGTTTACTTCCCTTCACCCTTATACAGCATATACATTTGGACTCTACATTACAGTGACTTATTTAGGCCTCTGGCTAGATCTTCCTTCTCCAGTTGCATTGGGGTCTCTGTGTCCCATTCTTCTATGCCAGCGGCTCCAGATGTTGCTGAATGACAACTCCCAGCACCCCCAGCTATAATTTATTATGGTTGGGGGTGCTGGGAGTTGTAGTTCAGCAACATCTGGAGGAACCCTGGTTGGGAACCACTGTTCTATGCCACAAAAACAAGCATTTTAAATGTTAACATTGTTTTACAATTTTGGCCTCTTCATTTTTACAGTCCACTTCAAATAGGCCACTCTCTTGCAAAATCTCTTTCATAAGTAGCTCACTTTAATCTGTGATAAAATGTTTTCCTTTGCATTTCACCTTTTATCCTTTCTCCATAGCGGATTTAATTGACATCAGACTGGACTCAAGTGTGGGCACAAACAATGCATCCTCAACTCATCAGTTTCACTGTTTCTCCTTTTTGCAGTTTGCAGTATAGCCTTGCAGAACCTCTGCCTTCAGCAAACATCTGCTTCCCATCCACTAGAAAAACAATTTGCATCCAACCTGGTAAATCTTTCTCTTTCATTATTCAAAATTGATGGTTGCACTTGAATCAATACAAATTCCAGCATTACTTTTTGTAGAACTAGCTCTTAAATTCTTCTCTATATTAGCAACATATGTTTTATATTTGTCAGACATATTCTTGCCTTGCTTCCATGCATTTTTATTTGTATGCTCAGGTTACTCACTCCTCTTGAAATGTGGTATCACCTCCTTTTTAGCTGCAAATTCTTTGATTTGAGGACATTGATCCTTCGTGAGTCTGGGACTCCCACAGACAAAACACTTTTTCTTCTTTTGATAAATTTTCAAAGCATTTTCATCACTTGACTTTAGTTGCTACCCATTGCCTCTGCACAAATCAAAGTCTTCCAAGCAGTTTACTACAAACTCAAATCATCTTTGGCTTCCAATACATATACAATAGGCTCAAAATGCTCAGGAAGACTACTGAATAACAATCCCATCTGAACTGTATCAGGCAAAGTTACCCCCTGTGCTTGCAGCTGTTGTGAAGCTTCCAACGTATTGTTTACATGCTTAGACAGATCCTCTCCCTCCTTTAGTTTCTTGTCATAACTTAATGCACCTTGGAGATAGCTGACTTTCTTTCATACAATTTCTTAAAGAGTATCCCACATGTCCTTCGCATGCTGTTTATTTCTTAAATGCATTAATACAGAGTCACTCATCGAGAAACAAATTTTCTCGGTGACTTTATCATCCGCGCTGTCCCAGGCTTGTCTGTCTTCTCCTTCTCTGACAGGGCACTCTTGTGTGTAAGAACTTGCTGATCCTGTGACTTTTTAGGAGCATCTCCATTTCCAAGGACTACAGTTCAAAATAGGGACCTTGTAACTTCTCAATCCTCTGTAAAACTTGCCCTGTCTCCAGCTTTGAGAAAACCTTGTTTTCTTATCCCGGCTAATTACTTTCTTCACTAGTCTCAAAGCTATGAGCCCATAACGTTGTTGAGGGGTGTGAAGAGAAACATTAAAGTCCTCCCACAGCAGAGTATTCAAATACTCTAATTTTCAGGATATTCAGATTTTCTGAAACACAATTTGAGAAAAAGAGGCAAATACCTAGCAAAGAAAACCAATCAGTCACACATGAAAAAAGTTTCTACTAAATGTTCAGACTAGAGAGGGACCTGAAAGTCAAGTCAACTGGCCAGGGGGTCAGATTTCTTTTTACCGCTTTTGCTCCCCACCTCCACTCATGTACCCAGTTCCTACTGTATATATCTGGCATTCCCACGAGTCCCATTCATCTATTTCAGTTAGGCCAAAATGCTATATTAGAAGACCCAACACCAAGGCTTTTAACTTCTATCAGTCTTATCACAGGTACATTTTTCAACTGTGGTGGCAGCTTTCAGTAGGCACCATAAAAGCAGGCTTTGCCTGCTTTTATTCTCTCCAGTCACTAAGGTGGCTCCTCAAACCATATTCTAGACATTTCCCTCTTAGCAAGCATCTAAAACCTGAGGTATTTTAGGAGCAGCCATTCCAATGCTGGAAGCAACAGTTGCCACAGCAGAGGAGACTGGTTCAGAGTGTTCATTTCACTGCAGCATTTCATCTGAATGCCTGATTGATAAACTTGTGATAGATTGATTATGTGCCGTCAAGTCGGTGTCGACTCTTAGCAACCACACAGATAGATTCTCTCCAGGATAAACTGTCTTCAGCTTGGCCTTTAAGTTCTCTCAGTGGTGCATTCTTTGCTGTCATAATCAAGTCGAAGCACCTTGCTGCTGGTCATCCTTTTTCCTTCAACTTTCCCCAGCATTATGGACTTCTCAAGGGAGCTAGATCTTCACATAAGGTGTCCAAAGTATGATAGTTTGAGCCTGGTCATTTGTGTCTTGAGTGAAAATTCTGGATTGATTTGTTTCTATGATCCATTTGTTTGTTTTCCTGGCTGTCCATGGTATCCTCAAAAATCTTCTCCAGCATCAAAGTTCAAAAGCATCAATACTTTTTCTATCTTGCTTCCTCAAAGTCCAGCTTTCGCATCCATACAGTGTCACGGGAAAAACCATGGTCCGAACAATTCTAATATTTGTAGGTATATACACATCACGGCATCTAAATATCCTTTTCAAAGCCTTCATTGCAACCCTACCAAGTGCTAGTCTGTGGGGTATTTCTTGACTGCTAGATCCTTTACTGTTTGACCATCGATCCTAAAAGGTAGAAGCTATCCACCACTTCAATGTCTTCATTGTCAATTCTGAGGCTGGTTGCTGTACCCGTTGTCATTAGTTTAGTCTTCTTTACATTTAGTTGTAGTCCCATTTTTTCACTGTGCTCCTTGACTTTCATTACTAGAGCTTGTAGATCATATCCATATTCTCAGCTATCAGAGTGGTGTCATCTGTGTAGCGCAGGTTATTGATGTTTCTTCCTCCGACTTTAAAACCACGCTCATCTTCTTCCAATCCAGCTTCTCTCAGTATATGTTCAGCATATAAATTGAATAAAAAAGCATACAGCCTTGTCTTACTTCTTTGCTAATTTGGAACCAGTCTGTTTCACCATGTTCCATCTGGACTGTGGCTTCCTGTCCTGTGTAAAGGTTTCTCATGAGAACAATGAGATGTTCTGGGATGCCCATTTTCCTAAGGATATTCCACAACTTGATGTGGTTGATGCAATCGAAGGCTTTTCTGTAGTCAATAAAGCACATATTGACTTCTTTCTGGTATTAATCTAATCTGTGTTGCTCTAATCTGTGTTGGATGATCCTGAGCATTATTTTGCTAGCATGTGAAATTAAGGATATTGTGCAGTGGTTTGCGCATTCTGTTAAATTTCCTCTCTTTGATATGGGTATGTAGACTTACCTCTTCCAATCCGTTGGCCACTGTGTTGTTCTCCAAATTTGCTGGCATAGTTTGGTTAGAGCCTTGACTGATACTTCTTCTGTTGCCTGCTATATTTCTGTAGCCTTCCAACTTGGTAATGATCGGAGTGTTGATCTAACTTCATCTTCCTGTACTAGAGGTTCTTGCAAGTAGGGAATATCTTCTAGATTATCTTGGATGTTGACGGCCCTGCTTTACAGATTTTCAGTATACTCCTTCCATCTCTGTTTGATCTTCTCTGAATCCTGTGACATCCCTAACATACCAATTCGAAGCTGGAACCTCCCTCTGAGTTCAGAGATCTTTTGGAAAACTTGCCTTGTTTTTCGTGTCTATTTCCATCCTCTACAGATGTCACTGTAGTACTGCTCCTTCTCTCCTCTAACAGCTTTCTGAAATTCCCTATTAATTCCCTATTAAGTTCCTTCCTGAGGTCTTTATCTTTCTTGACTTTGGCTTCTCTCCTCTTCTTGGCAATTTCCACCATCTGTTCTGACATCCATTTTCCTTTCTTCTGTTCCGTGATCTTTGGCAGTCTCTTTTCACATTCGTCCTTAACAACGTCTTTGATTTCATTTCACAGTTCCTCTGGTTCCCTATCAATGAGGTTCAGAACTTCAAAGCAGTTCCTGATGTTCTCCTTGAAAATGGTGGGTACATTCTCAAGATCATATTGTAGAAGCTTTAGCTTGACTTGGAACTTGCACATGAGTAGTTCGTGATTTGTTCCACAATCGCCCCCCGGCCATGTCTTTGTTGTTATAACTGAGCTCTTTCACCTCCTTGCAACAATAATGCAATCAATTTGATTTCTGTGTACTCCATCTAGTGATGTCCGTGTATATGCACTACTTTGGTTGTTTGAAGAATGTGTTAGCAATGAAGAGATCATTGGCTTGGCAGAAACTAATCAGTGTTCTCCTGCTTCATTTCTGTTTCCTAGGCCATACAGGCCAACTCTATTTTCCTCCTTACCTTTCCCAACTTTGGCATTCCAGTCTCCAACAACCAGGTATAAATTAAAGAAGCTTCCACAAACACATATGCCGGATAATACTGTAAGACTTTATTTAGCTCGAGGAATGGGGTACTGGTATAAATGATGCTAAGGAGGTTTGTATGTAATTTCATACCAGGGTATTTCCTCCACAATATATTTATTGTTGGGATCCACCCCTGGCTAACTGTATTTATGTTTATGTTGAACTGGTGATGAAGCTTTGTTTGCAAAACGGCGAGTATCCAGAAGAGCCGTTCGACTCCGACTTGTGAAGTTTGTATTTCTCCATAAGGGCATGCAGTGGGCTTTATCTTTGATTCATGACACCTAATTTATGGAAGCCATTCTTGACTGGTTCTCTGCAATTTGCATGTTTGTCATTTGAAACCTTCACTCCTGTGTGGATGTTATTGAGCGTTTCTCAAACAAGCCAGCACCTCCCTTTCTTTTGCCCTGCTCAGCTACATCTTTATATGTCCAGTTTGTACTCTCCTAAAGGGCATAAGGGGGTTAAATCTGTGACTGATGATGTCCACACCCTATTGAGACCACATTTGATGTGGCTTTTTTGTAATTTGGAACTTCTACTACAACATTGAACTTTGCCCATTTCATTCAGCTGCCCTATTTTTGCCTTGCTCAGTCACACCTCCTCTGGAAATCTCTGACTGTCATTGTACATGTTAATATTTTTGCATTTTGTATCATGAGATGGCTTGAGTATTATTGTATATATTATTATTCTTGTTGAATTGTTGAGTTTGGATTAATGATTTATTGTTCACTAGTGTTACTAATCAGAGATTATTCAACTATTGGTTCATTGTTTGTTAATATACATTTTCACTGTTTGGCTGCTTTATATTATTTGTATATTTGTTTGCCGTAGTCACAGTGGGATTCCCCCACCACCACCTTTTTTGCTTGGTTGATTCCGTGATTGTCCTGGTTTGTGTTTTAGTCTCCAACAACCAGCATCACATCTTGCTTGCATGTTCTGTCAATTTCAGACTGAACTTGAGCATAAAACTCATCAACTTCCTCTTCTTATGCATCAGTCGTTGGGACATAGACTTGAAAAGCTGCCATGTTAAAAGGTTGTCCACAAAATCTAACTGATATTAGTCGGTCACTGACCTCATTATACCCAAGTACTCTCGTTGCTATATCCTTCCTGACTATGAAAGCAACACCGTTCCTTCTTTGGTTTTTCATGTCCTGAGTAGTAAACGGTATTATTTTCTGACTAAAAGTGTCCTATTACAGTCCATTTTAATTCACTGATGCCCAAGATGTCAATCTGTGGTAGATTCATTTCATCTTTCACTGTGTCGAGCTTTCCCATATTCATGCTTCTTACGTTCCATGTTCCCATTGTAATTCTAAAATACCTCACTACAATGAGGTATTTTAGCTTAAAGGCTAATAAAAATACGTTCCTAACTGCAATGAGGCATTTTAGCTTAAAGTCTAATTGTGAGAGATCCCAGGCGGGCAAGAGAAAGAGTCTTGGGGGAGAGAGATGGGGTTGGATTTAAGAAAGGGATAGATGGGGGGTCTCAAGAACGGGGCAAGTGTTCACCTTCACCTGATCTGGACAGGACTTCTGGGCTGCAGAATCTTGCTCTTCAGGGTGGTGGGAAAGCAGGAGAGTTGTGGAGATTAGTAGAGGGAGAGGTGCCCACGAGAAGGGTTTCTCCATGGGTCCAACTTCCTATGGGTGTGGACCCATGCTGCATGGATTGGCACACGGACCGATCCAGATAGTGCTTTCAAGCTCTTTTCAGGGTGCAAGAGAGCAAAAGGTGTGTTCAATGGAGTCCCAAGCACAGTATACGAGGGGGCACAAAGATTGCTTGTTGGAGTCTGAGGTGGCAAAACCAAAGGAGCACTTGTTGTAGGGTTGGTTGGAGTCCTGAGTGAGAGGCACAGGGGAGCACACTGGGTCATGGAAGTGGGGATACTTATATCCCAGAACTTATCTTGGGGACAAATTCCTTCTACCCTTGCTGTCTGATTAGAAGTACAAGCGCAGGCCTGCATGGAATGCATTGTGTCTGATCGCTCTTTCCTGGTGTAACAATTAGGGCCTTGCCTTTTGCAAGTAAGGCAAAAGATTGCCTTGCCTTTTGCAAGTAAGGCAAAAGACTGTGATGAAAATCTGAGTATGCAGATGCACAAAAAGAGTATCTGTGCCCGGATGGGCTCTCCAGTAATCCTATCAATAATTTCAATAACATACACCTCTAGGCTTACGTCACTGACTCATCTCCTTTGCGATGGGGAGAATATTACTTCACTACCTTATCTACTTTTCTTCCTGCTTGACATATTCAGCTTGTGTCATTATCTCCTGTGAAAGGAGAGGGGAGTGAGGTGGATCACTCTAAGTTGAGAGTGGCCTTGGATGCCAATTAACTCTCAAGTTTGGGAGTCTGCTTAGGTGGAGTCCCTGTATAGGGAGAGAGTGTGCATCTTGATCCCCATTCCAATTTGCTTTGTTTGTAACCAAATCTAGGGGCAACTAGCCCATTGCCAACTAAGTGACCTGTTCCCCTGCGTGTCATAAATGGGAGCCAGAGTGGTGTAGTCGTTCAGAGTGCTGGACTAGGACCGGGGAGACCCGAGTTCAAATCCCCATTCAGCCATGATACTTTCTGGGTGACTCTGAGCCAGTCATTTCTCTCTCAGCGGAACCTACTTCACAGGGTTGTGGCGATGAGAAACTTAAATATGTAGTACACTGCTCTGGGCTCCTTGGAGGAAGAGTGGGATATAAATGTAATAATAATAATATCTATAACAATTGACAATAAAATTCAGCCATCCCAGGTCCTTGGGAAGGACTCGATGTCTGGATAAAACAAACCAGTCAATAACACCTGTCTGACTGTGTAAACAAGAAATAATAATGCAATCTCCAAGCCTTGAGATGCACCTGCAAACATGGAGACTCCTGGGAGCTGGGTAGTAACAACATGCACACATAGATATGGGAATACTGACCCAATTAACATTTTTGTGCATTTTGCTAGTTTAGTGTGAGTACTCCGGCCAAGTGACATGAAAGGTTCAGAAGTCTTGGCAGGATAGATATCTGATTAAAAGTCTTGACATTTTCATGGATGCGAAGCACCTTCAAAGAGATTTGCTCCGTAGTTATTCTTACATATGTTTTCTTACACTTAGCAGGTTAAACGATAAATAATGCTGACTGCGAAATGTCTCTATTTCTGGCAAATGCAAACAATTTAAACTAAACATCTAACTGGTTCGTTAATTTTAGCAGCTCCCCAGAAGCATGACTCCTCATAAGCCGTTACCAGAATCCTGCAGCTATTTCTAAGGATTTTAGCTTGGGGCTTTACTAGGAAAAAAACCTAACTGTAGCACACAAAATCTTTCCAAAATTAACATCTTCTTAGGTACTGTGTTCACTACTTTCATATCAGCCAAACAAAGACAATAAAGAAAAAAGCAGTGCATGCTGCAGGCAATATTGAATTCTGCCTTCCCACAGCAACCAGGGATGATGGATGCATCCAAGGCCTTCTCTAAACATCACATCTGCACAAAGCAATCTTCAGGGAATGGGTGTGTTTGCTCAGCAAATCAGGAGGGAGCGGAAAGAACATTATTTTGGTTTGCTGGAAACAAAAAAAATCTGGATTCAGCCGCACTGTCACTCCTGTCAACTACTGGACAGAGGGCCACATTATCTGATCATCTCTTGACAGTTCAGTCAATCTGCTCTTGTATCCACAGAATGTCCTGAAAATTCTCTGCAAGAGAGGTGCAACTCTGCCATATCCAACCAGTGCCAAACTAAGTCTGTATTGTGGGAATAGTGGCAATGCATGATGGAGTCCTGCTGGCCATGGCGATGACAAAAACATCCATTCTGCACACCCTTGGACATCTAAACCTTCCCACAAAGGCATGCTCCTGGTGATTTTCTCATCTTGCAAAGAGGTCTATGCAGGGGCGTAGCAAGGTTAGAATGGGCTCAGAGTCAAGATTTTAAAATGGGCCCCCCGCTAATATACACACACAAACACGCTTCACAAAATATAGTGCACTCACACTCACATCCCCATTATGAATACGGTGAATACTTAGTTCACATTGAATTGAGTTTCTTTTACTCTCTGCTCCTGCTGATCTCCAAGAGACACAACATAATTCATAGGGGGTGCAACACGGGTGGCTGGGGAGTCATGTGATGTGCCTCTGGGGGGCCTCTCGAGGCAGTGGGGCCCCAAGACGACTGCCTCCCCTTGCCTAATGGTAGTTACGCCCCTGGGTCTATGACTGGGCTGCTAAATTCCTGTGATTTAGTTTGAGAATATAGCCCTCATCTGTTGGATACGTTTGCTAGATGAGCCAGTCTGCCATGATACTGGCCACCCCTGCGACATGCTCCACTCACAGTGACACAATAAGTTGTTCTACTCAGGAGAGATCTTCATGGTTTCTCTGTGGAAAGACAATCATCTCCCTTTTGCCTGTTTACATACACACCTCCATAAAAGCATTTCAAGATATGTAATCTCTTTATCTTGTGCTGAAAGGCCAGGAGCTAAGTGAATAATTAACAGCTGGCTTAAACCATCCTTCCTGCATCACTTTGTCAAAACAACAACAACAACAAAAACCCCAAACCAAACTTGGTAAGCCACAGCAGCAGCCTGGAAGGAAAAGATCCCTCCTTCCCTAGGGCAAAGGCAGTCCTAGTCCTGTTGCGTTGTGGGGTACAATTAGGTTCTCTCTCCACCCCCTTCCCATCTTGTATTTCTGTTGAAAGCTCGAGACTACAGATGGCTTCAACTAATCACTCTGAGAAAAGCTCAGAAGGAAATCTTTCTTGTGAAGATTCCTGCTGAGTCCCCTCCTCCCTGGCAGAAGGGATAATGCAAATCTCTGAATGGTTGGAGGAGCTCACTTTCAAGGAGCTGTCACCTCACTGCTCATTGAGGTACAGATACTTTGAGATTGCCACCTGTGAATTCTTAGCTGCCTAAGACTTTAGTCAAGAGTGGAAGCACTGTTTGCCGAATTACTTCTGGAAACAAAGCAGAATGATTCCTCCTGGACTCGACCTTGTAATTTGTGCTTGCAGGAACAATTCCAGTCCTCTGGAGAAGATGATTTGCTCTTCTCCTCACTCACCTCAGTTCTTTTTGTTTTGCCAGTTATGCTGGAACTGAACCCCTGGATCTTCCTGGCAAATAATTACTTCACCCATTCCAAGGACTCAGGTTTCATAAATTAGCCAGATATGGTAAGTCTGGAGGCAGACTGAGATCCCAGGAAATAAATGCTGCTGTTCCTTTGCTCTACTGTAGTTAGAGGTCCTGATAAACCCTCTTCCCCCCATGTCACCAGTTTCCCTGGTGCTTTCCCACTGATAGATGGGCAGAGGACCATCGTCCAGTGCTTTCCCACTGTGTAGATGGGTGGAAGAGCATCCCAGCTGTTGTCTGGCTCTCGAGGGTGGGAGAGAAGCGAAGAGAACATTACAAGTGTAAGGTGCCTCACTGCAATTTGTTGGCTTTTCCCAGTAAGGGGGAAATGTGGCTGCCTTCCTTCCCCTTCTCTGTTTCTCAAAACGAGTTCCATAAAGAACCTGCATCCCATTCTGTTCAAAAGGCAGGGATAGTTCTCTCTCTGGTGGTCAAAGTTTAAGCCAGGTCTTCTTTCAGGAGGCAGCACTAATCTCAAGGTGAAAACTGACCACCTCAAGAAACATTCCAAGAGATTCAGTTTATGCTTTGTCTTCCTGCTCACCTACCCTCACTCTCCAGTTCTAAAGGATATGCTGCAAAACTTTGCTGTGATCTTCAACTAGTTGCTGATTAGCAGCGCCAGGAAGAAATTTTACCATGCCCCCAGGTTGGTATGATAGGGTATAGGTTTTTACCTTTCCACAGCAAGCATATCTAGGGTTCTGTTTGTTTGTTTGTTTATTCAACTTCTATACCGCCCTTCCAAAAATGGTTTAGTGGTTTGTTCTATTTTAAGTTGAAAAGCTCACTCTTTGGCACAGAGTGGGGACCATGGCTAGAAGTAAGTGTGGAGGACACCCCACGAACAACCCTTCAGTTCTCAAGGGACTCGGGGTGATGGAATGACAGTCAGTTCACTACAAGGACTGCTTATCAGCCACATACCCCAGATATGGGCTGTGGGACTGACCTACGTGGTTTCTGGCCGAAAAACTACCCTCTCCTTGCAGGGTAACTCATCAGTTATGCAGGATGGTTATAATTATGTTGGTAGTTGGGCTGTCAGTAACATCTGTTTGTTCCTGCCCTCTTTCTAGCAAATTTTTGCAAGTCAGTAATTAAATAAAATAGTGTCCTGTTTTATACCCAGCAATCTATGTGTCCCCTCTTATTCTATATACTGGCTCCCACTGCGGGCACAACACAGAAATTGTCACACATCTCACAGCACAGTTATTCGGGATTCCTTTTATGTGAAATAAAAAGTCCCCCTAGTCCCTTAGAGCACTTTAGGGTTGACAGTCTTTGCAGGCTACACCTTTGAACTCTATTCTTAGCATCTGACATTCAGAGGCAAACCAACCACCAAAGCAGCACACCATTTCCTATTTTAATTTGGCTTCTCTATAGTCACTGCACCTTTCTGTTTCATAGGCATTTCTTCTAATGCTTTGGGTGACATGGTAGCTGATTTGCTTCCCCTTCTGGAGGTGATGGGGAGGAACTCAGAAGACATAGTCTGTCACTTTGGAGAATAGTTGCCACCCAAGAAGGGAAGATAATCCAGGGGGACTGACTAGAGTACTTGGGCTGCAACACTTAATACAAATACAGTGCAATGAGGGAAGTATGCAAAGTATCTACAGAGTATGCCAATGAATGTTATACTTGAAAGCAGTCAGTGCCTTTTGTTCCCTTGGTTTCAGGGATAAATTAAAGAAAAATGATAGAAAATGCAAATAGTCAAATGCTCATGCAAGCTGGCAAGTGACAGCTCCTTTTTAAAATCTCAAATGCAGCAAGTTGCAATCTTATAAATCTTAAATGCAGGCTCTTTGATAATTCTTCAGCAATTGTCAGTGGTGCTCTAGCCAGCTGGAGCAGATGGTTAATGGCAGGGCTAATCAACAGCATCACTCTGAACTTGTCAAAATCCTCCATCACAAAAATTTCAATGTGCCTCACAAGTCCTATCACATTAAGTGGTAGCAGTAGTCCTGAGTATTAGAGAAGGAAGGAGTCCCTGCTACTCCAGCTGGGATAATCAAGTCAGAGAATTATTAGGGCTCTTTCCATGATTGCACACAAATAGGTCCAAAAAGCCAGTCAGCCAGTCACACACACACATCAATTTGCATACTCTGAACACTAGTCCACAAACCATTAAAGCTCTGAATTAGGATTATACAGAGAAACTGACTTCTGCATGTCCACTTATAAAAGCATGTGGCAATCTTCCAAGCCAGAAGGGAGGTTTCAGCCATTCAGTTCCTGACAATCCTCTTCCTCCCACAACAGAGGCAAGAAGAGACTGCACTATGTCAACTTGTCACCCCAACACATTTGGAGAACAACTTCATCGTTTTGCAATAAATGGAAATATATTTTCATTGTGAGCCAGCGTGGTGTAGTGGTTAGAGTGCTGGACTAGGACTGGGGAGACCCGAGTTCAAATCCCCATTCAGCCATGAAACTAGCTGGGTGACTGGGCCAGTCACTTCTCTCTCAGCCTAACCTACTTCACAGGGTTGTTGTGAAAGAGAAACTTAAGTATGTAGTACACCGCTCTGGGCTCCTTGGAGGAAGAGCGGGATATAAATGTAAAATAATAATAATAATAATAATAATAATAATAATAAACAGTGGACCACCTAATCAGCTGTAGTAAAAAGATTGCACAGACTGACTACAAACAAAGGCATGACAAGGTAGCAGCCTTGATACACTGGAACATCTGCAAAAATACAAGCTACCTGTAGCCAAAGATTGGTGGGACCATAAAATTGAAAAAGTTGTAGAAAACTAAGATGCAAAAATATTATGGGACTTCCGACTACAAACAAACAAATATCTGCCACACAATACACCAGATATAACTGTAGTCGAGAAGAAAGAAAAACAAGTTAAAATAATCGACATAGTAATACTAGGGGATAGCAGAATAGAAGAAAAAGAAATAGAAAAAAATCACCAAATACAAAGATCTACAAATTGAAATTGAAAGGCTGTGGCAGAAAAAGACCAAAATAATCCCAGTGGTAATTGGCACCCTGGGTGCAGTCCCAAAAGACCTTGAAGAGCACCACAACACCATAGGGGCCACAGAAATCACCATCAGCCAATTACAAAAACCAGCTTTACTGGGAACAGCCTATATTCTGCGACGATATCTATAACAACAGCAACAACATTGACAATAAAATTCAGCCATCCCAGGTCCTTGGGAAGGACTCGAAGTCTGGATAAAACAAACCAGTCAATAACACCTGTGACTGTGTAAATAAAAGAACAAGTCAAGAACCGAGCAGAAAAATGGAGAAATAAGCCCCTGCATGATCAATATTTGCACAATATAAGTGGAAAATCAGACATCACCAAGACCTGGCAATGGCTTAAGAATGGCAACCTGAAGAAAGAAACAGAGGGTTTAATACTGGCTTCACAAGAACAGGCACTAAGAACAAATGCAATAAGAGCAAAAGTCAAAAAATCAACAACAAACAGCAAGTGCCGCTTTTGTAAAGAAGCAGATGAAACAGTGGACCACCTAATCAGCTGTTGTAAAAAGATCGCACAGACTGACTACAAACAAAGGCATGACAAGGTAGCAGGGAAGATACACTGGAACATCTGCAAAAAATACAAGCTACCTGTAGCCAAAAATTGGTGGGACCATAAAATTGAAAAAGTTGAAGAAAATGAAGATGTAAAAATATTATGGGACTTCCGACTACAAACAGACAAACATCTGCCACACAATACACCAGATATAACTGTAGTCGAGAAGAAAGAAAAACAAGTTAAAATAATCGACATAGCAATACCAGGGAATAGCAGAATAGAAGAAAAAGAAATAGAAAAAATCACCAAATACAAAGATCTACAAATTGAAATGGAAAGGCTGTGGCAAAAAAAGACCAAAATAATCCCAGTGGTAATTGGCACCCTGGGTGCAGTTCCAAAAGACCTTGACGAGCACCTCAACACCACAGGGGCCACAGAAATCACCATCAGCCAATTACAAAAAGCAGCTTTACTGGAAACAGCCTATAGTCTGCGACGATATCTATAACAACAGCAACAACATTGACAATAAAGTTCAGCCATCCTAGGTCCTTGGGAAGGACTCGATGTCTGGATAAAACAAACCAGTCAATAACACCTGTCTGACTGTGTAAATAAATAAATAAATAAATAATAAAATGTTCTGCCATCACTTGCTGGGTGTTGAGGCTGGGTTTTCCCCCCAGACAAAATGCTCCCTCAAACACTGCAGAGTTTTGTCAGATGCCCAGCTTTTTCTGCAGATAGCAGCTATAAAACTAATTTTGAAAGTCTGGGGTCCACTCCATATTTTTCACAATACCAAAAGAAAAAATTGGCATGCACAAGCTTGAAGTGACTCCATTACTAGATAGAGATGACACTTCCAGAGAGAGAGGGAGAGAATGAATGAGAATAAAATCAATATTGGAATCCATCAGCAGGGATTTTATAGCATCTGTAAACTTGTCTGAGGCCTACTTATATATTCTATTACAACAAAAGTACCTGTGCTTTACCTGCACTGGGACTCACTTTCAACAATGGGTCTATCCCTTTGACCTTTCCTCTGCTCCCTGGGTATTGAACCAAAGTACTTGCGGCCCTGGTTGCCTACTTTCCTTTCCAGCGAATTTTGGTGCATCTGTACTTGGACCACCTGTTTATCAGATTCCTTAGCTTCTGACAGGGTGCTTAAGACATCCACAGCCCAGTCACATGCCTCCAGTCATATGGGTTTGTGATCAAGAGTCTACTCATCCCAAGTCAACAAATCCAGTACCTGGGAATGATGACCAATGCAAGGTCCAAAAAAAAGGATCCTTTCTCAAGAATAGATACAGAGAATCCTTGAGAGAACCAAACTGAGCCTCTCCTCCCTCAGGTGGAGCTGATGATGCTCACCAAGCTGTTGTGACTGCAGATATCTTACCAGGGTGGGCAAGGTTTCATGCCAGGTCCTTTCAAAGATGTATATTTCCATCCTGGGGTCAGATAGAACAAAAGTTCCAAATGCATCTCATCTTGTTGAGCCACAACCCCACTAGGAACTTTGATAGTGGATGACTACCACTATCAGTCTCTTCAGGGGATCTCCCATCCAGAAACCCACCTTTCTGCTAATCATAATGGATCCTGATCTCCTTGGCTGAGAAGCTTATTCTGACAAGTTGGTGGTTCAGGGCAAGTAACCTGCCAAGGAGTCTGCCCAGCATGTCAACTGGCTGGAACTCAAGATATGCTGAAGGAGCTGAATGACACCTGACCACAACACATACAGCTCATGTTGCAGAAGTTGAAACAACACTGTTGACTGCCTCACCAAATATCCCTGGATGAAACAAACAAACAAAACGACCAGGCAATATTCTGCAAGCTATTTTGTATGCTTTGGAATAGTCAAAGTGGTGTGGGTTTTTTTGTTTGTTTTTGTTTTGTTGCAACATTGGAGAACTGCCAAGTCATAGGCTGCTCCTCCCATCTCCAGTGTTCACAAATGCACAAACTAGACTCTATTAGCAGCAAGTGCTGCTAGACAATTGCCCACCCATAAGGTGCAGAAATGGTGTTAGCATCCTCTTATTTGGTCCAGGAGACCAAGCTTTCCTGACACTGTCAGTTGATCATTCTGTCCTCACTGGAAGCTTCCATTGCAGCTGCATCTCCTCACAAATACCAGTGGTTCATCCTCAGTCAGAGTTACTGAAACTAACAGCCTAGAGGTTGAGGAAGAGCAGAAGCAATTAAACATGAGTTCCACGTAGGAGGTCACAAAAACAGTCAATCAGTAAGTTCTACAATACCTGGCAGGCCTTCTCCCCATGGTGTGGGGACATATTCAGCCACAGTGTACAGGTGTCCCAGATCTACTGGGATTTTATGGAGAAAAATCTGAGCACCAACACACTCAAGTGGCAAGGCAATTTCTAGTGTGCTGGGTCACAACAAAGGGAGAAGTGGTCCCAATAACAACAGGTGGTGAGGTTTTTTAATATAGTAATAAATATAATTGTATTTACATAAATATAATCCCCATACACTTGTACACTAATTGCCTTTATTCTTCAGCTTCTACAACAGCGGTGTTTTGTCAGACCTTTAGCATCAAGAATCATGCATTATAATCCAATGCCCACTCATGCCAAGGAAGCTGTCATTGGGAAACAGCTAAAAATGGCAAAAATATTATAGTTGCACCTTCCCATTCTGATGACTGATTGGATCCCTCAGTTTCTCCTAACTGTGTTGTTGACAAGCCTTTACATACAACAAGAAAGTTACATTCTGTTCTTCAGCATGAAAATGCTAAAAGTAGCTTTAAAAAGTAAAATGCTTTAAAAAGTAGTCAGCACTGTATGGATAAAGATTAAAACAGGGCAACTGTGGAATTATGAATCTTGTATCCTGATCCTAGTTCCTGATACAATACTGCATTCTTTGGCTATCTGAACCAAAGCCCCCATGACAACTGCCTGCTTGCCATAACCACCCAGTACTCACAAGCATCTCACCAGACAGAGCAGCTTCCATTTGCTATGTTCTCCAAACACGTGTTTGGAGCAGCCCTAGGTCTTTCCCATCTGAATGTAATGATTCTTAGGCTAAATTCTACACTAGGCTTTGCCATTAACTCCTTCAATAAATTCTGCAAGGGTAGAAAGTGGTCATTTTTTTCACTCAGCACAGTACATCACGTTTGTACTACAGGAAAAAAAAACTACTGACAAACATTTTATAATTTAATGATTTGCAGTTAGCAAATACAATTTATTTTAATTCAAATAATCAAGATGACTAATTTGAAATGGCTACTTCATGCAGCAATCTCTAATCTGGGAATTCCCTCTCTCAATTCTATACAACATTTCATTTTTGCTGCTCAACAAAACTGAAGTTGGACTTGCAAACTCTTTCTAGACAGCCAAGCTAAGTCCTGTGTTTTGCTTTTGATTGGACTGACTTGCATCAAGCACAGGGGCCAAAGTTTAAAAAAAAAAAAAGATTCTGATGCCCTGGATGCATTTATGAAATAGCCACAATTTGTCCATGTAATAAAACGTAACTAGATGAGAAATTGCATGCATTTATGAAATAGTTTGAAAACCAGGGGCTCCCCCCCCCGTAAAAAATCTTCCTAGAAGATAAAATGTTAAACTGCCCCTGGTATAGAGCAAAAACCAATCCTGTCTCTGAAATGGTTCTCCTGCCTATTTCATCCTGCTCCAGTGACATTTGTTATATTGCATCCGATCCATTAATTTAATGGAAGCCACTAAAAAACACTAAAGCAATTGCTCTGAGGCTTAACTCTGCTTTGTCTCTCTCTCTTTGCAGTTAATCAGGGATATTTCTTGGATACAATTAATGTTATGCGTGCTCTAAAGCGGTCAAAAGATATTACACAACTCCTGTGTGCTACTCTTCCAACGGCAAACAAGCACAGTGTGCATTAAGAACAGTAAAACTACTACTTCAGTAAGTTAATATTGGTATGTAGTGAGAGCCTGGAATTCAAACCCAAGAAAACAAGGGCTACAGTTCTAAGGCAACGGTCACATTTAAATGAAAACTCAACAGTTACACACGTTTGATGATATCTTGGCAGTGTGTGCATGGTCTCAGTTGCATGTTAACAACAATGGGTGCTTCAAACGTTACTGCTTATACTTGGGAAATGATTTTCACTCATGCATATATAACAGCTAGAGTCACTTGCAATCACTATGGCATTTTATTTATTTGTGGTTGGCACAACATCAAAGAGTTAGGTGAGGGGATTTGCCATCTGCCCAGGGGCATATCTAGGGTAGGGCTGGCAGGGCACATGCCCCGAGCGCCACTTGAAGGGGGCGCCATTTTTTAAAATTAATTTTTTAAAAAATGGCCACCAAAAACAAAATGGCCACCACACACGCTCAAATGGCCTCTGTGAGGCCCTAGGCCATGCCAGGCCTCGCAGACGCCATCTGAGCATGCACGGTGGCCATTTTGTTTTCAGCGGCCACTTTTAAAAACAAAATTTATTTTAAAAAATGGCGACCGCACATTCTCAAATGGTCCCTGCAAGGCCCTAGAGGCCAGCGGCGGGATGGGGAAGCTTTGCAGACTGCCCCCCCACCCTTTAGGAAGCCCCTAAAAGGGGCTACAGGTTAATTTTATATATATATATATATATATATATATATATATATATATATATATATAAATATAAGTCACTGTACACATATTCAGATTGGCACTATGTACAGAGAATCAGGGCTTGTGAATACTGAGCTTAAGCTTATGAGCTAGGATTGTATTCATTTGCTCTTACTTTGCTTCTTGTGATAAGTGAGTTAAATGTGATGTCTTAATAATATGGCTATTAATGATGAGTTTGTCTTTGAATAAGTGTGAAATCCTTAGCATTAAGGCCCACTGGGAGTTTCTTGCTCTCTTTCTCTCATTTTAACTGTCTTTCTGAAATACTATAATATATTCCAAGCAGTGATACAGTTTACTCTGCAAATCTTTTAATTATTTTCAGGGTATCTGGGAAAAGTCAAATTCTCCATTTATTTTTAAAAACCTATGTAATAGTGATGCTACAACACATAGGAGGGAATTAGACAGGCACTGACTAATCAATTAGATCAGCCTGGTTGCACCAGTACAAGACACACACACACACACACACACACACACCACCCCATCCCAGCAACAGTGAGGGCAATGCTGCATTTGCCCTCAATGAAATCATCTCTTTCACTGTGAACTCCATGAGCAGCTAGAATCACTATTCCCAGAAAAATGACCCAGTTTTTTAAAAAACCAAAATGATCACAGGTCTGGAGCACCTTCCTTATGAGGCAAGGCTACAACATCTGGGGCTTTTTAGTTTGTTAAAGAGGCAACTACAGGGAGACATGATAGAGGTGTATAAAATCATGCATGGAGTAGAGATAACTGTTTCTCCCTCTCTCACAACACTAGAGCCAGGGTTCATCCCATGAAAATTAAGGTCAGGAAATTTAGGACTGACAAAAGGAAGTACTTTTTCACACAGTGCATAATTAATCTGTGGAATTCTCTGCCTCAGGATGTGGTGATGGCCACTGGCTTCAATAGCTTTAAAAGTGGCTTAGACAAATTCACAGAGGACAGGTCTATCAATGGCTACTTGTCTGGTGGCTATAGGTCACCTCCAGCCTCAGAGGCAAGATGCCTCTAAATACCAGTTGCAGGGGAGCAACAGCAGGAGAGAGGGCATGCCCTCATCTCTTGCCTGTAGGCTTCTCAGGGGCATTTGGTGGGCCACTGTGTGAAACAAGATAATGGACTGGATGGGCCTTGGGTCTGATCCAGCAGGGCTGTTCTTATGTTCTTAAGTAACAGTGATGATGTGCAAAAGAAAGTAAATATTTGGAGGAGTAACCAGAGGCGTATCTAGGGAAAATAGCGCCTAGGGCAAACACTGAAATTGCGCCCCCTGTCCAGGCATCTGACACCCATCTTTCAGATAACTTTACCATAATATCAGCTCAAAAATACAAGTCAAGCTCGTTAATCTTTTAATATTTCAAAAACTATTTAGCAGTGGACTTAGCCAGACCAAAAAATGCTGGAAAACTACACATTTCAGTATGTGGGGGCTCATGAAATACCCAAATACTATGTGGAGATGTACTTGGAAAACTAAACAGAAGTGCCTGTCTAATTCTCTACTATGCATTGTAGCATCACCATTATATAAGCTTTTAAAAACAATGGAGAATTTGACTTTTCCCAGATACTCTGAAAATAATTAAAGGATATGCAGAGTAAACTGTGTCACCGCTTGGAATATATTCTAGTCTTTCAGAAAGACAGTTAAAATGAGAGAAAGAGAGCAAGAAACTCCCAGTGGGCCTTAATATTAAGGGTTTCACACTGATTCAAAGACAAACTCACCATTAATAGCCATATTAGCAAGACATCACATTTAACTCACTTATCACAAGAAGCAAAGTAAGAGCAAATGAATACAATCCTAGCTCTTAAGCTCAGTATTCACAAGCCCTGATTCTCTGTACATAGTGCCAATCTGAATATGTGTACAGTGTCTTATATTATATTATTATTATTATTATTTTTACCCGTAGCCCCTTTGGGGGACTTCCTAAAGGCTGGGGTGGTTTGCAAAGATTCCCCCTCACCCCGCTGGCCTCTAGGGCCTCACAGGGACCATTTGAGCATGTGCAGTGGCCGTTTTTAAAAATAATCTTTTTTTTTTTTTAAAGGCCACTGAAAACAAAATGGCCACCGTGCATGCTCAAATGGCCTCTGCAAAGCCTGGCATGACCTAGAGCCTCACAGAGGCCATTTGAGCATGCATGGTGGCCATTTTGTTTTTGGCAGCCATTAAAAAAAAAAAATTTAAAAAAATGGTGCCCCCCTTCAAGTGGCGCCCGGGGCACGTGCCCTGCCTGCCCTACCCCTAGATACTCCCCTGGGAGTAACCCTAAATATCCCCCCACCTCCCCAAAAGCACAACTTTCACAGTCAAAACTGGTGGGCAAACATTCAGCACAGCCCTGGTCTACACACTTCCCTTTGGAAGTATTCAAGAGATCCTATCTCTTCTTCATCGGTTTCTCTCTCTTGGTGTTTCTGCCACTTCATTGTAATGCTTTTCTTTGAAAGAAGAAATCAAACCACTTCCCTTCTTCCTAATAATCTCTCCTCAAACTGTTCTGTGGATCAGAGCTGATTTCATTACCTGCTACTGCTGGAGGTTTTATATAAAGCACAGGCGTATGGTAAAGAAAGAATTCATCATGACCTCCCTGATCTGCTGGGGATGAATGCTCTACTGCACAGACAGGGAGAAGCTGCTTCCCTTTCTTAAAACTGGCAGGCTAAGCCAAGCATGGCTGGGAAGCTTCCTACATCCAAGTCTCCATTTTCAATTCCTATTGATGGTGAAAGGGATTTAAAAAAAAAAAAAAGAAGTATAGGATGATGTAATCAACCTTGAAAAGATGAATGGAGATCTGTAAAATACAGCATCATAGAGCACAGTAGTAGGTGAAGCAATTCCTAGCATCGAAACTGAGTTGAGTAAATTAAACACAGAGCAACTGCACGAATAAGAGCAAGAAGAAAAGGAATGTTCCATCACTCGCTCATACTTTCAGTTCCTACTATAAAACATCATAAACTATAACTGAAATAAAAGGGTAGATGAATTTATGACAATCTACTGCCATGTTACAAAACTCCTAAACGATTTTCCAGTCTGGTCTGGTATTTTAATGAACAAGGCGGCTAATGTTTTTCCCCCCTTCCTGAAGTTATTTTATCTTTAGGAAGACCCATTTAATACTCTTCGGCATCTCTGACAGAACAGGAAGTAGAGAAATCAGGTTGAATTACAGAGAAGAAAAATCTAACCCTAATTGCTTTCCTTATTTTTTTTTTTAAACTTCCATTTAGAAATGTACCTAAAATAGCTATTTGAGGCTTAGTGAATTCAATTACCCTGAAAAGTCAGGATCAACTACTGCATATGTTCCAATGAGCCCAGCACTCCTCAAATGAAGCTGCATTCCATGCATTTCTCTAATTGGCAAACCAAATCTGTGCCAAGATCTCATTGCATATTTCCAGTCATCAAATGTCAAAAGCACACATTTGCAGATGAAAAAACACCTCTACTCTGCTGCATATGCCACCTAATGGTGCAGCGGGGAAGTAACTTGGAGCAAGAGATTGCTGGTTTGAATCCCCACTGGTATGTTTCCCAGACTATGGGAAACACCTATATCTGGCAGCAGCGATATAGGAAGATGCTGAAAGGCATCATCTCATACTGTGCCGGAGATGGCAATGGTAAACCACTCCTGTATTCTACCAAAGAAAACCACATGGTTCTGTGGTTGCCAGGAATCGACACCGATCGACAGCACAACTTTACTTTGCTTTATTCTGCTGCATACTCTTTTGCAATCTGGGATTATCTTGGAAGAATAGTTAATAAATATAAATACATCACCATCAAATGAATGAATGAATGAATGAATGAGAAATAGTTCCTCTTTCCAAGTTGTATGTCTGCCCTGAAGCATGGCTACCTGAGCATATAGCAGGCACAAGTTCCACTTCTCGTTTGCAGCTGCTGTTTTGACAACTCAAGAGTACTAGCTGAGGACACTGGCAGGCTTCTGATGCAACCAGTGTATGGTGGTGGTGGTGATTTAACCTCTTTCTTTGTACAGCAACATGCTAAGTAAAGAATTACTTAGATATCAACTGGGGGTGGGGTGGGGAAGCATGCAACTCACCTGCTCTTCCGAGAGCTGCGAGATGTGATTCACAGCAGCATAAGACTCTATCTTTGGATTGAAGTGGTTGATGATGGCTCTGAAACAAAGAGAGAAGGTTCACATGTGTGGAGGTTACAGAGAGACAATCTTCCCCAATCACCAGTGTTGTATGAAAATCCTTCCTTCCTTTGTATTGTGCAGCTGGGCTATAATATTATCCTCAAATAAACAGATCAAAGAATACATTTACACATAGTATCAGTTCCACATGGAAAAAGGTGAACAAAATTTGACCATTTGGAAATTACCAGGGTGCCATCTTATCTTACACTTTCTCATTTTACACCTTGTTAAAACTGGTTCTTGAAGCCCTGCTGCTGAGTTTGCAGGTTTATTACCTACTATGCAAGCACAGGGGCTTTGTCTGTGTTTGCATCCTTTGAAATCATTTAACCCACACTCTGTTTGAAAAAAGAAGGGATGAAGGTTTAAGATTTAAAACAGAACATGTACATCCAGCAGAACTTCTTTGGGGCTAAAAAGAGAAGCATTCTTTCCAATTCCCCCCTCTCACGAAAAACCCCTGCATGGTACCTGCTACAACAATTCCACAAAAAGCACCAGTTTGCTTCATGGGCTGAATGAAACATCATCATGATTTAATCCCAACTATAGCTACGGAGACTACTTCATTCCTTTCTCTAAGCCTTTTCTATAGCCCTACACTGTCCTTTCAGAGACTACCATTAGAATCCATTCTATCCTTCAGCTACTATAAAACTCTGAGTTGGCAAAAGGAGCCTCTAAGCTGTGCTCACCTAAGAATAAGAAAGTGGCTATCAGCTCACTATTCTTCATCAGGGAAACAAAAACAAAAATTGGAATTAATGTAGAAGAGTATACAGGAGGACCTCGATATTCGTGGGGGTTCTGTTCCCAGCTGCAACCACAGATATGGAAACCACAAATATTGAGGAACTGGGGGCTATAGGATCATGGGTTAGGTTCCTGGCTGTCAGGAAAATTGTCAAAAAGAGAGAATGCAGTGAGAGAGAATGCAGTGGGAAACTCCTTACCATGCTTTACTGACCCCCACCAAGTCGTGCTGTGCCCCAGAATGCCCCCAAATCGGTCAAAAATCACTGGAGGTTTTTTGTTTTTAATGGAGCCATTTTGAGGCTCTAAGACACAAAATGGTGACTGGAAATGACCTCCACGGTCATTTCTAACCACCCCAACCCGCGGATATGCGAGGCTGCCAGCCTCTTACAGTGTATGCCGAGATTGGGTGTCTTTTACCCGACTGTGGATATCGAGGCCCAACTGTACTTTGGGGTTGAAATTCCTTCTATTGCTACATGACCAATTTGCTAAATGAGAGCAAGAAACAGAGGAGCAACCCTTAATAACCAAGCTAAAAAACACTGACCTCTGAATAAAACCGTAACTGATTATATATATATAGATATATATAGATAGATATATATAGATAGATATAGATATATACACACACACACATACACACACATACAATGTACACACACCCACACACACACACACACTGTCAACCCCCCAAAAGAAAAGCACTAGTGAGGACAGAAAATATGGAAGTCCCCAGGAGTCTTTAACCTAAATGCTGCATCATAAAACTCAAGCAGAGTAAACCATCAAGAAAGAAGCTTCACAGCATGTTCAGTTTTGCTCTTTTTCAATTCGTGGGAGAGAGCATTTTATTTGGGAATGTGCAAGAGCAGTATCAGGCTACAACTTCACGAAACTCCTGCTGTCTCCTACTAGGGAGAATGCATTCTGGGAAGGAGGTGGAGATTACCCCTCCACATTCTCCCACCCGTGAGCGGAGGTGGAAGGGGGAGCTCTGTCCTTTCTGTAGCAGTAGGAGGACCTTCATCCCAAAGTAAACTGTTCTCCCACACCAAATAAAATCAGTGACTTTGATGAATTCAGTTGTTTATGCCAGAATAATAATGCAGCACACTTTTCTGGACCGCAAACCTAATTAGTTTTGGTGGGGGCTTAGCACTTATAAAAATTATTGATTTGCTACAAGCTACAACCAATGTGACCTTTTATCCCCGTCATGCTAGAATAAGGAGGAGCAGCGTTTAGTATTCATGAGACACTGTCAGGGACACCTCCATACAGCTGAACCGAGAATACATGACTATGCTTTGACTGAAAGAATATTCAAAGCCATCCTGCCCACATAACTTCTTTGCAGGGAAATGGGAAGTTTGCTACGCATCATGCTCTTCCAAATGTTCTCAAAATATTATTCTAAGGTGTGGGGGGAGCTCAGGAGCAATTTTGTGGAGCCTTAGCTAATATATTAGAGTACCTGTCCAGGGCAGAGACCTGGATTATGATAATTTTGCTCACTGAGGCAAATTACCTCACAGCAGTTAACTCAGTTGGGTAAGCCCCTTATTAACCTATGAACAAACTTTACTCTATTTTCAAAGCAATTGTGATCAAACTTTCCTAAGTAACCTCCTTATTGCTTGAATTCCACAAATAAAGTTTCAGTGAACAAAATGGAGTAGCGTGAAGCAGTCAAAAGTAGCAAAGCATAAACTCTGCTTTCATAGTAAATAAGATATTTATTCATCTGAATAATTTGCTCAGAGGCAACTTTCCTCACAGCAAACTATTTCAGAGCAAAACTATCATGATCCAGGTTTCCAGAACGCTCTGAACAAGTACATGAACTTATAGATTAGCCACAATGGGGATATGATTTTACTGAAAGCTTCACACAAAACTAATTTAACTGGGAGCAAATGTGGCATGTACACATTGCGGTTTGCAGGTTACCATCATTATGCACAGAGAAATAGTCATGTGAGCATTTTCAATACTCCTTCATAATTTTCCTGCATGGATCTGGTATCTACGTAGAAAATAGTGCTATGTGAAGCTGCCCTTGGCTACTAGGCAATTTGGCTACTTGAACAATTGTTCAAGACACAGTTTCCCTTAATTTCCATTTAAGTGAAACTCCTAATCCCCTATTAATCCACAGGGCATGTTCCACATGCCTAGTTCAAGTCTGAGACATGTATCAATCCCAATCCTAGCATTACTGTACTCAGTTGAGTCTTGTACTAAGTCTTGAATTTAGCTTTGCCTGCTAGGTACCTGGGTGAGACAGTCCTTTACAAAAGTACTCCAACATATGCCTTCTGTCCCAGCACCTCCTCCAGCACAATCTGCTCTACATTTGCAGAGAAGTAATTTGCTCTAGAACAAATGCCAGTTGACTCCAAGGTAACACATCTGCTCAGTAGCGAAGTTAACTAGAGCTGTCAATCAACGAAAATAGCAAATCTTTAATCCATCTGGCTGAAAACCAAATTGATCAATTAATCTAATCATATTTATTTATTTATATTGCAAATCCTCAATGAAAATGACTTTTTGAGAATCCTGAGGCAAGGGAGCCATTTCAAGTCAGAGACAAAAGTTTTTAATTTAACAAAAGCTGCCATTCATTGTTAGAAGCACAGACTGTCAAATTCCTTTTTAATCAAATCTGACAGCATGTAGATCTCTAATTACAGTAACACAGAGTCAAAACACAACTATGCTAAACACAAGTATGCTAAAGGCACAAGTACATCACATAAAAGGTTAGAATGAAATCCATTTGATTACATTTGACAAACATTGCTGGAAATGGGGTTTGTTCATTCATTATTTCTTTTTTCAATTCAGTTTTAAAGAGGGGGTGGTTCTTGTAATGTGTGTAGCTGCCATTTGTTTTCAAGATGGAAATCGTAACAAAATATTTCCATTGGGATATCCTAGGACCCCCTTCTATATCCTGTTGTCCCATGTCCAAATATGAGCTGTAACCCTAGCTGGAGGTGAATTACCCTAGGTCCTAAATGCCACTGAGAAACTCACCAACCAACCTGCAAAGTATTGACTTAAACTTTATTTCCCAATGACACAACATTCAAGGACACAAATAATGCCTCCAACTTTCAGAAGGGCACTCTCCTGTCCTTAGAAAAATCTAAGTGTCCTCTGAAAACTTGCCAGGTGGATTCATTAGTTTAGGGCAGAATGAGAAAAGAATCACCTCCTGAGATTGGTGGAACGTGGAGTAGATCTTTAGTACAAAAAACCAAACCAAAGGCTACCTTATTGTTGTGAAAGATACATAAATCTGGGTAATTAAAAAAGGCCCCCAAATTTGAAATTCTCCTAGCTAAAGTGATGGTCATGACAAATATTGTTTTCAGAGTAAGTTCCTTGGCCATGAGATCAAAAGGAAGATCCACAGTTTCCCAAACTGTGGGCCACAAGTGGATTTAGTAGGGACACGCTCTTCAGAAAGCCATGTACATGTTGCTACACAAAGACTCTGTGCCCTTCCCCTTGCACCCCAGGATACTGTTGAGCAGAACCACCCGTTCCAGAGTACTATTTATTTGATCGAGTCATTGATTGATGAATTTGTATACGTCCTTGCATTAAAATAATCCTAAGGTGGTTTACAATATAATTAGAACAATACATATCTATTAAACCATTCAAAAAGTACAAATATTAAATTTATATAGAAAAATAGTACTAAAATGCAATACAAAACAGTAGAACACAGAAGCAGCAGAAGGGGGGGAAAAGCAGCAGTCTTACATAAAAGCCTGGATAAAGAGCCATGTTTTAACTTGCTTTCTAAAAGCTGTAATGGAGACAGAAAAGTGGAAGCCTACTGGGAGAGCATCTAAAAGCCTGAGGGCGATGACCAAGAAGGCTCTGCCTCTTGTACGTGACAAACAAGCCTCTGTCACGGGCACATGGAGCAAAGCCCCCTTCAATGATCTTGTTAAGCAGGCAGAAACCTTTGGGAGCAGGCGGTCTTTCAGATATCTAGGGCCCAAACCATTAAGGGCTAGAAATGGACCCAGAAATAAATTGGCAGTCAATGTAGTTCTTTCAGAATGAGTATGATGTGATCCCAGCAGGCAACTCCAGACCAAAGCCTAGGTGCTGCATTTTGCACTAGCTGACGTTACCAAATATTCTTCAAAGGGCAGCCCCACATAGAGTGCATTACAGTAATCCAGCCATGCTGTGACTAAGGCATGGATAAGCATGGTCATATCTGCCTTCTCAAGAAGGGGACATGGCTGGCACACTAGCTGAAGCTGTGCATAGGCATCCCTGGTTACCACCTCTACCTGGGCATTCAAAAGCAGAGAGGTTCCAACAATTCCTCTAAGCTGCACACTTACTCTTTTAAGGTAGGTACACCCCATCCAGGACTAGTCAAATCCCTTCATCTCGATCGGCTCCCCTGCTGAACAGCAGCAGCTCCATCTTGTCTGGATTCAATCTCCGTTTACTAGCCCACATCCAACCCATCACTTCCTCCCTAGGATCAGGTGATAAGGAGAGATGATGCTGAGTGTCATCCGCATACTGCTGAGAACTGAGTCCAAGTTTCCAAATGAACAATCCCAGTGGTTTCATGTAGATATTAAATAACATGGGTGACAAAACTGAACCTTGCAGGACCCCTGCACAGGCCAATGGCAAAGGTGTTGAGCAATAGTCCCCCAGCACCACCCGAAGTCACTTCAAAGCAGTGCCTCCAATCCCCATACCTGAGAGGTGGTCCAGAAGGATACCATTGTTGATGGTATTCAACACCACTGAGAGGTCCAGTAGAACCAACAGGGACGCACTCCCCTGTCAAGTTTCCAGTATAGGTCATTCACCAGACCAAGAGTTTCAGTCCCATATCCAGAAAGAAAGCCAGGAGTATGGGATAATTTCAGCTCCTTGTCCCATCTTCCTCAGTACTTTGGATATGACCCTGATGATCAAGAAGGCATTCAATGGGTTCATTGGACAGTTTTCATCCAGGGCATTTATGCCCACAGAATCAGGATACTGGAACACAGACAAAAATTCCTGGTCTTGCATATCCACTGATGTTGCAAGAAGGACCACTAGAGGCATCCTGAAACACTGGACAATATTCTAAAAGATGTGAAGGTGCACCTATTCTATTCTCTGAAGGGTCATTCTACTCAGCTAACTCACTATCACATTTTCAGTTCCTGCAGGTATTTTGTTTTAAAATGTTTCTAAACATTTTAGGACAATAAATACTTCTTCACTCAGCTAAAGATCTTTCAGCCTTCATGGTAAAGAAACTGCAAGTGTTATACCCTGCTTGCTGAGACATGCATTCATTGAGCCATTGTCTATACAGACAATGTTGGTTTTTAATAGCTATCTGGAATTCTCACAGAGCAAACTAGATGGGATAGAGTGCAGCCTGTTGATACTTTTCTGAACTACCGATTGTTCCATGAGGCCTGGGCCACTTGGTCCTACAAATGCACTCCTCATCTGAGAACCTAGCATACATGACAACCAAGACCCTTTTCAACACCATGAGGTTTATTGCTTTCATCAGTCTGTACCAGCCTCCTTCAGCACCTTGGAAAAGATTATGGGTGTGCCGATTTGGTTCACAATGAGCAGCTTATACAAAACCAGGATGGAAACAAGAACAATTTGTCAGGTCTTGGTAGGACACCAGCATGCCCATCAGGTGCATAAACAAGTCATCAGGTCCAGTTGCTGTGAGGCTTGTGTCTGCCTGTTCAAAACCAGATTATTATTCTTCCTCTTCAAATAGGAACATAGGATAAGAGGACGAACTCCTAGGTGATCCAGGGTCTGCACTGAGATCAAATAACTTTTTGTATTGTTCACCACACAGTCATGAAACTGAAGGCAGTTTATGATAGTCTGTTGCAGATGACATATTCCCTAACTCTGTATCATTTTAGAATGCTGCCCAGGTAGGGACTAAGTAAGACATCCTGCATCCTCAAGTGTGCCACGAAGGTGATTAGCATCTTGCTTGGTACTAGGCCTGTGTTTCAGAACGTCTGATTCATGTACTAAACATGTACATGTTTAGTGTCCAAACATGTACTACCATCCCTGATGCCATGCAAAAGCAAGTGCTTCCAGCACAGCCAGCTCCACACAGTACCTGTCATTCCTGATACTGGGGGAGTCTTTTCCATGGAACTGGAACTCATGGAGATGGTCAGGAATGGGGTGCACAGGGATGGCTGGAAAATATAGTTCTGCCCAGTGCTTTCCCCTTGGGTTTAGTAAACACCACTGAGTGCTACTGTAAGCCCACAGAGCAGCACCTATACTGGTAGTGACTGTGGCTGCAAGAGAACGAGGAGGAATCTGATGATAAATTGAGAATGGGTAGGTAGCCTCTGAGAGATCATGGGTGTTCCAGCCACCACTGAGAGGGACTTCCAAGAATGGTGGTGACAAAGAAAGAGAACACTGGGATCTGAATATTACAAAGTATTACCATAAATCTTGTAAAGCACTTTGTTAGAGAACAATTCCCATCATATTTATACTCACAACAATCCTGAGAAGCAGGATTAGGCTGAGAATTGGTGAATTGTCTAAAAACAAACTCAGAAAGCTTCATCACTAAGCAAACATCTGAAACCAGGTTTCCTATATTAAACCCAACATTCTTTCCCAACATATTATTATGGGCATCATCCAGGCAAAGCTAAGTGTTTTTAATGCCCCATTCATTTCAGAGTGAGAATGAGCTTCTCTCTTGAAAACAATAGGACTTTAAAGTACTGGATTG
Source organism: Hemicordylus capensis (assembly GCF_027244095.1). Lineage (NCBI taxonomy): Eukaryota > Metazoa > Chordata > Lepidosauria > Squamata > Cordylidae > Hemicordylus > Hemicordylus capensis. The sequence continues at coordinate 286,432,089 of NC_069659.1, forward strand.
TGTTCATTATGAGAACTGTCTTAGCAACATGAAAAGCAAACTGAGGGATAGCAGAAAGGCTGTGAAGCCACAAGTGGAATCAGAAATCCTTGCTTGTATTCAACCCATTTATCAGACCTCAGAAACTTCCAATGAACAGCAGGAGAGACCACTATAGAGATGAAACAGTAGCTGATAACTTTTCCTTGCAGACAGAATAGTCAACTTGCTGTTCCCTTACAGAACCATTCTTCAAACTAACAAGCCACTAGGGATGTGAGAACTGGCTTGAGGTTCGGCTTGAGGGCTCATGAGGGCCCTCGAGCCAGACTAGGCCCAGTTCAGCTCAATCATGAGCCCAAATCTCCCCCTCCCAGCCATCTTGGGTGTTCTAATGTTTTTGGTTTTTGTTTAAAAATTTTTTAGCAAGACTCACCAGCAGGTCCAGTGGCCTCAGGGGGGTGTTAATGTGGCCACGGCGGGGGGAGGGTCATCTCTACAGACCCTCCCCCCCCCAGACCTCCCCCCAGTCCTCTAAGGAGCATTCCGGCTCATTTTCAGGTCGTTCTGGCCCTTTCCCCATTACAGCAGCTCTTTTGGAGGTTACCGTGTTCAAGTCAAGCAAATCTTTCAAGAAAGGCAGCCAGGATTCTCCTTCTGGCTCAGTTTTAATCATAAGGCTTCTATTCCTCTGAGCAAGATGTTAGGGTTTTTTCTGCCTCAGCAATGAGCATAAAAATAAATTGGCAAGTTTGTGCTTTTAGAGGAGGAACCCACTAGCCACAAAAATAAACTGCAGGGGGAGGAGGAATAAAACAAAGGGAAAGTTTAATTGGAGAGCAAGAGCACATTCATTTTTTAGCTTATTGGAAAATATCTGAGTCAGCACTGTTATCAGATTTTAGGAGAAAGAGCCCTGTTACACCTGTTCATTCCTGTCACATTGGGATATATTCTTTGTGAATTCTGTGTTGGAGGAATCCTCACATTCTATTCTATTTTATAGGCGTGGGGGTGGGGGCAGAAGTAGGCCTGCTTGTGTGGGCTGAGCCTTCAGCAGCTTTTCAGCCTTGCTCCTTTCATCTGTTTCCTTTTGTCTGAAACAAGGAACACACCAAACGCTTTTGATTCCTTCGCTAGCACACAATTTTCTCTATCTCATCACTTTCTGGATATTAAGCAATTGGGTCTATCTCCCTGGTTTGAAGGATGAGCTAATTTTCTGCTGCAGCTCATGCTTGCAAATTTAAGAGGAGTGAAGCATCATTCTCATCCTCCAACGATCTCAGCCCCCACCCTCCCTAAATCATTGCTCTTTGACTTCTTTTATATGGTATACAGCAATGTACAGAGATTAACCATTTCAGAATGGCTACTGCTCTTTAATCAGCAACACTGCATAGAGTGAGTATCTACAGAAACATTTCATATAGTGAGGCTATTCTCACATACAGCCTAAGCCAAGCTAGGGACATTCAGCCTGGGTTAAGCTGTGCATGAGAACTGCTGGGATCGGGCCCGATCCTGCGGGCCAGTGCCACCTAGCCCAGCTTTGGAGCCCAGCTGCTAGCAGAGGTTAAGGGAGCGAGTGCTCCCTTGACCCAGGCTTGCTGCTCATGTGCAAGCCAGACTACTTCTAGCCTAGCCACACAGAGAAATGTGCATCTAGAGTGCCGTCTCTTGGGAGAATTCCCCAATGCATCATGTGTGTCACATGGTGCATTGTGGGATTCATGGAGGCTGGGACAATGAGGCCCGGCCACTGTTTACCCGCACTCAGAGGCGTATCTAGGGAAAATAGTGCCTAGGGCAAGCACTGAAATTGTGCCCCCTGTCCAAACATCTGACACCCATCTTTCAGATAACTTTACCATAATATCAGCTCAAAAATACAAGCCAAGCTCATTAATCTTTTAATATTTCAAAAACTATTTAGCAGTGGACTTAGCCAGACCAAAAAATGCTGGAAAACTACACATTTCAGTATGCTGGGGCTCGTGAAATACCCAAATACTATGTGGAGATGTACTTGGAAAACTAAACAGAAGTGCCTGTCTAATTCTTTACTATGCATTGTAGCATCACTATTACATAAGTTTTAAAAATCAATGGAGAATTTGACTTTTCCCAGATACTCTGAAAATAATTAAAGGATATGCAGAGTAAACTGTGTCACTGCTTGGAATATATTCTAGTATTTCAGAAAGACAGTTAAAATGAGAGAAAGAGAGCAAGAAACTTGCAGTGGGCCTTAATACTAAGGATTTCACACTGATTCAAAGACAAACTCACCATTCCCCATCCCCTCCTCTGGCCTCTTAATTCACCGCTGCAGCCCGTCCCGGGCTGATTTTGGGGTGGAGGCTGCAATGCATGCTCAAATGGCCTCTGTGAGGCCTGGCAAGGCCTAGGGCCTCACAGGGACCATTTGAGCATGTGCGGTGGCCATTTTAAAAAATATTTATTTATTTTAAATGGCCACTGAAAATGGCCTAGGGCCTTGCAAAGGCTATTTGTGCATGTGTGGTGGCCATTTTGTTTTTGACGGCCACTTTTTTTTGGGGGGGGGAATTAATTTTAAGAAATGGCGCCCCCTTCAAGTGGCGCCCAGGGCACGTGCCCTGCCTGCCCCACCCTAGATACGCCCCTGCCCGCACTGCCAGGAGCAGTGTGGAGAAGTTGTGTGGGCTTGTGGCTTGCACACCACCCAGGCTGTGAGCAGTCACCTGGGGGAAGGCAAGTTGAACCCTGCCTTCCTGACCACCTGCGCAGTCATGTGAACCGCCTGTGCAGTCATGTGAACCGTCTGTAACACACCAAGTTCCCAGCAAAAAAATAAGTGGATAGACTCTATGCACAAATGAGTGCTCATCAGACCGTAACAATGTTTGATCAGTACCCAGATTCTTCAAATAACCAGAAATATCAAAATGACATTTTAAAGCAAATGCAATTCCTATGCCTGTTGCCGATTAACTTAACAGGCAACTATCACCATGTTGCTCCACTCCCAGGCAATCCATTACTCACTTGCTTCATCAGCCTCTAACATGCAAAGTTCCTACTAGCACAACTATAAACACCATAAGTAAAAAGGTAAAATTGTACCATTGAATTAGTGTCGACTCCTGGCAACCACAGAGCCATGTGGTTTTATTCTGGTAGAATACACCAAACCATACTCTAAAGTGAACATATGAAGCTGCTTTTAAAAGAAATCACTGGCCTACTTAACCCAGTATTATTTTTATTTTTATTTATTTATTTGATTTTTATACCGCCCTTCCAAAATGGCTCAGGACTTAGGTAATCTATCACATGTTTACTCTGACTGGCAGCTGCTGGTATAGACTGGGCCTTACTAGCCATGAAATGCAAAGTTCTCTTTCTCTCGTCCATCCCACGTCAGATACCCATCCTACACACAGTCTGGAGTGTGTACCGGTAACAGCATGGAGACTAACAACCACTCCAAGGCAGGATTCTGAGCTGGCAGACAACCACTTGTAGAACTTGGTGGATATATCTCTTATTCCCTCTAACTGTTGGTGGTGTGTGTGTGTGACTGGGGAGGAAGAGGCAATACTGCCGACACTTTCAGAGGCTTCTTTGTCAAGACCAACAGCCTGAGAAGTTTTATTAATCTTCTGTAATTCGCTTTTTTAATATTGTAAATGAATTTGGGTGCCTTTGTCAAGGCAGAAAGGTGGTATAAAATGTAGTAAGTAAGTAAATAAATAAATAATGTGGGACTGGGGCTACTTGGTGATTTATCCCAGGCTGTGGAACTCTTTCACAATATTATCTTCAAGGTTTAAATTATTTGTCTAGTTAGACTAAATACATAAATAAGCTTGAATCACCCAGCTTAGTCTGTAATTATTCCATTAACAAATAATACTTTGTTGTTACATCAGCAATTCCTATGTATGGTACCACACCTATGCCAAAACACCAACTACTACAAAGGAGAACATGCATCAGGGTGGTTAGGTATCCGAGGGGTATCTAGATTGGTGGCAGCAGGGAGGCTGTAGAGTGTCCCGCTGGGTGTGGTGGCGCAAATTTTCACAGGCTCTGAAAAGACCTGGAGCCCTTGAAGCAGCCATCGAGTCTGGAAGGGATGCAGGGGCGTAGCAAGGTTGGAGTGGGCCCAGAGACAAGATTTTAAAATGCTCCCCCTCACGGAAGTTCAGCTCATGAAGTAAAGAAATCTTAAATGAGGCTGAATAGTGGCAACTATACACACACACACACACACACACACACCCCTATGTGCCACAATAGAACATCATTCTAAATTATGTAGCTCCAGGTCTTAACATTCACATCCATTTCAGAGGATGAATACAACTGAAGGAAGCCTGGGCGGGTGCATGGCTGGGAGAGTCAGTCATGTGACTTGCCTCTGGGGGCCCCCCCAAGGCAGTGGGCCCCCAGACAACTGTCTCGCCTTGCCCTATTATAGTTATGCCCCTGAAGGGATGTCTCCATTGGCTACCCCCGCTTTTTTTGTCTCTCTCCTGCAGTTTGGTTTCCTTACTTGAATTGTTTGACTGAACCATGATCTAAATACTCAGTGTAGTGCATTTTGTTTACTTTTATTCTTTTGTCATAGACTGTAGCCTGGAAGAAATGGATAATAAATTAAAATGCATATACATAAATTGTTCTATTAAATGCTTTATGCCATGTCCCCATTTTAGCCATATTACTCTGTGATGAAGATCAGTAAATGTCAGTTTCTGTACAGGAGGAGGAAGACTGAGATGGATCAATAATCAAGCATCATGTCGAATAGGAATGTACAAGGCGATTCACACCAAATCGGAGGCTACATCAGGACAGGGGGAAGGAAGGGACTTTTGATTTTGTGGTTTTCTTTCCTCAGCACTGAGTATAATGCTGTGCTATTGCTTGCTGCTTTAAGTATCTGGTTTTGCAGATTGACAAAGGCAGAACTTGGGTGCCTGCTTACCTGCCTTGAGTTATGCTTTAGTTTGTTTGTGAGATGGTGTTGTGGCAAGAAATGGACAGTGGCAGCTCAGCTCTATGTGTCTCTGTGTAATGTTTCTTGGTGATTGCTGTGATGAGCGCCATGACTGGCCTTGACTAGCTTGTACTTCACTCACTGCTCTGGTGTGCTCTGCAATCTGCATTGCAAGGTGTACTCAGTCAAAATGTGGCTGAAGACATTCTGATTGAGGTTATGACTATGCTTGCTGGCTGCTAAGGGTGCTGCTGTGCTGTGGCAGCCATTAGAACCTAAGCCCAGCCCTGCTGGATCAGGCCGAAGGCCTATCTAGTCCAGCATCCTGTTTCACATAGTGGCCCAGCAGGTGCCTCTGAGGAGCCCACAGGCAAGAGCTGAGGGAATGCCCTTTCTCCTACTGTTGCTCCCTTGCAACTAGGTTTAGAGGCATCTTGCCTCTGAGGCTGTTGTAAGTAAGGATGGAGTCATATTTTTTTAATATGTGAGCAGCTTGTGCTGATGATGTTACTGCATCAGTGTGGGTTGGATGGTATAGCATGATGTGTGCTACCTACCACCCAACCCACAAAATAAATGGGCAAGTGAGCAATTTAAAAACAACAACAACCCTAAACCCTTGTAGAATCCTATGGGTTTATTTCAAAAGTAATTTTTTAAAATCACCTACTTGCCCATTCCTTTTGTGGGTTGGGTGGTAGGTAGCATCCATCATGCCCTACCACACAACCCATTTTAGTGTCTCTAGGAACTACCCATGGGGAACAATAAGGTGATTAAAGTTGCCCATTGTTTCCTATGGGTGAACCATAATTTTTTTTTGGTGAATATTCTATGTTGAACCAGTCAGCAGTGACCAGCTCGATGAATTTATTTGAATTTTTACTATTTGATTCAAAGTCAAATTGAATCACAAAAATTATTTGTGCACACCTTTAATTCAGAATTGTGATAGTAAAGAATCAGAGTTTGCCAAGAATAATCACAATGATCACAAAAGATCTCACAGTCCCCCCACAATAGGGACTGTTGACAAATGTTGATTTTTTTTTCCCCATACAGCATTTATTACAAATTGGTTCATCATCCACCAAATGCTTCAAAATAGCTCATAATAGATTTATATTTCAGTCCTCTGAGACTTCAAACATTTCAGTCTGGCAAAGCAAAGAGCAAAAATATTTTAATTATGCTTTCCGCCCATTAACAGTCTAATTAGTAATTTTATTACATGCTTCTTCCCTTTAAAATAAGTGTGACATATCCAGAGCTTTTTTCTGTGGATCACACACTGGCTTCTAAACACACCAAGCACAGTGAAATTTACTATGCTTGTGCTCCATTCCAGAGAATTTCCCCTCAAGAAATATGAGAGGCTGCCAGGTCAATTAATAGAAGAGAATACTTACCGTATTTTATGGACTATAAGACACTACGGACTATAAAACGCACCTTAATTTTAATCCAGTTTTTCAGAGTTTTAACATATTAAACTGTTATCAATAGTTTACAAAGCCAAACTAAAAAAATAACATTTGCCATTATTTATAAAACCAAACAGACCTTTAAAATCCCAGAAAACTTTCATCTGAACTTTCCTTCTCCTCCTCCCCTCCCACTTCTTCTTCGTCGTCGTCATCGTCCTCCTCTTCATTTCTCTGAACTTTCCTTCTCCTCTCGCCTCCATATCCCCTCCAAGCCCTCCCACCGCGCCCCGCTCTGTCCTTTCCCTCCTTCTGCAATGGAGCAGAGCAGAGTGCCTTGTTTGCAGGGCCTTAGGCCCAGAACGGAGAAAGCGAGGGCGCAAACAGCGAAAGCGGACCACTCCACTGCGAGCGCAGCCGCCGCCAAGCATGCCTCAGCCGCGCCCAGGACCACCGCGTCCCCCCCGGGCAAAGGGCCATCCACGGCGACGTTCCCCACTGCGGGAGCGGGTGCCTCGAAGAAGGGCCACCGCGGCGCATGCAGGCGCCACAGCGACGGCCGCCATTTTGACTCGGCCTTCGAGGCCGACGCGGACCAGGCGAGGGCCCAGCGGCAGTGCAGGAGGGCCCAGGTGCTGGAAGCTTTTGCGGCAGCACGATCCTCAGAGGCCACCGGCTCGTCGAGGGAGGAGGAGGAGGAGTCGTCGTCCACGGCCCAAGCGGCGGAGGGTGAGCTGGAGCGGCAGTCCCCAGGCAGCACGGGGTTAATAGAGGGTTGCCCCCAACCCCCTCCTTTAGCATCGGTACAGGCTTTGCCGGGGGACAGCCCCCCCCCGAACCTGTTGGGCAGGCTTACGAGTATAAGACGCAGTTACGAGTATAAGACGCACCTGAATTTTGGCGGATATTTTTCGAGGAAAAAGTGCTTCTTATAGTCCATAAAATACGGTATTTATCATATTACAAACCAACTTACAAATCAGCTCCACATAATGCCCAATGAAATAAGGAATGCATGCAGTCAGATTTTTAATTCTCCACATGCTGCTACACTTCGTCTTCCACACTTGAGACAAACACTCCTACAATGACCACAGGACAATACTACCTTAAAATTTCACTTTCAATGAGTCAAAGATTTTGTGGAATCTTTTCTATCTATAAACAGCTTTTAAAAATAGATTATTAATCTCACTCAGAAAAGTTTCAGTTTATTACACTTGTGTCTTATTTTTCTCTCTGCATGCAGTATTACAGAGGCTTTGCATTCCTATAAGTCAAAGCTAGCCTGACCAAGTTGTTTAGCGTTTCCAATAATTTATTCCAAACTGCTTGTTCTTCCTTGTTCAACTGTGCCATTTGTGGGATAAAAGATCGTCCACTAAAATCCAGAGCTCAAAAATAACCCTTGGTGACCTTTGCTTGAGGACCTGATTGTGTTAAATAAAAGCTGCTAATTAAAAATAGTAAAGAATGTAGGCAATTCTTCAGCATAGCTATTACACAAGGCATAAAGCTCTGTTGCAGGTGTAAGATCTCCTGCCAACAGGAAACCCAACTCATCCTCTCTAATAAAAGGCTTGGTGTCCGTCCGTGGACAACCAAGCATCTGTCCGTGCCTTCCTCAGCCGTTCTGCGCATGCGCGGATTGGGTAAGGAGGGCTCGGGCAGCTGGGAGGGCGGGCAAAGGCGAGAGGGAATGGGGCAGAGGGGAAAAACTCTCCCCTACTAGCGCCCGTTATTACAACGGGCCTGAAAACACTAGTCTGTATATAAGCATGAAGAACTGGGTGCTTGCTGTTGATCTATTCTTGTAACAACTTGTCTCCAACTCCATGCAGTAAGTTTTAGCGTATTAAACTAAAAAAAAAGTAGCCTTTCCTCATAAAGGAAGCGCTCTAGCCCTCTCTGATCATCTTGGTTGCCTTCTGCACTTTTCCAGTTCTATAATATCCTTTTTGAGACAGCATTCTAAATGTAGCCACACTGCAGATTTGTATAATGGTATTATAGTAGTTGTATTTAAATCCCCTTCCTAGTGACCTCTATAATGGAATTTTCCTTAGGCACAGATGCTGTACACTGAGTTGACATTTTCATTGAGCTATCCACCACAACCACAAGATCCTTTTCCTAGGCCCTTTCAAAACAAAGATGGTAGTGTTTTTCCCCCAGGAGGTTAACTGGACTCTCGACTTAAATTCTATTATGAATCACGTGGGACCTCCACACTAGCTGTATTTCTTCCTGCTGTTCTCCATCCACAAAGGAGCTCTGCATCAGGCAATATTGCAAGGTTTGGTCCCTCCCCTTCCTACTTTCCCACCCACTACTATCATTCTACTTTCTATTTCCCACTCACTGTTAGTGCCTACAGCTCTAGCTTGACGTGTGCATGCAGGTTGCAGTCCCTCCCTTATTTCACTATCCCTTAAGGTGCTTTCTAGGAGCACGCCTAGAAAATGAGAGCATTTTTTTGTATTTTGTTGCACAATAGTGTTCTTCCAGAGATTTCCCCTTGACACATGTATTTTCCTTTGCTCTTCTGCTAAATAATTATATATATGTAATTCTCCTAAACGTACACATCGCTAATCCCATGTGTGGCAGCTCTCGCAAGATTTCACAAGCAGCTGCCTGGATAGCGACAGGGAAGGAAAAAACAATGGCAGCCAGGCGGGTGGAGGAAGTGTGGTGTCGGGCCAGAGGAGGCAACAGGCCAGCCAGCTACTAGGAGGAAGTGTGGCAACAAGCCAGAGGGAGCAGCAGGCTGGCTGGCCATCAAGAGAAAGTGATGTGGGAGCAAGCAGGCTGGCAGCCAGGAGGAACTGCAGTGGCTGGCCAGAGGAAGCGGTGGGCTGGCCGGTGAGAAAAGGCGGCCACTGGCCGGAGGTGTTGGGCTAGACAGCAGGCAGGAAGAGGTGGTGGGCCAAGGCGGCTGGTGGGAGGGCAGGTGGCTGGCTGTCCAAAAATAAGCGCCGGCAGTGGGCGGGAGAAAAAAACAGCTGAGGCTAACTAGAGGCACAGATGCTCTGCGCCTGGCCTAGCTAGTTTCTTTTAAATCCTAGACTTCTGTAGTGATCAGACTCCCCTCTCCTAAAGAGTTAACTGGAAGTGAACCCTGTCTTTATTGACAGGCTGGTAAACTCCAGGGCTCAGCCAATCAGCACAGTAGGTGGGTGGGACCTAGAGAGTTGTTGCCAAGAAGCAGGGAGTTCTTTATTAGAAAGAAGCTAGGCGGGAGGTGCACAGGAGGACATGCAGCCATGGAAGCTGGAGGTCAGGAAGCTTGAATTCTCATCTAGAGTTTGGTGAGTTCAAGGAAAGGAAGCCTGGGATTTGGCTTCAGGAACATTAATTTAGGGAAACGTTTGTTTAGTCAGACTTTGCATTAGAAACTTGCATTTCTTTGGTGTGCGTGCTTTTGCATATTCCTGATAATGGTCTATTATTCTTTACCTATTATGTAATTAAAATAAGAAACACTAGCCTACACCCATCCTACCTAGGGCATTGCAAAAGACTCTATAAACATTTAAGAGTGAAAGACAACCTATTTCTGTAACCTACTAAGTATTTTTGAGATTATTTAAGAAAGCTAGAAGCCTCAGATGGAAGCAGTCTGTAGTAACTAAATAAAACTGGTTTTCTGTTCTTTTCTTTTTACACGCTTCTCCAAGTTGCTTTTTAACTCAAGAAAAGTGGTAGAGGGACAAAGGGGGATTCCTCTGTTGCAATCACGTCCTCAAACAGTCAGAAGCTATCAGTTTTCTCACAATGTGCAGGCTTGCACCTGAAATATTCTGTACTAACACGACACTTATTTCTTAAGGTCTTCTCATCCATTTAAACAAATCTAGTCAATTTCATCCAACGAAGCAGGGACCAAATACCACTTAAAGTGACTAACCAGTAATAGCACAAGCTTCAGCCTCTCTTACATGTGCTTTAACCACTGGCTATAATGGGAAATGAATAAAATCTGTATAACTGAGATGTTTTCTGTTATAATGGGTTATGTAGTACACCACTCTGGGCTCCTTGGAGGAAGAGCGGGATGTAAACAAACAAACAAACAAACACATACATACCAGGTAGACATAGAGAAGAAGAAACATAATTGCAAACTGGGAGGCAATGTGGGAACCTGTGCTCCACGTGTCAACACTTTAAAGAACCCTTGCTGCCCATGCTTCTATAAAAAGCAAGTGGTACTGATATAGAGGGCTTTAAGAGGATGGAAGAGAGGTATAGTACTATAATGGCTAGATTACAGTGAGAGTTAACAATAAACCATTAAGCAGGATACAAAACTAGAAAAGGAGCATGCACAAAGAACAGGTGTGCAGAGATGTGCCCAGCACAGAAGTGAGGGTGTGTGGGGGGCAGTACCCCTTGGAGCCAATCCCCTCCTGCGTTATCACGTACACAATCACATTGCACAGTTTGTGCTGTGATCTGCCCACATGCTTTTATTTAATTTCTATACCGCCCTTCCAAAAATGGCTCAGGGCAGTTTACACAGAGAAGTAATAAATAAATAATATGGATTCCTGTCCCCAAAGGGCTCACAATCTAAAAAGAAACATGATAGACACCAGCAACAGTCACTAGAGGTACTGTGCTGGAGGTGGATAGGGCCAGTTACTCTCCCCCTGCTAAATAAAGAGAATCACCACGTTAAAAGGTGCCTCTTTGCCAAATTAGCAGGGGTTAGGGTGGCTGGGTGGCTAGATGATGCAGTACAGCCCTTCCTAGAATTTTTATCCACAATTAACCAGCCAGTCCGAGACAGAGGGCTGAATCCTTTGGAGAGGGCTGAACACAAATAATGGCTAGCTGGTGAGCTAAGCCTCAGTGTGTGGATCCCTTTATATTAACTAATGGAGTATAAGCTGTCTGTGACTAAGAAGGTTTCCTGATAGTGATTTAGTCCACCTTCTTCACTGATCTGGAAATCATCTGGCTTATTATTTTTCCATACATCTACTGGACATTAGGAAATAAATTAGGAGACACAGATTGCTTCCAAAACAGGGCCCACACATTAGGCCCAGGCTGCATGTCAACACAGACTGATACCAACATGCCAGCACCCCAGATCTCTGAACAGACTAGCACAGTATTAAATGATGAGAAGCTTTCTGGATGGATTCTGGTCTCTTTCCAGAGCCCACAGTCATCCCTGAGAGTAAGGCAATGATCCCCAGGACCTGGACTCCACTACTGAAGTCTGGGTAATTCCAGATTCTGGCAGCTTCTTTAAAGGTTCTGACAGATGCCTAAACCACTTGCCCTATCCTACAGTGTCAGGATGAACAGCAGTTTGTTGTGAGGGGGTGAAATTTATGTGCTATCCATAAAACTCTTTCCACTCCTGCTAAATAAAGCTATATAAAAAGCACTGTGGAAATTATACATGTAGACATCATGTAAGAATGCATCTTGTTCAATGGTGGCTCTTATCTCAGGGCAGAGTGGGCGGTACCCACCTGAAAATAGTTGTCAGCCATTTTACCTCCTCCGCCGACAGTCGTATGAATGAGCCTAGTATTTGTGAAGTTTTACTAGAGATTTGAAATGTAGCCTGATGTGTCAATGCCAACAGTAAGTTGACACCTGTGGGCCACTATGTGAAACAGGATGCTGGACTAGATAGGCCTTGCGCCTGATCCAGCAGGGCTGTTTTTATGTTCTTATGTCAAAGAGTGGACATTAACTGGGAGAGCATTCCAGAGCCTAGGGGCAACAACAGAAAAGGCCCTGTCCCACGTACATGGCAATTTAGCTTCTCTCAGTGTGGTACGTCACAAAGGGTGGCAACTCTCTTCAAACACAAGGCGAGGCTTCTTGGAGAAGACTGAGATTCACATATTATAAGAGGGGAAGTCTCACTGCTCTCTACAAATAAAACATATGTACATTGCCTTCTCCTACACAAGTATTTCTTAAAATGGTTTCACATTTTTTTTCTTTTGCATCTCAACAATGTTAAGATGCTTTTACTTACTATATTCTGGTTTCTAGCTTGTAGTAAGATTTGGTCAACACAGTGCTAATTCAAGAGATTGGATGTATTCAAGCAGTGCAACTGATCCTCACAGTTCAAAGAGGATCTACCTCCCAGCAGCATAGTCATACACTTCTGCATGCTCCTATGCTGGGTGCAATTTATTGAACTATGAAATGTCCTTCATCCAGGAATGAAGCTGCAAAGAAAGCAAGCAACAGGGCAATCTGTTGCATACCAGTTGGAAAGATCCAGGGTCAAAGCTGCTAATCAACAAGGATACAGTCTTAGAACATAAGACCCCTGCTGGATCAGACTAAGGTCTCATCTAGTCCAACATCCTGTTTACAGAAGTGGTTCGTCAGATGCTTTCCGGAAGGCTGCAGCAAGTCATGAAGGCATCAGCTGCAGCAACAGGAATTCAGAGAAATATCACCTCTGAACCTGGGGCTCCATTTACTTATCGTAGTACAGAAGTAAGAGTTATTCACTGCCAAACCTGAGTAGCTAATCTGGTACCCATCTGAGTACTCTAGGACAGGGATTCTCAACATTGGGTCCCCAGATGTTATTGGACTTCAACTCCCATAATCTCCAACTAGAGGCTACTGAGCCTGGGGATTATGGGAGTTTGAGTCCAATAACATCTGGAGACACAACGTTGAGAATCCCTGCTCTAGGATGATCAAGCCTCCCATCTGCTATGAGATAATCTGCTAATTCCAGATGAGAAATTCTGGGTATGCCCTACCTCCTCAAAACTTGAAGGAACTAGAAAAGGGATTTTCAAGCTTTCTATATGGGGCTTCCCATTGTGTCCTGAAGGTGGCCATTCCTACTACACCCCTGCAGTTTGGGGCTGTCTGCATTTCAAAATTGTTGTGATAGGTTTGCCAGTGCCACTAAACATTGTACTGGGGATGATTGGATCCCCAGAATATCTGGGAATCCAAAGTTGGGAACCCCTTCATTTGACACTGAGCTCCAACTGCCAAGATCCTGCTACCCAGTCAGGGCCAGAAAGCTGAATCTGGGGCAGGCTGCCAGCCTGGATAGACAATACTGAACTAGATGGGTCTATGGTCTGACTCAGTATATGGCAGCTTCCTGTGTTCCACTCTCTTGGTATACTAGAGGTTTGATCCCATCTGTTGCCAAAAGAATTGCTTCCAGAAGGTGATGAAGTACCTCACCCCAATATTCCAAAAGAAGAGAAGAGAGTGGGGACAGTCATCTTCTAGCTTGGGACATTTATGTAAAATATCATGTACAACATATTCAACAATATTCGCCAACTCCCATATAAACTATTAACGTATTTCAAAATATCAGTCCTGAGAAGTATTATAGTAAGATGTCCTTAAGCATAAGTACAATCTGAAAAAGCTACCACAATGCAATACATGAGTTGAGAATTGGGACTAACAAATTAAAGAATTTAGCGTTCCACATTAACATAGCCACACTGTAAATACTGCAAACAACATATGAGACTAATGGCATAAACAGTAATAAAAGAGTAACAACTGTGAATTATGGGATCATACCAATGTTGCTGTGGGATCATTAACTTGCGTGCATTAAAATTCCCAAGTTTAATACTGTATAATACCCACTTGGTTGCGACTTGAAACTGGGCCTTTTCTTGAGTTGCCCTGGACTCTGGAACGCGTTTCCTAATGAAGTTAAGGGTTTCCCCTTCTCTGAATGTTTTTAAGGACCTGAAAACATACCTGTTTAGCCAGGCTTCTAGTTTATACTTTTAACAGTGAGGTGGCCAAATCTGCAAATGATACCAAACTCTTTCAGATAGTGAAATCCAAAATTGATTGCGAGGAGCTCCAAAAGGATCTCTCCAAACTGGGTGAGTGGGAGACAAAATGGCAAATGCGCTTCAGTGTTGGCAAGTGTAAGTGATGCACATTGGGACAAAAAACCCCAATTTCAAGTATACGTTGATGGTATCTGAGCTGTCAGAGACTGACAAGGAGAGGGATCTTGGGGTTGTGGTGGACAGCTCGTTAAAGGTGTTGAATCAATGTGCAGCAGCTGTGAAAAAGGCCAATTCCATGCTAGGGATCATTAGGAAGGGGATTGAAAATAAAATGGCTAATATTATAATGCCCTTCTACAAAAGAATGGTGCGGCCACACTTGGAGTACTGCATACAATTCTGGTCACCACATCTAAAGAAGGACATTGTAGAACTGGAAAAGGTGCAGAAGAGGGCAACCAAGATGATCAGGGGCCTAGAGTACCTTTCTTATGAGGAAAAACTGTAACACCTGGGGCTATTTAGTTTAGAAAAAAGATGACTGCGGGGAGACATAGAGGGCTATAAAATCGAGAAAGTGGATAGAGGGAAATTCTTCTCCCTCTCACATAACTCTAGAACCAGGGGTCATCCCATGAAATTGATTGCCGGGAAATTTAGGAGCAGCAAACAGAAGTATTTTTTCACACAACACATAATCAACTTGTGGAATTCTCTGCCACAGGATGTGGTGACAGCCAACAACCTGGAAGGCTTTAAGAGGGGTTTGGATGACTTCATGGAGGAGAGGTCTATCATCGGCTACTAGTCGGAGGGCAACAGGCCACCTCCAGCCTCAAAGGCAGGATGCCTCTGAGTACCAGTTGCAGGGGAGTAACAGCAGGAGGGAGGGCATGACCTCAACTCCTGCTTGTAGGCTTCCAGCGGCATCTGGTGGGCCACTTTGTGAAACAGCATGCTGGACTAGATGGGTCTTGGGCCTGATCCAGCAGGGCTGTTCTTATGCTCTTATGTAGGAGGGCCTGTTCCAAACTCAGAATGAAACAAGCCATTCTGAGTTGTAACATTCTGACCCCATTCCGAGCACCATTTTTGAATCCAAACTGGCACTTGGAACGGGGATGTTTTGTCAAAATAACTGGCTCAACTGGTTGTTCCAACGCAACCTTTCGAGCATTGTGTGTTCCATTCCAAGCTTGGAATGGAATGCAAAATGTGTTTCGTGTACCCCCCCTACTCAATATATCTACCATAGTTAAACCATTTAAATGAGCCCCTGGTGGCGCAGTGGTAAAACTGCCGCCCTGTAACCAGAAGGTTACAAGTTCAATCCTGACCAGGGGCTCAAGGTTGACTCAGCCTTCCATCCTTCCGAGGTCGGTAAAATGAGTACCCAGAATCTTGGGGGCAATATGCTAAATCATTGTAAACCGCTTAGAGAGCTCTGGCTATAAGGCGGTATATAAATGTAAGTGCTATTGCTATTGCTATTGCTATTGCTAAATACGTGATGCCTCACCTTCATTATGAAAGGTACAGCTCTGGTAGAACCATATAATGCCTGGATGTTTGAACCTGCTGCCACAATTGCACAATTTCTTGCTAACATGTTTCTCCATGAGTTTGGAAAGGATAGCCAGCAGGAAGAGGCCTCAAAGAAAACAGTTATGCTTAGGCCTGTAAAAAGCTAGGAAACCGCAATCGTTTGAGTTCCTAGAGCACCTGGTCATAAATGGCAACATTATTCTTGACCAAAATCAGGCTGCCCAACTGTGAGGATGGATCTGTGACATTTGTAATAATCATGACAAACCCATGTTTTTAAACAAATGAAGCACAGCACACACATTTATTCCAGAGAGAAGAGGTATGCAAGGCAAACGCCTGCAAATGGTTCTGGAATATTTATGTCTTCTAGAAAGCAGATGACCCTTCTAACATAAAGGTGCACAAAACCTTTACACATACATTGCGGTTCTGGCCAAGTGGAGACCAATACACATTCAATTCTACATTGTGATTTTTTTCAAGGAAACCCTGAGATTAATCTCCCCCTTATTGTCTAAGTTTTTAGGTCACTCTGATGATTTTTATTTGAAGTTTTTATTACTTAAACCAAATGAAAAAAGTATTAATATAGTGGCCAGGTTTTGTTTTATAATATGCAAAACTCAATCTGATCTTTAGCAATGCATTTCATAAGTAGCTTATATATTTTTCTCTTCTTTTTAAATTTTATTTACACAATGCATTGTTTGTATTTTTTGTATAATTGGTCTACGACCATAATAAAGTTCTGTTCTGTTCATACATGTGATTTCTGAGACCACAACAGTTGTCAGCTTCTCACTTGGTATTTTATATAGTTGGATACAGATATCTGAATATAAAATACATGCCCACTCTGACAGTTATGAAAGGCAGACACGTGTATAAATAGTCATACTGGCCTCTACACAGAAACAGCTAAGATGAACTGTTTTAATCTTTACTCCCACATATTGTAAAGGACAATGCAGTTATTTATATTTGTGCGCCTTTATAGTAGATGGGTGTACTCCAAAATCTATGCCATCAAGAGAAAAGCTGCCTAGTGCCTTTTAAAATAATGTCAGAAGTCGTCTAACTCAGGATCCTAAATCAGAGATGGGCATGGTAAGCTTTAAGATCTTCAGTCCCGCAGATTTTGCATCCAGAGAATTTCCACCATGAAAATGGAAATATGGCTGCACTGCTGATGCCTTTTAGAACTTGATGCAATAATACTGCAGCAATTGCAGTTGCTCCTCACCCCTTCAGGGAAGGAAGTGTGACAGTCTCTCAGTTCTCAAGTGGTATACTGAGCAGCCCTGGGCTCCTAATATAGATAACAATTTTGTGGTGATGTGATAGTTGCCTTCTGCTTACTTTTTGTAGAGCAGTTTGATCTCTTTTCTAAAGCACAACATGATCTTTAGAAACAAAATGGTACAAGGACTCTAAAGGAGCAGCCAAAAAAAACAGAAAGCAAAACATGCTGTGCAAGAATTAATAACTATTAAAGTAAAGAAAAGGCCAGAATACAAAGGCATGGAGTGGTCTAACTAATCACTCCACGAAGAAAATGGATAAAAAAAACCTATACACTTTTATGAAGCAATTTAGCCTGGCAAGCAATTAATCCTGGAAACACAGAGTCAAATGAATAATTTCCCTTTAAGGAGACTGCATTTATAATCAGTAATGAATTCCAAGCAATTTGTCAGCTGGTCGCAGAATTTTACCAAGGGGTTACGGGAAGTGGGAGGAGATGCTGCCTTGTCTGCACAGAGGAGCTTATCCAACAGAAAAGAACAGATATGTTGTTTTATACAAAACCAATGAAAAATACTGAGGAATAAGAATATCAACCTTCCAATTAACACTGTGAACTTCCATATTGTTGAATGGGAAAAGGCAACAACTAAGAACTCAGTAACTGTACGTAAGTGAAATGCTTCAGAGAAGGAACTTTCAACTAGAGGAAGGCAGAAGAGTCCAAAAAGTCAGGAATTTCCTGCACAAAAGTTCTGTTACTGAAGTTCAGCCGGATATGTTTTGCAAATAAATGCTTAAACCAAAAATGAGTTGAGTATACCACTGCCTTGTTTAGATTTGGGCAACCTTATTGCTGTGACATAGTACAGCAGTTCTTATGCCTTCAAATAATAGCATTTCAGTGCCTACTACCCAATTTCAATTGTTTTCTGATGAGGATGGGCAGATCTTTTTAGTATCAGGTGCGATCTCGAGCAAGACTAGTCAGTCAGGGACTCATCTAGACTCTCTTATATGCAGAGTCCACTTTCATGGCTGACATTAGGATTTCCGCAGATTCATTACAGGGAAGAGTTCCCTTGCTATCCCCCCACCTTTTTTTTTTTGCATGACTAACCTTCTCAGAAGCCTTGGAACTTTAGTGGTTTGGGGTGCCATACATCACATGTGTGCTTAACTGCAAGGGCAGGGATCGGGGGGCAACACAGAAAATGGCAGGGCAAAGAGGTCACAGGCCTACTCCCAATACAAGTTCAGAACCCAGTTCCTACCCTTGGCAGTACCAGGTACAAGTGACTCCATGCAACACTGGACGTATGGGGAAGCACAGGAGGATAAAGATGAATTAGCACAAGCACCAGTACATCCAGAGAATGTTATCCAAGTCAGCCTTAATGAACTGCCTAAAGCAAAAGCTAGAGAAAGCAACTACAGCTGCCACCCTCATGTGCCATTATTTGCATGCAGTACACTGGGGCATAGTTACTATATAGCAAGAGGGTCATTCTGAGGAGAGGGCTGCCTCCCGCTGCCCTCCAGGATGGTGGTTGGTGCACAGGTGCCCCCCTTCACAATTCCCACCAGGAAAGCATGCATGTGGAGGGTGGAAGAAAGAGACAGAGCTTCAGTCTCTCCCTCAGTCAGTCTCAGGTCACTGAGAACAAGCTCCCTCCCAATCCCACTCCTGCCAGCTTGCTCTCAGTGACAAGCAACTTAATTCTTTAGTGCCTGGCAGTCAACACAGCAGTAACTTTCTGGGTAAGATCACCTTGCTGGTAAGCTCTTCACTTGGTGCCAACTTTAAAGATGCATCTTTCAAATACTTTTTTGAATATAACATTCCTGCTTAATACTCTTTGTACTGTATATACAATATTAATTAAGTAGGACGTCAGTGTGTCTATACTCTCTCTCTCTCTCTCTCTCTCTCTCTCTCTCTCACTCACACACACACACACACACACACTTACTTATTTAGCAAAAGGTATAAGAAAGTAATTCCCTGCCCAAAAGAGATCACAAAACTAACACTTATACACATACACACACTCAGTCTACGACCAGCCACTGGAAAGATGCTATGCTGGGCTGAATAGGGATAGTTTCTCTCAACCTGCTAAATGTAAGAGAGCCACCACTCTAAAAGGTGTTCCTTTGCCCACGTCTTTAGGTCTTTACACTTTACACTGAGAGAATGGTGCTTGTCTATGGCCACCTACTAAGTTCATGGCTAAGGTGAGATTTGAACAAGAGACAGCCCTTACAGTTCTTCTGCAGTAAAGATAAAGGGGTGGGGGGGAGGAGAGCAAAGCAGGGGGAGCATCTTCACTTCTTGTCCCAGGGCCCACTTAACCATGCTATGCCCCCACAGTACACACTGACCCTTGAGATGGGGTAGCGATGTCTCTAGCGTGGCATTCAATGTACAAAATGGTGCTTTAAGATGTATGTGGAGAATTCAAATCCATATACAGCACCATCTCAGAGGCACCATTGTTAACAGTACTGTTCTGGAGAGGTGGCAGAACACCCCAAGACTACTTTTGGGCTTGTGTGGGGAATTAGTATAGTGAACAGTCTGTTACAGTATCAATTTGTGCAAAGTTTTGGTCTGGAA
Organism: Hemicordylus capensis; assembly: GCF_027244095.1. Lineage (NCBI taxonomy): Eukaryota > Metazoa > Chordata > Lepidosauria > Squamata > Cordylidae > Hemicordylus > Hemicordylus capensis. The sequence goes on from NC_069659.1 coordinate 286,451,679, forward strand.
ATAATGAGCGAGATAGAGATATGGTACAATCAGATTTATTTAGGGTTACTGTAATAGAAAAATTGATTAAGCTGACAAGAAGGCAATAAAAATTAACTAATGATGCTAATTTGGAATCTCACGAAGAGGTATTTTAGCTTAAGGTTCGAATTATTACAAAATCAGCTCAGGGTTGGCTAGAGAAAGCGTCTTAAAGAGAAGCTTTGGACTGAAAGAGAAAAGGGAACGAGGAGAGTTAGGGAGATAGGCAATTAGTAATACCTAATCCAATATCCGGTGGTGTGTTGGGCATACTTGCAGGGTTAGCATGCGCTGGACAGTCTCCTCACATGGACAAGGCAGGAAAGGCAGGAGAGGCAAGCGTGCCACTAGCAAGCTGGGGAACCAGGATAGTGTCTGGTTCCAAGCAAAGTCCAAAGATGTCCTAGATCTCTAGGGTCCAATTATCTAGGGCAGCCAGGTGGGTTGCGCACTTTGAGTCTGGAGACAAGTCCAAACTGCAAGCTAGGATTCGAGCTGGAATCAAGGCTGGAGCCAAAGCTGTAGCTGATGGTATGGCTATAGCTAAAGCATATGCACATTTGTTGGGGTTTGGACTAGAAATAGGCAAAATCATGCCTTCGAGCCATCCACAGGTAATACCTCCTTCCTATTGGAGCTAACGTTCATGATTGACAAAAGAATTCATATTGCTTGATTTGATCACTGGTAGGTATGATCTCAATGAACAATAAAGTGAAATGGTTTGAGCAACCCTAATGGGCTGGAGTGAATGGGTGAGCTCAAACCTTATCTGGCACACCAGAAAGACCATCCAGGTGGGCAGATAAAGCTTCTTTTGAAACTAACTACCATTCCTGCTGCTTTGTGCCAGTGGGGTGGCATAGTGGGGTGGGAGTGCTCAACCTTATCTGAATTCCTGTGAAGACAATAAGTGAAACTAATTCTTCATGCCAAAATAGGGTGTTTTACGATTCTGCTTAACTCATGTCTGCTCAGCCAGCCTCCTCCTCTGAATCGAAAGGAGGCATAGGGTCATAACTTGTTGCCTGTTATCTTGTCCTTGGGTAACAGTTACCCCATGTTTGCCTGTGCTAAGTGACTCTTTGTGGGCCCCAAGCAGGCTGTTCTAGCAACACCATTATTTCCTCACACGGCTAGAGAACCACATCAGGGAAAGCTGTGTGTGCGCGCAGGTGCTATGAACGAGTGCCCAGTTTTCGAATTTGAACCAGTTTGTTTTGAAGGTTCAAACTTGGACCAAACAAGGCATTGCTTGGGCAATGCCGGTCCAAGTTCGAACCAGTTCAAATTGGTTTGAAGGTTCTAGAGGACATTTTAGATATTGTCCTCCATTTTGTGTTACTTGTATTGCTTGATTTCATTGCTGAGCTCTTGCTTCCCTGATTGGTCAGATGAGTCTGGCTCTCTGGTAGGCTCTGCACTGTGCCAGTCCTTGAGAACTGGCACCCTATTGGCCAGGGGGGAGGGCAAAGGTGGGGGCTCCCAAAGGAGGAAATTGCAAATCGTATTTAAAGCCAAGCCTCTGGCCTAGCAAAATTACTCTGGTTGCAGTTGCTGCTTGGCTTCCTTCTGGCCTGCTTTTATTTATTTAACATATTTTTATACTGCCCAAAACTTACGTCTCTGGGTGGTTTGCAAGATGGCTCCAGCAACAAGATGTTGCTGAGCTGCTGGTGTGGTGAGACTATGCCTGGCAGACCTGGCTGTATTTTTGTTCCCAATCCCCTATTCCCTTCTGCCTGTTTTTCTGCCGCCCCATCCTCCCTCCCCCCTGCTTTAAACCTGACTGACTCTTTGTGTGTTTGTTCTCTGCTGCTGGTCCCCACCACCCGACCCCAAATGAGTGAGTGAGCATATCTGTCTGTCTCTCTCCCCCACCACCACCACCCCTGGGCCCAAGCCCTTTGGCCTGAGGCCTCTCTCTGGACCATTTCCCTAACACCTCAGTACCCACCCCCTCCCATCTTTTTGGCTTCTGTGGCTGGCTGCTGCTTTTAAATCTGTTGGCTGAGTTGATAATTCGAGTCCTCAGCTCAGCAGCCACTGCCAATTGTTTTCATTTAATTCTGGGGGGTTTTTTGTGGGGGGGGTGGTCCTTGTTTTCTGGAGCAGGTGCTTTTCTTTGTTAACCCTTTTCTTACTGTGCTTAGTACACCACCTGCTCCAGAGTCCAGCAGCACCTCTCCCGTTTCCTTCCTTTTCTTTCTCCCTCCCTTCCCTCACCCCTTCCCCCATCCCTACAGTTTATTTATTTATTTAATCAGCATTTATTTTAATTTGGGTTTTTTGGGTGGGTGAAATAGCTGAAAAGCTTTTCATTCTGCCCCCCCCCCCAGCTGTGCATGCCAGGGTGTTTTTAAAAAAGGTTTTGGTTTTTTTTTAAAGGTCATCCCCCCCCAAAATAGGGGTATTTCAAAAAAATATTCCCCTCAATTTTTTACATTTTTTCCTGGGGTATTTTTTTAAAGCCCCTTGCATCTTGGGAATGTCTGAGCGGCGTGTGGCAAGCTGAGCTCACAGCAGGCTGGCAAGCAGAGTGGGGAGGGGCCCCCATTCCAAGCTGGTGTGGGAGGCTGGGGTGGGGGGGCAGAGAAGACACCATCCTGGGGTCCCTCAGGTCCCCATAGGTGAATTCTTTGGCCCAGGTGAGGCAGTGGTGTGAAGCCTCTCCTATCTGGAGGAGCCTGCTGCCGCCAAGCCAGGTCCTGGACCAGTGGCGGGTCCATAGGGTGGCAGGTCCATCGGGTGGTGTGCCACCCTGTGCGGAGCCTGGCAGTGTGGAGGGCTCTCCTGCTGAGGAAGCTTCTTCTATGGCAGGGGTGGAGGGCAGGGGCTTGACGGCTGGCAGTGCAGCCAGATTTTCCCTCCCTCTTGTGGCCCCTCCAATGCTCCTCTCACCACTCAGTGCAGGCCCCCCGATGATGCCCAGGTCATGGTGGAGTCCAGTGCTGGGTCCTCCCAGTCTGGCTCTGAGGGGAAAGGGTCTGCTGCTGAGGTGGAGGAGCAGCCCCTCCTCCAGTAAGGCTGGGCCCTTCTTCTATGCAGGGGGCAAGGGGGTGGGTGAGCACCAACATCTCCCCTAGGTCTGCTTTCACCCAAAAGGCAAATAGTGCCCAGGGCATTGAAGGCCACCCAGAGCAGTGATGTTTGGCAGCATTTGGAAGTTTCTCAAGATGCCCCAACCACTGCTCATTGCATCCACTGCAGGGCACAGGTCAATCGGGGCAAGGATGCTAAGCATCTGGGGACGACTTCCATGTGGCGACACATGCAACGGCATCATCCAGATCTCCTTGACTCTTCTGGCAGCCCTAGTGCGCCTCATGTGCCTGTGACTAGTGTTGACAAAGGCAGTGCACCAGCTTCCATGAAGCAGGGCATGCTGCCAGTCAAGTGGTAGATGCAGTTGTCTGGCAAGAAGTGCCCTGGTGACGTGGACCCACGTCTCCTCACCCGCCTCATAGGAAAGATGATGGCCACTGACAACCAGCCTTTCCAAGTGTCCGAGAACTCTGGTTTCTGCAAGATACTCCAGCGGCTAGTGCCCGACTACACCATCCCCTCAAAAACCATGTTCAGCCGGAACATGGTCCCCTCCCTGTACAGGTGGTGCAGGGAGCTCATGTCAGCCATGCTGCATGCAGCACCGGCTGGCACCAGCATGCATTTCACCACTGATCTGTGCAACAGTGTGAGTGGGATGCACGCTGCTTTCCTGGCCCTGACTACCCACTGGTAGGGTCCGGCAGGGGAGGGATCTCTGGTGCTGCCTCTGGCTCCAATGTGGCCCACACTGCATTTCAGCACAGGTGGGCCGTCTTGCATGTGGAGACCTTTGATGTCAAGCACACCGAGGAGGTGGCAGCCATACTTGGCCACCAAATTGAGTAGATAGGCGGGTTGCCACACCTCACCGGGGCTTCATTGTGACAGACAAAGGCTCCAACATTACAACAGCAGTAGAGTCAGTGTTGGAGTGTGTGAACATCTGCTGCATGGTACATATTCTCCACCTGACTGACAGAGACACTCTTGGCCTCAAGGAGGTGAAGGCATACAGGGAACATGGTCACCTTGTGGAGAAGTCTCACAAGATTGCAGCCCACTTCCACCGGAGTGAGAAGTCCAGGTACCTGCTTTGCAAGCGGCAGCGTGTCCATGGGCTTCCACAACATCCCATCCCCAAAGATGTAGATACCCAGTGGAACTCCTCCTTCCTTTTGTTCCAGCACCTACGGAATAGGAGATGGCCCTCTACAACCTGGCGAGGAATGAGTCCTTGGACGTGTGCCACCTATCCAATGTGGAGTGGAGGTTCATGTCCAAGATGGTGTTGGCACTCGAGCCCTTCCTGTTTGCCATGAAGAGCTTGTGTGGCGACACCACTCCTCTGATCCAGGCCCTGCTTGCGGTTCTCCTCCTGGAGAAGCTTATGGGTGAACTCCAGACTTTGCTGACCATGCCAGAGGGGCGTGCTGCTCTGGCTGGAAGGCTGAGGGGCGTGCTGCTCTGGCTGGAAGGCTGAGGGGCGTGCTGCTCTGGCTGGAAGGCTGAGGGGCGTGCTGCTCTGGCTGGAAGGCTGAGGGGCGTGCTGCTCTGGCTGGAAGGCTGAGGGGCGTGCTGCTCTGGCTGGAAGGCTGAGGGGCGTGCTGCTCTGGCTGGAAGGCTGAGGGGCGTGCTGCTCTGGCTGGAAGGCTGAGGGGCGTGCTGCTCTGGCTGGAAGGCTGAGGGGCGTGCTGCTCTGGCTGGAAGGCTGAGGGGCGTGCTGCTCTGGCTGGAAGGCTGAGGGGCGTGCTGCTCTGGCTGGAAGGCTGAGGGGCGTGCTGCTCTGGCTGGAAGGCTGAGGGGCGTGCTGCTCTGGCTGGAAGGCTGAGGGGCGTGCTGCTCTGGCTGGAAGGCTGAGGGGCGTGCTGCTCTGGCTGGAAGGCTGAGGGGCGTGCTGCTCTGGCTGGAAGGCTGAGGGGCGTGCTGCTCTGGCTGGAAGGCTGAGGGGCGTGCTGCTCTGGCTGGAAGGCTGAGGGGCGTGCTGCTCTGGCTGGAAGGCTGAGGGGCGTGCTGCTCTGGCTGGAAGGCTGAGGGGCGTGCTGCTCTGGCTGGAAGGCTGAGGGGCGTGCTGCTCTGGCTGGAAGGCTGAGGGGCGTGCTGCTCTGGCTGGAAGGCTGAGGGGCGTGCTGCTCTGGCTGGAAGGCTGAGGGGCGTGCTGCTCTGGCTGGAAGGCTGAGGGGCGTGCTGCTCTGGCTGGAAGGCTGAGGGGCGTGCTGCTCTGGCTGGAAGGCTGAGGGGCGTGCTGCTCTGGCTGGAAGGCTGAGGGGCGTGCTGCTCTGGCTGGAAGGCTGAGGGGCGTGCTGCTCTGGCTGGAAGGCTGAGGGGCGTGCTGCTCTGGCTGGAAGGCTGAGGGGCGTGCTGCTCTGGCTGGAAGGCTGAGGGGCGTGCTGCTCTGGCTGGAAGGCTGAGGGGCGTGCTTGTCAACAGGCTGCTTGATGAGTTGAGTGACAGGGAGGAGTACGTCCTGGCTTGTCTCTGTGACCTGATTATCAAGGGCAATGTTGTTTGCGCCGATATCTTGCCCAAGTGGAGGAACCTCCTGATTGATAGAGTTAGGGAAGAGGATCTCATTAGGACCGGCAGAGACCGGGAAGGTGGTGATGGTGTGCTCCCCAAGTGTGCGTGACCCACACCCAGCAGCAGTGTGGACAACCCTTCAGCTCCCACCCCTTCTTCTTCCCAGTCTGGTGGCAGAGCATCCCTGGCAGTGGCATCAATGCAACAGGCAGTTCCTCCCACTAAATCAGCCCATTGGTTTAAGCGGGTGTGCCTTGGCGCCTTGCCCAGTTTGCAGGAGGCCTGGCCTACCAGGCCCACCAGTGTTGCGCAATGTGTTGCCCAGTACTTGGAGGAGCCTGTGGAGGAAGACCCCAAGAAGGGCCACGCACAGTTCTTGGCAACCCACCGCCAAGTCTGGCTGGACCTAGCAGTGGTTGCTGCGCACCTCCTCTCCTGCATGCCAACCAGCGTCCAGAGTGAGCGAGTCTTTTCACATGCTGGTGACATGGTAACATCAGCTCAGTCCTGGTTAGACCCTGGCTTCATCCAGCAGCTGGTTTTCCTCAAAGTTAAACTCCCCCTGCTGAGCTACCCCAAGCTGATGGTTGAGCGGGGTGAGTGACTGGCCCATGGTGCTGGTCACCTTCCCGGCAGCAGCTTCTACTCATCCCTTTCCTCCTTCAGCCATGCCATGTTGCAGCATACCTACTAGTATTGTGACTTGGCAACTGGATACACACCCCCACTGGCGTAACCTGATGCTGAGCTAGCCCCTGGTTCCACCTGACCACAGCACTCAGGGGGCCATGGTCACACAGACACTAGGCAGTTTGTGCCAGTGTGGCACTGTGTAGATGTGAAAATATGTTGATGTGTAAATATGTAGATTTGTTAGTATGTACATTTTTAAATGTGTTGCTTGCTGTTGTACATAGTTGACTTGTGGGGGGAAGGCAGTGGGACTGCCAAAATATATATTTGTAAATATTTCAGAGTCTGTAAATATATGCTTGTGTAGATAGTAGTGGGGTGTGTGTGCACGCGCACGTGCATGTTTCTTTTGGGGTGTGTGTGTGTGGGGGGGTGATGTCAGTAACAGTAGTAGTAGGTTTTTCCTTTCCTTTCTGTAGATAGTGTTTTTTGGTCTGGTTTGTGTAGATAGTTGGTGGTGTAAATATTACTGTATAGCTGCTGTATAGATGCATTTGTATATATACTTGTGTATCTATGTATTTGTTAATTTTTTTAATTAAGTGTGCCCCCCGCTTTCCCCTCTCCAGTTTGTTTCGGCTGACATGCACACAAACACACACAAAAGACACACATGCACCAGCCATGATGAGTAAGAGGTCTCCTGCCACACCACGTCATGTGTGGCCTCCACTGACCCACCTCTGAGCTGGATTTTCCTATCCCTTTAATTTTCTCAGAGCCCCCTTCTCTTTCCCCTCTTCTAGCTAACGCAAACATACATGCACGCCGATGATGATGACTATATGTGCTCTGGTGCCACCATGTGCCTGGGGCCCTGTGTGACCTCCAGCAAAGATGTGGTAGATCAGACACTCTCAGGCATTTCTTTCCCCACAGGCAAAACACATGCATTGAACACAAAGAGAAGAGCAGAAGAACCAGGTGCACTGAGATAGATTTACTATCTCAAACCTAGCCAGCAGCACAAACATGAATTTTTACTAACAAGGCAGGCTAAAGATGCACAAGCAAACATGCCAACATGTTCTTGATACAATAAATGGAATGTTGGCATCACTGGGATCCTGTTGTGAGCTCTCATTTGCCACTGTCTTGATTGATCATTGCTCTTGCTAATGCTGACCAGAGCCACTGAGCTTCCATTTAAAATCTTTTGTTCTGCAATAGGCTTTTACTGTACGTTGTTCCCCTGGCCAAATTGGGGCATATCAAGGTCGTAGTGGGCCCTGGGACAATATGTGAAGATGGGCCATTGCCCCCTCCAGCTTTTTCTTCATCAAGGCAGAGGGGGAGAGTGAAGAGCAAACTATCACATAGCCAGAGGCCCCGCTCTCCCTCCGGGGCATTTGTCCCCTTGTTCAATTATAGCTATGCACCTACAAGGTGAAAATAACTGTTAGTCATCTTCACAGTGAACTTAGCCCTGCTAGCAACTGCCACAATTCTGACTTGCCATACGCAGCACAGCACTGCAATACATCTTGCTGTAATGGATTAATCTGAACAATGCTGACTGAATTCATCTGAGATGCACCAGATGTGAAGAGACACACAGCTCCAGTCACCTTCTCCCTGCCCTGCTGTCACTCTGAATCGATTCAAATGACAGATTCCTGTAGTCCACCAAGCTGTGCCACTGACCAAAGAATAATGAGGAGATCAAGTTAGCAACATTCTGCTACAAGCAGCTTCCATTCAAAATTATTTTCCCCAGTATTCAGCTCAAAGCAAGCCATACAAATACAGTGTAGCAAGAAACTGGTACTCTGTCAGTGAGTGGAAAAACAGAAAATAATGGGGTTCATGCACTATGGCCATATGCAAGATTACTGGGACCAATCAGAACAACAGGTTGCTTACCTGTTACTTTGGTTCTTCTAGTGGTCATCTGTCCTTTTACACCTCTGGGGCTTTGTGCATGCACAGAGAAAAACAAGTCAACTTATAGGCATATGACTTTTTCATTGTAGGGTTCCTTGCCGCCTGGAGGACTTCTTGGAGTTCTGTGGGCAAGATCTTCCATGCCATGAGATAGACTGACTTCACTCCCAGGTGCAACACTCATCCCCTGGCTTGAGAGAGGAGATGCAGAAGGCCAGGTAGGCGTACATATTCCACTGACAACCATGTGAAGTGAGGAAACCAGGGACGTCTCTGTCACCATGGTGCAATCAGAATGCAGGGTACTCATTGCTCTGACTTTCAGGAGTATTTTGAGAATGAGAGATATTGGAGGAAACAGGTAGGTGTAATCATCCATTCATGGAACAGCAAATGCATCCCCCAGGGTCCATAGCCCTTTTCCACCCCTGGAGCAGTAACAAGAGCATTCTCCTCTGAAACAAAAGCATCCAAAGAGGGTGTCCCCAACACGTGAAAATGGTCCAAAGAATGACGCGATCCATCATCCAGTCGTGAGAGACCATACAGGTCCTGCTCAAGCAGTCTGCTTATATGTTTTCCATGCCTTGAATGTGGACAGCATGAGGTGTCACCTTATCAGCTATGCACCATTCCCAGAGATCCACAGCTAGGAACAGGAGCAATCTGGAACTCGTGCCACTCTGACAGTTCATATATGCCTTGGCTGTGGTGTTGTCCATTTGCACGACAGCAAGAATGACTGTCTTTTGAATTGGTAGATGGAACAGTGCACCCACGGCAAGGTGGTCCATTCTGGTCCACCACTCAACCACTCTGAGAACATGTTCTGGAGGATGAAGCACGATGTGATCTGAATTGCAATGAGGACTGAACGCATTGATGTACAAGTGTTGGGAGGGCACACATCCTGAGAGGAGCATGAAGTAGCACATAAGTAGTGGAGATCATATGGCCTAAGAGGCACTGTACAGTCTTGACTATTTGAGGGCCTCCCCTAGCTACACCCTCTGCCAGTCTTGTCACAGTGTGTATGCAAGTCTCTGCAAATAATTGTAAGGATTCATTGGTCTGAGGTAATAGCCTTCCATGTCATTGTGTTAAGAATGTCCATTTTGCCATTGGGCGAAGAATGTCCTTAAAATCCAAATGTGAGAATAAGACGGTATAACAGATGAATGTGAGAGTCATTGCTTCTTTTGGAAGATAGAAGGCCTCTGCTTTTGTGCTGGAGCCTTGCTAGACTGGTATGGTGGTTTTGATCTGGACTGGAATGTGTGTGTGTGAAAGGAACCATCAGACACTGAGGAAGATCTCAGAGATTGCTAAGACCAGTTTGATTGTTTCTGTGGTCTACTTGCCCAGTATAGAGGGCAGGAAAGGCTTTAAAGGCCTCAGCGTTCTGCTCCAGCCAGGATGGTCTACTTGCATTGGTCAAAGATTTGGCAGTGACTTGGCAGTGCTCCTCAGTTTTTGGACTTTCTGTAAAGTCTCATCCATTTTCTCACCAAAAAGAGCCTGGCCTTCAAGAAGGCAGATCTTCAATCTTTGCCCAGGCTTCGTAAGTCAGACCAGAAGATCTCAACCACACATGCCTCCTCAGTGCCATGGAAGTTGCCACAACCATAGCAGTGCATTCAGCTGAGTGCCATGCCAAATATAGTACTTGCTTTGCCAGTTGGAAAGCTTCCTTTAAGAAAACTTTAGCCGGATCCTTCTTGTCCTGTGGCAATAGGTCCAAAAGGGGGAAAATCTTTTCCCATAGGAAATGATTATAATGTGTGTTATACACGTGATAATTAGTGACTTTAAGATGAAGAGCAGCTGAAGAGTATAGATATCTCTCAAATGAATCCAAATTGCGCCCTTTATCCCCTGGACTTGCAGTAGAGCAATTCCTGGATTTCATTAGGGCAACCTCTATCACGAAAGAGTTCCGAGTAGGATGGTGTTGTAAGAAAGTTGCATATTCTTTATGCACCTGCACCCTATAAAAAAATTTCTAGCCAACATGTGGGTTGAGGGAAAGTTGAAGACTTTTCCCAGTAACTCTTTACAATTTTGAGAAGGTCCATGTCCAATGGCAATGATGCTGGAATCCTAGCATCTGCGTCAATCAAGCCAAACCAAGGATCCACATCCCTTTTCTGTTGTTGGTCCAACTTAATTCCAAGAGCTGAGGCTATTCTGGATACATAATCTGAACACACTTTAAATTTCCAAAGGGCAATACTTCAGATCCTCTATCAGATCTTGCAGACAGGAGCCCAATGATGCAACCTCAGATCCTGAAGAATGAGGCTCCTCAGGTTCTGAATCTTTTTCATCACTTGGTTCTGAAGGCACAGGATTGATGGTGCCTGGAGAGTAAGCTGTGGCACTGCAGGCTTCACTGACGTCAGAAAGCAGAGGAACAGTCAATGAAAGTAGTGCAGGGGTCTCTTCTGGTTGCTTAGCCTTTTGCACTACATCTCTAGGGAAATACTGGCCAGTCAGAGTAGCAGTGGGTTGCTTGCGTCTTGGGGATCATAATCTGGACCTAACCTGGGAGTTAGATTGAGAAGGGCTGTGGCAAAGAAAGCCATGGCTATTCACATGGCCCCAGTCATGCCAGTGAACCTGGTACTGAGAATTCGGGTCGGTATAGAGAATAGGAAAAGCAGTGACTTGTGTCATGCCTGTATGGCTCATAGTCTCTGTCTTCCATGCTCCAGTCTTGTCGAGAAGAAACCCCTCAATCTCCAGAGTAACCAGAGTCCTTTGGGAAGCTGATAGTACAGCAATCCCCATAGTAACTTCCATAATGGTCCCAGTCTTTCATTTGATGCCCTTCTGTAGAGAGACCTCTATCCCGACAGCCACCTCGATCCTGAACCGCACAGTGCTTGGTGAGTGCAGGGCGCTCTTGTCACACTGAGACTGGAAAGCATCTTAGTACTCTTGGAGATGAGAAGCTATCTCCTTCCTCAGGAGCATGGTCACTGTAATCCAACTGTGGACAAACAGTGTCAGCATCTAAATCATGGTCAAGGGTATGAGGCTGATATTCCAGAGAGGCATTGATTGGGATGGCCCCCTTACCCAAGACCTCTGGGGCTGTCTGGATCATCAGGACTGGGCTTCAAGTCCTGTGCCAGAAGGTGTAGTTTTCAGAGCCTTCCCAAGTTCCAAAGGTGGAGTAACCTTTATCTTCTTTTTTGGAGATACTTTCAAAGGCTCTGTCTCTGAAGGCTTATTTTTGTGGATACACAGTAAATGTTGTCCCACAGGGAGAGTGGACACTGTTTATCAACCACTTTTTTTCTTTTTAATAAGTGTTGCTGCTGAAGCCTTTGGTATCGGAACTGGTGTCGAAATATTAGGGACCAGGCTATTGATCCCAACCCTGAAGTAGAAGGGGCAGTCACAAGCAATGATGCAGACATCACTGGAGCATCCAGATCCACTGGCACTGATGCCTTAGGTACCATAGCAGACTAAACAGACAAGGGCTTGGGCGATTTTGGGGTAGACCAAGTAGCACTCAAATCTGAGGTAATCTCTTTGCTAGCCATTTTTGAGGTTTTCCTCTGACAACAGTGCAAAGCAACCAAGAACCAATTCCCACAACACGGAGCAAAGTCGAGAAGGTCTGTTTTTCTGAGCCTGTTTAGTAAATTTCTGGCAATCGAAGCAAGTCTCTACTTTTTGGGATTCCCCCAATCAAAGCAAACATCCCCTGTGTGTTCACAAAGATGGTATTTCAGCTCCACAATAGACATACTTTTTAAAATTTGCCATGCCCAGTACAGAAGGCAGGAAAGGCTTTAAAGGCCTCAGCGTTCTGCTCCAGCCAGGAGCGGGAACAGGGTGGGGGGACCAAAAGAAACTAAAAAGCCAAGGCAAAAACGCAGCTACATGATACAATACAATAATAATGGGTGGATGGGGATAAAATGCAGGAGAAGAGAGTAAATAGAGAGAAACACTTAAAACTTTCCTATCTATTCACAGCTCAAAGTCTACTGAAAAGCGGATGACAAAAGACTGAGGGAATGAAGAGAGGCGCCGCCACATATAGCAGCTGGGGGAGGGGGTTCCCCAACAAAAGCAGAAGATAAAGCTTGGAAGATCCCGATATGGTCTCTGCACATGCACAAAGCCTTAAAGCTATAAAAGACAGAGACCATGTCAAAGACCACAGAGACCATGTAATCCCCACAGTATTAGTTAGCATTTGAGGTATCTAGAAGTAAGAGAAAAAAATCACAAAGGCAAAAACTAATCAGTACCTGTACTGAAAACCAAAGCACAAAGCTGGAGGAAAAAAGAGCTCCTGGTAGTCTCAGATTAGAATCTATATTTCTCATCTGAACAGCCCTAACTCTAATGCAAAGTTTATCCCACAAAGCTAAAAGTTAATTTGCTTGACAATTAATCCATACTAACTACATCCCACACAATATTAACTGACTTCCTTAATGTGCTCAGTCTCAAAGCAGTCATGGCTGAGTTTTTCTCAAGCACACGCATGGAGGAAATGCAATATTCTGGTTGTAAGTCAACAGGGAGCTTCCCATCAGATTGTCAGGCACAGCATTAATCATACTCAGACTCATTTTCTCTCACAAATGACTGCGTTTCAAAGCTGGAGCTCATCCACAAGACCTAACGTGCTGTCATCGATAACTATCAGAATGAAGCGGCTGCTCGTGTTTTTCTTCTGGGATTAGTTTCTTTAATGAACTTTAAAATAACTAACTGGAGGAAGCTGCATGCAGAGATCTTACTACAGCCAACTTAAAGATGAGCTACCTGAGTCTTGACCCAAGGCAGACAGCACAGTTCCAATTCTCTGTTAATACTATATGAGCTACACCAGCCTGAGAGACAGAACTTCCCTCAGTTTACCACCTTCAAAGCAAATCCATCCCTCATGGCCTCCTGACAATACAAATTACATATTAACTCAGCTCAAATCCACTCACAGGTCTGGCAGGTCCCAAGAATACTCCCCCGTTCATTTCCTAGCCTTATCTTCCTCAACACTCTCATTGCTGGTCTTTCATTTTGCAAAACCACCTCAAACAGGAGATGGACATGAAATGGTACAACCAGGGAGCTGAATTGTTTAAAGTTTAGGTTTAGTTCTGGTTCAGACACTGGCTGACATACTGTACAATGTTACACATGCAGTGGAATCCAAAGTTTGTACAAGAGCAAAAATTGAGCCATTGCAGTTGTGCGACAATGCACCTGTTATATCATGGCTGCACTGTCACACAGTGGTGCAATTTTTGTGCTTCTGCAACAGCTCTCTTGAGCAACTGTGCAAACATTACATTACACAGCATGTATAACATTGCATAGTATGTCAGTCACTGCCTTTAATAAGTGGTTCTGCAACTGGTTCGGATATGTTGAACCACTTTCAAATTGTGTTAAGTACACTTCATGTAAAATAATGCAGAACTTTTTTGCCTGCAGTGCAGCACTATAAAACGAATACAATGGTAAGTATTTGACATGAGAAAAAAATATATGTGTTTACCTTCAAAAAAATTAAAAAGGCTTTTTTGCAAACAAAGGAAAACAAGACAATAGCTGGTTTAAACGCATGGTCGAATGGCAACAATGAGGAACTGTGGTGCCAAGCACACCGAAGACGTTTCCTGACTCAGTTTAAGAATCTTTCAAACTGAGGACTTAACAGCAAACTTCTAACAGAGCACCAAGAGGCCCATTGGTCCTAAGCCCTGACTAGCTCAGCTGAAGCAGAGCCCTTACCACCTTCTCAAAAGAATCTGAAGTGTCTGATTATTGAACCAGTTATAACTTCTTGTATTTATGGGTTCAATTCCAGTTCAGGTTCAAGGCAACAAAATTTTTTTAGATCAGGTTCAGTTCTGATTCATTGAAAAACTCTCTAAATTAATGTTTAATTGGGTCAGACTCCCTGAATGCAGCACCACTTCTCAAAACCTACAGACAGCCTTAATAGTTTCTTAAAGTGGCATGAATTTCTTTCAAGGTGCCATACGTTTAAAGTACCTGTAACCAGAAAGTTAGGCAACTCTCTGCTGTGAAAAAAAGGAATTTTCAATCTGCAGGTCTAACCTCTGAACAGCAGCAGACAGACATCAGAAATCACAGATGCAATGCAGAATACAGTAAAAGGAAGCAGGTTATTCTTGCATGGATGGGGGAGACCTATAAGGATTGAGAGTTTTTGTTCTGATTAGCTCAGGGTTAAAAATCAACAAGCTGCTTCATTTTGGGCTTCTAGTTCACACAGTTTCTGAACTGTTCCAGTTGAGTTTTACTGACAGTACAGAAGTTACAAGAGGCTGCTGCCAGCAATTATCTGTATGCAGACTCAAAACAAGAAGAGTATTTCAAACACTAAACAATTAGAACAATCAAAACTAGCATATGGTAGGCACGCTGCCCTGGGAAGCTGGAAGAAAGCACCTGCATCAGACTGGATTGTCTCAAATGACCATGAAAAGTTAATGCAGAAAGTTCAGAATCCAAAAAGAAAGAGAGATCAGCCAAGGCACAAAATCATAAGTACTTAAATAATTCAAGAGAGAGAGAGAAATTGGATAAATAAAAGCTACCTGTTTTGTACACATTAAAAGTGACCTGTGTCTCTGAAGGCCCTAGAGAGGCTCACTTGGAACAACACAGCACGTTCATGTCACCACCCATCTCAACACACACATAAAAACTCCTTGGTATTAGCATGGACAGCAGGTAGCCCTTCAGGAAGAGAGACAGTAAATTCTTCACTTATTTCAAGCTTGAGCAATATAATCAGCTCTGAAGTATTGCCTTTATTGTCCTCCAGGGTTCAGTACACCTGTAAAGGACAGCAGGACTTCTGATTTCCTATAACAAAAAATTATACATTCAATGGGCCAGTTATTAAGGGTCAGAACAGAACAACATTTGTTTGTCATGGGAACTGCAGGCAGACTTCAATATTTCAGAAACCACTTAAGAAACTTCATAGCCCAGCTAATGAGCAAGAAAACATTGCTGTAATTAATGTGCAAACTGATGGCACTGGCCTAATTAATCACTATCAGCAGCAAGGGGAAGATAACCTCTTTGGGTTTTCAGAATCTCTCAAGAAAGCTGTCCAACAGAGGTGTCACTGCTGCAGTTCAGATCCCTCCTGATGGATCACCTGCAACATAAATCATTTGTCAGTGCCTTCATTTTCACATGTTTGAATTTATTGAGGAAACATCAGTTCCTACTAGACGGAATACTTTAGAGCATAGAGGACATTACTGAAAGCAGCATATACCCCAATCTTTTGGACATATAAATAAAAACCTATGAGCAGAGGTTGCTTCAGCATGTATCCTGCTTTATGAAATGTAGATATATCCCTTCCCTTTCTTGTTTGCTTTGCTAGCAGTAAGGATAAAATGCACATCATCACTTTACTGATGTGTACAGAAAGAGTTACTGCTATAGCTGAAGATGGCAGGTCAAGTGTGATTATTAAAAATATGTATATACCTCTTTCAGCACAAGTAGTTCTCAAAGGAAACCTTGCATAGCATAAGGCAGAATAAAGTGGTTCCCAAAAGGGCTCATTCACAGTCTCTATACACACACACACACACACACACACACACACACACACACACACACACACACACACAGTGACCAACAGCGGGTATAGAAGAGACACGATACTGGACTGAATAGGGACAGTTGCTTTCCCGCTACTAAAGACAAGACGGACCACTCTAGGACTACAAGGCTAGCTAGCCTTTTGCATCCACAGGTCCAGGTCCTAGGCATTTTAAACATTCATTTCTACCGTGGAGCAGAAAATGGAAGCCTTAGGGGGAAAATGGCACCTATTCCACAGGGCCAGGAGCTGGCTCAGCCAAACCAATACTACTTTATAGGCTAGCATTTGCAGACTGACAGACAAGTCCTTGGCTTATGAGGCACCTTTTACTAAGAGAAACAAAACATTCACTTGGTGACTCATTTAATGTGCATTTCCTTTCCTTCAAGCCAATATTTTGGTGACAATCTATTCCCTGCTGTGTGTGCTGGCATTGCCTGAATGCTCTGCACACAGCACACACTTCTAACCAGCAAGCCATCTTCTCCTTGCACTCTGCAGTGTCCTCCTGAGTACATGGGGCTAAAATCTTTGCTGTTCTCTCAGGACCATTTCCTTGCTGCAATCTTCTTGTGCATCTCAGGGACTGGAGCTCTGCCAGTCACTATAATCGCTGTTTTCAGTTGGCCATGAAGGTAGGCACTTTGTTACCTTAATGAACAGATGTACTTAATGAGCTGATGCTTTGTTAATTCAGTCCTAAAGGAAATATTTAAAAAATGGAAATTTGTTTCTTCAGCAAGATCAGCCCCCACCCCAATTTCATCACCTATTAATTAAAACATTATTGGATACTGGAGTGTC
Source organism: Hemicordylus capensis (assembly GCF_027244095.1). Lineage (NCBI taxonomy): Eukaryota > Metazoa > Chordata > Lepidosauria > Squamata > Cordylidae > Hemicordylus > Hemicordylus capensis. The sequence goes on from NC_069659.1 coordinate 286,468,279, forward strand.
TCTTATTCAATAAGCAGAATTCTCAGAGTACCAGGAGTAAAATAATTGTTTGCTGCTCTTTTCCATTTAATCAACGAGAGGGAGGAACAGATCCAGTTTCCTCCTGTGGTGGCTGCAATTAAAACTGCTGTTTGAAGCTTAGATTCAAAGCATTCAAAAGCAGGCTGGCAATTCTGTTGGAATGAACAAATGTTTATTCAAACATATACATAATCTAAGCACACAACAATAGGGACAGGATGAAACCTCTAGTCACTGCTACCCAAGGGATGATGATAGGTGGGTATTGGTGGAATGGTCTACCCTGCTCCATTTCGCCACTAATATTGATTGTAGACTATCCTTTTTGTGTGGAAATATTTGGACATAATAGAGTAAAGGCTAATTTGGACAGAGTGATAAACATGTATCATAATGGTACATTAGTTTCTTTGGAACAAAATCAAACATCAGATTTTAATCTTATTTGGCAACATTTGACTGGGGAGACTCGAGTTCAAATCCCCATTCAGCCATGATACTTGCTGGGTGACGCTGGGCCAGTCACCTCTCTCTCAGCCTAACCTACTTCACAGGGATGTTGTGAGGAGAAACTTAAGTATGAAGTACACCGCTCTGGGTTGGAAGAAGAGTGGGATGTAAAAAATGTTTTTAAAAAAACAAAAACACCAAAAAAACCTATGTTCTTTTTTCTCTTCTCAATAAAACATCCAAGCAGCCAAAAGACAACTTATTAAATTTGAAAATTTTACACTAAATATCACTGCGTCAACTAAAAGGCTAACATCCAAACTTTATGCTATTCTGATGGAGTATAAAATCTCACCATTGGTTGGATTAAAATCAGTTTGGGAAAATAAATTTACTAACGGTCAATGAAGAAGGGGACTGGAATAGGATTTTGTTTTCTAACCCTGTGTTTTCATCCAAATTAGAGAAAATTATCTTAAAACAATTCAGAGATGGTACACAACTCCTGTGAAATTGGCATATATTTCTAAAAATAAATCTTGGAACAACTGTAATGATAGGGGACCATACTAGGACTCTGGCAGCATCAGCTCTCAGCTGCAATGTCTCATAGTGACCACTGGGTTTTTTTTTAAAGAGAGAAGATTGTGCCCTCAAGTCAGTGTTGACTCCTGGCAACCACAAAGCCATGTGGTTTACTTGGTAGAATACAGGAGGGGTTTACCACTGCCATCTCCTACACAGTAGGAGATGATGCCTTTCAGCATCTCCCTGTATTGCTGCTGCCCAATATAGGTGTTTCCCATAGTCTGGGAAACATACTAGTGGGGATTCGAACCACCAACTTCTTGCTCGCTAGGCAAGTCATTTCCCCGCTGCACCATTAGGTGGCTGGGGTTTTTTAGGGTCGTGGATAAAAGTGCTGGACTCCTCCCCTCTTTGTTCTCCAGTTCTAGTCTCCATTTTGTCTCTCTAGAGACAGCTGTTTGTTTTGGTGTCTCTCCTTCAGCCATGAGCTACAGCTGAAAGTAAGCTGCAGGCTTTCTCACATTTGTTTGTAACCTTTTCTTTAAACAAATCTTTGTAGTTCTTCATTACTAAAGAACATTCTCAAGACCTCTTGCTTTGCTGCTTTCTCACCAAACTGGTTTTGTCCTGCTATTTGGGGACTGAACTGCCATTCTTCCCCATTCTTCCCCAGCTCCCCAAGAGAGTATAGATTTATTTATTTTTCCCCAGATAAAACTCTAGCTGCTGCATTTTGCACTAGCTGCGGTTTCCGGATATTCTTCAAGGGCAGCCCCACGTAGAGCATGTTACAGTAATCCAGCCGTGACGTGACTAAGGCATGGGTAACTGGCCAGATCTGCCTTCTTGAGAAAGGGACACAGCTGGCGCACTAGCCAAAGCTGTGTAAAGGCACCCCTGGCCACTGCCTCCACCTGAGCTTCCAAAAGCAGAGCTGGGTCCAGTAATACCCCCAAGCTGCGTACTTGCTCCTTCAAGAAGAGTGCAACCCCATCCAGAACCGGTAAAATTTCCTCATCCCAATTGACTCTCCTACTGACCAATATTACATCTGTCTTGTCCAGATTCAATTTCAGTTTATTAGCCCACATCCAACCCATCACAGCCTACAGCCTCCAATTCAGGAGATCCACCACCTCCCTAGAATCAGGTGGCAAGGAGAGATAGAACTAAGTGTCATCTGCATATTGCTGACAACTCAGTCCAAGTCCCCAGATGACCTCTCCCAGTGGTTTCATGTAGATGTTAAACAGCATGGGGGACAAGACCGAACTCTGCGGAACCCCACATGCAAATGGCCATGGAGCCAAGCAGTATTCCCCAGCACCACCTTCTGGACCCTCCCCACAAGAAAGGACCAGAACCACTGCAACGCAGTATCTCCAATTCCCATACTCAAGAGGCGGCCCAGAAGGATACCATGGTCGATGGCATCCAATGCCACCGAGAGGTACAGCAGAACCAACAGGGACACACTCCCCCCTGTCTAGTTCCCGGCGTAGGTCATCCACTAGAGCGACCAAGGCAGTCTCAGTCCCTTATCCGGGGTAGAAACCAGATTGAAAAGGGTCCAGATAATCTGTATCATCCAAGATCCTCTGCAACTGGGACACCACCACACGCTTTATCACCGTGACTAAGGCATGGTTGCATATGAATGGGAGACTTGATGTCTGAGAACTGTAAGATATTCCCCTCAGGGGATGGAGCCGCTCTGGGAAGAGCAGAAGGTTCCAAGTTCCCTCCCTGGCATCTCCAAGATAGGGCTGAGAGAGACTCCTGCCTGCAACCTTGGAGAAGCCGCTGCCTATCTGTGTAGACAATACTGTGCTAGATGGACCAAGGGTTTGACTCAGTATATGGCAGCTTCCTATGTTCCTGAGTCAAGCCATGCAAGGCAGCAGTGTGCTCCCTTGCAGTGGGGAGCAAAGATGAAGGATAGAGGTCTTTCTCTTAGTTTCTGCCTGTCCTGATAAACAGTTTTAGGGGTGGGAGAGGGTGAAACAAAGCAAAGCTTCAATCAGTCGAAGCTAAGTGCAGGGCTAGAAGCAGGGCTGTAGAGCATTACCCTTTTGTAGTTGTCATGTTGAAATGTTCCCCAAGCAAAGTAGGACTGCTTTGCACAGGCCTAACAGTGAACTTCACTTGATGTTCATCATTTTTTGTGATGCCTGCCATTTTGTTTTTCCAGTACTAAACTGTATTCAGAGTATTGTGGGAAAAGATTCCAGATCCTGAACAATGTACAGGCATTATCTTTGCAACTTCAAGATAATTCTATTCATCATGATTCCTGCCATATATTTTCTGCACTTTTATGAAATTGCAGTACACCCATAGCTTGATTGGTTACTCAAGGTGCTTGAATAACCAATATATTTTCCTGTAAATATATAACCAATATATTTTCTCAAATATATTTGAGTAACCAATATATTTTCCTGTAAATGAGGATATAGAAACCTCTTGGCAGTCTGAAATTGGCATAAATGAACCCCACTTTGCTCTGTCAGGGTTGGGACTGTGGGTTATAGGCAATGGTGATGCTTCTGGGATTTCCTTCCACCCCATCCAGCAATGCTTGTAGTATGGGTTGCATCAGAGAATTTTAGTGCACCATTTATTAGCCCACATCCAACCCATCACAGCCTCCAGCCTCCAATTCAGGAGATCCACCACCTCCCTAGAATCAGGTGGCAAGGAGAGATAGAACTAAGTGTCATCTGCATATTGCTGACAACTCAGTCCAAGTCCCCAGATGACCTCTCCCAGTGGGAGAGGTCATCCTCTTCCTCTGGGTGTAAGTGCCCATATATGGGTCAATGGCGGGCGGGGCGGGGGATCAATGCTGTGTGGGCCCTCCCTCCGAGGCACAAAATAGCAGATGCACCCACAGTAGTTGTTTTTTTCATGTCAAATTTAGCTCCTGTGTAGTGTGGGAATGACTGATTTGGCATTTATAGATTGTATTTTAAGTATTCAAGGTGCTTCAGATACATTATCTTGGTAATTCTTGCAACTAATAAATCAAGTGAGGAAATGTATTAGAATGGGTATGAGACGAGCATTGATTTAATGTTGGTCACAAAGAACAGGTCAGGATCCAAAGAATTGTGAAACATTCTGCATGCCCAAGGCGGCTTCGGGCTTATGTTTGGTGATGGTCAGTCATCTTGAGAAATTGCTTTTGAAACTGAAGAAGCTTTCCAAAGCACTTGTTGACATAGCATGAGGGTCTGCCATTCAAATAGATCATTAAAAAGAAAGAAAAAAACCCTAGGCATACCCAGGCCCCTGGGCACACCTGAAGTAGCTCTGGATCCTGGTGGCAGTTCTTAGCCTACTTTCCAGTAGGTTTATGAGATCACCCACCATTCTGTGTGTGTGTGTCTGTCCTGTGTCCCCCACCCCATCAACTTCACAATGCCTGAACCAATATGAACCAAACTGGGTACAGTTGTAGGGACACATAGGGACACCTCAAGTGCATAGTTAGTGATGTCATCCACCCCAATCCAAGATGGTGGACACGTAAACTTTTGAGGCGCAAGTGGACTAACTTGTGAACTGCTTAACCAATTTGAACCAAATGTGCTACAGCTGTAGGAACAGATAGGGATGCCCTAACGGCATGGTGTGTGATGATGTCATCCACTCCAATTCAAAATGATAGCCATGTGAACATCAGAGGTGCAAGCAGGCTAATTTATTATTTATGTATTTATTTATTTGATTTATATACCTCCCTTCCAAAAATGGCTCAGGGCGGTTTGTGAACTGCCTAACTCATTTGAACCAAATTGGGTACAGTTGCAGTGAGTGACACACAGGGACACCTCAATGGCATCGTTTGTGATGATGTCATCCACACCGATTCAAGTTGGCAGACATGTAAACTTTGGAGGCACAAGTAGGCTAACTTGTGAACCGCTTAAGTGATTGAACCAAATTTGCTACAGCTGTAGGGACACATAGGGATGCCCCAATGGTGTAGTTTGTAGTGATGTCATCCACCCCAATCCAAGATGGTGGACATGTGAACTTTTGAGGTACAGGTGTACTAACTTGAGAACTGTCTAACCAATTTGAACCAAATTTGGTACAGTTGTAGTGAATGACACACAGGGACACCTCAATGGCGTAGTTTGTAATGATGTCATCCACCCCGATCCAAGATAGCAGACGCATGAACATTTAAGGTGCAAGAGATCTAACTTGTGGACCTCTATTTGAACCAAATTTAGTCCAGTTGTAGAGAGAGTGAAAGGAAAGTAGGCTGATTAGTTCTTATAAGAACAACTTGTTAATTTTAATGTGATTTCTAATAATCTGTTTATATTCTTCCCAGTGAACTCCTTAGAGCAGGAGTGGGGAACCTTGGCCCTCCAGCTGTTTTTGAACTTTAACTCCCACCATCCCCAGCCACAGGCTGGGAATGATGGGAGTTGTAATTCAAAAACAGCTGGAGGGCCAGAGTTCACCACCTCTGCCTTAGAGTAAGAAATTCGGGTCTTGGCTTGGGATTCTTCTAAATGTGTCACAGATTCTCCCCATCAGTCTGTTTTCCCTGTTGAAGAACTGTGATATTCTCCCAGAGTAACTCATTGTCACTTAAATCCATCCCTCGGGAGCCCCTTTCTGGATGTCACTGCTCATATATTGGCTAAGAGCAGGAGGATCCATGCTGTCTAGGCTCTCCCAGCTTAAGAGCACAGAATGAAAGATGCACCCAACAAACTAGCTTATGTAGTAGACAGGACTCTAGGTCTCTCTTCTCACTCCATTCAGTCATATCACACCTGCTATGCTTTGCTCAGCAAGTATGACAGAAATGTTTGTAAACTGAGAGGAATCTTCTGAGATAACAACATTAGAGGAAATCTGGATATTTTGAGGAGAATTGACGAGATTTTGATAAAGTTATAAATAATAGAACTATGGTAGAATGGTGCTGGGTTGAATTACAAGAGACATGATCCTCTTTATCCAAACAACTATATAGCATGATAGGAGGAAAAACTGGTCCTCCTGCTGACAAGTTACACATGGAGCGGAGGAGAAACGGCTCTGAAACTAGCTGAACAAACAGGTGGTGACTCCACAGGATCTACATGGATACAGCAAAGTGTCTTGCTTGCTGCTTTATTTCTTCAGCTTTCCTCTGAAAAACACTGTCAAATGGGCTCGGGGGGAAATATTGTTCTCTTGAAGTCCAAGATGTACAATATCCACAAACAATTATTCTGAACAGATGGTTTCAGCACATCATAAAGTATCAGTTCATAAGGAAAAAAGATAATCACTAAATAGTCATAGGTGGGAAAATATACACCCACAGAGACTGGGTAGCTACAACTCCACAGCTCTGGTCTTGCCACCAGTATCTACAAAAGCCATTCCTATATTTAGACTGTGCCTCACAAGGCACACTTGTGGGAAAGCTCTTACACTTGTTTCCCCAACTAAGAAAAGTTATACCTTTCTGCAAATCCGTGTCACAAAGCGATTTTCACCCAAGGAAATATGTTCAACATCAAAAGTACCTCAGAGGATGACTCTTACGTCAACTGCACAATCTCCCTAAGACAGTACACAGATATCAGGCTTCACTTTAAAGAAGTGCCGGGGTGGGTGGGTGTCAATCTAGGTTTTTTCTATTAAATGCATTAGCCACATATTATGAGAGTTATTCCAAGAAACCTCTCCAAATGGTTACCTATCACTCCCCCTCAAGAAGGAGACTGTTGTTACGTTCCCCTCTTGCTTGCTTCTTCTTGCCATGTTTGATTTGGCAATAATCCTGCATCCCTGGGATGCAGTACCTCCTGGCATACCCTAGGATGTGCAGTTAAAAAGAAGTAGCATCTTCACGCACCCTAATGGGGAGCAGTTTTCATTAAAAAACAAAACACAAGCATTTCTATCTCAGTCATATGACTGCACTTGAGAATCTATCCCAGACACAATCTCATCAATAACTTTAGAGGAGTTTTTAATGTAAAACCAACAGCAACAGCTAGGACTGCATTTTAGCTACTTGACTGCTATTTATCATCTTGCAGTTTGAGATCAGTCACGTTTAATTAGTAGTGACAGCATGCCGAAGGTCATTACCTTTAAACATACTTCAGGGAGAAATTCAAGCCAAGACATTATTCTGCCACTAGATGGATCGGACTATAGGGGCATAACAATCAATGTAAATGAAGCCCAAAATTAAACTGGAGAGAAGAGGAAGGTGTGCATGGGAGAAGAGAGAGAACGGAGTATAGGTTACTCACCGTGAAGGCTCCTTCTTGCTGCAGGGTCCAAGGGCATCTCAAGTGTGGGTTATATGATCCCCATGTGACTCCAGAAGGCAGGACTAAGCTAATTAGTATAGCTTTTTGAGGCTGGGAGGAGCCAACCTTCCTCAGTTCTTTTAGGCTAAGAAGCAATAGTTATCTTCACAAATTTCGAATCTGGTAGAGACTAGTAATAACAACATGTCAAAAAATGAGCTAGTGAGCGCAACGCAGCCATAACTCAAGGCAAAATGTGTCAAAAAGAAAAAAGGACTACAGAATAAAGTCTCCTGTAGTATATTCCAGACTGCAGACAAAAAGAAATTAAATCTATCTCCCCTGGTTCCTGGACAGTAAGTGCTGGCAGAAGAAGGGAGGGTTGAGACACCCTTGGACCCTGCAGGAGCCTTCATGGTGAGTAACCAATGCTCTATTCTCCACTGTGGGGGTCCAAGGGAGTCTCACGTGTGGAGACATACCACAGCCCTAAGTCCAACCAGGGAGGGTTCCGAGCGCTTACTGTGGAGGAAGAACTTGTTGGAGGACTCGTCTCCCAAAAGCTGCCTGAGCTGATGAGGCGGTGTCCAGTTTAGAATGTTTAGTAAACGTGGACGGCGCCTGCCAGGTGGCTGCTCTACAAATATCCTGGACAGGCACATTCGTTGAGAAGGCCGCTGAGGCCATCACAGATCTCGTACAGCGGGCAAAAACTTTAGTGGGTGCCCTGAGATTCTGGGATTTGTAGGCTAGAGTTATACACGCCTTCAACCACCTAGCTGTGGTGGCAGGTGTGACAGGTTGACCCATAAACTGTGGCAAGAATGACACAAAGATTCAGAGGACCTAAAGTGCTTAGTTTTCTTAATATAAACTTCTAGGCACCTGAGGACATCAAACTTGTACCAGGCCCTCTCCGCCAGGTGAACTGGTTTTGAGCAAAACAAGGGCAAAACAATGTCCTGAGACATATGGAAGGAAGAAGCTACTTTCAGTCGAAAAAAGGGGTCTGGAATGAGCATCAGAGTCCTCTGAAAAAATAAAAAGGTTTTTATGTATAGAAAGGGCCCTGAGTTCAGACACTCTGCATGTAGAAGTAATGGCCACGAGGGATGCCAATTTGAAGGAGAGTATACTGTATGTAGCGGAATTGAGGACAAGGGCTCGAGTGGGGGGGGGGCTGGAGAGCCTTAAGAACAGTATGTAGCCTCCAGTTAGGGAAACGATGGGCCACCAGAGGAGACAGGAGAGTAGTGCCCTTCAGGAAACGTTTCAGGTGAGGATGGCACTGCATAGATCTCTTTGACGTCCCTGAGATGAGGCCTACTAGAGAAGCGGCCTGGCGCTTCAAGGTATTCGTGGATAGCCCTTTATCTAGCCTATCTTGCAGAAACTGCAACAAATGTTTCATGGCGGCGGATCCTCTGGGCACTCCCTGATGTGCTGACAATTGTAGGAAGGCCCTCCATGTAGACTGGTAGATTCTATTGGTGGACGGCCATCTGACGCTAGCATTGTGTTGAGAACAGTAGCTGAATAGCCATGTCGTTTTAGGAGGCACCGTTCAGTTTCCAGGCGGCTAGTATTAACCAGCCTGGATCCGGGTGGCATACTGGTCCTTGTTGAAGTAGATCTGGTGTGACGGGAAGCATCAGATGAGGTTCCATGGTGAGGCTGGTGAGCTCTGCAAACCACGGGCGCCTCGGCCAAAATGGAGCCACCAGAATGAATCGCACCCTCAGAATCTTGACTCTGCATAGCACGTATGCCAGAAGTGGAGTGGGAGGTTATGCATACAGAAGTCCCTCTGGCCAATGGGAGGACAGCGTGTCCACTGCTTCCGCTTGGTGGCATGGGAACCGTGTGAAGCGAGGAATTTGAGCATTCATTGGGGTTGCAAAGAGATCTACTGCCAGAAGACTGAAGTGTTCCATGATGTGTTGGAAAGCTTGTGGGTTGAGGCACCATTCCCACCGGGAGCAGGACCGAGCGGCTCAACCAGTCCGCTGCTGTGTTCAGGTCGCCCTGAACGTGGTGGGCTGTCAGGGAAGCCACGTGGTATTCCACCCATTGAAATAATAGGACTGTTTCCGCTTGGAGGGACCTGGCTCTAGATCCCCCCTGGCGATTTATGTTTGCTTTTGCCGTGGTGTTGTCTGTGCGTATGAGCATGTGGCGGTGGAGAATCATGGAAAAGAACTCTTGCAGGGCCAAGCAAATGGCCCTGAGTTCCGGCCAACTGATGCTGTGTTGGCATTCCTGTGTCAACCACTTGCCTTGAGCAGACCTATGTAGGCAGTGTGCTCCCAGCCCCTCTTGTTGGCGTCTGTCATAACTATGATCCTGAGCGAATACAGGAATCCTCTGCCCACTGACAAGTGAGGAGCAGCGATCCACCAATGAAGGGAGCGCTGAACCAGTAGTGTCAGGGGTACCTGTTTGTCGGACTTTGCTGCAATATCTGCATGGAAGGGTAGCAGGAACCACTGTAGAGGCCTTAGGTGGAAACAGGCCCACGTGACCAACTCCAAGGTTGCCACCATCAGACACAGAAATCTGGAGAGGGGCATCAGAGAGGGAAGTTCCGAACACAGAAGATCTCTACAAGAAGAGTCCTTGTAGATCTCTGACTCCAGATTGTGTCTGCATTCCCTCGAAAGGAATAACTTGTCATGCTGAGTGTCTATGAGCACTCCAAGATGAAGGAGGTGATCTGTTGGTTGTAACTGATTCTTTTTCTTGTTGATCAGGAACCCATGGCTCTTGAGGTCCCTTAGGGTGGTCTGCAGGTTGTTCAGAACTGTTCAATGTGTCATAGATTAGATGAGCAGATCGTCCAAGAACCCATAAATCCTCACGCCCCTGAGGCGCAGGTGGGCTATCACAGGCGCTAAGACCTTTGTAAATATGCGCAGAACCAATGAAAGGCTGAAGGGAAGCAACTTGTACTGGTAATGAACTCCTGAGTATAGGAAGCAGAGGAGGAGGCGACTGTCCTGGTGGATTGGTACATGAAGAGAGGCCTCCTTGAGGTCAATGGACATGAGAAAATCTAAGTGGTGGAGTGCCTCTGCAATGGATCTCCATATGGAAGGTGTGTTTGCACACAAAGTGGTTCAGACGTTTTAAGTTCAACAGAGCCCGCAGGGAACCGTCCTTTTTGGGTATGGTTAATATTATGGAATCCATCCCTGTGCCTTGCTGGTGTAATGGGACGGGTTCTATTGCTCCTATTGCTAGGAAATGACAAATTGCCTCCTGCAGGCCTTGATGCTTGTGTTGGCATCAGGAGGTTGGGGTGGGTGAAAATTTGTGAGTAGGCTGGTTGGTCAACTCTATGGAGTAACCCTCTTTGATGATGGAGAGCACTCACCGGTCTGACGTGGTGGTTTCCCAAATGTGCTAGTATGAGGAGAGGCGACCACCAAGGGGCACCTCTCCCACCCCATCATGCTTGTTGTTTGAAGTGCTTGGCTTGGGCGGTGAAGGAAGCCCTATTTCCAAAGGTCTGCCTGGGTGTTCTAGATCTACCCCAGTAGGGGCATTGGGATCTGAAGCCCCTGTCTCAGCCCCCAAGGAGAGATCGAAAGGCACAAAAGGAACGTCTGCTGGTCGGTCCTGTTTTTTTTTTTTTAAGGAAGAGGGCATGGATTTCTTTTTATCCTTACATTCCACCAAGATGTCCTTCAAAGCCATGTTCCCAAACAAATTTTCACCATCATAAGGAACGGCAGCTAGGTTAGTTTTTGATGCAGCATCTACTTACCAGTATTTTAGCCACAAGTTGTGATGGCCCACCACCGAGGCTGTAGCTGCTCTAGATCCAAAACATAGGCAGTCAAGAGTAGTGTCTGATATGAAGGTTTGTGCCTTGTGTAAACTTTAAGAGTGTCTGTCACAGCCTGGCCAGGTCCAAGGGCGGATCCTGGATCAAATCATCCAGCCAGATTAAAGATACTTTTGCCACCATAGAGGCCACTGCAGAGGCCCTCAATGACAAGGCTGTCGATTCATTTGAGCGTTTGAGGGCCCCTTCCAAGTGTTTGTCTGTGGGGTCCTTAAGTGCTGACTCCTCATCCCTGGTCAGGATTGAACCAGAAATAAGTTGTACTACAGGAGCATCTGTAGGGGGCGTAGTGAAAATTACAGGTAGAAAAAGACTGTTCTGTTTTGACTGTCTCCACAAACTGTTCTGGAAGTGGAAAAGTCACATTAGAGGTCTTTGAACCAGGGAACACCAAAGCGCTTTTTCTGGTTGGTTGTGTCTCTTGGGAGGCGGGAAGGTTAAGACCCAAAGCGTGCACGATCTTGGTGCCAAATCCACCACTTGAAAAAGTCTGAGGGGTGCCTTTGAGGACTCTGGTTCTTGGCTATCAGATCATTCACCCTCAGATGATGGATGCTCAGGATCCCCTCCACCCAGTGGCTCAGCAGGGGACGAGGGATCCTCATCTACAGGGGTAAATGAAATGAACTCAAGCAGAGGTCTTTGTGGGGCCTCCTGCGGTGTTCCAGTGGAAAAAGTTATCTGAAACCCTCAAGGTTAGTATTCTGGGGTTAGGGGAACCACGATCAGAGAGTTCAGATTAGTGTACACTGCATTCTCCTGGTCTATAACTAGATCTAGACTTCTTAGACTTTTTTACGTGCTTCCCCTTTTTTCTAGCCTTTTTAGGGACTAGAGTCTCCGAAATAGAAGAAACAGCACTGGAAGAGGAGGATGAGGCCAACCTGGTCCTTTTTTGCTTTTTGGACCTAAAATTATCGTATTTTTCAAAGGAGGAAGGCTGGACAGAAAAAACTTGGAGAGTTGGGAAGGAGCTGCCTGGAGCCTTGCAGGACTAAAAGAACTGAGGAGGGTTAGCTCTGCCCAGTCTCAAGAAGCTATACTAATTAGCTTAGTCCTGCCTTCTGGAGTCACATGGGGATTAAATAATCCACATGTGAGACGCCCTTCGACCCCAGCAACAGAGAATCCAATTTCAAAACATGCAAATAAACTTGTACCCATTTATGCAGCATAGTTCCTTACAACAACTGACTGTTATACACAATAGGGACATGGATACACACACATACACAAACACACTAGCCAACCCCGCACAGAGCATCTGTGCGGCGCGTTGGGGCCGGCTGTTTCCCCCTCCCTCTTCCTCCTGCCCCGGTCTCTCCTCTCTTCCCCTTCCCTCCGGCCAGCACTCTCCAGCCCTCCTCCCCTCCCGTTCCTCCCCCCCCACAGAGCCGCAGCGGGCAGCCAAGAAGGGCCCCGCTACTGCTGTTTTTCCTCGCCCTCGTCTGCCTGCCGTCGCAGCTTCCCCCCCCCCGCCCTCCCGCTGCCACCGCCTTTCTCTCCCCTCTCTGCCCTCCCACTGCCACAGCCTTTCTCTCCCCCGCCCGCCGCCGCCTCTCTCCCCCCTCCTCCGCCCGCCGGCCACCGCCGGCACTTTCTTCCCCCTCTCCTCCTCAGTCCTCACTTCGGAACTCTCGTAGCGTGTCGCCCAGAATGACTTTGGGTGACAGAGGCCCAGAAACTCGCTGGAGAAGGGAGGGAGGGGATTCCATCTGTGGAGGAGGGACTACCATCTTGCTGGGCACCCCTCAGGGTGAGAGTCTAGTTCTTGCCTAGCTGCCCCTTCTCCTTTTGCTCCCTCCTGATTCCATCTGCCTCCCTCACCCCTGAACTGGTTGAGGTGTTGTGGTGCTTTGCAGGACCGAGGCCAAGCCCAGGGTGACTTGGCAGTTTTTTCACCTGGTTCCATCAACCAGGCTTTCTGCCCAGAATTTATAAGGAAGGGGGCCGCCGCCGCCAGAGGGACCGTCGCCACCAGAGGGGCCGCCCCTTTGGGGGAGCCACTTTGGGGGAGCAACGAGGGCGAGAGCCAAAATTTTTGGCCTGTTTTTTATATAAGGGGCTCGCCTTTGGAGCTGGATCTTCGGGGTGGGTGTTGAGTGTAGATTCTGTTGTGGGTGGAGGTTTTTGGGTTAGAGAGTTGTTTTTATTGTACCGAGTTGAGCCAGGCTGGTTTGCAGATATGGGCTCTCCTGAGTGGGATACTGCAGGGGGTGCATCTGGTAGTTCTGGGGTGGTTATTGCTGTAGTAGTGGGGAATAGAAGAACTGACGCAGGCAGAGCAGCTGGCCATTACAATTTAGTAAGTGTTTCCATTGCCAGCTACTGTGTCAACTCTCAGGCCTTGAGGAGCAGCTCCAATTTCCCACAGAGCCTGGCCTTGCTCCTCTGTAATGCCAGGTCAGTTCAGAATAAGATTGAAATTGTCCATGACTTGATCATAGACAAGGGAGCTGACCTGGCATGTATAACTGAGACCTGGTAGGGGAGGTGACTGGTCCAGTGTGGGCTCAGCTTTTCCCTCCAGGTCATTCTGTTGCGGAGCATGTTAGGGGAAGTGGGCGAGGGGGTGGAGTGCCTGTGGTCCATAAGAATACCATTTCCCTTGCCAGGGCCTCTGTAAGGCAGCTGACTTATATCGAGTGTGTATTTTTGAAGCTGGGAACTAGGGATAGATTGGGAATTCCGTTGGTGTACCGATCACCCTGCTGCCCAACTGATTCCCTAACTGAGCTGTCCGAGCTGGTCGCGGAGTTGGTGTTGGAGTGTCCCAGGCTTTTGGTGCTGGGGGACTTCAATATCCACTTTGAGGCTGGCTTGTCTGATGCAGCTCAGGAGTTCATAGCGGCCATGACAACTATGGGCCTATCTCAACTAGTTTCTGAACCAACAAATGTTGCTGGCCACATGCTCGATTTGGTCTTCTGTTCGGACCAGGGGGGTGTTCCATGGGTGAGGGATCTGGTGGTTTCCCCATTGTCATGGACAGACCACTACCTAGTTAAGGTTGGTATCACGGCCACAATCCACCCCTGCAGGGGTGATGGACCAATTAGGATGGTCCGCCCAAAAAGGCTGCTGGACCTAGTAGGGTTCCAAAAGGCCTTGGAGGGTTTCTAAGTTGGTACTGCTGGTGATTCTGTCAATGCCCTGGTGGGAACCTGGAATAAGGAACTTGTCAGAGCAGTAGACATGATTGTTCCTAAGCGTCCCTCCAGATCTGCTTCAAAATCAGCTCCTTGGTATACCGAGGAGTTGTGAGGGTTGAAGCGGCTGGGTAGGCAACTGGAGCGCAAATGAAGGAGAGCACGACTCGAATTTGACAGGACTCAGCACGTGCCCCACTTGAGGGCTTACGCAGAGGCAGTGCATACAGCAAAAAAGTTCTGGTTGGCTCGTATAGCTTCCACGGGTTCACGTTCGTCGGAGTTATCCTGGGTAGTGAGGAGTCTAATTTCTACTCCTTCTATTTCTAATCAGCTCCTGGAGGTTCTCTGCTGTGATGCCCTCAGTGGGTTCCTTGCGGATAAAATCTCCTGTATTCAGGCCGACTTGGATTCCACTATTTCTGCAGGGTCTACAGAGGAGGTGTCCAGCAATCCTTCTTGCAGTGTTAGGTTGGATCAGTTTCAATTTGTGATTCCTGAGGATGTGGACAAGCTGTTTGGAGCGGTGTAGTCCACCACTTGTTCTCTGAACCCTTTCCTGACTTGGCTGCTTCGATTTAGCAGGGAGATTATTCGAGGAGGCCTGGTGAATATCATAAATACATCGCTGAGGGAGGATAAGGTGCCTCCATGTTTGAAGGAGGCAATAATTAGACCTTTTCTTAAGAAGCCTTCCCTGGATCCCTCAGCGATGAATAGTTATAGGCCTATCTCTAATCTCCCTTGGTTGGGCAAGGTGATCGAGAGGGTGGTGGCCGGCCTGCTCCAGGTGGTTTTGGAGGAAACTGATTATCTAGACCCATTTCAAACCGGCTTTAGAGCCGGCTATAGGGTTGAGTCAGCTTTATGGATTATCTATACCAAGGAATTGACAGAGGGAGTGTGACTCTGTTGGTTCTCTTGGATCTCTCGGTGGCGTTCGATACCATTGACCATGGTATCCTTCTGGGTTGCCTGGGGGAGTTGTGGATAGGAGACACTGCTTTGCAGTGGTTCCACTCCCATCTCTCAGGCAGATCCCAGATGGTGGAGCTTGGTGACAGTTGCTCTTCTAAATGAGAACTGTTATATGGAGACCCTCAGAGCTCCATTCTGTCACCAATGCTTTCCAATATCTACATGAAACCGCTGGGTGCAGTCATCAGAAGATTTGGTGCTGGGTGTTATCAGTATGCTGATGATACCCAAATCTACTTCTCTCTTTCATCTGCTTCATCAGGAAATGAAGTTCATTCCCTAAATGCCTGCCTACAGGCAGTAATGGGCTAGATGAGAGATAACAAACTGAAGCTGAATCCAAGCAAGATGGAGGTACTCATTGTAGGGGCTCAGGATCTGAGGGATGAGTTTGATCTCCCTGTGCTGGATGGGGTCACACTCCCCTGGAAGGAGCAGGTACGCAGATTGGGGGTACTCCTGGATCTAGACCTCACCCTGGTATCTCAGGTGGAGGCTGTGGCCAGGAGTGCTTTTTATCAACTTAGGCTGATTCAACAGCTGCGTCCATTCCTTGAGGATGACGAACTCAAAACAGTGGCGCACCAGCTGGTAACCTCCCGGTTTGACTACTGTAATGCGCTCTACATGGGGCTGCCTTTGTACATAGTTTGGAAACTTCAGTTAGTTCAAAATGTGGCAGCCAGACTGGTCTCCGGGGCAACTCAGAGAGACCATATTACACCTGTTTTGAAACAGCTGCAGTGGCTGCTGCTATGTTTCCAGGCAAAATACAAAGTGCTGGTTATTACCTTTAAAGCCCTGATCAGCTTAGGTCCAGGTTACCTTAGAGAGTGCCTTCTTCGGTCTGATCCCCACCGCATGCTAAGACCATTTGAGGAGGTCCAGCTCCAGTTGCCACCGGCTCATCTGGTGGCGACCCAGAGGCGGGCCTTCTCTGTAGCCACTCCTCGATTGATTGATTGATTGTAGCCGCTCCTAGACTGTGGAATGTGCTCCCTGCAGAAATCTGTAATTTGAATTCTTTATTGGCATTTAGGAGAGCCCTAAAGACCTACCTGTTCGGCCTTGCCTTCCAGGGTTTTTAAATTGTTTTAAGGAATTCTTAATGTATCGGGGTTTTATAAGGTTTTGAATTGTTTTATTTTTTTAAAAGCTGCTTTATTGTATTTTAAAATCTTTGTTCCCGATCATTAGTTGATTTTAACTGTTTTATGATATTCATGAACCGCCCTGAGCTATTTTGTAAGGGCAGTCTAGAAATCGAACAAGTAAATAATAACTAAATAGATAAATAAATAAATTCAACAAGTACAGCTTCCCCACGCACTCGCCACAGATGCCCCTAATGAATTTCTGCCTGACATATCTATTTGTTTGTTATCTCTCTTTATAAACCGCCCTGAGCCATTTTTGGAAGGGCGGTATAGAAATCGAATTAATAATAATAATAATAATAATAATAATAATAATAATAATAATATCTACAAGGCACAGTGCTTCCCCAAGATGTTTCCTATATAGCAAATTGTCCAGTCAAAAATTCAACAAGTCCCACAACCACTTCCTACAAACACACCTGATAAATTTTTGTTTGATGTATCTCTTCAAGGCATAGTATTTTCCCCAAATGCTACATACTATAGCAAATGTTCAGGCAGAAGTTCAAGGCACGGAGCAGTTTCACATATTCCTGCAGGAAACCTTTCTCCTTCCTCTTCAGACTGCTGGCAATGCCAGGATTTTCTTAGCCTTCAATCTAAATGGAAAACTGCTATGTTGGAATGCTTACTGAATGCCAATTCACAAGAAGATGGGGAGTAAGGCCTGCTTGCCATAGAACATTCTGACACATTCTGTGTGTCTATTTTTCTTGTCTTTGTGAATTGTGTTACCTCTTATTTGGCTTAGCTCTGAATGAACCAGCTGTTGCCCTTTTTGCTCAATATTTTCTTCTATCTTTCAATTTTAATCAGAGATGCCATCTTAGTTTACTTTGTTCTTGAACATAGCCAAAATATATAGTATATAAATTATTACTGTTTCAAGTGTCATTGAGTTCTACAGAACAGTTAGCAAAATAAACGCTAAAAGCTATGCAATATTTTATGTTTGTGGACATGTTATTAATATATCACTTTCAGGTTTGAAATATGTTCCTCTGAAAAGGTTGAGAGGAATCAAAGACTTGATCCAGCTGTCTACACATAATTCTTCCAGCTGCTATTGCCAGTTTTGCCCAAGGCAGGAGGAATTGGTGTCAACATTGAGTGGACAGCTTTCCAGGACTAAAAATGCCTAATGGATCCAATGCAGGTTACTTGAGTACTACAGCTGATGCTACAACAACGCAGATCTAGTGCAAGATATTGACAGCATAATCACTTAGCAGCCCATTTGTAGAATGCTCTGGATACATCAGCAACTAGGTATATCACAACACAGCAGGAATCGTAAATTTCTGGCTGGACATTTACTGTATAGATGGCATTTGGGGAAGTAGTTTGCCTTGTAGAGACACATCAGGCAGAAATTCAGAAGCTCTCTAGCAAGTGACTGGGGAAGCTTGCAAGCGCCCCCTCCCCCTATCACTTTGCCACCTCGTGTGCCTTCGCAAATTGCCCCTCCCTCATTATTTTGCTATTGCCTCATGTTTCCTCCGAAGTCCATTTGCCTACCTTGCCTCGCATGCCCTCACAAGGTTTCTTGCCACATTTCCGCTACCTCAATTGCCCTCACAAGGCCCACCATCACCTTGCTACCGCTTTATATTCCCTTATAAGTTCATTCGCCACCATTCATTTGCTCACAACACCCCTTGTCACCACTTCATGTGCACCACCACCTTGCTGCCAAGTCAGTGGAAGAAAACAAACACTCATAATACAAAAAGGAGGAGTAAGGGAACGTTTGAGAACTTCCCAGGACTTTCCTGTCCTAACTCAGACTTCAGAACTCTCTATGAACAAAAATTGCTCATCTGCATCCTTAGTTGATTTCATTCTGTTATGGGGATTTCAGAGGTCAATCGCTCAGTAAATACTGGTTGGGTGTTTTTTTTTCAAAATACAGGATTATGCTTCAGCATATACCTGTATTAAAACAAAAAACAAAAACCCACACATTTAAAAAACACATTTAACACATTATCTGATGGCAAACCCCCCCCCCCAAAAAAAAACCAACACATGTTTTCTAGCATTTAAGGGTCAATTTTTAAACAGCTACATCTAAGCCATTTCACATCAGATCTGCACAAGATTTGAAGGGGTGGTGTCAATTGTCACCTAGCTGATGTCTGCAAATGTTCAACAGATTGGACAGATGGTTTAGATTTTGTTTCCAATGGAATGTTCAGGGTTTATAATGGTAGAATTTTGAAACAACTCCTCATCCTAACAATACTGGCATTACTGTGCCAGTATAATACATGTATGTAGAAATGATATAGAACAGCCACACCTCACTCATAATTCTCACAACAGTACAGAAAGCAACAGTGCCTTCTGTGCTAAAACACCACCACAAGCAAGGGCAACTAGAGCAGAGAGAATATGAATTTTAGATGATAAAGCAAGCAGGAGCACTGAGGCAGAGACATCAGGAGAAACACAATTACCCAAGTGATACATCAAAAACCTATTACCCCAGGTTGCATAGCAAAGACTTGACTAGCCAATTTGAAAATGTTTCAGTGGAAAAAATAATAAAATGACATAAAATGATGTGACTGCATTACAGATAATAGAGCAATTGAATCCATTAATCATGGGGTTAATCTATTTATTCACCTTGAGAAAATGACTGATCAGAAGAAAGTCTATTAAAAGAATACAATGATTCAGACGCCACCTCCATCACTTAGCAAGCAATCAGAGGATGCCCCTTCAAACCCTGCATTAATAAAATTCTCATTAAATGCAAAACTGCAAGATGTTAATGTAAAGGGGCTCATTAGTCTGGAAAATTTACCCGCCTTGAAAGTAGCTTATTTCCTCATGGAAGTGAAGGTCAGGTCTCCAGTTGACTTGCGAATCAAGTGTTGAGCTGGGTATCGGAACCCATGAGGCCAGATTTTTAAGGTGGGAAACCATCACATGACATTGTTAACAGCTATGTTTATTCTGCCCAGTTCCCAGGAGCCTCCCTGTTTGCAGTTGCATCTCCAGGCTTGGAGATTGCACTCTTGATATGCTCAGGAGCTTCACAGCAATGTGAGCTCTTAGTTTATGGTACACATGGGGGACAGGTCACTTAGTTGGCAATGGGCTAGTTGCCCCTAGATTTGGCTGCAAACAAAACAGACTGGAATGGGGATCAAGATGCACAAACATCCCCAATACAGGAGCTCCAGCTAAGCAGACTCCAGAGTTAACTACAGTTAACTGGCATTCAAGGCCATTTTGAACTCAGAGCAAATCACCTCAACTCCCTCCCTCCTTTCACAAGAGATAACGACTAATGAGCCAAATATGCCAAGTAGGAGTAAGAAACGTAGATAAGGTAGGGAGGCACAGATACTCTTTTGAGCATCTGTATACTCTGATTTTCATCACAATCAGTCTTGCACACAGAAGGCAATTCCCACATTGTTACACTCAGGAAGGAGCGATCAGACACAAGGCATGGTGCAGGTCCAGCCTGGCACTTCTAATCAGACAGCAAGGGCAGAAGGAATCCTGCCCCAAGCTAGGGAATGGGATATAAGTATCCCTACTCCCATCAATCAGTGTGCTCCCTTGGGTATTTCTCTCAGGACTCCATCCTGTGCTCCCTTGTGCTTTACACTTGGAACTCCATCGGGTGCTCCCTATGATCTTTGTGTTCCCCTGTGCCTCTCACTCGGGACTCCAACCAGTGCTTCCTTGTATACTCCACTGTGTGCTGTACTTGGGAATCTATTGAGCACTCCTTGTGCTCTCTCGCAACCTAAAAATAGCTTGAAATCACTAGCAGCTTGGGCAATCTGCCGTCCTCCTGCCATTGCAACCGGAGATGTTCAGTTTTTCATGCCACTTTCTGGACCAGTCCATTCAGCTTGCCTAGCCACCATAGGAAGCTGGCCCCATGGAGGTATCCTTCTTGTGGGCACCTCTCCCTCTACTAATCTCTGCAACCCTCCTGCTTCCAACCACGCTGTCTCGGAGGAACGAGACTCTACAGCTCTCTAGAGGTCCCATTGTCCAGATCAAGTGAAGGTGAATGCTTGCCCAATTCCTGGGCCCACTCTATCCCCTTCTTAGATGTAATCTACCCCCATCTTTCTCTCAAGCCTCTTCCTCTTGCCCACCTGGGAACTTAGACAATTAGGACTCTAAGCTAAAATGCCTCATTGTACTTAAATGCATCTTTGGTAGTAATATTGCTGTAACCACATATTTTCCCTCTTTTGTACCCCCTCCTACAATAAATACCTTATTTTTATTTTGAAACTTAAATCCTGTCTCAGTCCAGTCATTTCTTGTGTCCAAACGTTTGCAAAAATTAAAACTGATGTGGAGCTGGCCCCCTTTTAGAGCGAATTAGCCCATTAAGCCCAAACATTGGGGTGCTGACCACACACTCTAGGGCAGTTCCATTAACAACATACACAGACACCTCGAGAAGGCTGCATGTTCTGCCACACTCAAGAATGGCTGGAGACTGTCAGATTTGCCACTCTACTGCTAGGGTACACATACACAATCACACTATGCAAGTACAAAACTGAGTACTGGCTGCAGCATCCTGAGAAAGACACGTGTTGGTTTATCTCTCTCTCTCTTTTAAAAAAACAAATTTCTA
Organism: Hemicordylus capensis; assembly: GCF_027244095.1. Lineage (NCBI taxonomy): Eukaryota > Metazoa > Chordata > Lepidosauria > Squamata > Cordylidae > Hemicordylus > Hemicordylus capensis. The sequence continues at coordinate 286,489,317 of NC_069659.1, forward strand.
GCCATGTGGCTGCAAAGGTAGGCATAAAAGCATATAGGCAAAGGCTGCTGAAATCTCAAAAGCAGAGGGATGAATGTGGAATGACTAAATGTTCTTGCAATCAGGAAGCACGATTAAGAGCCCTGCAAAACTCCTTGTTTTTTTCCATGACAAACAGAAGAAAAATTATTCAAACAGACAAGAAGAGGCAAATCTATGTATTCTTTCTATGTATAAAAGCATATAGAATTCAGATGTGCATGGCACAAATTTTTTGTGAAGAATCAGTGATGTGGGATGGGAAAACTTTCCACTTATATTTCTAACACAACTTTTCCCCATAAAATTAATTAGTAACATGATGAATGGAGACAGTACCCGTCAAACTGGGCAGTTTCCAAGATGTAATTAACTTTTTCCCCAGGTGAATATCCTTAGGAAGCATTCATGCATATTTAATAAACAGCAATGCATTGTTCTTTGGACATGCTAAAATTAGTATGTTAACACTTTTCAGTGCCTTCATCCCCCCCCCCCCCCGCTTTAAAATTAAAAACAATGTGGTGGAAGTATATGCTATTGAGGCATCCTAAAATATCTGCAAGTATTCTAGCTAAAACGATTTACAAGTAAAAGCTTTCTTTGTTGAACATTTAAACCACATGAAGGCTTCAATTCTATCCACATTTAAGAAGCCAGCCCGAGTGAACGAAGAGACTTACTTCTGAGTATGCACACACAAGATTGGGCTCTGTGAGTTTTATTGAATCTTCTGCCTAATCAAATATTTCAATTAAAATAGTCTGAGCTTCTGAAAAAACATTTTAGATATGCATACAGCATGAAAAGTTACATGGCATTTTTCAGTGTTTACTAAATGTAACCAAATTAACATTATGGCTGACGATCCAGACTAGTGTTGCACACAAAAAATATTCCACACATGCAACACGAGAACACTAATTTATTCCAATCTTCTCTTCCCGCTGCACCGTGTTCCTGAGGGCTGCAGGACCCTCAGAGACATATTTCGAGGAGGAACAAGTGAATGCAGCAGAAAGGGGAGATCCAGTGGCATAGGCACAGGGGCTAGCAGCCCCTGTCCAGCCCGCCACCAGCGGCCCCCCCCACCAGCTCAATGGCTGCCAAAGCACCTTTCCCTGCTTGTAAATGGAAAGACGCTCTAGCAGCCACGCAAGGAAAGGCGCTCTGGCAGCATGGCGCTTACTGTAATTTAGTGTTTACTTGCAAACAGGGCCATGCAGCCCCATTTGCAGACATAACCACGCCTCCTGTGCATCTGACGTCAGGTGGTGGGGGCAACAGGAGCAGCCCATGAATGCGGCAGCCCAGGTTCTTTGGGAGAAAACCACCCCCATGCAATGGTGGCTCCACCCCTGGGGAGAACAGCATATTTTTCAAAGACACAGGCAGATGTGGTAGGAAGGGGTGACAGGCAAAACTCACCCCTACCCCATTGCTCACAGAACATATTTCAGAGTGTGCAACATTAATCTGAATGCCAGCTGCTAAATCTGATCCTACTTGACTTAGGGCATTGGAATTTTCTTGTTTGCATATCAGGAAAGTTCACAAAAAAAGAGTTCTGCCCCGAACAACAGAAATTAGGATTGTTTGGGTCAGCAGTATGTTGATGTTAGCACCAAGAATGTATGAAATAGTATGTTAGAATTAAGGCAAATCAGCATAACCAGCCTCCAACAGTCTCACTGAAAGACTTAGCGATCAGAGAAAGTGCAAACGTCTGCCCACATCAAACCACTTTATAGAATACGGACTTATCTCAGGAGACTGAACATTGTCTAAAGTCCTTAACTGTATCTGCTTGGCAAAGGGTCAGGCAAAATTATGAACAAGAAAAGATTTACACAGTCCTGAAAGCCATTGCTTCCCTTGTTATGGAGGTGTAATGTTGTAAGGGTCTAACAGCAAACCCCAAAGTCAAAAAAGAGAGATGGTATTTGCTGCCACATACTTCTCAAGCAAATGACAAAGTGCAGGAGAACTCTATACAATATACTGTACAGTATATGCAGTACATATATGACACAATGGCCAACAGATTGGAAGAGGTCAGTCTACATTCCCATACCAAAGAAAGGAGACTTAGACTGTGCAAACCATTGCACAATATCCTTAATTTCACATGCTAGCAAAATAATGCTCAGGATCATCCAATGCAGATTAGACCCCTACGTGGAAAGGGAAATGCCGGATGTTCAAGCTGGTTTCAGAAAAGGCCGAGGAACAAGAGACATCATTGCTGATGCACTCTGGATAATTGAGAAAGCCAAATTAAAAGCACTTAATCAATATGCTCATACCTGCTCTAACACTAGAAAATTAAGTACTTTTAGATGCAGCTGCAGGCTGCCTCCTTCAAAACAACTGCAGAACACAAAAACCCATGAGAGGGTATGATATTTAACTTATTACAACCTCTTCAGACATTACCCCCCAAATGCAAAGAAATAATCAGTGCCTGTCAGAAAAGAAATTCACAGGTATGAAGTAATTTCCCATTCGCATCAATTTAGTTTTGATTTAACAGCTTTGATTACCCATAGTGGGTGGAAAAGCAGCTTATAAATTCTTATACTCCCCACCCCCCATTCAAATGTACCAAAATGGGAATGCAAAGAATGGATGTAAGCATCACTTCTGTCATTCTAGGCAGGCCTACCCTCTCTGATTACGCTGCCAAAGAAATAAGCTGCTATTTGGTAGTTTTCAATTTCTCAAGATGTTCAATTACAGTAAATAATTACCAAGAAGCCCACAGAGGAAAGAGCAGCCAGGCTGCTTTTCAACCACATCCCTTAAAATTTGCAAGCACCCTTCAGTTTTCTTCTACTCCCTGTTTCAGAGACTTTTCCATGAAATAATTGTCAAGAATTCATAGACCATGCCAAGGATAGGCATTTTAGAAAGCATTCCCTATCTATGACTGCCACTTCAACCGCTATATTTACAGACCATTATCAGTCCCCAAGAGCTTTGCTCATCTCTTGCTCGTGAAAAATAAAGAGAACAACAGAGTAAATCTTGCAGAACCTATACATAAGGACATGAAATTTACAGGTCTGCAGAGAAAATCTTCAGTGGTCGTTTATAGACACACAACATTACTTGAAAAATGCCTAGAGGGATTTTGTTTTCCACACACTTCTTGAGCAAGGAAACAGGAGAATGGCAAGACATCACCACAAAGATAGGCTCTCTCTCACAGGTGAAGTGCAGCTTGTGTGCCTGACTTCATATTCTCAGCAGAAAAGGGACAATTTGGATTTTTCCCAGCAAAATCTGTGCCTGTGTTTTACACTGAAAATTCCTGTAACACCATCACCAAAATATTTTAAAGTAACTTCTCACTCAGCTGGCTTTTTCAACAAGACTTGTCTCAGCACGGGCCATTGCTGGAGACTAGAGAGTCAAGGGTCCCAAACTTTCAACCATCCTCTCAGGAAAAATGAGTCTCAGGCAGCAGCAATTATCAGGCCTGCTCAATTTAGGCCCCCACCACCACAGCTGTTTTTGGACTACCATAATCCCCAGCCACAGTAGCCAATAGCCAGGGATTATGGGAGTGGTAGGCCAACATCTGCAGGTGGGCCAAAGTTGAGAAGGCCTGAATTAGATGCTAGCTTGCCCCAAGGGCAAAAATACTTTTCAGGCCATAAGTATTGTGTTTTTATTCTAATCTTTAGTTTGAAATGTTACCCTGGGGACAGATCCCAGGCCATCACTGAAGACTCTCAGCATGCCAAGAACCAGCAGCTGTTGTCTCCAAGATCCCCTGAAAGTGCCAAAAAAATGAAGAGTCTCGATATGAAAGAAAGCCCATCAGGATCTCGACCTGCTATGCCAGCAGAACTGTATCATTCCACAGAGATTCTCTTGAGTTCCTAAACATGAGCACATGGTTTTGAAAATCAAATCCTGGGGAAAGTACTGGCCACTATGGAATGTACATTCAAATACCCACACCTTGTCCAGAACCACAGAATGACATCTGCAACTTAGTCTAACACAGCATAGCAAAGCTTTTTGAAGCTCATACCATTGCCCATTTGAAAGATCACATGACCTATCATTGCATAAATGCTGCTGAACAGGGGGATCTTTCACCCAACTTGGCAACCTTGGTTTAGATGTGATCTCCCCCATGCTCAGAAATCCAACAGCATGGCATACCATAGCAGAAAACAAGTGTCCCAAAAACAGAGAGTACAAGTGAGTTACAAGAATGTTCATGCTTCAGTTGACTCCTTCCCCATTCTTACCGTATGTTAACCAATGCATGGGTCACTTTGCTGGCTGGCTCCTTCCATTGACCCGCATTGGTAGATAGCCTCAGAACTGAAAGGAAAAAGACAGAAAGATGGTTATACAGTACTCTGTGTTACTTATTTGACAACAAAAGCACTTCCAAATTGACCATATAGCTAAACAAATACTTAGAAATAATTCTGGAGAACGTATGTCCATCCTCCTCCTCTTCAAATGTAACCATCACCACATATGTAAAGGTTATGCACTATTTTTACATTACTTCCTCAAGTAATTAGCTACTGCAAATTACTTTACCGCCCTAACAATCACTTTGGAAGAGTAGAAACATGAAAAGAAACTCGTGTTCTCTTGAAATTAGCATTCCGTTTTCTACCTTGCAAGAGAAGAAATAGAAAGTTGAACTCTGAAAGCATTCCACAGTCCTCTCCTGGAACTTCATTATGCTGCTGCTATGCTGCTCAAGATCCAAACAAAATTACAGCTAAGAAGCCGATCAATTGGGGTTCTTTAGCATTTAACAGAAACAATACAGGGAAACAGAGATGTTCTATTTTGCCTGGCTTAGAATAAGCAAACATTTTGTGTTTCATTGTTTTAGAGTTATTTGACAGGGATAGGGAAAGGAGAGAGATGGGGTGGCTTGGGCGCCACTCTACTACAAAGATGCACCATACACTTGGGTCTGACTGTGATTGCAGAAGACACCTTTTAAGAAAGTCTGGAATGAATGTCTGGTTGCCCCTCCTGAAACTCCACTTAAAGTTTGTTTAGATGCAGCTGTACCTATACAGCAAGCTGCTCTAGTTTCATCCAGATGATTTCAATGTGCACAAAATCTCTTAACAAGGCATCTTCCCTGGATAGCTACCAGGGCAGCTAAAGTATCAGAATCATAGGGCACAGATTCTCCTTGCATAATGCACTTGGGGTTATTTTCTATATATGAAAGGTGGTTACCACCTGCAATTTGCTTTCAGCTACTCTGAAACTCATCTCATGGCCATCATTGTACAGGTTTATGCCTTCAACATTACCATGCTATGCACTGTGATCTGCTTTCTCTGTTCATTAATGACCTTCCAACTCTTTTTATATGCTTGCATAACTCCAATTTCTCACAATGGTGGTTTATTATTGGGGGGGGGGGGAGAGAAAATTTGGGAGAAAAAAGGATGCAAAGCTACAGCCTCCATTGTAGCTCTGCTAAAGCTTTTCATAGGAGGTTCATCGATATAATGCTTGATTATGCCTCCATACCACGGTCCTTTCATCAGTTCCCTGTCTCCCTGCTAAGTTTATACTCCACAGTACGGCACTGTGATCCTCTGCATCTCCACTCTCTCAACAAAAAACATCACTTCCAGGCTCTGACATTTTTCTGTCTGCCACTATTCAGAAAATATTGTGGGGGCTGTTTCCCAATTACAGCTGAGGCATTGACCTGGTTCTGTGGATGTTAGAAGTGCCACGTGGTCCTTGTTCTATGCAGCAGGTTTCTTGTTGTGCATCCAAAAAATGCTTTTTTTCACTTCTTGTTTACATTGCTGCTGATTGGCTCTGGGGGCTGTGCTAGCTCTCTGACCTGAGACTAAGGCATAGTTTCCCAGCTGGGAGCACTCTGCACACAGCAGCCAGGTTCACATTAAATGAGGGCACAGTGTGTTCTTGTTACCATTTAAATATTACATGTCTGGCAATAGCAACAAGCACATTTTCACATACACAGCACACGTCTGTGAACCAGGTGATCATTCTGTATTCAAACAGCTTTGGTTCTATAAGCCTGCTCTTGAGGAAGAACACTCTTTAATGTGCTTCTTTCACCTAGAACAGGGAACATTTATTCTTTCAATCAGAGTTATTTTGTATCTGTGCTTTAATTGACAGTCACATTTTGAGCACACATGCTGATCAGCAGTCATGCACAATCATTCTCTCCCACCCACACAACTTATATCTATATACATGTTTTGTCAACTGCAAGCCAAGTCATCCAACACTACTCACCCATAGAATACAGGTTATCAAAACTCTGGTGCATTCTGATGATTTCATAGTATAGCTCATCATAGCTGCTAGGAGTCGGAAGGAAGGTATCTCCATAAGTGATGAACATATTAAACAGGTTTACCACCTTTAAAAACAAAAGACTGTATGAATGTATATAAAATAATTTATATGAACAATATAAAATAATTTAAAGATAATGTAGCAAGCACTTAGTTTATGTGGATAAAAGTGTTCAACCCCATCAATAACATAGCCACTTTTTTCTGGCAAATTCAGTACGTTGTGGTGCTAGAAAGTACAAGTAGCTGTTGTAAACCACCCAACTAAAACTCTGAAAGCAGATTTTATGTATAGCTGCAGCAAGCCTGTCTGTTGCAGCAGAATGCACATTACAAAACACATGGTCATGTCCCCCACCCCCGCCGCCATAAACCTCTTGGTTGTTCTTTCTTAAAGGTTTTCTGTCTTATCTTTGGCAGGTTTCTCACAGGGACAGAAATATATCTTAGGATAACAATATAAGAGGCCTAGAGCTATAGGCACATATTTTGATCAACACCTGGCTCAAATGCTTTGACATTCCACTGGAACATCCACAGAGGTACCCATTCCCATCTCAACCCAGCTTGTATTGCTCTTAACCCAGCTACATGGAAACACAAAGATAGTATGATGGAGATAAGGACTCCTAAAAGTATCTGCAATATGACTTGTCTATTTTGGTCCGCAGCCTGCCCCATTAAGTATATTCCTATTTATTTATCTAATTTCGATGTTGTTGATCTTCAAGGGACAACGCTGTTACCTACTTTGCACAGAAAGACTTAGAGACACTTACCATGAGAGCTAAGGTAAAGATGTTGTATTTTGCCAGCAAAACCGTCTCATTGGACATAAGAAACTTCAACAGATTAATCAGAGCTAAAAGAAAGAAAAACACCAAGGTTCCTTAAAATGGACTACAGCTGCATTTTCATAAGTGGATGGCTTCCCAAAGCCTAAAGAAGAAGCACTTGCTGATTAATTAGAACCCTGTCTGTCACAGATACAGCCACATAAACTTGCTGTCCCAGATTCATCCTATCTGCACAATTTTGTGTTGAGTCACCTGCCACTCAAGTCAGTTGACACAGAGAGGTTTCCCCCTTTCTGGTCAGCAGCGTAAGTAGCACCCAGGGCTTGGAAAATCAGCTGTCTGCTTTTGGTTTACATATCCCCAGCACAAGAGACCAGGAACCAATCTCAGCTGTCACTTGTGCTGATAACACACAAGGCAGAACCAGGTACAGCATGGCTCTGCCGTAGTTTGACTAGTTTCACAATGGCATATATGACACACAGGCAGATACTATACAGTGTGTCAAGTTACTTAGGACAGGACACATCGCATCACACTCTGCTCAGGAGCACTGCCTGGAGACAAAAATACGTTAGCCACTGTGTTCTGCAGCTCTCTAACATCAACATTCAGTCAAGGCTAGTGAGTGGGTTAAGAGCTCAAAAGGTTTGGATCATGAATGATTTATGAGGAATTGCTGCATTCTTAATACTGGCAAGAAATGTATATATTTGACAACATTATTACAATCACGAAGATAACATAATAAAAGCAAATTTTCAAAAACAAGCACTTTCCTGTCTTTCTTGGGACTTATTTGACAGGCAAACACATCTTCGCCTTATTATGTGAACACTGACAGAATTGAAGATACATTTTTCTGCTCTGAAGCAAGTTTCAGATATAGCAGTTCTATGACCAAATTCACAGGCACTAATTTCAAAGTCAAGAAGCCATAAAAACAGGTTTGTGTCAAAAGCTCTTGATTACTTTCTAGCTGTATCAGCTTAATGTCAGCCTGCAAGCTTAATTTTAGAGGTGCAGCTTGAGTTTCATCCTGAAGAGGATTCCTACTTAGGGGAACACTGCTGTGAAACAGAAAGTAATATGTTCCACAAGAAGACAACAACCCCCAGAACTACTGGAAACTGACATGGGATGAAAACAATCTGACAGGATCCAGAAGGAGAGACAGTTATCCAGCTGCCAACAGCTCATCCATCTGCAGATTTGATGGATTACTTTGTCATGGCACAATATCAAAAGAAAGCAGACAGTGGAAGCTCAACAATTATACAAAAGGGAGCTAGGTAAAAGAGATGAACATTATGGAAAGTTGAAGACACAATGGTAACACTAAGCACATGCAGGGCAAAACAAATAGGGTCTGCCTCTGTGTGCAAGTGCATTCATCCATTCAGAAGAGGTTTCAGCCACTGACCAACAACAGCAGAAGGAATAACAGGAGAACTTAGGAAGAAACAGCCAGCCGTGACCGTAATGATTGGTGGCACTCTCTGAACTTTCAGAGATGTTTAAAATACCGTATTTATTTTTATTTTATTTATTTATTTGATTTGTATACCGCCCTTCCAAAATGGCTCAGGGCAGTTCACAATCAAAACACACCACTAAAACAGTAAAGAGCTATAACAAATTAAAAAACAATATAACAAATAACAATTTAAAAACATTTTAAAACAACAATTAAACAATTACAGTGATTAAAAACCCCAAAATCAGGTTTTGAATTTTAAAATAAATCAGAAATTAAAAACCCCACAATTTCGGAAGCTGAGAAAGCTTGGGTGAAAAGAAGGGTTTTCAGGTGTTTTTTGAAGATTGCCAGAGATAAAGAGGATCGCATTCCACAATCTTGAGGCAGCGACCAAGAAGGCCCATCTCTGTGTCGCCACCAAACGAGTTGGCAGTAACTGGAGACGGACCTCCTCAGATGACCTCAATGGGCGGTGGGGTTCATAATGAAGAAGATGCTCTCTTAGATACCCAGGGCCTAAGCTGTTTAGGGCTTTGTAACTATAACTAGCACTTTGTATTTTGTCCGGGAACCTATTGGCAGCCAGTGTAACTCCATCAGTAAAGGAGTAACATGGTCTCTCCGAGAAGACCCAGAGACCAAACTGGCTGCCGCGTTCTGAACCAGCTGAAGTTTCCGGACTACGTACAAAGGCAGCCCCACGTAGAGCGCATTACAGAAGTCAAGTCTGGAGATCACCAACAGATGTACCACTGTTTTGAGGTCATTGATCTTGAGAAACGGGCGCAGCTGGCGTATCAGCCGGAGCTGATAGAAAGCACCCCTGGCCACTGCCTCAACCTGAGAAATCAAGGAGAGGTGTGAATCCAGAAATACTCTCAGACTGCGAACCTGCTTCTTTTGGGGAAGCATGACCCCATCTAGAACAGTCAGATCAAAATTGTCTCTAGAGTTCTGACCCCACATAATAAGTACCTCCGTCTTATCTGGATTCAGCTTCAGTTTATTGTCCCTCATCCAGCCCATTACTGCTTCCAGGCAGCCATTTAGGGAGGATATGCCAGCTCCTGAAGAAGTTGACATGGAGAAATAGATCTGGGTGTCATTAGCAAACTGGTAACATACAGCTCCAAATCCCCAGATGATCTCTCCCAGCGGTTTCATGTAGATGTTAAAAAGCATTGGAGAAAGTATGGAGCCTTGAGGGACACCATGCTCAGATTTTGAAGAGCAACAGTCTCCAGGAGACACCATCTGGGATCTGCCAGAAAGGTAGGAGCAGAACCACTGCAAAGCAGTGCCTCCCACCCCCAACTCCCTCAGATGCTCCAGAAGGATACTATGGTTGATAGTATCGAAAGCCGCCAAGAGATCCAAAAGGACCAACAGAGTCACACTTCCTCTGTCAAATGCCAATTGGAGATCATCCATCAGGCCAACCAAAGCAGTCTCCATCCCATAGCCCACCCGAAAACCAGTTTGATAAGGGTCTAGATAATCAGTTTCCTCCAAGACTGCCTGGAGCTGAGAGGCCACCACCCTCTCAATTACCTTGCCCAGCCATGGGAAGTTGGAAACAGGCCTGTAATTGCTCAACTCCGAGGGATCTAATGCAGGCTTCTTTAGAAGAGGTCTAATGATTGCCTCCTTAAGACAAGGAGGCATCCTGCCCTCCCTCAGAGAAGCATTTATGATATCCACCAGTCTGTTTACAACAACCTCCCTGCTAGATCGAACAAGCCATGTTGGACAAGGGTCAAGAGAACAAGTGGTAGGCCTCACCGATCCAAGCAGCTTGTCCACATCCTCAGGAGTCACAAACTGAAACCGATCCAGTCGAATCACATAAGAGGAGTCGTTTGGCATCTCCAGCTCAGACATCAAATTAATGGTCGAGTCTCCATCTAGTTCGGCCTGAATCCAAGAGATTTTATCTGCGAAAAACTCTTTAAACACATCACAGTGGGTAACTGATGACTCCAAATTCTGGTTCAAGGGAGGGCGGGCAGATACTAATCCCCTCACAACCCTGAACAACTCTGCTGGACATGAATTTGCAGAGGCAATACGGGCAGAAAAGAACTGCCTCTTTGCCGCACGTATTGCCTGAGCATAGATCTTTAGATGTGCTCTATGTCGCAATCTTGTAGATTTGAGTAGAGTCTTCCTCCACCTGCGCTCCAGTCACCTATCTTGCCGCTTCAGCCCCCATAGATTTTCTGTATACCAAGGGGCAAATTTTGAAGCAGGTTGGAGGGGATGCTTGGGAGCAATCGTGTCTACCGCCCTGGTGAGCAAGTTGTTGCAATTCTCAACCAGGGCATCAACAGGATCACCAGCAAAGCCAACATTAAATCCCTCCAAGGCTTCTTGGATTCTTAATGGATCCAATAACCTCTTCGGGCAGACCATTTTAATGGGCCCCTCGCCCCTGCAGAGGTGGGAAGTGGTTGTAAGTCCAACTTGAACCAGATTGTGATCCGTCCATGACAATGGGGAAATCACAGGAGTCCCCACCCACGGAACACCACCCTGATCAGAGTAAAACACCAAATCAAGCGTGTGACCTGCAATATGCGTCGGTCCAGAGACCACTTGGGATAGGCCCATAGTTGTCATGGCCGCTATGAACTCCTGAGGTGCCCTGGACAGATTGGTCCCGCATTGAACATTGAAGTCTCCCAGCACCAAGATTCTGGGAGACTCCAACGCGAGTTCCGCAACCAAGTCCGTGAGCTCAGTAAGGAATTCCGCTGGGCAGCGGGGTGATCGGTACACCAACAGAAGTCCCAATCTACCCCTGGTCCCCAAACTCAAGTACATACATTCAATATGGTCCGAAACCCTGACAGGGACCCTGGTAAGGGAGATGTTATCCTTAGAGACCACAGCCACCCCACCTCCCCGCCCATGTCCCCTCACCTGGTCCTCTACAGAATATCCTGGAGGAGGAAGCTAGGACCCTACTGGACCACTAGCCTCCCCCAACCAAGTCTCGGTAATACATACCAGGTTGGCCCCTTCATCCATGATCAAATCATGGATGAGTTCAGATTTATTTTGGACCGACCTGGCATTACAGAGGAGCAGGGAAAAGCTATGTGGGTTGTTGGCAGTGCTCCCCGAGGTCAAAGAGCTGGCAGGACAGCCGGAAGCCAAAGGCAACAAAACGTGATTTGAAAAGACAGTGGAAGGAGAGGAGGTACCTAATTTCCCAGCGAAGCTCTGAAATTATTTTACTAGTGACAGTGTAGATCAGGTAATCATATAGCTAAATGACAGATACGACAGAGAAGCGACTCCCATCTCAGGCTAGTGCATGAACTAACGACATCAACCACAGACATCTCTTTGCAAAAGCCAAGAAACCACCACACATACCAATTTCACCCTCACATTTAAAGGATGAAATTTCAATTTCAGATTTAGAGTACCAGTGTACTCACCACTACATTCATATACATACATGGCTGTCATGCTATTCATATATCTCTCAGTGAGCTGTGTCCTTTCATCAGTGGCACAGCTTCATTCACTAGTGCTCTGAATTAGGATTCTGGATAGGCCCTTAATGCCACAGCGATTCAGCTCAAAAAAGACTTCTGCCCATATTGTGCTTAGAGACATCAGCCTTCAGAGTAAAGCAGCAGCATCAAATGGGTTCTTCACAGAGCTGAGATTCAGTTAAAACATGTTTCCAAGGTAACTAAGCCTCCATGGTGTATGTCACCATCCAAGGCAATCACCACTTGGGACTAAGACAGCTGCCCCGAGTCTCTAGGATGGCAGTTTACTGGGCACTGCTCACATTATAGCTATTAATATGCTATACTTGTTGACTTAGCTTTAAGAAACTCCATAGACTGATCTCTAGCTCAAGTGCTTGGAATACTCCATTCAAAACTCTGTGGAAACTGGAATGTGCCTGTGGCTAGGCAGCACTTGCCAACATAAGGTTAAACATCAATTTAGTTGCACATCTGCACGACGAATTGCTCAGCATGCCTTTAATGGAGAATCTGGAGGGTCTTCATTATCAGCCTGAAAGTCAGCTTCATTTTAAAGTGCCCCTACTTCTGTTAGAGCTATCAAGAGGAACCAAGTACATGAAAAGAGGTGGGCTGTTTCTGCTAACAGTTCTTTACCCAGCATAGGGTTAAGAACATCAGAACTGCCTTGCTGGATCAGACCCAGGTCCACATAATGCAATTCTAACCATGTACAGTCAGATTGCCTTGGGAAAACCACAACCAGAACATGAAGCAATAAAATCATGACCTCCAGCAGCTAGTAGAAATGAGGCTCCCAGAAATGGATGTCTGCTTGTCCCTGGGTTTCCAGTTCATGTTTCTCCACAATTACTTGCGCCACCCAGCCTGTTTCTAAAAGCAAGCAGCAGCAAGGACTAAAAGAAAGGTGAAGGGGAGCCACAAGCAGATCAAATTCCTCACACAGATGGCAGACCTGAATGGAATGAGACTACCTTGTGACCAAGTCCATAACTAGTAGACCTGCCTAAATCATTTCAATCCGGTATCTGCAAGCGATTTCCTAAGCACTAAAAGAGCTGGTAACACATCTCCCTCTTCTACCCTTTTGAGTAAATTTGAAACCATTGTCCTCACAGCTTACTTTGACTGGACCTGTTCTGAAAGTCCAATTATACATATCATGACATCTCCAAGAAAAGCTACAGGGCACGTGGGGGCATGTCTACCTCCAAACTATTTCCATGGACTATATAATTCATGGTGATTTGTCAACAATTCCAGCACACACGAGAGGTAAACAAATCTAAGAAAAGTTGACATCCTTCAACAAACAAAATAAAAAAGGCCACTGCACACTTCTATACGTCATTTAAATGTATGCCAGATGACAAGCACTGAGGGTACATTCAAGATACTGCCTAGTAAACAATACATACAGATGATTAGCCATGTTTAAAACTAACCAGTTGCCAAACCTATAAAGAACCCCACAGAAAAACAGAGACTTACCTATCTCCACAGACAAAATTTCACTAGTCATTCTGGACTGTCTCCAACAGATATCTGTTTGCCATAAAATTTCATCTCATCCTCGTACAGTCAGCAGGGTACTGACAGTGCATGATTCCAGGTCTCAGAAAGGCAACCCCAACTGTCAAGTACACAGCACACAAACAACAAAAGCAGATGGCCTAACTCCACACACATAGCTCAAGCATTTGTTCTGTGCTTTGTCCAGTCCAAAATGGCTCCTCGTCTTACTAATGCCTTTCAAACTCTTACTACAAAGGATCTAAAAGCATCCACCCGTACCCTAAAACTTTGAGAAACAAGAATAACACTGCTCAGCACAGAAGTTACAGGAGGTGGCTGTGTCCACAACTGACAGCACTGGTGCTTCATCTAACTGCCCAGATTACAGCTCTTGCTCAATTTCCTCTCTCTGGGATAACAGCACCCAAAGAATGAAATGTAGGATAACCTGCATTTAAGCTGTCCTCTTAAGATATTTTTTTCAAAACGGAGATTGCTACAAATTGGTAGGGTTCTTCAACTCACACTGCTCCGAGTCAATCTGCGAACTGGCATTTCCAATGCTCAGCAGGCGCTGTAACAAAGGAAAATCCCTGCTCACAAGCCTGAGCTGCCTATCAACAGTCCAGCACTCAGGGAAAAGCTGCTGGGAGTCTGTTACTTTCTCTAGACCCCTTGGAAAAGTAATCATACTGACCTCCTTGCTACAAGATTTACCTTTAAATGAAATTAATTCAACATAACATTAATTTCCTACTAGGAATTAGCTCTATTTATCACCTTGGTATTTGAGCAGTGTGTAAAGCAGTAGGGAGGCCAGTCACAGAGAAAGAGAGGAAGCAGGATTTCCATACAGGTCACGCTGCATACCAAAATTTTGTGTCAGAGGCTCAAGAGGTTCGAGTGCTAGCACAACGTAACTCAAAATGGAGAGCGTCATCCCCAACAGACTTTCTGCTTGTCTCCCGTATTACTATGCCAGAACTTCAGAATTTATATACATGGTTTGCAAAAAGCAGGCTAGGTAGAAAGACATATAACACCCTGCTATAGTTGTACAACACACACTGAACATTATTATTCCTGTATTGAGCCTTAGGGATAAGGCAGGCAAACACTTTCTAAGTATGTATTAGGTGCCGTGCCCAGTTCCTCTAAAATTTCAAAATGCAGCTTTCCCAATTCCCTCATGGTACCCTGGAGAAAAACCATTTGCTTGCTTGCTTCCTGCAAAATGAAGGGTAGGTCCAGCTCTAGGGCTTGTACTCCTCCAGATGCCCTACTTCTTGAGGCAGGAAAAGAAGCAACTGCAGAGCAGACAGCTGGTCTCTGGAGCATGTTCTACCAACTCTGCTCTTCAAAAGAGCAGATTCATGTCAGTTCCTTGCCCCAGGCAGCACTCATTGACTGAGTGAATGAAGCAGCCTCCCCAGATGTATTCTTCCTCCTGTCTGGTGAAAGAGTTTCAACTGAGAGAAGGCAGGCACACCACAGTAACCCTAACCGCCCTGAGCCAGTTTTGGAAGGGTGGTATAGAAATCAAATAAATAAAAAAATGACTGTGCAAGTTTTAGAAGAGAAAGTTGAGGGACTTCCCAGATTATTTAAACACACAGCAAACCTCTGCTATAGCAAAGGGCATTTTCCACCTTTAAAAACTGAGGGAGAAGTGTTTAAAGTAAAATAAACGCAGGACACTGCTGCAGAGGTAAGGAGCCAAGGCCACAAGATCTGAATCCAAACTTGTAATGTGTCTTCTCTGGCCCTGAGTTCAGTTGCTAGAGTTGATGGCATGAGCTATGGCTGGAGCCATGGGCAGAAGCACAGTTACTCCGGCTAGAAGGATTACGTTGGTGTAAGCAAGCAAATCTCCAGAACAGATATTTAGATGTGTCTATTAGTGACTGCAACATCAATCAAGTTAAGGTTAACCAAGATTTTAAAGCCAAGGTTTGAATCTGGTTTCACATTCCAATTAAGAATTATTTTATTTTATTTTATATTATTTTATATCTATACCGCCCTTCCAAAAATGGTTCAGGGTGGGTTACACAGAGAAATAATAAATAAATAAGATGGATCCCTGTCCCCAAAGGGCTCACAATCTAAAAAGAAACATAAGACAGACACCAGCAACAGTCACTGGAGGTAACTCATTTATGTTGGCCACAATTAATCAAGGTGGGTGGGTAGAATTTGCTCTGGAAAAGAGAAGGGCCAAAAGGCATGAGCACATGATCCTGCAACTTGCACTGATTAAATAAGCCTGAATGTTACCATTTGGATCTGTCAGATACATTAACTTTCCGAGCTCGTTGACTTGGGTAAGGCAACTATACGATGGAACAAGATCACCCAAGGGACAATATGATGAGAAGCAATCTAGAACAATACAATTCTAGAAATGTGAAAAAGGTTAATTATACAATTAATTCATTATGAGGAAGTATTTATTTAGCAGTGTCTACTGCTAGACTTCTCAAGAAAGAATTTCCCTACATAACCTGCCTCATAATCTGATCAAGGAACATATTTTAGACAAATTGGAGAGGTCTCAGAATACAGCAATAAAGATGGCAAATGGCTTAACTAGGAAGGAAGACAGATGTGACAAAGAATAAAGGAACTGGACACTTAATCTAGAGCAGGGGTCCCCAACCTGCGGCTCTCCAGATGTTACTGAACTACAATTCCCATCATCCTAGCCACAATAAGTTGTAGCTGGGGGTGATGGAAATTGTAGTTCAGCAACATCTGGAAGGCTGCAGGTTGGAGACCCCTGATCTAGAGTGATGAAGTCTGGAAGGGGAGACTGGGGTGCAATTTTGACCATTATATATACACACACGTATACATACCAAGTGCAGTTATAAAATAAATGCAAACCAACTGTTGTCCTCAAAAGTAGAATAGAAATGAACTTCAAACAGCTACCAACAAGAAAGATCTTTCTCACTCAAGAGTGCTTGACCAGGGAGTCAGTGAGCCCATCATCAGAGCAAATCTTTTGGTGGTGGATCTAACTCTACCATCTTCAGTAGCAGCAGGATAATAACAAGGTTTGTCATCCTTAGAAGCATTTAAGAGAGCCGTAAAGACACTTTTAAAAAGCCTGATTTAAACATGGTTTTAAACCATGGTTTTAAAGTGATTAATGTCAAAACTGTTTTTAATTTTGGTTGTGAACTACCTTGAGCCATTTGGATTGGGCAACATAAAATGAAATAAATAAGTATAGAAGGAAGTGGAGACTATTCCTGTAAGAGGAAGAGAATAGGAGGAGAAAGGATAGAACTTACGCCTCCTAATTACACCTGTCCACTACTCCACCATTTCCATACTACCTCTATAGCTATGGTGCCAGAATCTATTATTTTTTAATTTTAAAAAAAATTATATCCTGCCATTCAGGTTAAAAACCTCATAAGACAGCTAGCAATAATGATTTTAAGAAGTAAAACAAAAATTCAACACAAGAATTTAATAAAAACAAAGTGGCAGGCAGAAAAGATAGAGTAAAATCTTTAACTGAAAGTTTTTCACAAGAAATAAGTTCTGGCCTCATGTTTAAAAGCAGCAATAGTGGGGAACTGGCGAGTGTCCCTAGAAGGAGAAAGAGAAAAGTTGTGGTGCCACCACAGTGCAAGTCCTGTTCCCGACCAAAGAGCAGGACTCAACAGGTTGATCATTAAACTGGAGTAAGCTCTTATGGACAAAAGAAGTTTTAAGGTAGTCCCAGGCCCAAACTGTGAAAGGGCTTGATGTCAACAACAGCACTTTGAACTGGGCCAATAACAAACTGGTACAGAACTAGTGTCACGATTGTACCACCAGGCTCCCACGACGACTACGTTTTGTCTTCAAAGGCATCTCTACATAAAACACATTACAACATTCCAGTCTGGATATAACCAAGGTCAGATTTGCCTTCTATAGGTAGGGCTGCAGCTGGCACACCAGCACTCCTACCAACTCATGTCACCCAGACATCCAGAGATAATGACAACTCTAGACTGCAGACTTGGTTCTTATTTATTTATTTGTCAAATTTGTACACCACCCCAAACTTTCATCTTTAGGCAGTTAACAACAATATAAAACAAGTTAAAACATATACAAAAATCTTTAAACAATTTAGGCAATCTAAAAACTAAAAACAGATTAAAACTTTAAAATTTAGAAAGCTGAAAAAGCTTGGCTGAAGAGGTGGGTTTTCAAGAGCTTTCAAAAATTGTCAGAGATGGGGAGTATCATATACATTCCACAATCTTGGGGCAGCAACAGAGAAGGCCTGTCCCCGTGTGGCCTCCAACTGGAGATGGACCTCTCCAGACGACCTCAATGGGCAGTGGGGGTCATAATGAAGAAGACGTTCTCTTAAATACCCAGGGCCCAAGCCATTTAGGTCTTTTAAAGTTATAAGCAGCACTTTGTACTTTGCCCGGAAACCTATTGGCAGCCTGTGTAGTTCTATCAACAAAGGAGTAACATGGTCTCTCCAAGACGACCCAGAGACCAACCTGGCTGCTGCATTCTGTACCAACTGGAGTTTCCAGACTACATACAAAGGCAGCCCCACATAGAGCGCATTGCAGAAGTCAAGTCTGGAGGTTACCAATATATGTACCACTGTTTTGAGGTTGTTCATCTCAAGAAACGGGCACAGCTGGCGTATCAGCCGAAGCTGATAGAAAGCCACTCTGGCCACTGCCTCAACCTGGGATAGCAGGGAGAGGTGTGGATACAGAAGCACTCCTGGACTGCGTACCTGTTCTTTTGGGGAAGTGTGACCCCATCTAGGACAGTCAGATCAAAATAGTCTCTGGAGTTCTGACCCCCACACAATGAGTACCCCCATCTTATCTGGATTCATTCTCAATTTATTCTGCCTCATCCAGCCCATTACTACTTTCAGGCAGGCAATTAGGGAGGTTATGCCACCTCCTGATGATGTTGACATGGAGAACTAGATCTGGGTGTCATCAGCATACTGATAACACCCAGCACCAAATCCCCTGATTATCTCTCCCAGCGGTTTCATGTAGATGTTAAAGACCATTGGAGACAATATGGAGCCCTGAGGGATGCCACAAATAAGCTCAGATTTCGAAGAGCAACAGTCTCCAATTGACACCATCTGGAATCTGTCCAAGAGGCAGGAACGGAACCACTGTAAAGCAGTGCCTCCCACCCCCAACTCTCTCAGACGTTCCAGAAGGATACTATGGTCAATAGTATCAAAAGCCACCAAGAACTCCAAAAGGACCAACAGAGTCACACTTCCTCTGTCAATTCCCAATTGAAAATCACCCATCAGGCCGGCCAAGGCAGTCTCCACCCTATAGACCACCCAAAAACCAGTTTCAAATAGGTCTAGATAATCAGTTTCCTCCAAGACCGTCTGGAGCTGAGAGGCTACCACCTTCTCAATTATCTTTCCCAGCCATGGAAAGTTGGAGACAGGCCTATAGTTGCTCAACTCTGAGGGATCTAATGCAGGCTTCTTTAGAATAGGTCTAATAATTGCCTCTTGGTTCTTGAAGGATAACATATAACAGGTTTGCACACTAGCACTCCGATCAGTGCATTTCCCAATCCAGAGCACTTCCATCTTGTCTGGATTAAGTTTCAGCTTGTTTGCCCCATCCAGACACCAGTTCCAGGTTTCCACTGCCTCCTTGGTAACAATTGATGGAAATGAGAGATAGAGCTGGGTATCATCTGCATATTGATGTCACCTCAGGCCAAACCTCCAGATGATCAATCCCAGGAGTTTCATGTAGCTATTAAAACATGGGAGGGGGCAAAACAGAACCCTTAGAAAATGCATAAGCTAGTGGCCCTGTGGTAGAACAACAGTGCCCCAGAACCACCTTGAGGTACAATCCTTCAGGTAGGATCACAGAAACCAAAAGAATACCATAGTCAATTGTATGAAAAGCAGCTGAGAGGGTCAGGAGAATCAACAAGGTTGCACTCCTCACATCTATCTCCTAACAAATGCCATTCAGTAAGGCAACAAAAGCCGTTTCTGTCCATAAACCAGATTCAAAGCCAGTCTGGAAGGGATCCCAACAAACAGTATCATTCAGAACCACCTGGAATTGAGATGATACTTCATGTTCCAACACTTGCCCAATAAAGGTAAGCTGGAAATTGGCCATCAGTTGTTTAAGATGACTGGATCCAGGGTAGGTATTATCAAAACTGGACTTTCCACTGCTTCCCCTAAGGAAAGGTGGGTGGGAGAGATGTCCTGACTCAGAGGTACATTAAGCACCTATAAAACCAAGGTACCCAGTATACTTCCAGACAACTTAATAGACACAAGGAGCAAGAGCGGAGAGTGTAGGTGGCTCCCACATAGCTTGTTTGTGTCCTCAGACAGAACTAAAATTTATCCATAACAACAGGACCAGGCGAAACATTGGTCTCAATCACTTGAGACTGACATAAGAATGATGCCCTAGTCAGAAAGAATGTGAATGATTTTACCTGCAACATGCAATGCAAATTGGTTATAGCAAGATGCTGAAAGTTCAAGCTGTTCCTCAGGGACTACATGCAAAAGTACCTGAACCAGTATTCTCTCTAATTCTTCTCATCTGTGTGTGGAATGAGTTTTGTTCTGGGCGGCAGTATCAAGGCAGTGTGTGCACAAATGCATTCAGAGTAGGGCTTCTCTGATTCAACCTGAGTGGGATCTTAAATTAACTGAGCAGATATAAAGAGCTTGTGATCACACACAAGTATGCATGTCTTAGAGGGAACACTGCCCTGAACTACTAGTAGGACCTTCTCTGGCCAATATTGTACAGATATAATGGTAGTGGAGAATTAAGTGTTTTGTTTGTTTTTGCCACCATCACCATCATAGTAGACCCCAACATGAACCCGGTTGCCTGTGTTCACTTGGATTCACAATGAGTCTTCTACCATTTGTGTACCAGCCATTTGCTCATTTACTTTATTGCCCACAGCTCATCAGTATAGCACAAGTTAGGAGGGATGTCTAGGGTTATTGTATCAAATACCCAAGTAATATACCCATTCCATAGAGAGACCAGGGCATTAGCAGGACCACCAGCCATCTCAGCAAGATTTTGTCCAAGTGATATCAGGAACCATAAGCCTCTGGGGGTTGACCATCCTAATAAGTTCCCCACTCCTGGAGAAGTGTTCTGGATAAGCCTCAAGTCTAACTTTAACCAACAGTGATCTATTCATGACCAACGGGCAAGTGAAAGAGCCAGTCAACACTGGCTCCTTCACTTACAAATCACCCTGCCCCCGCCACCATCCACACTCATGCAAGACACCAAATTGAGTGAATCAACTACCAAATGTGTGATTCGATATATCTTAATAGTGACAGGCAGCCAGGATGAACCATTCCCAGAGTTCATGCTATCTGCTCAGTTGGCTGACCAAGCCCTTTCTGGGTAGACACTTTTCCCAGATAAGGAAACTGACCTAAGCCATCAAGAGTGATGGAATTATATTTCTCTACTTTTCCAAGGCTAGCATTCCATCCCCTGCACATTACACATGCCATAGCACCACGATATCCTAACTCCTCAAAGGCAGAAAATAGGAAGACTCAACAAAAAATCAATTTCCTAAGGGAGTAGCAGAGGTTTGTTTGTTATCCAGGTTGCCAGAACTAGCCACACTGAATACCAATCAAATTGCTACATAAGAGATATCAAAACACACTTGCTGAGAAAGATGATTATTTACAAATAGGGACTGACAGTAAAGCATTAGCATCATTCTCCAGAGAGAAGTTCATGTATACAGAGTGTCCTAGAAATAGCTGCTCTTTCTTACAAACGAATGCATCAAACCTCCCCGAGGCACAGTCTACGCCAGAATCCATGGACACGGCAAGCAATTATCAAGCGACACTGCTTGCACGGGCAGGCTTACTGTCAATCAGCCAAGAAAGCAAAGAGATTGTGCCAAAGGATCAATCTCTTTCAAGCAACAGCAAAGATGTGCCTAGCCATACAATGCCACAGGCAGAAGTAGCCCATGCTGTGAACTTGGCATGTAGCTGGAAAAAGCAGACACATTGTGATCTGCCACTTGAATGCTGTATGTAGCAAGTAACTGTGCTAGCACCTTCATAACCTGCTCACACACAAAAATCTGGCATCTGGGACTTTTGTTAAGGAAATAAGTCTATTTTAAGTGCTAGCTTGTCAATACCATTTTGTGATGTAGGATGCCCTGAATTAAATTCAGCATTCAGGGTGGCCTCATGGCATAAACTAGTTTAACTGAGCGAAGAGGCACCTTTTAAAAGTGGCGATTCTCTTTATTTATCAGGGGAAGAGCAACTGGCCCTATCCATCCCCAGCACAGCACCCCTCCAGTGGCTGTTGCTAATGTATCATGTTTCTTTTTAAGATTGTGAGCCCTTTGGGGACAGGGAGCCATTTTATTTATTTATTTACTTATTTCTATCTATATAAACCACTTTGGGAACTTGTTTTGAAAAGCGTTGTATAAATATTGTAGCAATTGTTAATTGTACTGTCACCTTCCATATCTTTCTTGTTTTCATGTTATCTCTTTCTACTTTGCCAAACCAAACACACCTCGTATTAATGCATACAAAATGCATGCATTCCTGGAGCTGGACTTTCAGAATAGATTGGAAATTCTACTGATGTTGAGGCCATCTCACAGAAAATCTGAACCCCTATCTCGGCTAGTCAAAATTGTTTCTATGGTAACATTTATTTATTCATTCTGTGTGTGTGTCTGTGTCCACCTCAACTAAAGAAGTCTCCAAAGTGGCTCGAAATCAGAACAATAAAAATTATAATATCAGATAAAAACTTAACAAAAAGATATTTAAGACTGACTCACACAAATAAAATAGATAACAAGCACCAAAGACCTCTAATAAAACAGCAGTCAGTAAAATCAATAAATCCAGTAAAACAGCAGCAGCACCACAAAGAACTGAACCAGGCACCTACATGCAAATGTCTCCACCTTATAAATCTGGGAAGGATATACTAAAGACAAATTGTTACAGATAATTATCTATAACAGTATTATTAATCCCATATGGGGAAGGGAGGTTGAAACAGATAGTGGCTTGCCTAAGACTACCTAAAGAGTTTATGGCTGAGGCAAGATTTGAACCATGGACTTCATAGCTCACAACTCAGATTTTTAACCACTACCTCAGAATGATCCAACACAGCCACACACATGGATAGCCTGCCATGGTACATTTCATAAGTGGGCTTTACCCTGTTAGATACTTCCAGCCTTCCAGTGTTCTCCCCAATCCCCCAGTAAATTTTAGGTGGATTTGAACATGCACCATCATGTTCTGCTTTCCCCCACACTCTCTCTGTATCATTGTCTGCTGCTGTCAGGATGGACAAATGTAAGGGAAACAGCTAAGGGCAATCGTTCCAAAAAGTTAGAAAAAGAGTAGGGAGAGCTCTACACCAGGCTGCTTTGAGAACTGTCTCTAGTTCTGCCCTGGATTATTTAAAATGAGTCTGGACTTTTTCAAGTCTTTTTCTAAAGGTAAAAAGCCCCAAGTATTATAGATTTGCCTGTTCACAATCCATGTTGGTTTCCATCACCTTAAATAGTTTGGTGTGATCTGCAGACTTGGCCACCTTATTGCTTATCCCCTTTATAGAGGGGGAGTTTTTATGGAGGAGGAGTGGTTAGCTGTACTCAAACTTCACTGTCTCTCCCACTTCCAAGTGCAGAACAGCAGCACAGAATCAGAGACTAGATAAATCTCATCAGCTAAATCAGTTTCAATCTCCAGAGACAAGCTCAGCACCTATTAAAAACTGCTATGTCCAGACTCATTTTAAATAATCCAGGGCAGAACTAGAGACAGTGCTCAAAGCAGCCTGGTGTAGAGCTCTCCCTACTCTTTTTCTAACTTTTTGGAATGATTGCCCTTAGCTGTTTCCCTTACATTTGTCCATCCTGACAGCAGCAGACAACAATACAGAGAGAGAGCGGGGGAAAGCAGAACATGATGGTGCATGTTCAAATCCACCTAAAATTTACTGGGGGTGAGGGGAGAACACAACAGTTAAAATGGCAACCCCTTTTCCAGCAACAGTCCCATATGGAGGCTCACATCTAGTTCAACTCTGAAAGCAGACCCTGTCAGGAAAATTCTCCTCTTGCATGAAGCAAGCTCAACAATAAAAATCAAAACAAAAATCCACTAAATTTTACTCGTTGCCACTGTCCTTCCTTGCCACATTTATACTTCTAATGAAATAGTCCATCACAAGATATTGAAGGGCAGTATTGATGTGTAATGTGCTTAAGCAATTTTAATAGAACTATTTCTAAAACTGTTAGCACCCTCTTTGAGAAGACAGAGACAAGAAGGATAAACTAATCTTGGAAGAGGGAGCAAGATGCAGAATTTACCTGACCAGAGCTCCCTCCAAGTGTAATGAAGCCTCACTCTGCATTTCTTCTGGTAGCAAAGCAGCTTGTGTACTATCTGAATGCAGCGCCTGGTGGAAGAGACAAAGAAAAACCTAGTGTAATCAGCAACACAGAATTGTAATATATGCTATGGGAAAGGATGACACTTTCAACATCCATCTCCACAAAAGGGAAACACCAGGAGGCTCCATTTAGAGATTTACCAGTAGTGCTGACAGACTCATACGGCCCTTGGAATTGCTGCATATTTCAAAAGCAAGCCCAAATTATTTTTAATATGGTGACAAATTAGCAGTATGGAATGCTCAGGATATCAGCAGACTTGTTGATACATATGCAAGTGCAGAAGTATAACTAAAGAAAGTGAGAAAACGGAGAGGATGAAGCCAGGAAGTTTCTGAAATCTGAATGCAGCGAGACAGATGCTTTGCTAGCAGTTTGGATGAGGCGGTTCGGCTGCGTTTTACAGCTGGGAGAGATCTAGAATGGATAAACTGGACTGCAGCACAAAGCAAAATGTAACATGTTGTGGAAATCTTCTGAATTCATTTCTGGTTTGGGATTCAGACCATTCCTCTGCCAAGAATATAGCCTCCACCAGCACAAAGTATCATGTTTGATATGAATAATTATACTTGATATCCTTCCATGGAAGTTAAACCTTTAAACTGCTTTTCCAAAGAAGTTCTCAAGGATTAACTATAGCACCCTGAAGCAGGATGATGTCAAATTCTCCAGAGTGTTCTATGCTCGATTTTTCTTTTAACAGGAAAATACACATGAAAGAAAAATATGACATTGGAACTGACCACTGTATACTTTTTGATTACTTGTGACAATATGCTTTGATTATTTGTGTCAATACTGCTGAGCAGGCCAACCCTAGCAAACAGACCAGGACAATAATAAATGGTATATAATTTAGAGATGTGCACAAAACCAGTTTGCCCGGTTCGGTTCGAATTCAAACCGGGAGGGGGAGGTTCGGTTTTGGTTTTGCTCGAAACCCGCCTGGTTCGGTTTGAATTTGAACCATTTTGAATTGGTTCGAACCTCCAGAAGTGGGTAGGGTGGTAGCTGACACCCATGGGTACCTACCACCCAACCCTCAAAGCAATCAGACACTCGTACAATTTTTTATGAATTTTTGAATTTTATTTTTATTTTTTTCTCATAGGGTATAATGGGACTTGAACCAGCCCATTATTCCCTATTGTGGAGCACCCTTGGGTGCCAACTACCACCCAAACCCAAAAGCAATCAGTTACTCCTACAATTTTTAATGAATATTTGAAATATTTTTAATTATTTTTCTCATAGGGTATAATGGGACTCGAACCAGCTCATTATCCCCTATTGTGGAGCACCTAGGGGCACAAAAGTGGGGTGGGTGGTAGGCTATCACCCACAAAACCCCAAGGCAACGGGACTGCCAGTAAGCACTTTCTCATTTAGCTCAGATCTATTGGGGGCAGCAGAAAATCTGACTGAGCAGATGAGCCTTCCCCTCCCTCCCGCTGCCACCGCAACAAGGGAGTGTGCTGTGTTGGTATGCTTGCACGCACCAACAGAAACTGTTCACTTCGAACCGGGTTCAAATCGGTTCAATCTCGGACCAGCTTCCTTTCCTGAGGTCAGCCTTGTTTGCAGTCAAACTGCTTGAACCAGCCTGGTTCGCAGCGGACCAGTTCGCTATCAAACTAGTTCAGCGCACCCCTATTTCCTGCACCTGTACTACTTACAGAGTAGTATTAAGCTCTGAGCATACAACCTCCTCATCTTTGGTCTACCCTAAGATTGAGCAAGACATTGAAAAGCAGATACAAATAGCCAAAACAGAAAGCAAATCAAACCAATATCTCTCTCCAACCATCTATACTACATCAACTTATGTAAGGGAGCTAACTGATGTGAAGCTAAGAATAGCCTTTTCTAAAACCCAATTTAATATTCTCTCTTTTGCAGACTGGGAGGGCCAAATTAAGTGTATCAATTGAAGAACTAGAATCTGCTTTTACAATCTCCAATCTACTGAACATCTTATCAATTTTATATTTGAATGTAAAATGCACAAAAGACCTCTGCGCCAAGTATATTCATCCACTGTTAGTTTCAAAGAAGGGATATTTTTTCCAGGAATGTGTTGCTTTTGCTAAAGAATACTGGTAAAGTATCTTACATTTAGGACAGCAACATTTCTTGTTTTAGCACTGTTAGTGTGTTCTAAAGCTAAAGAAAATGCCCTTGATTACAGGAGAACCTCAGTATTCGCAGGGGTTCCGTTCGCCACAATTACCGTGAATAAGGAAACCGCGAAGACTGAGTAATTGTGACTACGGGATCTTGAGTCCACAATTAACCATCTCCTGTCATGTGGGCCATCATAGAGATTTTGCTGTTTCCCTGGGGCGTGTGGCCAAGATGGCGACAAGCTAGCAGCACTATTTACAAGCTGCTATCCTAAAATTGGACCTATCCCCACTGGGGCTGAAATTCCAAAACAGAAATTATATCAACTTCAACCATGGCAAACAACAAGAAGAAAAGCAATAGTTATTTCCCTGGCATCGTCATTTTTTAATTTTGCAATTATTTGCAATGCTTTTAATGTTCAATGTATTAAATGTTTTCCCAGTTACATGGTGGGTTTTGCATAATGGCAAGTTACAATATTACAATAAATGGACTTGACCTAAGATTGAGCAAGGAAGATAACAATTTACAAAAATGTAAGAAAGTTTTGTCAGATGTGATCTGCCGAGTTACCCTTGTTAGGGCAGCTAATCTCTCACCATACATAGAAATGGAGATGGGGTTTAACATCCAGACAGGCCTCAAATCTATTGGAGGGATGTTTCACAAGAATTATTCTAGGAAACAGCAACACAAAATCTACTTTAACTGCATCATTCTCTAAACCAGATATCAGGAATACTGTGCTCATGGGCATGGGCATCAAGACATTAGTACTTCAATTCCAGTTTGGACTTTTGCAGGCCATCAGTAGTATTTCACTCTCTCTGCAGGGGGATGTGTTGCACTCCCACTTGCTTTGATTTTCTGGTTGTTCATACTACGTTATGTTTTATATTTTCTTGGTGTATTGAAAAACTTTCAGGCTTAAGGTTCTTGCTCTCATTCTACTGATTAAGTAAATTAGGAAAGCTCTCAGGAAGAGTAGGAAGGAACTCATTTCTGTTTCAATTTCCTGGCACACCAAACAAAAGCAAGTAACTTAGGAGTTTCTGAAAAGCCTTTAAATTGAACAGACCCTCTCTTCATCCCAGAAAATGTAATTCTAGACAAGCAATAAGATGCCAGTACTGATGAACACTGATGGCCCCTGTCAGCCAGCTGTTACTTACACATAAAGATCCATGGGAAACTCTTTCATCATGTGTGTTATGATGAACTCCACCATCAGATCTAAAAAAAGGGGGGATACAGACAATCACAGCACTATCTAGTTCTAGGATTTATCACCATCTTTAATTTTTGTTTCCAATTCGAGATTACAACATCATTCTGGTTAGCATTAACCATTGCTAACGTAAGTTCAGACATAACAGCATATAATGGTTAACTGCAGTGGGTAGAATTTTCACGCATGACTGGAAGTGCTTGGTAAAGGGAAAGGGGATGATCCATTCCTAATCCCTAATACAAGGTTAAGGGATCTGAAGTGTTATAGCAGCACAAGTCCCTACTCAAATGAAGTTGCATATTTATTTTATTTATTTTTTAATACATTTATATACCGCACCAAACCAAAGCATACCCAAAATGACCTCAGACAGGAGCTGCATTCGATGACTCTCCCAATACCCCAAGAAGACCCTAGTGGGGAAAATTACCTCTGTCATTCTCTGAGTAGTCAATTGTGCAGTCACACCTATGGGATCTGTGCCTCATCTAAGCCTCATTTGAAACTGTCAAGAGCTCAGTCTCAAGAACTTTGGTGCAAGCCACACTTCCATGGAGAGCATGCCCAAATGGCTCTTGTCCTCTCCCTCAGTTCCATTCAACTGCTGCAGAAGAATGACATTAAGGCAAATAATAGGGGCGAATCACTGTTACAGAGACGAGAGAAGGTTTTATGACCACAAGAAGATCATCCATTATAGGTAAGCAACCTCTTCTTCTTCATGGTCTCTGTATAGCCACATGAAGCATCATCAGTTGAACAAGAACTGCAGGATAGCTCTGCTCAAAGCCAGGTCAGTGTAGGAACTAACACTGAAAGCAAAGTGTTATTGCACAAAGGCCGAGCACCATGGGACTGCTCAGAGTTAAGGAATAGCAGTATCTCTGTCAAAGACTGAAGATGCTACCATAGCCCTTGCAGAATGAGCTGTGGCAGTTTCAGGACAGGGTGAGTTGGTGTGCTAACCTGACTATCAAAGAGATCTTTTGTGACAAGATTCACAAGCCTATGTGAAAACCAGACTAGCAGATAAAGAGATGTGGGATGCGATGGGAAAAGGCAGTTTGGTGAAAGCAGAAGGAAAGGGCCCATCACATATCAAGTGAAGGTGGAATCTGTTGACAGCAAGAGAAAAAATCCAGAGCAATATGGCCCAGAGCACATGGAACACAAAGAAAAGGGTGCTGCTGCTGCTGCTGCTGCTGCTGCTGCAGAAGGCAAGGGCTCTGAAAGTTGAGAGCAAGAAGCAGTGTGCAAGATGAGGGAATGTGCAGACTGATGATGATTGGGACGAGACAGAGGTAAACAAGGCCTTTTTTGTAAATTCTTATCTGAGCTTTTCTGCAAATTTCTTAGGAACCAAGGTTTCAATAAGTGTTAGGGTTGAAGCAACCAGCATCACACTTGAAAGCAGTGTTAATAAGGAAGGAGCCAAGACCCAACATGAGGGAGTAACCTGAATTCGTTCCACAGTAAATGATATCAGACTGAGTAAATGCAGAGATGGAGCACCCCATCTCTGAATCTTCCAGTGTCACCAAAGATGTGGCTGCAGTTGAGACCAAATGCACAAGAAGAATGACAGGTGGTGCCAAAATCAAACAAAGCAGTTTGGCATGTGTGCTTGTAACTTGGGCCAACCAATCAAAGGCCTGAACCTCTTTTCCCCAAAGTGGCATGAAGTCTGGTAGAACAACTGTGTCTTGCCTGCATGAAATTCAACTTCATGCTCTTCAACAAAACAGAAGGCAGTGATAGTGACCATCAGTGATAGGAAAGCTGACCCAAACCAGTCTTGCAATTTTAGAGTGTGATTCATAGCAACAGAAACTCATAGTTGGCAGCTGTGGAAATGGTGGTAAGAAAGAAACAGCACAAAATAAATAAATACACAAAACAAGAGAAAGAATCAAGGAAAACATTTTTTTAAAAACACTGTACAAAGTGACCAAACTCTCTTGGTTTTAGCAAACACCAAAACAAAAACAAAACAAAACCCAAAACAAGTTCTCTATGTTCTTGACTACTGCAGTGGTCAAACAAGTGAGTGGGGGAAGACAGGCCACATCCATGTGGATAACTCTCGCTCCATCAAGGCATGGCTCACAGCAAAATTCTCAAGGCTGAGCTCTACAAAGTTCCAAAAGAAGCTCTATGCAGATCTCATTGGTATGACTGCACAAAGACCAAGAAGAAGCAATGCATGGAAAATTTCTGTAGGAACTAT
Source organism: Hemicordylus capensis (assembly GCF_027244095.1). Classification (NCBI taxonomy): domain Eukaryota; kingdom Metazoa; phylum Chordata; class Lepidosauria; order Squamata; family Cordylidae; genus Hemicordylus; species Hemicordylus capensis. Next base: position 286,519,086 of record NC_069659.1, read on the forward strand.
ATTTCAGAAAGCTCTTTTGTGGAGGACATTTATTTTAAACAAAACATAATGCAGAGGGGTGCCTTATACCAAAAGAGCACTTTCCAAAGCATATTAAATTTGATAAAACCTGAAGCAGTTTAAATTGTTTATGTACTGCTGAACCAATAAGGACCATCAGCATTATGCAAATACTCCATTCCTATTCTAGATACAGTTCTAGGTATCCCAGAACGGGCAAGGTAATCCAAACTCTTCTGCCAACAGGTGTCTATCTTTTTCATCATTGCACAAAGGACTGTGCTATTGAAAGAAACCTAAAAGTACAATTTGATTCAGTCCACACCAGCTCATCCTGCCTTTTATTTGAAGACTTCAACAGTTTGTTTTAGCCATTTGGGTGTAGCACTCACCCTAACATATTACCAACTAACAAAGGTTGATAAATCAGCTACCCCACTAGCCTCTGAAAATAGTTAGAATCAATGTATCACTACACTGCAGCATTTCAGGTACATTTAGCAATGAAGATTTGCTTTTCACCTTGTCAAAAGAAAACGAGGCGATCAAGGGAAGAAGGTTGCCTAAAATATTTCAAAAATGAGAGCTAGCTTGCAAATACTCCCCTGTCTGTGTCAATTCTTCATCCCCCAACTTTGAGCAAGCAGCTGACCAAGTTTGACAGTTACACTTACCCAGCACTGCGCAAACGAGAGGCCGGCAGGGAAGGTTCTTGTCTGCAGCTTTCTTTCGGTGTCTCATAGGCTTCAAAACACAGGGAGATGAAATAGTCATACAGTGCTGGGTGATGACACCCAGAGTGCATGATCACAGCTGTCTTCCACTGTAAAGAAACTGCTGCCAAAAGAGATATTTTATCCCTCCTCCACTTTACCAATTTGGCTATAAGCAAAAGGGCAGGCTGACTGCTAGCTGGTCACAAGGCTCAGCTAGGTGGCCTATTTTCATCCAGGCATCAGCCTTCTTATGTTTTTAATCAATCACCTGGAAAGAGGAGAATTTCACAGCCAGAAAACCTCAACCACTGTTAGGCAAGCTCACTAAAAGGTTGTAATGGCAAAACTCTTTTGGTTAGCTATAATCCAAGTTAAAACTGTCTCCAAGATTTCAGGTGGTTAAACTCCCCCCAGCTGAGCAGTTCATGACAAAATACATAAGATACCATAATAATAATAATAATAAATAATAATAATTCGATTTCTATACCACCCTTCTAAAAATGGCTCAGGGCGGTTTACAAAGAGAAAAAACAAATAAGATGGCTCCCTTAGCATAATGTTATTAGCATAATGTTATTAGCATAACAAAGAAACAACTCTTTAATACATCTTCCACCTCCATATTAGCTCTCCTATCCTCCAAGCAGCACATGACAGAAGGCTCACATACAAGTTACACACTCTCCTCAGTGCACACCATAAGAAAACCATGAGTCCTTTCATGTTCAATACAGAGCAGATAAGTATTCATATTATGTTGTGCTTGTGGCAATGAAGCCTCTGGCACAAGCTGAATGGTGTGATTGCACAAATTGTGCACAAACATTCAGATTACTTGAGAAACAACATGTCAGCATATCTGCAGTTTAACTTCCATGAAGGAAGAGGAAGAAGAAGTTGCCAGTTTGGCTAGGATTCATGCAAGCCCTTACAGCCTGTGAAGAAGCCTTAGGAGGCAGGAAACTTAATAATAATAAAAAATAATAATAATAATAATTTGATTTCTATACCGCCCTTCCAAAAATGGCTCAGGGCGGTTTACAAAGAGAAATAACAAACAAGATGGCTCCCTGTCCCCAAAGGGCTCACATTCTATAAAGAAACATAAGACACACACCAGCAACAGTCACTGGAAGTACTGTGCTGGGGGTGGATAGGGCCAATTACTCTCCCCCTGCTAAATAAAGAGAATCACCACGGTAAAAGGTGCCTCTTTGCCCAGTTAGCAGGGGACTAACTTAAGGGGAAAGGTTGCTGAAATAAGGGAACAGGCAATTAACCAAGAAAGAGGAACCCGAGGAAATGATAGATGAAGAGATGAGGAAAAGGACAAAGGAAGCAAAATGCTGAGGTGAAAGGGCTGTAAACATTATGAGGCTCTCTCTATCTGGAACAGCTGCAGGTTGGGGCAGGTGAACAGGGAATTGGGCTAAATGGCAAGGTGGACAAATTTGCAGGTGACACAAAATGGAGCATTGGTTCACTAACCGTGAAGGCTTCGTCTTGCTGCTGGAGCCAAGGACATCTCTGATTGGGTTATCCTTCCCACGTGCTCTCAGGCAGGACTAATTGAAAAGTATTACAAGCCTTAATAGCCCGGGACGGAAAACCCCGCCCAGTTCTTTTAGGCCAAATGTGCAAGTAACACAGAATGTAATAACTATAGAACAGTTAACAGACCAATATAGAAAACAACAGTAGTCACCACAATGGTTCTGGTGAAGAGATTTTTACATTCTAGTATGCTCAGGTTTCCCATGGGGTAGGCCAGGACACCGCCTAGGAGGGCAGAGATGTCCTTGGCTCAAGCAGCAAGAAGAAGCCTTCACAGTAAGTGAACCAATGCTCCATTCTCTGCTGCCTGGAGCCGAGAACATCTCTGATTGGGACATACTACAGCTCTGGCCATAACACTCTCTGGGAGTGAGTGTCCTTGCCTACTCCGGGGGAAGAACCTGCTGCAGCACCCTGCGACTGAATGCTGCCTGGGAGGAAGCATACAAATCGATCTTGTAGTGCTTTGTAAATGTTGATGGCGCCTTCCAAGTAGCCACCCTGCATATCTCCTGCACAGGGGTGTCTGTTGAAAAGGCAGCAGATTGTGGCTGCTGCTCTCGAAGAATGAGCCAGCATATGCTCTGGTGAACGTAGATGTAAAGACTCATACACCAAAGATATGCATGCATGTATCCATCTGACAATAGTAGGTGCTGATGCCTGATTGCCCATGGAAGCTGGAAGTAAACTCACAAATAAAGCTTCCATATGCCTAAAGCCCTCTGTACATTTTAAATACATCTTGAGACATCTTCATACGTCAAATTTGTGTCACTCTTGCTCCTGGTCTAGGACAGAAAGATGGTAATTTGACATCCTGCAAGTGATAATATGCCGAAGTAACCTCACGACTGAAAAAGGGGTCTGGTATGAGATGCACCAAGTCAGCCAAAAATACACAGAGATTCTTGTGGGCAGACAAAGCATGTAATTCTGGGATTCTACGTGCAGAAGTCACCGCTATCAAGGCAGCCGATTTGTATGATAAGAGTCTCAGAGGTATGGATCTTATTGGTTCAAAGGGTAGTCCCTGTAGTGCTCATAGAACAGTGTGCAAGTTCCAAGATGGAAAACGATGGACCACCATGGGTGAAAAAAGAATTGCTCCCCTCAGGAACCTTTTAATATGAGAATGATTCATCACTCTGTTACTTGAAATCCCTGAGATAATTCCAGCAAGTGATGTCGTCTGTCTCTTCAGCATGTTTGCTTTGGGCCCTTTGTCCAAGCCCTCCTGAAGGAAAGCTAGAAGGTCCTTGATCGTCACTGCGCCATGAAGGATTGAATGTCTAGCCAACTAATACAGAAAAGCTCTTCATGTGTATTGGTAGATGCGTTTTGTTGAATCTCTCATGGACACTAACATGGCATTTAACACACAGTCCGTATACTGATATTGTCTAAATATTCCCCGCTCAATCTCCAGGTGGCTAGCTGTAACCAGCCTGGGTCATGGTGCTCTACTGGACCCTGATGCAGTAAGCCTGCTGACACAGGGAGAAACCATGGTTCTTTCGTTGCAATGTGGTACAGTTCTGGAAACCATGGCCTCCTAGGCCAGTATGGAGCTATCAAGATTACCTGTGCTCTGAGTTATCGAACTCTGAGAAAGAATCATGTGAGAAGCGAGAGTCGGAGGAAACGCGTACAGAAGCTCCAAAGGCCACTCTGCTGACAGCACATCCACTGCTTCCACTTGTGGGCATGGAAAGCAGGTGAAGACCTGGGGAATTGCGTGTTGAGCATCGATGCAAATAGTCAACCTGTGGTCCCCTGAAGCATCGAGTGATCCTCTGGAAGACCCAGGTGACCCACACACCTGGAACAGTTGCTCTTGACTCAGATAGTCTGCAATCAAGTTAAAATCTCCCTGGACATGGTGGGCCATGACTGATGCTAGATTATTCTCTGCCCAAGACTAGGGATGTGCACAGAACCAGTTTAGAGGCCCTTTATGGGCCTCCAAACAAGTTTAAACAGTGGGTGGTTCTACCAGTTTGACAACGGGGGGTGCATCTTTAAGGGCGGGGGGAGCGTGCACATACCGCCGCATTTTCCGTCACATTTCCCCCCGATGGAGCTCCATTTTGGTAAAGCCCCTCAGGGCAGAGGCATACCTCCCTGGCACCCCGTTGTTGTGTCTCCTGGAAGTGACCGGAAGTATCGGGGGCACACACACACACAGCAGGCATGCAACGGGTGCAACGAGCGCGCGCCCATGCCCGGTGCACACAGGCGCATCTTATACGTCCGTGAGGCGGGGCAGCAGTGAGGTACACCGCCACCCTGAGGGGCTTGACCAAAACGGAGCACCAGTGGGGGAAATGCGTCTGGAGGAGTAAATGCACCCTCCTCTGCCCTTAAAGATGCGTGCACACACACCACAGTCGAACCACCCCACCCAAGACATGATCAGCTCTGCCTCTGTCTGCAACGATCTCAACCTGGTCCCCCCTTGTGTGTTTATGTTGGCTTTCACTGTTGTGTTGTCAGTCCTGATCAACACATGCCTCTTGCGGATTATGCCCTGGAATGCTAGTAATGTCAGATGAATAGCCTGCAGCTCCAACCAGTTGATGTTGTGAAGAGATTCTGTTGTGGACCAATGTCCCTGAGCTGCTCTGTAGACAATGAGCCCCCCAGCCGGTCTTGCTGGCATCTTCATGATGATTATTTGGGGTGGATCGAGGAGCTCCCTTCCACAACGGAGGTTGCAATCCATCATCCACCACTGGAGTGACTCCAGAATTTGTTGAGGTAAAGATAATGTTATGTTGGCCTTCTTGGCTATAGGACTCAAAAACTGAAGAAGGAACCACTGAAATGCTCTCAAGTGAAATCTGGCCCAAGGCACAGAGTCCAGGGTGGCCACCATTATGCTCAGAAGTCGAGCTAATGATAGTAATTTGGCCTCCCAGGCTCAAATTACATCTGCTACTTCCTTTTGTAGAACTTGCAATCGCTCTTCTGGCAAGAGGAGTTTGTCCTTGCAGGTATCGATTAGTACACGTAAGCGTAAGATCTTGTATGATGGTACCAAGTGGTTCTCTTCTCTGTTTATAGGGAACCCGTGCTGTTCTAGCGTTTGCAGTTAGCTGAAGGTCCCCTGATGCTGCTAGCATGGACAGTGACCTCAAAAGAAGGTCTAAAGAAGCAAAAATGCGAACACCCTGTAGTCTCAAGTGAGCGATCAGAGGTGCCAGCAACTTGGTAAATATCCTTGGGGTTGATGACAGTCTGAACGGAAGGGCCTTGTACTGATAATGTACCTGCCAGTACTTGAATCATAGTATTTATTTTTATTTTACATTTTATATCCCACTCTTCCTCCAAGGAGCCCAGAGTGGTGTACTACATACTTTTCTCCTCACAACAACCCTGTGAAGTAGCTTAGGCTGAGAGAGAAGTGACTGGCCCAGAGTCACCCAGCAAGTATCATGGCTGAATGGGGATTTGAACTCAGGTCTCCCCGGTCCTAGTCCAGCACTCTAACCACTACACCACACGGGCTCTCTTGTGTGACACCAACTGTCAGGGTTTATTGGTATACGTGCCTCCTTTAGATCTATGGATGCTAATAGGTCTAGGTGTTGCAAGGCTTCCGTCATGGAATGAAGAGATGCCATATGAAATCTGTGCTTTGGAACCCAACGGTTCAGGATCTTCAAGTCCAGGACTGCCCTGAGTGATGTGTCTTTCTTGGGTACAGTGAACAGATTGAATAAATCCCCTTGCCGTGCAGAAAGGGTGGAACCAACTCTATTGCATTTATGTCCATCAGGTGTTGTATTGCGTTTAGTAAACCTATGTGCTTGATAGGCCAACGAGACCTTATATAAATCTGATATAAATCTGTTGGGAGGAGTACTTATTAGATCTATAGTGTATCCTGTCGCGATTGTACTTAGCACCCATTGGTCTGGGGTAGTCTCCTGCTATCTGTCTAAGTAAGCTCACAGTTACTCTCCCAGACCCTCTACAGGTAAGATGTCATTTCTTTGGTCTGGGTTGGCTTGAGAAGCTCTTTCAATCCTTGTTGTATGATCTAGCCCCCTGCTGTCTGTTCCATTGGGGGTGTTGAGATCTAAAATATCTGTCCCTCCCCCAAAAGGAGTGTCAGAATAACCAAAAGGGCTGGAATTGAAAATTCCTCCTGCGGGGTGGACATTCCTGGAGCCGAAAGCATAGGCATAGCTTTACATTTTTCCTTTAACTCCACCAATATTTCTTTGAGAGGCTCCTCACCAAAACGTTTTACCCCAGAGTAAGGTAATGTAGCCAGATTTGTTCTGGACGCCGCATCTACAGACCAGTGTTTCAACCACAAGTTGCGCCTTCCTACAATTGTTGTGGTAGAAGCCCTGGAGGCAAACCTTATAGCATCTAAAGTGGCATCTGATATGAATGCCTGAGCCTTTTGAATTTTTATCAATTGATGTCTGAGGCTATACATGTCAAGCGGAGGAACCTGGATTAAGCCATCCAACCACACTACTGAGACATGGGATAACATAGATGCTGCCACTGAAGACCTAATAGAGAGGAAGGAGGCCTCTATAAGTTTGTCATTTTGGTCCTTAAGTGCCGATTCCCCATCTCCAGGCAACAGCACACCATTCAACAGGGCCAACACTGGGGCATCCGTGGGGGGAACTTTGAACATATCAGCTGCCTCTTGTTGAAAGGAGTAATATTTATTAGCCAATTCCAAGGATTTCAAGTTAGATGTTGCCAGGTTTTTCTGGTCATCAGACCATTCCCGCTCCCCTTTTTCCAGTGGATCCAGCCCTGGGTCCCTAGGCGGAGTCTCCACAAGTATAACAGAAACATTTAAATCATTTGAAATAGCCACAGGAATAGTAGGTTGAATTATAGTATTATAACTTATCTCACCTGCATTCTGTATTACAGGTATTAGCATCATAGTAGTAGGATTGGGGGATTCTGCTCCATAGCCCTCTGAGGAATGGACCCCCCCCGCCCGATTCCAGTCTCCCATTGAACAGGGGAAAGAGGATGCCTTGTTCCCTTGCTGTACTTTCATTTTCTTTTGGTTTTCCTAGGGGGGTGGCTTTGAGAGCCCTTGGAGGAAAGAGAATGCCCTCTGCTCCTCTTTTTGCCCATTTTGGCCCTTTACATTACTCCCTTCAAGGAAACAGCTGAAGTGTCCTTGTTCCAATTTTGCCAAGTAGTGGGCATTTCCTGGGGGAAATTTATCACTGGGATTATCAGGGGGCCCGTTGCAGGAGTATTTAAGCTAGCTGCCACAAGGAGGGATCTCACCAGTGCTGCCGCTGTGTCTCTCTGTCCAGCTGAAGTAGCGTCTTTCCTTTGCCCTGTCCTGGCTCCCTGGAGGTCCATGGCCAACCAAGTTGTAGTTGGGGAAGCACAGGCTTGAGCAGCAGCAGCTCCCAACATTCCCACCAAAGCAGAAGAGCCTCTGGTGCCAGAGCAGGAATGGTACACGTCTGCTGTTCTGAGCTCAGTAGCAGTAGGAGTGAGGCAGATGTCTGGCCCACACTGACCGGCTCTGTGCCTCCCTGAGCTCTGGTGGAGCTCCAGGTTTTGCAGACTGGTTGGGAAGGACCTGGTCCAGCATCCTTCTGTATAGCCCAGGAGGGATCCGGTCCAGCGTCCTCCATTTTGGATAGATTGTGTGATGCAGCAGTTAATGGTGGCAGCATAGGAAGCAGAGAGCTCAGGGTTCTAGTTGCAAATGGAAAGCCCATTCTGCTCCCTCCCCTCAGTAAAAGAATATGCCTAAAAGCCTGGTGATGCTCCACAGGCATACGGAGAGAGGAAAAGAAGAGAAATTAAGAAAGGGGTTTGGGGGTTGTTGTTTTTAAGGAATAAGAAGAGAGCAGAGAAAGACTGACAAAGAAAAGGACTAGAAGGTCTTAGCTGGTAGAGACAGAGTATAGAAAGGTAAGTTCAAATAAGGTAGTAGCTAAAAAGTTAGTATGGCGATAAGAGTGCAGCAGGACTAAAAGAACTGGGCAGAGTTATCCATCCAGGGCTATTAAGGCTTGTAATACTTTTCCGTTAGTCCTGCCTGGGAACATGTGGGAAGGATAACCCAATCAGAGATGTCCTCGGCTCCAGGCAGCAGAGAACTATTTAGGGTAGTGAAATCTAAAACAGATTCTGAGGAGCTCCAAACTGGGCGAGAGGACAACAAAATGGCAAGTGTAGTTAAATGCAAGTAAGTGTGAAGTGTAAAATCCTAACTTCACAAATAGATGTTGGTGACTGACCAGGACTGGGATCCTCGGGTTGTGGTGGACAGCTCACTGAAACAGGGGCAACCCCAGGAAAAAAAATTTAAGGGGGCATCAAAGGGGCAAAGTGCATTTATGGGTGAGTGAGCTATGTCCCATATGAGATGTATGAAACAGAAATGCGAAACAGTGGAAGGCAAGCCACTTTTCACTGGGGGGGTGGGTCACATGCCATCCCTCTGGAGCCACCCTTGCACTGAGAGTGTCAATTTAGTACACGGCAGCTGTAGGAAAAGGTAAATGCCATCCTAGGGATCATTAGGAAGGAAAGTGAAAATACAACTGCTAGTATTATAATGCCTTTATACAAATCTATGGTGCAACTACATTTGGAATACTGTGTACAGTTCTGGTCACTGTATCTCAAAAAGGATATTGTAGAAATGGAAAAAGTGCAGCAGAGGACAACCAAGGTGATCAGGGGGCTAGAGCACTTTCTTTACAAGCTAAGGCTACAACGTTTGGGGCTTTTTAGTTTAGAAAAAAGGTGATGGGGAAACATGACAGAGGTTTATATTCTCCAAATATGCATGGTTTGGAGAAAATGTGTCAGGATAAGTTCTTCTTTCACTCAAAACTAAAACAAGGGGTCATCCCATGGAACTGACTGCCAAGAAATCTAGGACCAATAAATTTAAGTACTTTGACCCAGATCATGGTAGGAGGCTAGGATAATACTAATATTAAAACCAAATAAAGACTCTGTCTTAATTTCATCTTACAGATCCGATGTTAAATAATATTACCACCTATTTGCATCAGTCTTGTAACAGTCTTGTAACAAGCTACAGTAGTTGTTCTATGTGTATTAAAGGGCTAGTTAAGCTTTCAAATGTCACTAGCCTCACAGTGTATATCTAATGTCAAAGCTCCTATTTGCTTGGAAAACACAAAATATGTAAGCAGCTAATGATTCCAAGACATTATCCCAGCTTGACAAGGCAGGGCCCTTAGTGGGGAAGACTCACCATTCTGTGGAGGTTTACTCTAAAATTCATGTTGTCATCATGCAGAAAGGCATTAGCATACTGGTCCTATTGGAGGGAAAATGAATAAAAATTGCATTGTCATGCAGCCTTAATTATAAGCCGGAGTGAAAGACAGCATTCAAGTATACAACTATAGATGAATACCAGTCCTGATAAAAGCTTTCAAGTGGATTCCCCATCTAGATGACCAGGCTCTCCCAGCACCTGACCTCAACAAACTGATTGGTTTTAAGCTTGCACTACTGTACATTCTGTCAATAGCTTCTGTGCCCTCCTCTTTGCTCAACCTAGCTGAAAGTATCAAGAAAGCAAGTGTCAAGGGGAGCTTCTCCAGCCTCTCTCCCATAGTCTTGCAATAAAGCTTTACGGTAGATTTGATGGACCATCACCTCAGGAGACTGCTCCAACCAATGGAGGGTTGGCAGCCTTGATCCTCAGGCAGATCTCATTTCAAGAAGAATTCTAAACCAAGTCATGCTCTAAACAACACACATCCAAGTATACTTGCCTCCCCTTTCATTCCCTGGTCCAACATGACCTTACTAGACACAGGCAATAATTATTCTGGTATCTACATGCCATTCTGATAGCTGCTGTGATTGTCAACTGAGGTTAATTGATGAGAGTTAATAGGAGTCACTCTATAGAATCTTGAGATACCACTTTTAAAACATCCAAGACCCTTGGGAGCACTGATAGGATGACCTACTGTAGACAATAGGATCTTTTTTTTTTAAAGCTAAACAAAACAAAGTCAGCCTATTAGATACAGGTCTTGAACATATATTTTTTCCATTGGTAAAATGGGGCCTGTTCTTGCAGACTGAGAAGCACCAATACACAGCAATATATCAAGAGATATATTCAAATATCAAAAAGTTGATTACTCCTCAATAATATCAAATTCTTCCTGAGCTAACCCCTTCCCATCCTTGTTTGACTTTCTTTTAGTCAGTCATAGTGCCTCCTCCTTCCTGAGGAACACTTTATCACTTACATCTAGGAAGCCCAGGTGGACTAAAGTGAGCTTCCATATTTTGATACACTCATACATTGTATTGACAAGGGGGCAATAAATCTAGATCTAGATTTAGACTCCACAGTTATCACAGTGTCAGATGCAGAGGTATCCAGCAACTCCTCTTGTGTGGTTAGGCTGGATCAATTTCAGTTTGTGACTCCTGAGGATGGGGACAAGCTGCTTGGAACGGTGCGTCCTACCACCTGTCTGCTTGATCCTTGCCCAACGTGGCTTATACTGTCTGGCAAGGGGGTTGTTGTGGAGAGCCTGGTGTCAATTATAAATACCTTTCTGAGAGAGGGCAGGATGCCTCCTTGTTTAAAGGAGGCAATTATAAGACCTATTCTTAAGAAGCCTGCCTTGGACCCCTCAGAAGTTAGTAGCTACAGGCCTGTTTCCAACCTCCCATGGCTGGGCAAGGTGATTGAGAGGGTGGTGGCCTCCCAGCTCCAGGCGGTCTTGGAGGAAACTGACTATCTAGACACATTTCAAACTGGTTTTTGGACGGGCTATGGGATGGAGACTGCCTTGGTCAGCCTGATGGATGATCTCCAAATGGGACTTGACAGAGGAAGTGTGACTCTGTTGGTCCTTTTGGATCTCTTGGTGGCTTTCGATACTATCGACCATAGTATCCTTCTGGAGCATCTGAGGGAGTTGGGGGTGGGAGGCACTGCTTTGCAGTGGTTCTGCTCCTACCTTTCTGGCAGATCCCAGATAGTGTCTCCTGGAGACTGTTGCTCTTCAAAATCTGAGCTTTTATATGGGGTCCCTCAGGGCTCCATACTGTCTCCAATGCTTTTTAATATCTACATGAAACCATTGTGAGATCATCCGGAGATTTGGTGCTGGGTGTTATCAATATGCTGATAATACCCAAATCTATTTCTCCATGTCATCATCATCAGGAGAAGGCATATCCTCCTTGAATGCCTGCTTGGAAGCAGTAATGGGCTGGATGAGAGATAAATTGAGACTGAATCCAGACAAGACGGAGGTACTTATTGTGCGGGGTCGTCACTCGGGAAGTGATATTGAACTACCTGTTCTAGATGGGGTCACACTTCCTCAGAAGTAACAGGTACGCAGTTTGGGAGTGCTTCTGGATCCACACCTTTCCCTGGTTCCCCAGGTTGAGGCAGTGGCCAGTAGCACTTTCTATCAGCTTTGGTTGATACGCCAGCTGCATCCGTTTCTTGAGGTTCATGATCTCAAAACAGTACTACACTTGTTGGTAACTTCCAGACTTGATTACTGCAATGCACTCTGTGTGGGGCTGCCTTTGTACGTAGTCTGGAAACTGCAATTAGTACAAAATGCGGCAGCCAGGTTGGTCTCCGGGTCATCTCGAAGAGACCATATTACTCCTATATTACAGAAGTTACACTGGCTGCCAATAAGTTTCCAGGCAAAATACAAAGTGCTGGTTATAACCTATAAAGCCCTACACAGCTTAGGCCCACGGTACTTAAGAGAGCATCTTCTTCTGCATGATCCCCATCATCCACTGCGTACATCAGGGGAAGCTTGTCTGTGGCTACCTTCATGTCGTCTGGTGGCCAACCAGGGACGGGCCTTCTCTGTTGTCGTCCCGAGACTTTGGAACACGCTTCCCATGGGAATAAGTGTCTCGCCATCTCTAGCAGCTTTTAAAAAGTGTCTAAAGACTTATCTTTTTACCCAGGCCTTTTAGCTTTTTAACTTTGTAACTTTTAAATTTTGGATTATTTATTGATTTGTTTTATGCTGTTTTTAATATTTAATTGATTTTAAAGTTTTGTTTTTATTTGTTGTGAACCGCCCTGAGACCTTGGGTTAGGGCGGTATAAAAATGCACTAAATAAATAGTAAATAATAAATAATAATACATTGTATTGACTAGGGGGCATTCGAGTAGAAGAATCCTAGCAAATGTAACTAACTGTCTATATCATTGTGGTTATAATTCAGCTTTCAGAAGAAAGGAGGATGAGGAGTGATAAAGTCACAGGTCTTGCAGCTGATAAATTTGCTAAGTGCCAGGTCAGAGAGCTAGCAGCTGATGTAGATGCTAATGAGATGGAGGCCACGGGCAGGGGGACTTACCTCTGCTATGCAGGTCAGAATAATCAGACAAAGCTTGCCACTGTGGAGCCGATGTTCATCTGCAAATGAACAACAGGTCCCACATGAGCTACTAAACCTAGATGTGTCAAAAGGTCAGTATGCTGATCAGGAAGCACATAGCCCCATGGGCAGAACAACACAGCAAAAGTTAAAGCACCAGCAGCTCTTCATCTACAGGATCAAAGCTGTTACCCTAGCAGAGATACTGTAATATCCCAGATGTCTATAACCAGGTCCTTGCCACCACAAGCACAAGGCTGATTTGGTACTCTCTTTCTTTGTACCTTCAATATTATTTTTCTGCTGTACTTGACCAGTTCTCAGTGGGACAGGACTACTAGTCTTTCTAATGTTGCAGAGATATTGCTGATTTGTAAGCAGCAGCCAACACTGCTGGTAGTCTCACAGTGTAACAACTTCTCAAAAATCCATAATGTTAAACAGACTAACAAAGTAAAGTAAAGTGTGTCGTCGAGTCAATTTCGACTCCTGGCGCCCACAGAGCCCTGTGGTTTTCTTTTGGTAGAATACAGGAGGAGTTTACCATAGCCTCCTCCCGTGCAGTATGATGCCTTTCAGCATCTTCCTATATTGCTGCTGCCCGATATAGTACCAGCAGGGATTCGAATCGGAAACCTTCTGCTTGTTAGTCAGGCATTTCCCCGCTGCACCACTTAAGGTGACAGACTAACAAGAGGATACGAGAAATACCCTATTCCCTGAAGGTAGCCGCTTTGTGCCCTAGTGAGGAACTTGTGCAACTTCCTCAGCTGTAGAAAGATAAACAGCACAGAGAAAACTACTACTAACAGATTGGAGCTTTTTAGGCTTCATGGTACAACTGGTTCCAAACTTCTAGGGCTGATATACAACCTCCCCACATGACTGACAGGGAGGATTGCCAGGACAACTGCTATGCAGTGTGCACACATGCCCTGAATGAGAACAGGGTCATAATGTAAGAAAGCCCGCATCATTTTTCCCTTTTAAATTTTCAATATTTTAGAAAAGAGCAAACAAACAATTATATAAGAAACCTCATATGTCAGAACAGCAGCAACCAACCTTTTGGATTTCCCCTTTCAATTCACATTTAACAAGGCTAGCAGTGCATTGGATATATTTAGAAGAGATGAAGGCTACAGACTGGCAGATAATCTTGACATAGATCCAGTAGTTGTTCACCTCTGTTCACTGGAGACAGAGAGCCTTTACAGGTAACTTGATCATGAAAGCCTCAGAGTGGATATATGTAAGCAATGGTGACACACAACTACATGAAGACCCATTTAAGAGACCTGAAGTAAACATTTAACACACAGGCTAAAATGCTGCTTTTCCAGGAAGGCAGATGAAGAAGCCCTAGAGAGCTCAAATACCCTAGAGCCTTGTTATATTTTTACTACAGGATCTTGAGGCTTATTGCTCAGGTACTGCAACAATCATGTCTCCTGTTTGGGGATTACATGACAAGCATTACTGCTTTACACCAACCACGTGCTTCAGATTACTCACATTCCAAGAGACATACTACATTCAACAGCACATCACTGACTATAGATCTGTTGCTATACAGAACAATGCTTTGTGCTTCAGCATCAGAACAGCTTACTATTTTTTATAATCACAAAATTCATGACGGAAGTGGCACAGTTCCCCTGAGAGTGTGCAAGTTTTGGCACTGTGTTACAGATGGGGACATTTAAGGTGGGGAAGATCTGCTACAAAGTTAGATTCCTGCCCCCCGCCCCCAACACACACACAGGAAAAGCAGAACATGGGATTGTTGTTGGATGGGGAATACTAACGTGAAGGCAGTGGCTAGGGAGAGGTACTTCTTTATTCCGTTTTGCCACATTGAGCATAAGGAGAGGTGTCCTAGCAATCAACGGCAAAACAACCCAATAAAACCAATGAGGCAGATGACCACTGTGAATAGGCAACATTCCAGCTACAACACAGATGCAGCATCCAAACCTCCCTACCAGCTACAGGTAAGGACAAAATTACCATAGAGTGTATTTATTACATTTCCTTTAGTAATAATAAAAATACAAAAAGCACAATTCAGAAGCAATCCCCAACAAAGGTGTTTTTGTTGACTGACTGACTGACTGAGTGCCGTCAAGTCAGTGTTGACTCTTAGCTACCACATAGAGAGATTCTCTCCAGGATGATCTGTCTTCAACTTGGCCTTTAAGGTCTCTCAGTGGTGCATTCATTGCTGCTGTAATCAAGTCCATCCACCTTGCTGCTGGTTGTCCTCTTCTTCTCTTTCCTTCAACTTTTCCCAGCATTATAGACTTCTCAAGGGAACTAGATCTTCGCATAAGGTGTCTGAAGTATGATAGTTTGGGCCTGGTCATTTGTGCCTTGAGTGAAAATTCTGGATTGATTTCTCCTATGCTCCATTTGTTTGTTTTCTTTGCTGTCCATGGTATCCTCAGAAGTCTTCTTCAGCACCAAAGTTCAAAAGCATCAATGCTTTTTCTATCTTGCTTCTTCAAAGTCCAGCTTTTGCATCCATAGAGTGTCACGGGAAAAACCATTGTCCGTTCTAATCTTTGTAGGGTCATCATGGCATCTAAATATGCTTTCCAAGGCCTTCATAGCTACCCTACCAAGTGCTAGTCTGAAGCATATTTCTTGGCTGCTGGATCCTTTACTGTTGATGGTCGCTCCCAAAAGGCTTCTTCCAATCCCGCTTCTCTCAGTATATGTTCAACATACAGGTTGATTAAGTAAGGAGAAAGTATACAGCCTTGTCTTACTCCTTTGCTGATCTGGAACCAGTCTGTTTCACCATGTTCTGTCTGGACTGTAGCTTCCTGCCCTTTGTATAGGTTTCTCATGAGAACAATGAGATGTTCTGGGACACCCATTTTCCTCAGGATATTCCACAACTTAACATGGTTGATGCAATCAAAGGCTTTTCTGTAGTCAATAAAGCTCATATTGACTTCTTTTTGGTATTCTTCGGCTTTCTCAATTATCCAGCGTGCATCAGCAATGATGTCTCTTGTTCCTCAGCCTTTTCTGAAACCAGCTTGAACATCTGGCATTTCCCTTTCCATGGAGGGCTCTAATCTGCGTTGGATGATCCTGAGCATTATTTTGCCAGCATGTGAAATTAAGGATATTGTGCAGTGGTTTGCGCAATCTGTTAAATCTCCTCTCTTTGGTATGGGTATGTAGACTAACCTCTTCCATTCTGTTGGCCACTGTGCTGTTCTCCAAATTTTCTGGCATAGTTTGGTTAGAGCCTTGACTGATACTTCTTCTGTTGCCTGCTATATTTCTGTAGCCTTCCAACTTGGTAATGATCAGAGTGTTGATCTAACTTCATCTTCCTGTACTAGAGATTCTTGCAAGTAGGGAATATCTTCTAGATTATCTTGGATGTTGACATCCCTGCTGAACAGATTTTCAGTATACTCCCATCTCTGTTTGATCTTCTCTGAATCAGTTACTATCTGTCCTTTGACATCCCTTAACATAACAATTCAAGGTTGGAATCTCCCTCTGAGTTCAGAGATCTTTTGAAAAACTTGCCTTGTTTTTCCGTGCCTACTTCCATCCTCAAGGTCTTTATAGATGTCGTAGTATTGCTCCTTGTCTCTTCTAACAGCTTTCTGAAACTCCCTGTTAAGTTCCTTCCTGAGGTCTTTATCTTTCTTGACTTTGGCTTCTCTCCTCTTCTTGGCAATTTCCACCATCTGTTCTGACATCCATTTTCCTTTCTTCTGTTCCGTGATCTTTGGCAATCTCTTTTCACATTCGCCCTTAACAACTTCTTTGATTTCATTTCACAGTTCCTCTGGTTCCCTATCAATGAGGTTCAGAACTTCAAAGCGGTTCCTGATGTTCTTCTTGAAAATGGTGGGAACATTCTCAAGATCATATCGTGTGAGCTGGATAGCTTTATATTTCTGCTTTAGCTTGACTTGGAACTTGCACATGAGCAGTCTGTGATCTGTTCCACAATCGGCTCCCAGCCATGTCTTTGCTGTTATAACTGAGCTCTTCCACCTCCTTACACCAATAATGTAATCAATTTGATTTCCATGTACTCCATCTGGTGATGTCCATGTGTATAGGCGCCACTTTGGTTGTTTGAAGAATGTGTTCGCAATGAAGAGATCACTGGCTTGGCAGAAACTAATCAGTCGTTCTCCTGCTTCGTTTCTGTTCATCAACTTCCTCTTCTTATGCATCAGTCGTTGGGACATAGACTTGAAGAACTGTCATGTTAAAGAGTTGTCCACAAATCTAATTGATATTAGTTGGTTACTGACTGCATTGTACCCAAGTACTGTCATTGCTATATCCTTCCTGACTATGAAAGCAACACCGTTCCTCCTTTGTTTCTCGTGTCCTGAGTAGTAAATGGTATGATTTTCTGACTGAAAGTGTCCCATTTCAGTCCATTTTAATTCACTGATGCCCAAGATGTCAATCTGTAGTTGAATTCATTTCATCTTTCACTGTGTCAAGCTTTCCCATATTCATGCTTCTTACGTTCCACGTTCCCATTGTAATTCTGTCTTTGCAGCTTCAGATTTTCTTTTCCTGCATGGCGACATCAGCTGCTAGACACCCAAAAGGCTTTAGTCTAACCGCGTCATAAACACCATTGGTACTCAGAGATCCTCTGCTCTTCCTCAGTAGCATGTTGAGTACCATCCAACCAGAGGGACTCATCATCCGGCACTACACTGACAATCATTTCATTTTGTCTACCCATGTGGTTTGCTTGGTAAAATACAGGAGTGGTTTACCATTGCCTTCTCCTGGGCTCTATGAAATGATGCCTTTGTTGTTGTCACTGAAGTGATTGTCCACCTCCAACACCTTCCTATATGGCTGCTGCCCAATATAGGTGCCTGCTTGCTTTAGCTGGGTAGCTGGGATTACCTTTGTGCTTTGGGTGGCCCTACTGGGAGTATCCCCCCCCCCGGTGTACTTTGCTCATCCCTCCCAGCAACACCCCCCGCCACAATGAGGCAACATAGCAGGACTTGGGGTGTGTGTGTTTTTGTTAAGTAATAATAAACATAAACTACTTCTCAGGAAATGCATTTTGTTGAATTTAAATAAACCCATGCTCTGTAGAACTTGCTGTCACAGAGTATTCCTAAGAACAAGTACCATTTGCTTCTTGATGTCTTTATGCAGAGTTATACAAACTGGGATGGAAATTTAAAACCGACTGGCAATGCTTTGGCAGGGCTGGGATAAAGCAACCATAGTTACATTAGCCCTTCCTCAGAGTGGATCCTGTCAAAAGGTAAAAAACCAGGTGAAGTGTAGTGACTAATGCCAGCAATTCTGTCTTGTGGTACAACAAATAACACACAAAAATGTACATTTGCAACAGACCAAAGTCTGGTGTAAAGAAAACATGCTTATGCATATACCAGAGTGATTTCTGCAACTGCTACTGTGGTGTAGATTAAGCACATATTTACACATGTATGATCCAACACTACACAAGATCCCACTGACATTGAATAAAGCCCAAACTTTGGAATCCTGACTAAGTTTCCTGCCCTCAATGCAGTCGTCCTGCACCACCCCACACATAGAAAAATAGGAAACTGCTATATACTGAGTCAGATCATTGGTCCATCTAGCTCAGTAATGTCTACACAGACTGGAAGCAGCTTCTCCAGAGTTGCAGGCAGGAGTCCCTCTCAGCCCTGTCTTGGAGATGCCAGGGAGGGAAGTTGGAACCTTTTGCACGCAAGCATGCTGATGCTCTTCCAAGTGCGGCCCCATCCCCTGTGGGGAATATCTTAGGATGCTCACATGTAATCTCCCATTCAAATGCAAATAAAGATAGACCCTGCTTAGCAAAGGCAACAATTCATGCTTGCTACCACAACTTACCTTTGCCAGCCAGGAAACATGATGCATCACTAGCACTGAAAGGAGCACTGTGTTTAGGAACATAGGAAGCTGCCATATACTGAGTCAGACCATAGGTCCATCTAGCTCAATACAGTCTACACAGACTGGCAGTTGTTTCATTTCTGACTCAAAGCTGTTTCATGCACTGTCCCTCTTGGGCACTCTCAGAAATGCAGTACGATATACCTCTTTCCCTCTCCTCATATACCTGAAAATTGGATCTGCTTTACCTCCTAGGGAAGACATGCTGAGACTCCTCTGGCTATTATGAACTACAATTGTTCCCCTTCCATATATGGCTTGCCTTCCTTCAGCACCAGGACTCCTTAGTTCCCAGTAGTTGCCATCTAGCAATGAGAAATCAGTTCATTCTCACAGCATGTAGAATTTTCATCTCCATGTGGAGCCCAGGAAGGTTTTTTACAAGCAGACCAACTAGCAACATCCCTTTCCCTCCCCAAGAGATTTCGGAAATGTAAAGCTTTGTCAAAACAATTGCTTACCTTTAGTATCCTGCATGACGATGGAGCTGTACTTTAAGAAAGTTATCAGCAGGTTGCTGGTCTGCACATCAGCATCCAGAGGTAGCTCCACAGTGCTTATAACTGGGAAAGGTCAGATAAGATTTGCTCATCACCAGTACACAGGATTTTCGAAAGGCCTCCTAGCAAAGGTAAAGAAGGTGCCCCTATTACGGCAGCATCCCATCTTACATGTATTTCTCTGTACAACAGTCTGTGGTGCCTGGCAGTGCCAGTTCAGATCAAAGCGCTCTGAGGTCATGGAGTATCAAGGTCATTTGGTTCAAATCCCCATCCACAACGAAACACCATAGAGAATACCCATAAGAAATGTATTATTTGTAACCTTTTTGCTACCGTTCCTGATAAGCTTTTTCTACATGTGGCCCTAAATGAGAAATGGAAGCAAGCAAGCTCAAAAGTTTCAGCAGGAGGTCCTTCCAGGTCCCAGCTGGCTAGTCTCAAAACATCCAGCTCATTAAAAGACAAGGAACAGAGACAAAAAGGAACAGATCAGCTTATTTTCTACTGGCTTTCCTTCCTTGCAATCCCCATGCACAATGCCCTCAGAGGGTTGCTATTTGAGATAGGATAATAAAAGTACCCCACACTGAGATTCAAACGAACTCTACTGGTCTCAAACTATGTGCATTTATTCTACACAGGTACATAGAAACTACAGAGTCAGACAATCGGTCTATCTAGTTCAATATTGTCTACAGTGACTGGTGGGCCACTGTTCGAAACAGGATGCTGGACTAGATGGGCCTTGGGCCTGATCTAGCAGGGCTGTTCTTATGTCTGGCAGCAGCTCTCCAAGATTTCAGACAGGGGCCTTTCCCAGCTCTACTTAGAGATGCCAGAGATTGAACCAGGGACTTTCTAAATGCAAAGCAAATGCTCTACCACAACGCTACACCCCCATCTTTGGACAATGACATCATCTAAAACTTCAGAGACTCAACTTTGCCCTTCCATCTAATTATCAACTACAGGTAAGACCTTTCTGCTTTTTTCTTATTTGGAAGGTGGGGAGCATTCCTAATGGAGGACTCTTCTAGGTTTAAGAACCATACCCAAGCCCTTAAAATGTGATGATAAACAATGATCCAACCAGCCCTGCATGTATTTTGCTATCTTCCTTTCTGGTACAACTCAAAGAGTGGAAGAAAGATTGGGAGCATAATCACTCTGTAACTCAGAGATAGGTCAGCCAAAACTGAGTCTCTTCTGTGGGTCACTCCCCACCATCCCAAATTAAAATGTAAGAGGAGACCACTTTCAGTTCATTCCTAGCATAGCTTTCAGCTCAGCTGTACATTCTACCATAAGTCCACAACCTTTCCAGAGTAGCCCAAACCCACTAAGAGATTTAGCTAATATATATTCAGCATCTATAATGGGTCCTTCTGGAGCTGCTATGATGCACACCGTGAATGAATATTTAACAGCAGCAAGCAAAATCAGCTCTTAAGATACCATGGTGACAGGCACCTTAGACACAGTTCATGCAATAGAAAAAGATGGATTTTTAAAAAGTCACTATGCAGAAACAGTCAGTACTTATCATAGCTCAGCCCCTGCAGCTTTGACTCTTTCATGGAAGGAGCCGGTATTATTTCGTAACTTGAAAGGGGTGTTTAATCCATGTTATAAGCATGGCCGAGGAACTAGATTTGAGACCATGAACCTGTTTGCAGGTTCCAGCAACATGGAAAATGTACTCAAAACTACATGTGCAGGATTTCAATTAAATTCTTTTGACGAGACAAACCAAAAGGAAAAGTGGACTTTCACTTTGAATGCAAGTTGTCTAGTACCAATTTTGAGCCAGGGAAATCTTTTATTACTAAATTGTAAGGTCTTTGGGGTGAGGAAGGGCATGGACTAAGTCAAGCATGTCATTTAAAAAAAAACCCAGAGCCAGAAATCTTGGAGAGCCCAACAAAGCAGCACAGGATCACAGAGAAAAAACGAAAAGCTTAAGTGAACAAAAGACCTTGAACAGTACTGGTGCAGGTCAAGATTAAAAACTCCTTTATTATTGTTAATCAACCTCCCAGCAGCAGGAAGGCAGAACTCACTATGCCTGTCTGCAACAGACTGGGTTTGTCGACGTAAATTAAAGAGTGAGTGTTGAAGGCAAGCACAAATTCTGCCCGCTGTATTTATTTTATTTATTTATTTATTTAAAGTGTGTGGGTGGATACATTTGCAATGAACAAGTTGAAAAAAAGACTAAGCAGCTCTCAACCATCAGCATCATATGGAATACATACGCAGAGAGGTGGAAGACATAAATTTTTTTTAACTGAGGCTTTTGATATCCATGGCAACCAAGCAGAATTTATCCTCCCAGAGAAGAATACTATTCTGCAAGGATATCAGAATGACCTGAATAGCAGTTGTAAGAGGGTAACACCTGCAGCTCTCGGCCTGAGATGCTTACAAACTGAATTCTATTCAAACCTATCACATTCTTCCATTAAGCTATTTGTGAAGCATAAAGCAATCAACACACATAAGGAAACTATACAATTGCAAATGAGCAATACGATACATATTTTCTTAAGAATGACCACCCACAGTTTTACACATCCAAATGTGTACTGCCTTTCTATTTGCTTTTACACGTCACAAGAACAAGCCCAGGGAAGTTATCATCTGGGGCCAATTTGTCATACAGGAACATTCAGCCATGAAGCTACAATACAGTCTAACGGATGGTAAGGGTCTAGATGGTAAGGGTCTAGATGGAGATCTTGGTTTTTTGACCTCTAAAAGTCTTGGCTCACTCTTGATAGTGGACCATTTGATACCTTGGTCCAGGACATAAACATTTCAAGATACAGGCAAAAAGAAGAAGAAAGAGTAGAAATAAAACAGCTCACCATCAGAAGAAGGTGGTGTGGTCCCAAGCGGAGTGACTGGAGTTGTTGGGACAGGGCTGACTGGCATTGTCACCAATCCAATTTCAGGATGGCTCTAGGAACAAAATATATGCAGATAGTTGTATTTCAGGAAGCCTGTGCAATGCAAGTGCAAGGTACATTTACTCAGACCCCATCCTACTTCTGGCACTCTGAACATCTCTCCTCTTCTATGTGACAAGACCTGAAATTTCTGCTCAGATGGATTATTTTGTGGGAAGATATGGGGGAAACTATGAACATGTCTCTCAAAGACTTCTGCCTTCTTAAGGACACAATTGCTGTTGAAGCAATGCTTCCGCCTGCCTTATATTTCCTCACTCAATTCATCCCTATTTAAAGAGTAAATCAGTGCACCATGTTGCCACCCTACTGCTTAACCCAGGTGCTTCAGGAGAGGGCTACATAAATAATATTGTTATTGATTCACCCTTCCTTCTTCCACTAGTTCCTCTTCACATTGTATCTCAGCCAGGAACTCCCGATCTAATTTGTGATTTAACTTTATTCTCCATAGGGTTTCATTTGTGTCACCATAATCTATGAGAACAGGCAAGATTTCAGATTACTATACTATTCTATTTTATATCCAACAGTGAAATAATGAAGTCTGTTTCACAGAGTGCCTTCATAGCAATGCACCTCCAAATGTTCTCTCAGCAGCAAGCCGTGAGACGATTTGAAATGTGTTCTAGAACTAACAATCCACTTTTAATTGCACAACATTTCACAGAAGTTCACGCAGGGGCCTGCCATGCCAGGGATCTAGAATGTCTAGTTTATTAATGGACTCTTATCAGCCCACCTTATAATAAGAGAACACATGGCCACATATTGTAAACTGTTTTTGAACGTCTGAGGCAAGCTTTGAAATAAGCCATCCATTGAAATATTACAGGCTGAGGCAAACAAATCTATTTCCATGGAATAAAAGCTTGGATCTTACTATAATGGAGTTTTATAACTCCTGTGCCAGCTAAGGGACAACAGCACCACCTAGCAGCAATATAGTGGCGTAACATTTATTTAACAAAACTTCCCATTTAATTTTGTGCAGGTTGCACCATTTCCCCCATACCTCAACCCAAAATCTGTTATGTCAAATATCTTGTTTAGATCTGCTTTACAGCCTATAGCCCATGCGCACTAGATACAAACAGAAGCAACTCAAATATCTATGCAATTTAAATAACATATCTGTGGCCCCAACATTATGCAAACACATGTAAAATATCTTCACTCTGTATACCAGGCTGAACAACATACTAAGTACACTCTATGCCAAGGCCTTCAAAAGGATTAGCTGAAGTGTTGAGTATGCTGTGACTATGACACTAGCTGTAACCCATTTGGGCTTGTTCAAACCTGATTAAAACTAATACTGCTACATTTATTGTAGCAGCACTTAAGAGCTCTTAAACACAGGGCCCAATCCATCAAGAACTGCATAGGCATAACAAAAACCACCCACTTTCCACAAGAGTCCACAAACTAAAAAAAAATACCAGTCAGCACAAAACAGGATGCAAGAACACAGACCAAGAAGTGATGGCCATAAAACACACACTACGCATACACATACACGTATACCAGACAGTATATAAATATGGTAAATAAATGCCACAGTCATATCCATAATCTTTATGGTTTAGGTTTTGATTCAGGCAAGAGAGAATGGAGCATTGGCCACTTACTGTCAAGGCTCCTTCTTGCTGCTGGATCAGAGGACATCTCAGAGTGGATCATCCTCTCCACACGGCTCGAAGGGACGACTAAGCAAATTAGCTGAAGAAGCCTTTAAGAGCCTGGGGAGGATAACCCCGCCTAGTTTTTTTAGGCCAAGAAGCAGAATAGAAACCTGAGAGAACACTGAGAAGGAACAACATCTAAAAGCTAATGTAAGAGTAGCACAGGAATGTAGGCATTGTCCAATAGTCTGTGGAGAAAGTTGTAGCCAAGAATATCATCCCAAAGAGTAGGTTGGGGTGCCCACTGGGCAGGTTGAGATGTCCTCAGATCTAGCAGCAAGCAGCTGCCTTCACGGTAAGTGACCAATGCTCCATTTTCTGCTGCTGGCTCCGAGAACATCTCAGAGTGGGACATAGCACAGTCCTGTCCACAAGTGGGGGAGAGCACCCACGCCTACTCAGAAGAGAGAACGTGCTGGAGGACCTGTCTAACAAACGCTGCTTGAGCTGAGGCATAAGAGTCCATTTAGTAATGTCTGGTAAACAAAGAAGGAGCCCTCCAAGTGGCCGCCCTGCAGATTTCATGAACCAGAGCATTTGTGGAAAATGCAGCAGAAGTTGATGCCTCTCTCATGAAATGAGTGAATAGGAGAATGAAGGGTCTGATATTCATAAACCAAGAATCTGCAGGCCTTGATCCACCTGGCAATGGTAGCTGGTGAGGCCAGTTGTCCCATGGTTCATGGCAGAAAGGAGACGAAGAGCAATTCTTTTAATCTGAAATGCTCTGTGTGTTTTACATAGTCTTTCAAGCATCTGTGTATGTCCAGTTTATGCCATGTCTTTTCTGTTAGGTGCACTGGCTTTGGACAGAAAGAAGGTAATATGACGGCTCGTGATTGATGAAAGGAAGATGAACCTTTGGGTGAAAAAATTGGTCAGGACCGAGTCCGTGGAGAATACATAAAGGTTTTTTGTGAATGGAGAGCACCCAAAGTTCTGAAACTCTGCAAGCAGAGGTAACAGCCATCAAGAAATAAATGATAATATATGGAGTGGGATAGAACGAACAGGTTTGAAGGGAGAGGCATGAAGGGCTCTTAGGGCCGTGTGTAGATTCCATGATGGGAAGCGGTGTACTGTTGGAGGTGAGAGCAAGGTTGCTCCCCTGAGGAAACGCTGTCAATGTGGATAACTGCTCAGGGATGTTTTAGAGAGACCCGGTTATAAGTTCTACTAGTGACGCAGCCTGGCATTTTAATGTATTTGCTTTTACCCCTTGATCTAGCCCTTCCTGTAGGAATTGCAACAGATGTTTCATGGTGGCTATGCCCCATGGGAATGAATTTCTTGCTAACCAGCAGAGGAATGCCATCCAGGTGTACTGATATATTCTGTTGGTGGAGACACTCCTGGAAGCCAACATAGTGTTAAAATCAAATAACCATGCTGTTTTAACATGCCCTGTTCAGTTTCCAAAAGGCTAGCTTTAAATAGCCTGGATCTGGATGGTGTGTTGAACCCTGCTGAAAGATCTTCTGTGACTGGAAGGGGTAGGTGTTCTGAGACTGACATGCTGTGGAGGTTCTGGAAACCAAGGCCTCCATGGCCAAAAAGGGTGCTAAATTATCACCTGAGCCTTGAATAGATGTACCCTTCTGAGGACCTGGCTGAACAGCAGCATTGCAGGGGGAAGGCATACAGTAGGTCTTGTGGCCATGGGGTGGACAGTATGTCCACTGCTTTGCAATGGAACTTGGTGAAGAACCACCGTAGTTTTGCATTGTGTGGGGTCGCTAAGAGATCCACCAGTGGGATGCCGAAGTGGTCCATGATCAAACTGAAGATGGAAGGTTTCAGCTTCCACTCCCCTGTGAGTGAGTCCTTGTGACTGAACAATTGTGCTCAGGTCGCCCTGGACATGGTGTGATGTGATGGAGGCTAAATGGATTTTCACTCACTGGATCAGCAGCGTCGCTTCTGAGTGGAGATATTTGGATCGGGGACCCTCCCTGCCTGTTTATATGGTGTTGTCGGTCTGGACCAGAACAGGATGGTGGTGTAGTGGTTAGAGTGCTGGACTAGGACCGGGGAGACCTGAGTTCAAATCCCCATTCAGCCATGAAACTAGCTGGGCGACTCTGGGCCAGTCACTTCTCTCTCAGCCTAACCTACTTCACAAGGTTGTTGTGAAAGAGAAACTCAAGTATGTAGTACACTGCTCTGGGCTCCTTGGAGGAAGAGTGGGATATAAATGTAAAAAATAATAATAATAATAATATAGAGTGTTTTGAAAGGCCAGGAAAGCCAGTCTGATCACTCAAAGCTCCAGCCAGTTGATGCTGTGGGCTTGTTCTACCAGTGTCCACTTGCCTTGAACTGACATGTGGAGGCAATGGGTGTCCCACCCCCGACTGCTTGCATTTGTGGTCACTATTATTCATGGCGGATCTAGGAACTATTTTCCTTTTTCGACATGACTTGAATAGGTCCACCAGCAGAGGGAGTACAGAACTGACCCATTGGATTTCATGGCAATGTCTGGGTGGTGTGGTAAGAAGAACCACTGTAGAGGGCGGAGGTAGGATTGGACCCACACGACTGATGCCACCATCAGCCCCAGCAGTCTTGTCAAGGTGGGCAGAGTGACTATCTTCTGTGCAATGACCTGCAATGTTGTCTCTTTTAGTATTTGTAAGCGTTCTGGAGGTAGAAACAACCTGTCCTCTCATGTGTCTATTAGAACACCTAAGTGGAGAATTTGATGTGATGGACAGAGGTGACTCTTTTCACGATTGTTGAGAAAATCGTGGATCTGCAGGACCTGAATGGTTGTCTGCAGGTCTGTCTTGGCAGGCTGAGTGATGGAGATTTCAGAAGCAAATCATCCAAGAAAGCAAAAATGCACACCCCCTGAAGGCGCAAGTACGCTATTACTTGTGCCAGAATCTTTGTAAAGATGTGGGGGGTGAGGTCCAAAACAGTCCAAAGGGTAGTGCCCGATATTGATAGTGGACCCCACTATCAATTTGAAGCTGAGGAGGTGATGGCTGTCTGGATGAATAGATATGTGAAGTTAGGCCTCCTGGAGATTGATCAATGCCAGGAAGTCTAGGTATTGCAAGGCTTCTGTTATCGACCGGAGAGACACCATCCTGAATTTTCTTTTTTCACCCAGCGATTGTGAAACTTGAGGTCCAGAACTGCCCATATAGAGCTGTCCTCCTTTGGAACTATGAACAAGATAGAATAGATACCTCTGCCCTGTTGAGATGAAGGAACTAGCTCTATGGCCCCTATTGCTAGCAGATGTCAGATGGCCTCTTGCAAGCCCACATGTCTGGCAAGCAAGAGGTGGGCATTGGAAGCAAGCAGTTTCATGGATTGGCACCTAGTTCTATCTTGTACCCGGTTGCAATGGAATCGAGGACCCAGCTGTTTGTGGTGGAGGATTCCCAAGCTCTCCACACATCTTCATGCATCCTCCCAGGGGGGTTGACTCTGAGTCAGAATTTTTGTTTTGTGTTTCTGGCCTGAGCATTGAAAGCTGCCCAATTGGTGTTGAATTGTCTTGTGGAGCGTGTACGATTCCACTGAGGTCTGAAGTCACGGTCACATCCTCCAAATGATGGTCTAAATCAGGCCTGCTCAACTAAGCCCCCCTGCCAGCTGTTTTTGAACTACAACTCCCATTATCCCCAGCCACAGTGGCTAATAGCCAGGGATTATGGGAATTGTAGGCCAACATTTGCAGGAGGGCTAAAGTTGAGCAGCCTTGGTCTAAATGCATTAAAGAACTGGAAGGGCTTTCTGGGAGACAAGCATTCCAGTCTGTGTGAGGTGGATGGCATCAATTTCCATTTGTCCTTTGATTCTACTAGAAACTCCTTGAGGGCCTCATCCCCGAAGAGCTTGGTACCGTTGGATGGGACTGAGGTAAGGTTGCTTTTGCACATGGAGTGCACCTGTCCATATTTCAGCCCTAAGTTATGGCGTCCCACCATTGAAGACGCAGCGGCACAGAAGGTGAAGCGAATGGAATCCAGGGTGGCATCAGATACAAATGCCTGTGCTTTCTGGAGTTTAACCAATTGTTGTTTAAGTTGGGCAGGATCTGTAGGTGGATCTTGTATTCATCCAACCAGATCAGAGAGGCTCTGATTAACAGCAAGGATAGTGCTGAAGATCTTAGTGAAGAGGCCTCATGTGAATGTCTCATGGCGGATTCAAGACGTTTGTCAGTTAGGTCCTTTAGTGCCAATTATCTATCCCAGGGTAGCAGTGAGCCCAGTAACAGAGCCACCATGGGAGCACCAGTGGGAGAAGTTTTAAGTAGGTCAGAGGCTTCTTGCTGAAAGGATTAAAATTTGTTAGCCACCACCAGGGATTTCATGTTAGATGTAGGCAATTGCAATTTGTGTTTCATAGCCTCCATGAATGATTCTGGGAAAGGCAGCACAAAGTCATTGGTTTTTGAAACACCAACACACTTTTAGAAAGCAGTTGGGGTTCTATGGTAGGTGAAGACTGTAGACCCAAAATCAAGAGGCTGGAATAGTCTTTAAGGGGCTGCCACATTGTCTAGGTTCTGGCCATCAGACCATTCACCTTCTTTATCAAGTGGATCAACATCTAGTTCCCCGGGCATGTCAACAATAGATATAATTTCAACATCAGGCTCAAGTGTGGTGATGGGACCCAGGTTGGAAGGTGTCTTATTCGGGGCCTCCGAGGGGAGTTATGCCCTGACAATTTAGAAGAGTGTATGCTCCCATCCCCGTTTGGATCCCTGGGGTGTTCTGGATTTATTTTTCTTTGATTTTTTGGTGTGCGCGCATTTTTTCTTTGACTTTTGGAGAAGGGATCTTAGACTCAGATGAGGAGAAGTTTGAAGAGGAGGTACGCCCCCTCCTGGTTCTTTTACTCTTTTTAGATTTAATTTGGTCATAATGGTGAAGAGACTGTGCCAGGGTATCCTGGAATCAGGATTGCCAAGGAGGGAACATTTCGAATGGAAAATCCCCAAGGGGATTGGAGGAGAGAAGAGGATAAGCCACTATGAGCAGAGTTCACCAACGGAAGTGAAGCTGAAGAGTTGTGTGTTACTAGGTCGAGGGAACGTGCCCCTCCTGAATTCCTTCCCCATCACCCTGTAGATCTAGTAGAGGAGGTGGAGGCGTTGCCTTGCACAGGAACGACACTACAAGTTCCCACTGAAACACGGGCCATTTGGGTGGTGGTGTTCGTGGATGGAGTATCAAGTGGGGTGCGGGGGGGCTTCTTTCTTTGCTACAGAAGCAGAAACGATGGTGCTCGGTGGGGCTGGGAATGAGGCAGCAACCTGGCCCTTGAGTCACTCTGATGTAGGTCTCATGGCCCAAGGGCAAGAGATCTGGCGCAGCGTTCTCCTGGGGGTCTTCCCAGCACAGTGAAGGACCATCTGGGACCACTGTGGTTGGGTTTGCTCAGGAAGACTGGATCGGTTGAGGGAGGCCAGTCTGATTCTTCCCCTGAAGCAGCAGTATTTGCCAAATCCTTTGAGAGTGCTCCATAGCTAGGAAAGTGGGGAGCATAAACACAAGCAGATGTGGGGTAAAGTGGAAAGAGGGTTTGTTCTTTTGTTTTTTAAACAAGCAAACACTAAGGAGCAAGTTAAGAGGAGAAGAAGAATGAGTGGAGCTGAGTAGAGAGAATGACAAAACCAACAGAAGGAGCACCAGTGAGCTAACAGATGAGGGAGGGAGGGAGTGTTCCCAGGCTCTTAAAGGCTTCAATTATTTTGCATAGTCCTGCCTTTGAGCCACATGAAGAACATAACCCACTCTGAGATGTCCTCAGAGCCAAACAGCAGAGAACAATATTTTTATTACTGGTAGATTATATAAAGGAGACGACAGAGATGGAAATCAACATTCAAGAGACTTATTTGGGAGTAAGCCACATTGACCACAATTAAATTTACTTCTATGCAAACAGGCACAGGATAGTGCTGTTAATGTAGAAAGCAGGACAGGACAAGTTTGCCCAGTTAACAGAGAGAATTAGGCAAAGACTTTGATTCCAGGTGATTCCAGCAATCTTCCTGACTCCACAGCAAGTATTGTTGTTGTTTTTGTTCCAGACCTACCTACCTTCCCCTAGATAGATCTGTTCCTATACCACCTGACTTTGGTGGGGCGGGGGAGAAATGTTATAGAATTGTTTGGCTTGGCCCATAAACACACACACACCACAAAACGCTGCCATCTGTAAAATATATCAGATCACCCCACAAATTCAAAATAGCCTTCACTTGCTAGTTTAAAAAGCCATCACATCTGGTTTTGGAATCATTTCAATAAAAGACTAGTCAGCATTTGTCCCAGGAGCTCAGTATCTTATCAGCAATCAGATCTGCCTCCTTTGTTTTTGGAAACCAGAGAAATAGAGAAAAAGAAAAATTAACCCCTTGTCCACAGATATACAAAAATGAGTTTTACCTACCTGCGCTAATACAGTGATGAAGTTTCGATTCAAGTGAACAGCTTCATAAAGGGCCAAAAGAATAGCCTCATTGGTTCTTTAAAAAACAAATACCGGAACACACAGTTATTTGTTGCAAGAATGCCTATACTGTACTTGAAGCACTTTTTTTCATCACTTGGTAGCTTTGGACACCCGCTTTTGACAAATATTGGACACCCGTTTGACAAATTAAGGAATGAGTGTTGAGGCAGGTCATGTGAAACAATGCCTTCTAGAATAGGGTAGTCATCTTACAGCAGATGGGCTGGATGTGGCCCTGGGGCTCTCTGTGACACCTGTAGGCATCCAATATATTTTTTGGAGTTAGGCTTGAATGTGGCAAACTTTCAGATACAGTCATTAATGCTGAATGAGTTGCCTGTCCCTGCTCCAGAACAATATTGTGTGTGACAATTCCTCATTTGCTCCACTTCCATTCCATCCCCACTGCATATGAACAGAAATATAATATTTCAACAGTTCAGAGTGCAACTGCAATCTCTGCTAATTCATTCAAGTACCAGACTAAGTGCTGTCAGCTCTAGCTGCTGAGCTTGTGCCAAGCTGCTTTTGCTTTATCATTTTAAACAAAGTGTCAGTTCCAGGACAAGTCAGCAATGGATTTACATTTTATACTTCTGAATCAGAATGGCAAATTGCCATCTGCTCAGTGTACTTACTGGACTGAGATTTTCTCATCAGCATCAGCTATGAACATGCTGCCCACCTATGGAAAGAAGTAGTATTGCACAGTTTTAGGGTCTACTGATCTTCCCCCCAGCACAGCCAGCATGCAACACGCAGAGCAATGATGATGCCTCATAACATAAACTGGAAAATTCCACAAGTTTTAAGCCAGACTCATATGGCAAGCACTGAACAGCAACACACACATCTCTTACCATGTTGGTGAAAGCAGAGAAAAAGCCACTCTGGTGTTCTTCTTCCTTATCTTTGTACTGCCTGAATAAGGAGAAAAGGAACAAATTGGTAAAGCTACAGAACTATGTAAACAAAGAGGATTGTTGGACCAAAATCCTTGGCCATTGTACTTAAATAGAGAGAAAACTTCAATATTAATTAGCAGGAAACTGTAAAAACACCTAGGAAGGATCTTTAAGTGCTTATATTAATTCAAGGCACTGATCAGAGACTCAAAGGGAAGTTGCAATATAAGTTATTCCAAGAACCTGAAACTATCCTATACATTGATCTGGAAAAGCAAATGTAATCAGGTTAAACTCCTGCAAGTGAAAGCTCAGTATAACTTTCTCCTGACCAATGCGGACACAGAGGACAGCATCCAAACTAGTTAGTTTTGACTAAGCACAATTTAAATCAATGAGGTAAGTTTATCATGACTAACTTTCCCATCAGTCTGGATGATGCCCAATACCATGGTTAAGAAACAAGCATGAATGCTCTTTCTTCAAGCATGAATTTCCACCCAAGTTTTAACCAAGATTAAGTGTAGCATCATCATCCATATTAACCATGTTTTAATGCAAAAAGTCCATGTGGCTCAGGGAAAGTAGACACTATGGGGCACATTTACACATAAAACAGCAACTTTACTGGCTTGACAGTATATGTAAGTTGAATAACCAACATCTGGCAGCTTGGGAAGATTTATATATATATGTTTGTATATGTATATACACACATATGTATATGTATATGTATGTGTTTACACACACACACACACACACACACACACACACACACACACACACACAACAGGCAAAAAGCCTTTGAGGCAAAGTAAGGCTGTTTCCTCAGACATCATTAAGTGAAGCAAGTCTGTCTTTGCTTAACTTTTTTTTTTTTAAGAAGCCAATACAGGGTGACAAAAGGAGTGCCTCCATGAGAGTGCTGGTTATGCTCATTGCATACAGTCTCCTAGAGCACTTACTCTAGAGCAACTTCTTAGACAAGGTGCTGCCACCCTAAAGCAACTGCTTTGGATATTCTGTGCCTATTGGGAGGGATCAAGAAGCCAAATATCCCTCACAGGTCAAAATCAGACAGAAAGCAACCCCCAGTGAATAAGGTGCATTAACCCAGCCATAATGCACTATATACTAAAAAGATGGTGTACCATAATACTGTGTTTCCCACCTGAAGCACACACAGCACACCAGCTGGGAAAGCCTGCCATAGTAAACAGTCTGACTATATATGGATTTTTACTTTCTATATAAGTAACAGTTTGCCTCTTAAGTAGGAATAGAAGCAGTGCTGGCTCGAGCTCTAGTGCCACCCAAGGCAACGCTGGCCAAGCTCCCTGATGCCTGCACCAGTGTCAGGGGGTTGGGCCAACCCCACCTCCCTCCTGTGCACGTGCCGCTCTTCCCCATCTCCCAAGCTGGCTTTCTTTAATTCAGAGCAGCCAGGGTTTTATAAACCTTGAGTCAGCAAGCTGCAGCAAGGGAGATACTTCTACTATCAAGTGGCAGCTTGACTTCATTGTTGGATGGCTCTCTCTCTTGTCTCCTCTTCCTCACCCCACCAGCCTGTTGGTGGAAGATGTGTTACTGTTGAATCCAAGGTCAAAAGGAGGGGGGGGGATCAAGGAACCAAAGGATACTGGGTCAAGGGCTCCAACCATGGGTTTTAGGGGAAAAGGAAACAAAGTCCAGGTATTCCTAGACATAGGTTTAAGATCTTTCCAGGGAATTCTGACTATAACCAGGATCTTTTATCTGAGGCAGAGAAGTAAAACCAGAAACCTTTCCTCAACTAGTACAGATGATAATGTTGTTTTGCGCCAATGCATTTTTAAAATCTCGGCAAAACTGAAGCTTGATCACTGGCAATTGTGGTCACAGAGATCATACAGAAGCTGTAAAACCAATGTTCCTTCTAATTTTTTTCATCTGTGCACAGAATACATTTTGTTCTGGGCAGCAGTTACAATGCGTATGTGCATTCTGAATGGGGCCTTGACAATTTATCGAGGCCTGTGCTACACTGAACTAAGGTAAGTTTTTTGCCAAGGTATCCAGCAGCACTGCTTCGGGAGCAGAAAATTTTGTTCCATGTAAGGGAATAGAAGGCTTAAGGGAAAATTCATTGCAAATGCTAAACTGGGAATAGAGCAAAATAAGAATTTATGGTAGAAAAGAGGAAACCCCAAAGGAATTGGCATCTGCTTGAGTAAAATAAAACAGAGGAGTAAGAGCAATGCTTCTGAAATATATTCAAGGCTTTAAAACATGTATTTGCTGTATGCTTGAGTCAGAAGAATTGTATGCTTGAGTGAAAAGCTATGGCGTGCCTAGGAAGAGAGTTTCATACGGGGAAACTAGATAGGGAACTGGACAAGTTTGGTGGGCCAGATATACGTCAAGCAGACAAGACAACAAGCTGTGAGGGTCATGAAAACATCTGCTTGGACATTTGGATGGGGTGGGGGAATGATTTAACTTGGGACAAATCAGAAAGACCACTTCACATAGTCTGACCAATCTAAGCTATAAAAATAGTGAGGTTTTTAGATGCCTCAGTTAGAAGGGCATTTCACCTGGTAGAATCACCTGCTGCTCAAGAAGCAAAAAACATGCAACTTTCAGACAAGCAAGGACACTGACTTTCGTGTGTGTGTGTGTGTGTGTGTGTGTGTGTGTGTGAGAGAGAGAGAGAGAAAGAACACGCACGCGAACTTGGTAACTACTTGAATTGTGTTAATAGCAACTGGGACTGTGCTACTGTTTGGTGGTTGATTTATGTACATTCAAGGGGGGGGAAGGAAAGCTCTGTGTCATTGTACTTCATGAGACTCATGTTGAAGCTATTGTAAGCAAATAAACTGTGCCTTATTCAGTACACTGCTTGTGGTTTCATTCCTCCATCTCCATTAAAAGATTCTGGTTGCACACAGAATTCCCTAAAAATGGACTTGAAACCTGCATTTTGGAATCCCTGGGTGTATTTCCTGAGCTTTCCTCTCCTCAATACCCACTGTTTGAGCCCATGGGCTCAGTATCCTTTGGTTCCTTCAGCTCCACTTCATCAACATTGGATTCAACAATAGCATACAGGGGGAAGCAAGCAAGCCATTCAGCTACTAAAGTGGCAGCAACAGAAGCCAAGCTGCCACTCCATGCTAAAAGTGTCTCCCTCTTGGCAACCACTGATGCATAGTAACTTAAAACCCCATCCCCCAGCATTCCCAGAAGGTAAGGCAACTGAGAGATGGGGAAGTATGCATGGAAGAGGTAGCTGGGGCTGGCCTTGCACCGACACTGGCATCAGTATCAAAGGGCTGGGTCAGCTCCATTTCCTGCACTTACCACCCTTCCTCTTCTCCCAGCTGCTTTACCTTCTGGGCTCTCCAGAGTTTTAAAGTGCCCAGAAAGTAAGGCATCTGGAGATGTGAAAGAATGGCTAGGCAAGGGAAGTAGGGCTGGTCCTAGCATCAGAGGGATGTGCTAGGCCAGTAGGTGAGGGGAACTGAAAGCGAGCGTGGCACAATGCCAAAAAGTGACAGCAACAGGTAAATGAGCTGATATCTGTGGGCGATGAAGAGTGGGGCAGAATGCCCACACCCATCACCCCAGGTTGTAGGTGACACCTGAGGTCGTTCATGGGCGAGCCACCCCTGAATAGATTAGTGGTCTTGCTTCACTCCATCTAAAGTGCCAGCAGAACAAATAAAACCAGATGAAACAATGCATGAACCTAATCAGATCCTACAGAGCA
This sequence comes from Hemicordylus capensis, assembly GCF_027244095.1. NCBI lineage: Eukaryota > Metazoa > Chordata > Lepidosauria > Squamata > Cordylidae > Hemicordylus > Hemicordylus capensis. The sequence continues at coordinate 286,554,010 of NC_069659.1, forward strand.
AAGCAAAAATAATTAGTGTTAAGAGTCAATTTGCTCCAGAGAAAAATTCCTCTTCAGCTCCAAGTATTATATGAATACCCTCCCTCTAATCAGTCGGATTCCTTTGTATGAGCAAAACCCTTCCATAGAATCTTCTTTTGGAAAATATTATTGGAACCATAACTTTACTGGCAGCCTCTGAGGACAAAGATAACCAAGGAGGAAGAAACAACTGAGGCACCAACTCTTTGTAAACTCCATCTTGAAACAGGAGCAATAATTTGGTCCCAGTAGCAGCTCAAAATTATTTCTAGCCTGATTTTTTTTTTTAAACTTAAGTCATGGTAACAAAGATAAATTCAACTTGTGTGATCAAATTTACTAAACTCTTAAGTCTAAGATTGTTGTTATGTCACCATCACTAACCTGATACTATATTCACTGAACCTACTTTAAATCTTATTGTCTGGGACTAATGATGTATTCAAACTGAATATGATACAGGGAGTAGCATGCTTATGACACAGAAAATGTTTATTGTTAGGATATTTACAAAAGCAATGTTACTGGACAAGAAATATCTGATCTGATTAAGCTGCTATTCTGGCTAACCTTTTTCAATATGCAGAGGCATCCAGTGGTGTGTGGTTTGATTTTTAAAGGGGGAGAAGCGGCATTTGTTGTCAACAAGAGGGCAAATATTCTCTCCCCTCAGCAAATTAGGCACTCTAACTTCATGTAAGGAAGTGACTTGTACATATCACATCAGGTCAATTATCAGTCTACTACACAAAATAATATCCAGGATTTATCTCTGTCTGCCAGAGACACACACACACACACACACGCACACCACTCTTTCCCAGCCTGTTATCCAAGAGCCTTCAATTGGAAAAGACAAAGAAGGAATCTAGGACCTTCTACATGTTAACCATTTGCATAAGTAACAGCTCCTTCCTATCAAATGTTAGTAGAGCCTTTTACAATTCATTTATCTTACCCCGGCATCATCTGTCCTTCTCCCTGACACTTCAATCTAATAAAAATTCATTTGAATTATCAAGTGCCTTCCTTTCTACACTGGGCTAGTTGTTCAAACATAATCATGAAAATGCAGAAGAAACCAGAGAGTTCTAGTACTGAAACCTATAGAAAGCTGTAGAATGGAGACTAATCTATGACTACCCCACAAAGTTTCCCTCACACCCTTCTTCTCTACTAGGAAGTCTTGTACTTTCCTTCAAGCAGTTGTTCCCACAGCAGCGTTGGTAACTTCTCACTGAGAAGGTTGATTCTTTGAGCAGTTTATACATGGTTAGATATTTTTGTTTATTTCAGAACTGTTTTATCCAAAAACTGGTTATCAGAAGCAATAACCAGTGACTGACTTAGACTTTTGTCATTGGGGAACAGATAATGTTACAGGCAGATCACAGAAAGGAACAGCCAATGGCTTATAAGAACGAAGAAAATAAATACAATCCTGCTAGTTCCCATGTGAAACCAACCCTCTAGCAAATCTGCTCTGCAAGGCCTAGCACCAATTTGAAGAGAGGAATTGCAGCAGAAATACAATACTTTAAAAACTTGAATTTTCACCTCCCACTAGTCTGCTTAAGCAAGGGGCTGACGGGCACATTCTATCAAAGGGAGACAGCAACAGTTCATGCAGCCATAAAGGCAGACATGCCTTGACTTACCGATTGTACTCCGATAATGCCTGAGCAACTACAAGACCCATCCCCTGCAAGAACAGAGCAAGATGTTAAGTTTTAACCTCTTCAGACCAAAACTATAAGGTATACGAAACAGAGCAAAGGCAGCCTATCCCCCAAACCTCCCTCTCCAAGGTACCCAAAAGTAAATGCCCATAACATGGGAGAACTTGGTGACAGGGTAGTATTCTTGCAGGATTCTGACCCCACATTCATCTCCCCTTCTTAGCAGTCTACTGGGGCACAGCTTTGGCCTCTTTCAGGCTTGAAATGGCCCTTCTCAAAGACCAGCAAGTCAAAGGAAACTCAGAGGCTTCACTTTACAGTTCACAATTGCCATTATCCATCCCTTCTCTCCCCAGTTACGTTTTTCATTCCTGGTAACGTATACCATACCTGCGAACATGTCCCTATTTTCCCATTCACCTGAATGGGGAAATAGGGACATGTTGGCAGGATGATATACCATGCCCATTTCTGGTCTGCTTCAACCATGGACATGCAAGCCAAAGTTTCTGAGTATTTTGGGTGGTTTTGTTGTTTAAACTAAAAATTATATAGTTCTTTGCTGCATTCCTAGTGCTCTGGGATAGCTTGCTATACTCACAGGTTAACACCACTTACGATCTCTCATACTCACATTGAGTGTAGCCTCATCATCTATGATAGACAGTTTCACTATATAAGGATTCACAGACTGCCATAAGAAGAAGAAAAGTCATGGGTTAGTCTGGTAATTCAGTGAAGCCAATGCAGTTTCATACAAAGTTTTGCCTTCCTTGTCACTCCAGCCTGCACACATGTGCCCCTCAATTAAAACCATGGGACTATGGAGCCACTCCTTCTCCCAGAGCACCAATCTCACACAGTAATAAGAGTCTCCTCTCCAAAGGACTACAAGCCACTGCCAGCTTAGTTAAACCACCACTATTATTTCAATAGCTGAGGACACACAGGCTGCATGATGGATTCAAAACCTGGAGCATAGGAAAATAGAAAGCTGTCTTATACTAAGCCAGATCATTGGTCTAACTAGCTCAGTATTGTCCATACTATATGGCAGGGGCTCTCCAAGGTTTCAGGCACAAATAGTTCTACCTGGAGATGTCAGGGATTGAACCCCAGACCGTCTACATGCAAAGCAGATGCTACACCACTGAGCTATGATCCCATCCCCACTTGAAGACCCATCAGTATAGCTACTGTCTATAATCCTGGTTGAGCAGTTTCCCACATGAAAAGTATGCTACCCCTTCCTCCTCTACACATTTGCCATGTGACACTATCAGTGCAGACTGCCCAGTCCATGATGGTCTTGTGCTAGTTCCTGTGAGAGTTATGGATCAATGCAAAGTGAAGCATCCAGCATATGTGAACCATAGGAACTGTAGTTTCATTAACTAAAACATGCCCAGAGCTTTGTTTTAGCTCAAGGATGATTACCAATGCCTGCTCGAGTAGAAAGTGGTCTCTCAAGCAGGTTGGTCTCTGGGTCATCTCAGAGAGACCATATTACTCCTTTACTAAAAGAGCTAAACTGATTCCCAGTAAGTTCTAGGCAAAATAGAAGCCCAGCAGAGGAGAGGAAGAGCCCATCTGCTTCCCCCTCCAGTGCTGCTTGGGGTGGGAGACTGAATGTGTGCTGTTGGCTCCTTCTGCTTCTACTTCCCCTGTGAGACTGCGTCCTGCTGCCTCTGGGTAACATCTGTGGGAAGTGTGTGCAAAATTGGGGCCAGGGGTGGGTGAATCAGCAATTCCTAGGGTCATCTGCCCAGCTCTGGGCCTTTATAGAAATGCTGCCTGTCACCCCTTTGGGGGAGCCACTTCAGGGGATAACGGGGGCATGGGCCAGGCTGTTTGGCTCAGTATCCCTCGTGGTGTGTGAAGGTGGGTGGCTATTTTAATTCAGCTTCTATTTGCAGTCCTGGGTGAGTTGAGTCTTAATGTGTCTGGGTCTGTCTGGATATGGGAAGACAGGATGTATCCAGTGATTATGAGGCAGCTATTCCAGTGGGGGTGAGGAATAGAAGTAACGTTGACAGGTCAGTAGACCATTGCAGGGGAACGGAAATCAGAAACTTAATTGCTGTTTCCCCTTCTGGCTGTCCTGCCATCTATTTGTCCTTGGAAAGCAATGCTAACCACCCACAGAGTCTCATCTTGCTCTTTTGTAATGCCAGGTCATGGATGATAAACCTGAAATCATCCATGATCTGATTCTGGATGAAGGGGATGATCTGGTATGTATTACAGAGACTTGGTTGGGGGAGGCTGGTGGCCCGGTCTGGTCCCAGCTTCTTCCTCCAGGGTAAGTTGAGGAGCAGGGGAGGGGACATAGGTGGGGAAGTGGAGTAGCTGTGGTCTATAAGAACAATATCTCCCTTGCCAGGATCCCTGTCAAAGTGTCTGACTAAGTTTGGGGGCCAGGGACAGACTGGGACTTCTGTTGGTGTACTGATCTCTCCGCTGCCCAACGGAGTCGCTAAATGAGCTGATGGACTTGGTCTCAGGCTTGGCGCTGGAGTCTCCCAGGCTTATAGTGCTGAGGGACTTCAATATTCATTTTGGGACCAATTTGTCTGGGGTGGCTCAGGTGTTCATAGCAGCCATGACAACAATGGGCCTATCCCAAGTTGTCTCGGGACCAATACATGTTGCTGGTCACACGTTTAATCTGGTCTTTCACTCTGAACAGGGTGGTGTTCCATGGGTGGGGACTCCTGTGATTTCCCCATAGTCATGGACGGACCACCATCTGGTTAAGGTTGGACTCACGACCACATCCCACCTCCGCAGGGGCGGGAGGCCCATTAGGATGGTCCACCCGAGAAGGTTATTGGATCCAATAGGCTTCCAAGAAGCCGTGGAGGGATTTAGTGTTGGCTCTGCTGGTGATCCTGTAAACACTCTGGTGAAGAATTGGAATAATCAGCTCACCAGGGCAGTGGACATGATAGCTTCTAAGCATCCTCTCCAACTTGCTTCTAAATTGGCCCCTTAGTATACAGAAGAACTAAGGGGGCTGAAACGGCAAGGTAGATTACTAGAGCGCAAGTGGAGAAAGACTCGACCCAAATCCGACAGCTTACTACATAGAGCAAATTTGAAGATCTATGCTCAGGTGATACGTGTGACAAAGAAGCAATTTTTTTCCTCCCGTATCGCGTCTGCAAGTTCACATCCAGCTGAGTTGTTCAGGGTTGTGAAAGGGCTAATGTGTGCCCCTTCCCCCTTGAATCAGTACTTGGAACCAACAATTACTCGCTGTGACGTTTTTAATGAATTTTTCGTGGACAAAATCTCTCATATTTGGGCTGACTTAGATTCAACCTCCACAATTGTTACAGAATCTGATGCTGAGGTGTCCAACAGCTCCTCTTATGTGATGACCGTGGATCAGTTTCAGTTTGGGACTCCTGAGGATGTAGACAAGTGGCTCAGAATGGTGCGGCCTACCACCTGTCCTTTTGATCCTTGCCCAACATGGCTTATACTATCTGGCAGGGAGGCTGTTGCAGAGGGCCTGGTAGAGATTATAAATGCTTATCTGCGGGAGGACAGGATGTGTCGTTGTCTTAAGGCGGCAATCATTAGACTGCTTCTGAAGAAGCCTGTCTTGGATCCCTCAGAGTTAAGCAACTACAGGCCTGTCTCCAAACTTCCATGCCCGGGCGAGATGATTGAGAAGGTAGTGGCCGTCAAGGTCCAGGCAGTCTTGGAGGAAACTGATTATCTAGACCCATTACAAATTGGCTTTCGGGTGGGCTATGGGGTAGAGACTGCCTTGGTCGGCCTGATGGATGATCTCCAATTGGGAATTGACAGAGGAAGTGTGACTCTGTTGGTCCTTTTGGATCTCTCAGCAGCTTTCGATACTATTGACCATAGTATCCTTCTGGAACGTCTGAAGGGATTGGGGGTGGGAGGCACTGCTTTGAAGTGGTTCCGCTCCTACCTCTCGGATAGATTCCAGATGGTGTCCCTTGGAGACTGCTGTTTTTCCATATCTGAACTTTCCTATGGTGTCCTTCAGGGCTCCATATTGTCTCTGATGTTGTTTAACATCTACATTAAGCCACTGGGAGAGATCATCAGGAGATTTGGAGCAGGGTGCTATCAATATGCTGATGATACCTAAATCTATTTCTCCATGTCATCATCAGAAGAAGAAGGCATAATCTCCCTAAACGCCTGCCTGGAGGCAGTAATGGCCTGGATGAGGGATAACAAACTGAGGCTGAATCCAGATAAGACAGAGGTACTTATTGTGTGGGGTTAAAACTACTGGTAAAAGCCAATACAAATTTAAAATGCAAAATAAAGGAAAGGGGGAAAAGAAATGGGGAGATAATTTTGATCTGCCGGTTCTGGAGGGGGTCACGCTCCTCCAGAAGTAACAGGTATGCAGTGTGGGGGTGCTTCTGGATCCAAACCTCTCCCTGGTGTCCCAGGTTGAGGTGGTGGCCAGAGGTGCTTTTTATCAGCTTCAGCTGATATGCTAGCTGCATCTGTTTCTTGAGATGAACAATCTCAAAACGGTGGTACATATGCTGGTAACCTCTAGGCTTGATTACCGTAATGCGCTCTATGTGGGGCTGCCTTTGTACACAGTCCAGAAACTACAGTTGGTTCAAAATGCAACAGCCAGGTTGGTCTCTAGAGAGATCATCTGGAGAGGTTCGTCTGCGGGTGCCGCCAACTTGTTTGGCCGCTAATCGGGAACGGACCTTCTTCGTTGCTGCCCGTTCTTTGGAATTTGCTCCCTGTTGAAATAAGAGTCTCCCCATCTCTGGCAACCTTTAAAAAGGCACTGAAGACACATTTATTCATCTAGGCTTTTAATTATATTTATGTTTTTAAAGTTTTAATGTTGGTTTTAAATGATTTTAATGTTAATGATTTAATGTTTAAATGATTTTAATTGATTGATTTCATTTTTATTTTGTTAATTAATTTTAATTGTTCTTGTTTTGATGTGAACCGCCCTGAGCCATTTTTTGAAGGGCGGTATATAAATCAAATAAATAAAAATAATAAATAAAATAAAATACAAGGTGCTGTTATTACCTATAAAGCCCTAAACAGCTTAGGCCCTGGGTATTTAAGAGAACGTCATCTTCACCAGAGCCCCATCACCTATTGAGATCATGTGGAGGGGTTCGTCTGCAGTTGCCACTGGTTCGCCTGGTGGCTATACAGGGACAGGCCTTCTCTTTTGCTGCCCTGAGACTCTGGAATGAGTTCCCTGGTGAAATAAGAGCTTCCCCATCTCTGACAACTTTTTAAAAGTCTCTAAAGACACATTTATTCACCCAAGCTTTTTAATTAGACTGTGGTTTTAAATTGTTTTAACCTTTTCATTTTTAGTTTGTTTTATGTTTTTGTAAACCACCCAGAGACGCATTCAAAAGGTCATATTAGAACTGACGTATAAAGCAAACTGAATTGGAATTTACTGTCAAATCCAGATTCCAATAAAAAGCCTAAATGGAGTCAAATACTAGGGAAGAAATAATATATTGTAACAAACACAGAGAAACCTGTGTGATGTTAGGGAGAGAAATTCATCATGCCATGAACTTTCAGAGGCTACATTATCAGATGCAAGAACAGACAAGGTTAGCCAAATTCTAGACAGGTAGATGGTTAAAACAAGAGCAAAATGGAAATGGAAGCTAGAACATTCAGAAGCAAGATATCACAGAGCAAGATGAAATGCTGGAGGATTCAAGGAGATAAAAGAGTTAGGGGGGATAAGAAGTGGAGATCGACAGAACACAGACAGGCTGAGAGAATGCTACAGAGCAGGTGCTCTCATTACACACCGATTCTGTCCTAATTCCTACTTTTCTTTCCTGTTTTTAATCGATTCCATGGATGATCAAGCATGATGAAAAAGAAGCAACTACCAGTACACATTATTAATCAAGTCTTGAATTCAATCAGGATAACAGCACAGCACTTAACAGACTGGGTTCAGGTATCCTTTCTCCATCAAGCACAGACAAATCACATTCAACAATTTATTACATCATGCAGAAAAACTCCACAGTTTGCAAGAATGAAACTGACTTTTGACTGGTAAGTACTTCCTAATGTTATGTCCTTATACACCTTGAAGGGAGAGAAGAGCTGGTCTTGTGGTAGCAAGCATGACTTGTCCCCATAGCTAAGCAGAGTCTGCCCTGGTTGCATATGAATGGGAGACTTGATGTGTGAGGACTGCAAGATCTTCCTCTCAGGGCATGAAGCTGCTCTGGGAAGAGCAGAAGGTTTCAAGTTCCCTCCCTGACTTCTCCAAGATAGGGCTGAGAGAGAGTCCTGCCTGCAACCTTGGAGAAGCTGTTGCCAGTCTGTGAAGACAATACTGAACTAGATAGACCAATGGTCTGACTCAGTATATGGCAGTTTCCTATGTTCCTAAGGTTTGAACACAAATGTAAACAAATACCACAGACAATCAAGACCACTGCATGAGTCAAGGCAACCAGAGATCGGCTAAGAGCAATTTTTTTAAGATAGCTGAGAAAAGGTAGTTACTGCTGATTATTGATCAGTAAAATCTTAAATTCAGATTATTTTCAAGTTTTAAATGTTGCATGGAAAGAATCTCCCTCTGACTTGGCAAAGGGTAAAATATGATTTTAAAGTGTGGCTAAAAAGGGATTGATGTCTTGTTGCCATGAAACACCATGAAAGCTGAAAATCCCACATTGCTATAATACACCCAGCTCTGTGCCACTGTAAGAAAATGGGACATTCTTCCCTGGCTTGAACTCCTGGCCAGAAACAAAGGCTCAAAGCTAGCAGAAAGTATTATTCCTATATCCCAAGCACTGTCATCGCTCTCTGCAACAGGAGTTCAATAGATTAACTATATGCAGCTGAATAGCTCCTTTCACCTACCGTGTTTCCCCGAAAATAAGACAGTGTCTTATATTAATTTTAGCCCCCAAAAATGCACTAGGGCAATTAGCGGTACATCAGAAATTACTGCTAGGTCTTACTTTCGGGGAAACAGGGTATTTGATACATAATGATTTCCAAAACCCTTCTTCCAGTGGGAGAGATGAATCTGCAGAACAACGTTTTCCCCCTGGCCACCACACTATCAGACCTCTTCTTTCACCCTTCACATCAAATTACAGAGTCCCTTTTCTTTACAGCTGCCGCATATACTGGAGGCCTCTAACCTTTATACAGAATTACTTTGATTAGATGAGGGGATAGCTTTGGTCAACAGAGCTTTGTTTCGTACAATGGACTAATTTTAGCCCCTCAAAGAATTTCCCATTCCTGCTTTAGGGTGTAAAACTCTGCCGCAACAATCAGATTTCATCACCACTGAGCTATCTAATAAGACAAGACTGCAAACCTCGACCTCCAGCTGTTCTTGGATACAACTCCCATCAGCCCTGACTACTGGCCACTGTGGCTGAGGATCACAGGAATTGTAGTGCCAAAGTAGTGGAGTCCTGCAATAACATCAAGACCTAACACCCTTCCACAACAGCAGACATGCGTCATTCAGAGCTCAGCTCTGCTTATGACCAAACTCAGCTATTCCTTTGATTTTGCCACTAGTGAATTTCAACTGTCCTTCAATGGGGCATTTACAATATTCAATAGGTCCTTCCTTGTACAATTCTCTGCACTATATCACAGTCTCACCCTTAACTTCAGAATTTCTTCTGAGAAAGAAAGACTGCTACAAGGGATCAAAATGGTAAAACATTTATACTTACAGGACACAAGTTTACACATTGTCAAACTTCTACTCAGTTACACGATATATATATTTTGTTGCATCTTGAAGATTCCAAAACACAACAAAAGTGTTCGGTGACACAGGGAAGAGAGCTGGTCTTCTGGTAGAAAGCATGACTTGTCCCCTTATTTATTTACTACATTTTTATACCGCCAAAGCGATTTAAAATATTAAAAGAAGCAAATAACAGATTAATAAAACGTTGTCTCAGGCTGTTGGTCTTTTCAGGAGCTGAGGACAAGAGCTCCCTGGTTTGAGTGCCTTTCTTGCCTTCCTCTCAGGGTACACTGGTCTGACCCTTAGCTAAGCAGGGTCTGCCCTGGTTGCATATGAATGGGAGACTTGATGTGTGAGCACTGCAAGATATTCCTCTCAGGGGCTGGAGCCACTCTGAGAAGAGCAGAAGGTTCCAAGTTCCCTCCCTGGCTTCTCCAAGATAGGGCTGAGAGAGATTCCTGCCTGCAGCCTTGGAGAAGCCGCTGCCAGTCTTTGTAGAGACTATACTGAGCTAGATGGACCAATGGTCTGACTCAATATATGGCAGCTTCCTATGTTCCTATGACAATTTATACACATTACATATGAGTTTACTGAGTGAGCACGCTTTGTTCTGGTTTAATGAAGCAAGTTCATTTCTATTCCCTCCCCTCATACACATCAATCAACTGTCTTCTGATTATTGGAGTGGGGCATGAAAAGAGGAGCACTGGGGACAATTAAATGAAAAACTGTCAGCTAAGTAAAGGTTTCACATGATAATTATAGAATATCCCATCCAGCTTCCCCTGTAATTTCCAAGAATTAAGTAGAAACATTATCAGCTTTCCCTCTGCTATAATCACTGCTAAGAACTTATTTTTTAAAAAATCAAACCATTTCTGAGTTATGTGGAAGCCTGAGGATTCTGACAAAAGCTATAGTCTGCAATTTACTCCAATTCTGAATACACCAAACCTTGGTTAAGGAACTTAACATGGTTGTGCCTAGTGTCTAAACAGACAGGCTATGGTTTATTAATGGCCCAAACAAATCAGAATTGGAAACCATGGTTTTCTTCGCAGGTTTACAATCAGGTTTGGATTAATGCTAGAATGAAACTGACAAGCCACAGTTATGGCAATTGTTCTGCCTGGACACTGGAATGCTGAGCATATAGAAAATAAAAGTAGAAAAGCAATTCTAAACCCTGATTTGCCTATATGTTTTCAGAAGCTCAAACCACGTGGGTTGTAAACTACAGGTAGCACAAACCATGGTTTGGCATGATATCTGAACTGAGCCATTGCATAAATATTACTCCAGCTGTTTGAATAGACTTAGACAACAATACAAAGGGAAAAGAAAAATCTCATTTGTGTCTCAAAAGTAATGCATTCATTTTAATGCTACTATATTGTATATTCATTTTCATGCTATCATATTGCTTTTTTCCTTTTAAAACATATAGTTATATAGGTTTAAACGCATTTTGCCTTGCGATAAAAGGGACAGCACCCACCTCTTAAAGTTCCTAAATTGTTCAGTTTCATGCTTCAGGAAGGAACACTGGTTCTTACCGTGAAGGGTCCTTTTTGCCTAGGACTGGAGATCATCAGTATGGGATGATGCACTGAGCATGCTCAAGACAGGCTAGAAATCAATTAAGTGCACTTCCCCTCACCGTCGGGCGCCAACCCCAGTTCTGGGTACTGATGTGAAAGGTGAGATTGACTCATGAGAGGCTCTGTTGTGAAAAGGAGAACTTGAGGCAAAAAAAGGAAAAACCTTAGAGAAGAGGAATAAGGAAGGTCAGGAAGAAAAAGAGGTAAAGGCAGCTATAAACCCTGGTGTCTGCCTCCACCCAAAAACGACCTGACTCCCCAACTATATACACCGTGGCAAGACAACTGAAGAAGAGCGAGAACAGGAAGGGACATCCAGGGAGGGCCTGATGATCTCCAGTCCTAGGGGGAAAGGACCCTTCATGGTAAGAACCAATGTTCCTTTTTCCCCTGGCTGGAGATCATCAGTATGTGACATGCTCAAGCAGTAACCATTCGGTGGGGTGGGGGGGGGATGTCACAACACCTGTAGCAGAACCCTACGACCAAAGGTTGCCTGAGCTGCAGAGAAAGATGAAACTTTATAGTGGCTGATGAAGGGAGTAGGAGAACTCCATGTGGCCCCTTTGCAAATCTCTGCCAAAGGAAGCTGAGTAGCGAAGGCAGCCAAAGTAGCAGCGCTGCGCGTTGAGTGAGCCAAGATCCCCGTCGGGGTGGGTGGGTGAGGCCCTGAGATTCACAGGACACACGAATACAAGCCCGAATACAAGCCGTTAAGGATGATTTGGAAGCCTTCTGGCCCAGCTTATGAGGAGAGAAGGAAATTAATAGGGCATCCGACCTATGACAATCTCTGGTGCGTCTAACATAAAATTGTAAGGTGCAGAGGACATCCAATTTGTGCCAAACGAGTTGGCGCGAATGGCTGGGGTTCTGACAGAAGGTGGGTAAAACAATGTCCTGGGAGCGGTGAAATACGGAATTGACCTTGGGCAAGAAAGTCAGGTCCAAGAAGAGGATTACCTCCTCGAGTTGAAAAATACAGAAATCCTTGTGGGCTGAAAGGGCCCCTAACTCCAATACCCTCAGCGCAGACGTTATTGCAACCAAGAACAGAGTTTTGTAAGACAAAAATTTAGCGGAACAGAGTGCAGAGGCTTGAAGGGAGGTCCCGTGAGCGCGTTGAGCACTTGACAGATTCTACATAGGGAAGCGTGCCACAGGACGGGGAGCCAAGTTGGATGCTCCCCTAAAGAAGTGAGTGATATGGAGTGGAGAGATGGGGTGCCTGGGTCCAATATGTCCAGAACCAAGGCCAGTGCAGAAACTTGTCTTCTCAACGTTGCCGGCTTCAGATGAAGGTCCAGGTCAGACTGCAGAAAACCGAGGACTTCTGGGACACCGACCATCAGGGGAAGGATGCCCTTCCCAAGAGCCCAGTGGGAGAAGGCCACCCATGAAGCCTGATAGATTCATTGTGTGGATGGGTGGCGTGATGCCAAAATGGTTTCGAGGACTTGTAGTGAGTATCCCTCATTGCTCAGCCTGTAGCGTTCAACCTCCACGCGCAGAGATACAGCCAAGCCGGGTCCGGATGTGCTATGGGGCCCTGAAGCAGAAGGTCTGACCGGAGCAGTAGATGCCATGGAGGCGAAACTGACAGGTTCACCAGATCAGCAAACCACGCTCTCCAAGGTCAATGAGGTGCGATCAGGATTACTTCTGCCTGTTCCATGTGAATCTTCCGAACAACCCGGGAGATGATTGGAATTGGCAGGAAAGCATGCAGCAATCCCAGTGACCAGGGAACCGAGAGAGCATTCTGCCCGGGGTGGCAGGAATCGTGACATTTGGCCCAGGCAAACAGCAGGTCGAACTCCTTCATTAGCCCCTTGGAGCGGGTGCCCCCTTGATGACCGATATTGGCTTTTGCAGATGTGTTGTCTGTCCACATCAGGACATGTCTGCCCTGAACCAGCCCTTGGAAGTGTAGAAGGGAGAGCCTGATCACCCTGAGCTCTAAGCAGTTGATGTTCCACATTTTCTCTGAGATGCTCCATACCCCTTGCTCTGGGCGATTTTCGCAGACAGCCCCCCAGCCTGATAGACTGGCGCCTGTTGTAATCAGAATTCATTGGGGTTCTGTGAAGGGCAAGCTCTTGTCCAGAGCCAGGGAAATCCACCAGAGGAAGGATTGTTTGACCTGAGGGGAAAGTGGAATCTGCTGGTGCACCACAGCCATGATTTTGTCCTGGAAAGGGTGCAGGGCCCGCTGAAGTGGCTGAGAATGCCACCTGGCCCAGGGGACACACTCCATGGAGGCCACCATCAAGCCCAGTACATGAGCCAGCACCATCAGATCTGCTGAGTCTGCCCGAAGCAGGAAGGAAAGAGCCTCCTCAATCTTTGTTTTCCTCTCTGGGAGAAGGGAGACCAAGGCAGGAATGGTCTGAAAAGGTGTGCCAAGATGTGACTGTGATGGAACAAGATGGCTCTTGTCCCGATTCACAACAAAATCGTGGTCGTTCAGGCATTGCAGCGTGAGGCAGACATGTCTCTGGGCAACCTGGAAGAATGCAGCTCTGATCAAGAGGTTGTCAAAGTAAGGGTGGATACAGAACCCCTGCAGGCGGAGATGGGCCGTGAGAGCTGCCATAATCTTCGTGAATACCCACGGTGCTGATGTCAGGCCAAATGGGAAGGACCTGTACTGGAAATGTTGGTTGTGGTAACAGAAGCATAGAAACTTCCTGTGCTCCAGGAGAATAGGCACATAGAGGTACGCCACGGAGAGGTCCACAGAGGCCAGGAAATTGTTGGGCAGCACCACCTGCTTGATGAACCGCAGGGACTCCATCCGGAACTTCCATTTCTTGATTAGCCTATTGAGGTGCCGGAGATTCAGGACCGCCCTCCAAGACCCATCCTTCTTGGGGACAAAGAACAGCAGTGAGTATACGCCTGAACATTTTGAGGTCCAAGGTACGGGCTCGATTGCCTGAATATGTTGAATCACCTCTGCCATCAGTCAGTGGTTCTCCGCCCTTCGGGAATGAGGGGTAATGAAAAAGGAGTCGTGAGGAACAACGGTTAAGTACAAGGAGTTACCTTTGGTTACCATGTCCAGCACTCATTGATCCTGGATGGACAGCCATGTGAGGGCAAACTGCTGAAGTCTGCCCCCTATAGGCTGGGCGTCATTGTCATTTGCTGAACTGGGTATTTGATTCCCCTGAGACCTGAAGGAGCTCATGCCCCGCACTCTCCACTGAAACCGACCTGCTCCCCTGAAGGAGGTCTGTCTGGAGTCCCCATAACAAAAGGATGGTTGAGGTTGGAAGGGCCTCTGGTTACAAAAAGAGCTCATGGAATTACAGTAACCTCTCCGGTATTTCCTTCTGGTGGAGAGCACTGCCTTCTTTTTATCCTTTGTTTCGACCAGGACCGTATCCAATGAAGGGCCAAAGAGATTAGAACCCGAGTAAGGAGAGGCCATAAGCGTGATTTTTGACTTTGAATCCACTTGCCACCCCTTAATCCACAACGACCTGTGCAAGACCACCCTCAGTGCCAATGCTCTTGAAGCGTGTTGCACACAATCTAGACTTGAATCTGCCATGAAGGCAGCAGCCTTGACAACTTCTTTATCCCTTGTCTCAATTTGTAGTTCCCAGGAGGGACCAGGGGTGTCAATTGTTTGGCCCAAAGGATAGCAGACCTAGCAAAAATAGAATTGACTGTAGCCGAGGCCTCATGCGCCTTTTTTAACAAGGTGTCACACTTTTTATCTTCCATGGAACCGAGCTGCTCTTGACTCAATATTTAACAGGGTATCTGAGACACTTTGGACCACAGGAGGGTCCACCCTAGGAATGGCCAAGAGGGAGGAGACTTCTGGGATGAGCGTGTAATGCTTTCTGGGATAGGTCCCCATAGGTCTTGAGGAAGCTGGATTCTGCAATTCAGCTAGTAAAATCTGTTTAAATGGAGCAGGAAAGGGCACGGCAGAGGATGGACCTGCAGCAGAAGGAAAAACTTCCTGGTCCAATTCAGAAGGTGGGGGGTGCACATCAGAGGGCACCACATCTTTAATGGCCCTCTTAGCTTTGAACAGCAATACATTGAATTCTGAGGAATTAAATAAGCGTGCAGAAATAGGTACCACTGGCGTCGGCTCCTCCTCAGAAAGTTCACCTTCCTCCTTATCCGAACCTGCAGGCATGGACACATGGGATTCGTGATCAAAAACCAAAGAAGCTACCACCCTAGGCCCCAATGGGTTAGCAATAGGAGGGGGACAATGGGGACATGAGGGGGCAGGTGCTGTGCCCACAGAGGGCTGGAGAGGAAGTACCTTATGCTGCCGCGGAAACTTAGACGGGATCTCACCACTCTCTGAGTGAGAGGAGAGGGACCTAGGTAGGCACCGATTGCGCTAAATACCAGGAGGCTTTGGAACAAACCTCCCCCGCTCCGACAGCAGAATGGCTTCCCGCCCAGGGCTAGAATCCAGCGAGGAAGAGGAGGGAGGACTGCCAGGTCTGAGGGGGCGTAAAGGAGCCACCGGAGGAGGCGTGGTGGGCTGCAGTGGGGTCACCGCTGGCTGATGGGCCAGAAGGGGCAAGCACTCCCTGGAGAAAAAATCCTTTAGCCAAGAGGCCAAATCAGAGGCGCGGGACCCATCGAGGAATGGGCAGGTTACCTGAAGGCCTCCCAGCCGCTGAGGGCAGTGCAGGCAGCATTGGCTCCAGAAAGGCATCCCCACGATGGTCCGATTGCCTAGACTCCGCAGCCGCGTGGGCTGAAGTGGGTGGGGCAGAGCGGACGAGCCGGTTGTCCCTCCGCCGCTACCACCGGGCAGGTACTGATGGACATTTGATTGTCGTTCCTTTGCATGGCCCTTCGAGCATTTACAAACTGCTTGGATAAGCAGGCACTCGGCAGGCACTCGCTCAAGTGTACTGATTCAGAGAGCCATTTAGTCTTTTTAGCTTTGCTGCCATTCCCCTCCTTAGTATGCTTGCTGCGCTTGTGCATCTTACACGGGGAACAAAGAACCAACCGGGTAGAAGCCGCCGCCGAAGCAGGGAAAGCTGTCCCAGGCATTGTAGAGGTGCTAGGCAGAGCTTGTTGTGCCCTAAGGGGCTGCTCCAAAACTGCGGACCCTTCAAACAGGGAGGCTCCCAAAAGCTCTTCCGCATGAGCCACCTCCATAGTTGATAGCTAGTTCACTGAAAGCGACCGCCCCAAACGAACGGCAAAAATGAAAGTAACTTCAATCGGCCAAATTCGAAAGGAAAAATCAATTTAGAGACTTAGAGAAGTAAAACAACAAAATCTAAAGGCAGAAAAGACACCTTCCCACCCTTGCACAAAAGGCGTTAGGTAAAGAAAAGGGAAGGTGCAGATGGAAGGAAATTTTCAGCAGAGCGAACAAGTAGCATGCCAGCCTTGAGCAGACAGGAACCGGAACTGGGGTTGGCGCCTGACGGCGAGGGGAAGTGTGCTTAATTGATTTCCGGCCTGTCTTGAGCATGCTCAGTGCATCATCCCATACTGATAATCTCCAGCCAGCGGGGAAAGTCAGATGCTTTCTTTACTACTGAAAAATGATACCGAGCACAAAACGTAAATGCATTATACTATGCCAGGTAAGAAACTTTCTGGAAATATTTAGAAGAGGGTAAGGACCCAGTGCATGACCCTAACACTCTAAACTACATTTACGCTTGGTGAAAGTGAATGTTCATTTGCAGAAGCCACTGATTCTATTCTTTATGTTCAAAAGTGGTTATTTAATTGAACAATGCAGGGAGAATTAATGTTATGAATGTGTGTCATTTTTATTCCATAATATGATACCTACCTGCCATTATGTTTTGAAGGGGAAAACTCTAATAAAGCTTTAATTTTAAAAAAAGAAAAGTCCAGTGCTCAGAGCCGACAGCTGGGTATCAGAGCACTGAAATCCATAGAAAAGCTCTACCCACAACTCAGATGCTGGGTCTGCATAGTCACCTGGTTGTGAAGGCAAGCCTTGGAGATAGCAGTGTAACTCCCAGCCAGACCAATAGATTGAAATGCTGTGTTGATTTGGGCTATTTATGGACATCAAAAGAGCAGTTTTGCAATAATAAATATAAGGAACCAATAGATTGTTAAGAAAGACTTGAGTAGATATTCCACAGTGAAATATAACAAGCTAGAAAACGGCTCTTGGAACACATTTAAAAACATGTTTTTGCAAGCACACTAGTGTTTTCTTTATAGACCAGTATTAAAAGTCATAAGCAACCAATACTCTCTCAATGCAATTAGATTTCCTTAACTTAATGGAACAATTTAACAGTCCACAAGGCTCTGGAGGAAACAGAGTGTGTTCAGCAACAGTATGAAAAGACTCACAGTGTACCAAAAGAAAAAAAGAAAAAAGAAAAAACCCACCCACATATATGCCACACACTAGAAGAATAGCTGCAGTGTTAGAGGCATGAAGAAAATACATAACATTCTAAGTGTCCCAAGACTGACCTAGAGAAAAATTATGACTGCTTTATACAGCTTGTTTGTTTGTGTGTGTGTATATATATATATATATATATACACACACACACACACACACACACACACACACAGGTGAAACTCGGAAAATTAGAATATCGTGCAAAAGTCCATTAATTTCAGTAATGCAAATTAAAAGGTGAAACTGATATATGAGACAGACGCATTACATGCAAAGCGAGATAAGTCAAGCCTTAATTTGTTATAATTGTGATGATCATGGCGTACAGCTCATGAAAACCCCAAATCCACAATCTCAGAAAATTAGAATATTACATGGAACCAAGAAGACAAGGATTGAAGAATAGAACAATATCGGACCTCTGAAGAGTATACAGTGTACTGTGCTTGATTGGCCAGCAAACTCGCCTGACCTGACCCCATAGAGAATCTATGGGGCATTGCCAAGAGAAGGATGAGAGACATGAGACCAAACAATGCAGAATTGCTGAAGGCCGCTAATGAAGCATCCTGGTCTTCCATAATACCTCATCAGTGCCACAGGCTGATAGCATCCATGCCACGCCGCATTGAGGCAGTAATTGCTGCAAAAGGGGCCCAAACCAAGTACTGAATACATATGCATGCTTATACTTTTCAGAGGTCTGATATTGTTCTATTCTTCAATCCTTGTCTTCTTGGTTCCATGTAATATTCTAATTTTCTGAGATTGTGGATTTGGGGTTTTTATGAGCTGTACGCCATGATCATCACAATTATAACAAATTAAGGCTTGACTTATCTCGCTTTGCATGTAATGTGTCTCATATATCAGTTTCACCTTTTAATTTGCATTACTGAAATTAATGGACTTTTGCACGATATTCTAATTTTCCGAGTTTCACCTGTATATATATAGATAGATAGATAGAGATATAGATATAAATAGAGAGAGAGAGAGAGAGAGAGAGAGAGAGAGAGAGAGAGAGAGAGAGAGAGAGAGAGAGAGACTGCAATGCAAAGCCCCTTAGAGAGAAATTAAGCCTTATGCCAACAATCTTTCCCCAGGAGGGACATCTAAATGACCTTATTCATTGACCTTTAACTGATAGTGAATCACCTTTATTTTCCCTGAACATATTTCCACTGAGCTTCTCATCTGCTTTCAGATAAGAAAGTGTTTCTAACCCTGGAGAGTTTGCACCAGTTCTAAATGAGTGTTAGAAGCATTCTGTCTGGGTCTGAAAGAATAAAACAAAGCCTTACAAAGCAGCAAGCTCTGGCAATCCTTATCAAGTAACCTTTTAATTAGAAAAGAAGCATTTTACTTTGAAGCAGAAATGTCTGCAGAGCTACCAAGCATCTAAGTGCTGATTTCTCACATTGAGTGTGTGTGTGCACGCACGCACGCACACACACACAGAGTTTTTAGAGTGATTATTTGTACTCTTTATACCTAAATGACTAACTACAGAAAATAAAACCCAGACATCTTAAATATGGTCTTTCACTTAGATAGCAGGGAAGAAATGCAAATTTAAGAGGATAAAATGTTAAATTAAATGAGGAATGGGCAAAAATTAGTATTAGAAGAATATTAATTGTATCCAAAACACTCAAAGAAGAGGGACATTTCCTTGCCAAGATGCAATTAGAAAAACTTAATGTAGCTTAATAGCATCCCTCATGCTGGTGCCAGAGAGGCATTCTTCTAGTATTTAACCACCTCCTCCTCTGTACTTGAATAGAGTATAGCACAGCTTGCAACTGGGATACTAATGCTCCTGTTCTTTCACCAAGAGGCTAGATCAGGCACATTTCCCCATCATTCCAAGCAGCTAATCCCTTTAGGAGCCTCCTTCCAATTCATTCCACTGCAGCTTGTTGTCTTCACCATCTGTATTCCCTAGACCAGTGTTTCTCAACTGCTGGTCCGCGGACCGGTGCCGGTCCGTGAAAGGTTGAGTGCCGGTCCGTGCCTTCATGAGTTAACACCTCCCTCCCTGAAAACCTCCGTGTTGTTTTTTAGGCAGGCAGGCAGCTTTCCGCTTGCCTTCCCCTGCCGCGAACCTCCGTGTATCTTTAAAAAACCCAATGCTGAGGGGATGGCTGCTGGGTGGGGGTGTGAGCCAGTAGTCCTTCCACCCCCCACCCCCTGCAAACCTCCGTGTTGTAACCGAAATCCTTCACATTCCAGCTGCCGCGCGACTGAGGAGAGATAGATATTGGGGTGTGTGAGGTAGTAATCCTTCCAATCACACACACCCCGGCGGCAGCGGATGGCAAGCAGAGCGTACGTTTACGCCTGCAAAAACAGATCGGAACTGCACTTTGAGAACTTGGCGGGCGTCCCATGCACTGGAAAACGCGCTTTGCTGGCCGAGGAAGGCACGTTTGCTCGGGCAGTGAGCTCCGCACTGGGCTTACTTTGGTGTAAAAAGCTGCTTTGTGGAACGGGGTCCGCTCATTTCTAGAGAAGCGAATCAGAGCGCGGCACACGTGGTCGTCGCTGCAAAGTGGCCGGCGGGAGTCCTGGGCGCTCCTACCACCACTAGAGAGCAAGCCCCGCTCCGTTCAGAAGGGCTTACTTGCGAGTCAACAAGCCCCGGCCCGAGCCACGCAGGGCTGCACGCTGTCCGCCTTCCCCCTGCGCAGACGCGCCTCTCTCAGTTGGGAAACGGCGCCGGGCCAAATGGCAGGCCACGGCATTGTTCTGCTTGCCATCTGCCGGAAGAGAAGCCAGTGTCTGACTTTTCGCTTCCCCATGTTAATGACACCTGGGCTGTGGAAGGCCTTGTGATGGCTCTTCTTAAGGGGGAGTCCTCTGCCTGTTTCCCCAAAGGATAATTTCATCATGATCATGTCAGGGCAGGTGGCCTTCCCTTCCCTTCGCTGTCCTGCTTCTGCTGCTTGGAAAAGGTAAGGAGGAGGGGGGAAGCTTCCCAAACGAGAGAGGCGCGTCTGCACAGGGGGAAGGCGGACCGCGTGCAGCCCTGCGCGGCTCGGGCCGGGGCTTGTTGACTCGCAAGTAAGCCCTTCTGAACAGAGCGGGGCTTGCTCTCTAGTGGTGGTAGGAGCGCCCAGGACTCCCGCCGGCCGCTTTGCAGCGACGACCACGTGTGCCGCGCTCTGATTCGCTTCTCTAGAAACGAGCGGACCCCGTTCCACAAAGCAGCTTTTTACACCAAAGTAAGCCCAGTGCGGAGCTCACTGCCCGAGCAAACGTGCCTTCCTCGGCCAGCAAAGCGCGTTTTCCAGTGCATGGGATGCCCGCCAAGTTCTCAAAGTGCAGTTCCGATCTGTTTTTGCAGGCGTAAACGTACACTCTGCTTGCCATCCGCCGCCGCCGGGGTGTGTGTGATTGGAAGGATTACTACCTCACACACCCCAATAGCTATCTCTCCTCAGTCGCGCGGCAGCTGGAATGTGAAGGATTTTGGTTACAACACGGAGGTTTGCAGGGGGTGGGGGGTGGAAGGACTACTGGCTCACACCCCCACCCAGCAGCCATCCCCTCAGCATTGGGATTTTCAAAAATATTTTCTAATTTTTTTTTAGCATTGTCATTGTCTGTAGAAAATGTAGATGTCTGCATCCTATGATTAGATTTGTTATTTCAAATGAATAGGTTAACTCCAATCTCTCTCACCTCTGCAGTCCCCAGCCACATGCATCTCACTTATATACCCATTTTCTCTCTGGCCTTCTCCCTGCCCCCGCCCTTCTTCAACTGCTCCCTCAGCTTAACATCCTTTCCTAGGCCTGTCAATTCCCTTGTTGCCTACCCCGGCTCCTGCCTAATTTTGCTTTTTCTATGCCTCTTTACCTAGCTCCTTCTGCAAGATCTGAGCAGCTTATAGAGACTTTCTCTCTCTCCCTCAAGCCAAACCTACCTATCCTCTTTCCATTTCTTTCTTTTTTAGCTTTTTCTCTTTCTCTCCCTCTCTCCCTTCAAGCCTGCTCCATCCTCTTTTCCTTTTTCCATCCCTCTGTCTGTCTGTCTGTCTCTCTCTCTCTCTCTCTCTCTCTCAAGCTAAGCCTGCCCAATTCTCTTCCTCAAGCCAAGCCTGCCCTATTCTTTCCCTCTTTCTTTCCCCATCTCACTTCTCTCTTTCCTTCTTATAAAAGCCTGTGTGGTGAAGGATCAAAGTATAAGAGAAAAACTTCTCTAATTTGTTTCCTTAGAAGTGCTCCGTGTGATGATTTGGCAGAGGGGAAAGAAAGAACAATGCATTTTATTATTATATATTTTGTACAGATTGTATTGTATTTATTTTATTAGAATTTTTAATTCAATTTATTTTATTTTAATTAAAATAATTAAAATAATCCATAAGCCAAGTCACGGTCAGTTTTGGCCCACCAGATCATTTGAGTTGTGCACGCCTGTAGTATAGTACTAATAGATAAACTTGAAACCCCTTTACTAACTGCTGGTCTGGGAAACTGCACATGAAGAATGTAGCGGTCCTTGAACCTCCGCACGAAGAATTTAGCGGTCCTTGACTCCAAAAAGGTTGAGAAACACTGCCCTAGACCAGTGGTTCCCAAACTGGGAACCTACAGATGTTGCTGAACTACAGCAACCATCATCCCCAGCCACAATAAATTGTAGCTGGGGCTGATGGGAGTTGTAGTTCAGTGATATCTAGAGGCTCCCAGTTTGAGAACCACTGCCCTAGACCCACCCTTACCTTTAAATTTTTGTAATGTACTCATCTAATCAGCAGTTCCCAACACTCCATCTCTATGTACGTCCTTTCTTCCCACAATAATTCTGTCATCGTCTTCATGCTAGTTCTTGGAAGATTTATAGTAAGTATACTTTATTTCTTATGTATCCCCTTCCCTGTATTGCCTGGTGACTGGAACCTCTACTAACATCCCACAGGGACCACGGATATGTCAAGCACATTGCTTGACATACCTTGCTTCCCTAATCAGAAGTCATACATTTTGATAACTATTCAAAAAGCAGTGAGCTCAAATTCTTGAAGGCTAGGCAAAACATTAGAAGCCATCATTAAAGCCAGCGTGGTGTAGTGGTTAGAGTGCTGGACTAGGACCGGGGAGACCCAGGTTCAAATCCCCATTCAGCCATGAAACTAGCTGGGTGACTCTGGGCCAGTCACTTCTCTCTCAACCTAACCTACTTCACAGGGTTGTTGTGAAAGAGAAACTCAAGTATGTAGCACAACGCTTTGGGCTCCTTGGAGGAAGACCGGGATATAAATGTAAATAATAATGATGATGATAATAATAATAATAATAATAACAACAACAACAACAATAATAATGAAGTATGGTGCCATGCAAATTGAAGAAACAACAAGAAGTAGCTAGAGAGCAGCAAAATCTCTCTCTCCCTTCCCTCGCACGCACACACACACACACACACACTCATTCCTTCAAGCAACTGCATGCTATCACACATTCCAGGACATCCTTTGATAACATGACTATTAATTTTCTTATACTGGCTTGCTGGTCAGCTACCAAAACCAATGACTAGAGTCCAAAATGTCTGGAGTGCAAGTTTAGATTAGCAAATCCCCTCCTCCTGGTCCTCCACTAACACCTTTTCTAAGGAGAAAAGCAACTTGCTATCTAACTAAATAAGTATGCCCAAACTGAAAATACATACTTCATGAAATAATCTTTGCTTGAATACACAGAAAACAACAACAGCAGGATCATCTCTATATGCACACACACAGAACACTTGAAACTCACACTACCAAGTTGGATACAAACACTCACCTCATACTTTCTATAGTTTACTAATAAGGCTAGCAGGACAACAGCTTCATAACCATGTTCCCTGCGACTGGGAAGATTGGAAAGAATCTAAAACCAAGAGAAGGAACCGATTAGATAAACTAAAACACTGTTTAGAAGAGCAGTTCCAAGCAGAACAAAATGTAGACAAGCTGATCTCCAAAGAAGCTAGTAGAGAATATAAATAGATTTAAACCTTAGACTACCAAAATGAACCTATTCAAATCCCATATATACAAAGAACAAGGGACATAATTTCCTCCATCCTAGGAAAGTATAATCATATGACATGTACACTGTAACGTACAGTGATCATAACTTACTATTTTGCAAGCTCAATGCTTACCTTGAAAAGTACATTTGAGAGGAATTAACAGTTGGATATGGACTCAGGTTAACCTAAAAATAGGAACGTGTTGCTTAAAACTACTCTAGACAATTAGGCTCACATTGCTGTGTGGCTCCTTTTATAGCAAATTCATAAGTGACTTGGATAAAAAGCTCTTCAAATCTAAGCAGCAACTAAACCAAATACAAAACAAAAATATTAAGGCAAGAGAGTAATTAATATGTAAACCTATGATGAATGCTAGATGGCATTTTAAATTACCATCAAGAAAACTCAACGATTTATTAACTGCCTAATCAGAAATCAGAGTGGGGGTGGAACGGGGGGACCTTACCTGCAAAATAGCTTCAAAGATGCTGTTGATCATCACATACTCCAGAATTGTGTTCTGGCTGATGTTATCTGTCACCTGGATGGGACCAAAAGGCGTTTTTGGAACCCTCTCAGAACAACAACAAAATTCAATGTAATGTTATCCATGCAAAAGAGACCATTGCCTCACCACGTTTATGGGTTTCTGCATTATCCGATACATCAGGAAAGAAATAATTAACTAATCCATGTACTCTGGACAATCACCTCAGTTATGCCATTTACTGAAATCCCCACCACCACCTTCTACATAAACCCTTCTTTGTGAGCTGCTTTTTACTGTAATTTACTTGCCCTAAGGTTATTGATTTTTAGCATATTAATTTAATGTTGTCATCTGCATCATTTCCTTTCAATTATTTGGTGTTCAGGTATACTCAGTGCTTATGGGAGCTTTCTAAACAAGCTTCTTTGGCGGCAATGAGATTGATACTTCAGCACTGGAAATCTCACCATTCTCCTCCTATTGAACAGTGGGGATAAATGAAATGCTGAAGCTCATTGTACTAGAAAAGACTTACAAAGGAGAAATCCAAGAGTCATTCTAACAAACAGCTTTAAAAGGACCAACAAAATAAAATAAAATCTTAAGCAAGCTTTCAAAAACTCCATAAGAGAAATTCATTACACTTTTGAGCAGCTCCTGTATATTTCAATGCCGAAACACACTGTGTTCTTTCATTATTTTTGTACTGACCTATTTCTCAGCCCTTTTCTCCCTCTTTGCCTTCCTATTGACTTGCCTTTCATTTTACCACTTTCCTCTTCTTTGCAAGAATGCATTAGTTCTTGAGGAAAGTTGTGGATTGAGATGAGTGAGTTATTTTACAAGTATTTACATTATATAACTAATAAAGAAAGTCAATGCAAATTTGCCAAAAAGATAAAACAAATTCTCAATGCTCCCAAGTAAATAGAGAAAAAACACAAAAACATTTGTGTTAATGTATCCCCACCCTAAAAACATTAAGGTCACCAAACTCACTTCTATTAAAGAGTTCTGCTAGGCAATCGGAGAAAAAGGTCTATACATTAAAGCATATTCAGGATCACTGAATGGAAAACAGTTTCTTGTTAGTGTACCTACCACAATAATGATATCTGAAATTATTACTTTCTAAATTACAGCCTACACACACACACACACACACACAGAGAGAGAGATTAGCTGGAATTGAAAGTGCCCTCTTCATTAGTGATTAAGTACACAATGTATACTTTAAAGAAGCCTTGTTTTCCAAGTCTAGATATTTTATTTTTTAACGAGTTAGGCTTTTTTTGTGTCTGTTACTTACAGTCACCAAACAGAGTAGTAGCTTCAGGCACAGACTCTTGAGGCTTTCGGAGCCTTCTGCACAAAGCAGAGTGTCCAAACTCTCCATCAGATTCTAGAGAAA
Organism: Hemicordylus capensis; assembly: GCF_027244095.1. Classification (NCBI taxonomy): domain Eukaryota; kingdom Metazoa; phylum Chordata; class Lepidosauria; order Squamata; family Cordylidae; genus Hemicordylus; species Hemicordylus capensis. Next base: position 286,579,410 of record NC_069659.1, read on the forward strand.
AGAACAGTTACTATGATCCATTACACAACCAAATTACATAAAGTCCAGAGCGCTGCTGCTATGCCAAACCACTGCATTCATACAATGCATATACATTTTTATTCCCCAAGAATGTTAGTTCTGTTTAGGGGGGAGGCAGAATTGGTATGACCAGATGGTTTCATACAGAAGTCTGAATTTATACAGCCAGTGTCTGAGGGATTTTGGACAAAGCCCCTTTGTACTGGTTATGCTGTAATCATCAACAAGGGGCAATTAAGTAAGTATAATCTTACAGATTTAAGTATACTCAAGTGAAAATTCAGGTCCGAGTCAGGTCCACACATCGTAACCAAGAAATCGATTTATCAGTTCACCAAGTTGTAAGGATTTAGAATTAAGAATTGTTTGGTCCAGTCTGAGGTCGAAATACGTTAAACTAATCTATTTTTTATTCTGTTCTCACAGGAAAAATCGTTCCAAGGAACTCCGTGTCCAAGGTACCGACACAATGGTGGTCAGAAAGGAACTAAGGGGGAAACGCTAGCCTGCCCAAACTGAAAAGATGCACCACATGCAAGGGCAGAGCTAAGCACTTCGAGGAGCTAATCAATTCTGCCCAAATGGTCCCACGCGAGCACAGAACCCATTCCTATGACTGCAACGGATCACTACCAGATAATTGGTTACAGGTGAGCAACCTGTTTTTCTTCAACAGGCAGAAAATGGAACTCCAAACAAGTATGGTGCATTTAGTTCTGCAAGTTTTAACAGATCACCTGTACTGGAGAGAGAAGCATTACTTTGGCCAGGAGAACCCTACTATCAGTTTAACATGTTTCTATTCTTGCACTTTAGCTAAAGTCCATAGTCTTACTGTAAAAATATATGTCATAGTTAACAACTGTGGTAACAGACACTGTTTCCTGTCTGTTACCAGTATTCAGGGGAACAAGCAGTCAGCAGAGTGAAAACAAAACTGTGAAGATGCATCCTGATATCGTCTACATTTAACATGCAACTGTCAACACTTTGAACTGACCCTTGAATACTATGGGTGAGACTGCATCTGATAAGTTTAACGAGTTGTCATATTTCTTCCAAATACACACTGCTGCTTCACAGTATAATCTAGCAAGTCCTCACCTTCATGCACACTTCAGCTTTGTCAAAGCCCATCAGCATGTTGATGATGTCAAAGCCAGATGTGGATTTGTTTTTCTGATGAACCCCACGGATCAGGGCACATAGTGTCTGTGATGGTGGGCAAAGAACATAAATTGAGAGACAAAGCTTCCAATGCACAAAGAACCCATCATTATGTCCCAGAAGGTTGAAGTCACACTTCTAAGGGGCTTTCATCTTTGATGACTAGAACACAGCAATCTACACACCATACAAGCCACACCGCGTGATCCTTTTAAAAACAAAAGCAGTGGATAGGTATCTTAATCAAAATAAAACCACAAAGCAATATCCAGATAAATCCCATTAAAATTAATGGGACATAAGTTACTCATGGCAAGCTTGTCTCATTTGATTTCACTGGTGCTTAGTCATGACTAGTATGCTTGCTGCTAATTGTCTTTTTTCTCATTCATTACAGGCTGCATTGCTAGTATGTTTGGCTTTTGTCTTCGCTTGCACAGAACCATTCTCAATAGATCTTAATCAGTCTGACAGTATGGGCACTCACAAAGAAGAGAGGGGTTTTTTTTCCCATTGCCTGAATGTTACAGAGCCTCAACAGGGGATACCTAGTTCAGCACACTGAACCACCATGTATTTTGGTAGATCTGAACAGAAAGTGGACTCTTCCCCTCATCAGGGCTCACTGATTAACTCCCCTTGAGCTAAATGTAGCTCAAGGCCTGCCATGTGTTATAGAGACCCCAAGTACAGCACCTGTAGTGCATTGACAACTCTGATGGGATGCTCTTCTCCCAGGGCCCGGATACAGCGCTGGAACAAACAGTTGATGTTATCTTTTATCTTCATTAACTCTTCACCATCTAGAGATTCCAGCTTCCCTTCCAAGTACTCGAGGTTCACCTGTCAGACAAAGTGAAGAAAAAATCCACTAAGGATATAACTAAAGTTGTGCCGTCGAGTCGGTGTCAACTCCTGGCGACCACAAAGCCCTGTGGTTTTCTTTGGTACAATACAGGAGGGGTTTATCATTGCCATCTCCCACGCAGTATGAGATGATGCCTTTCAGCATCTTCCTATATCACTGCTGCCCGATATAGGTGTTTCCCATAGTCTGGGAAACATACCAACGGGGATTCAAACCAGCAACCTCTTGCTCCCTAGACAAGTTACTTCCCCACTGCGCCATTAGGTGGCTAAGGACATAACTAGAGAGAGGAAATTAGCTACATGGGAGAGTAAACATGAGAAGATGTTAAGAGAAAAGCATAGTTTCAAACTTTGGTATTACCTTCATGAGGAAAAGCTCCTCCCAAAACCGTGGGTTGCATTTACTGGGATCTTCTGTCTGAAAAAGAATGGAATTCCTGTTAAAACGAACATTGTGGATACCAAATATGATTGTCATCACAGTAATATTGTAAACATTCTATGTCCAGGGAAAAAGGCAACTGGATGCAAAGATGGCTTCAAGGTATACCATTTTCTCATCAACAGTGGAACATAGGGAGCTGCCATATACTGAGTCAGACCATTGGTCTATCTAGCTCAGTATTGTCTTCACAGACTGGCAGCGGCTTCTCCAAGGTTGCAGGCTGGAATCTCTCTAAGCCCTAACTTGGAGAAGCCAAGGAGGGATCTTGGAACCTTCTGCTCTTCCCAGAGCAGCTCCATCCCGAGGGGAATATCTTACAGTGCTCACACTTCTAGTCTCCCTTTCATATGCAACCTGGGCAGACCCTGCTTAGCTATGGGGACAAGTCATGCTTGCTACCACAAGACCAGCTCTCCCCTCAAGCTGCAGTGACAACTCTAAAACAGGAAGTCTACTTATCTTCAAAGCAGGCTAGTAAAAATACTGCCAGAGCATTTCATGAGGAAAGATTCAGTGATCTCTCCTACACATTCTTAAACAGGTATTTTGAAGCTTATAAACCCTGCTAACTTGGCAGAGAGGCACCTTTTAACGTGGTGATTCTCTTTATTTAGCAGGGGCAGAGTAACTGGCCCTATCCACTCCCAGCACAGTACCTCTAGTGACTGTTGCTGCTGTCTATCTGACATTTCTTTTTAGATTGTGAGCCCTCTGGGGACAGGGATCCATCTTATTTATTTACTATTTCTCTGTGTAAACCGCCCTGAGCCATTTTTGGAAGGGTGGTATAGAAATCAAATTAATTAATTAATATTTCACAATATAGGTGAATCAACTGAACACAGAGCAAGACATAGTGCATCAAGAGAGGAGTAGTTCTGAACAACTCTAAAGGCAGTCTAACCTACACTTACATTTCCCTGTGGGATTTTTCAGCAAAATGGAATTCTATCTCGCAAACTAAACAAAATGCCAAAATGAAAGGAACAAAAATTCAGCCCTTACCGTGAAGATTTCATCATACATTAGCACAACTTTCTCTTTCAAGGGCTTCTTACTAGCTGAAGATTTTCGAAGCAATCCACCTTTCTTCTCAGCTTGTGCCATGGTTTAAAGCCTATGAATAAATTTTTTAAAAATCACACTCCTGAGAAGCAGTCTCAAGTTATCTTTCCATAGCCCTGACATCTTTCCAAATTATACTTAATCACAACAGGGTCATACAATATTTTCCCTACTACTACTACAAATATTTATATACCACTCTTCAACCAAAGTTTTCAAAGCTTATACCTACACAGGGGTAGAAAATAATTTGTGGGGAGGTGAGGCATAATAAAAATGCAAGTGTATATTTGAAAAATATTATTACATGTTCTCCTTTCTATACTTGGTAAAGGAATTATTTAACATATAAACTATTTATGATAGATAGGGCAGGTTATGAAAAATAAGTTATTGTTTGTTTTAAAGAATGGATGAGGAACTAAAGAAAATGGCATGGCAAGAGTCATCCAGCAAATGCGGTGGCGGTGTGTGTGGCAAAAAAGAGTTTTTGGTCTGCATACATTGCGGCTGCAGGTTCGCACTCAGCAGAGCTATCCCGGGTTGTGAGGAGTTTGATTTCTGCTCCTTTTACCTCAGATCAGTCCCCTGGGTCGTTCTGCTGTGATGCTTTTAATGGGTTTTTTTGCAAATAAGATCTCCTGTATTGGACTCCACTATTTTTGCAGGGTCTATGGAGGAAGTGTCCAGTGATCCCTCTTGCAGTATTAGATTGGATCAGTTTCAATCTATGACTCCTGCAGATGTGGGTAAGATGCTTGGGGCGGGGCGGCCTACCACCTGTTCTCTGGATCCTTGCCCGACTTGGCTGTTTCTATCTAGCAGGGAGATTGTTGGAGATGGCCTAGGTAATATCATAAATGCATCACTGAGGGAGGATAGGGTGCCCCCTTGTTTGGAGGAGGCATTGGTTAGACCACTCCTAAAGAAGCATTCTCTGGATCCCTTAGTGATGGACAGTTACAGGCCAATCTCCAATCTCCCTTGGTTAGGCAAGTTGATTGAGTGGGTGGTGGCTGACCAGCTACAGACAGTCTTGGAGGAAACTGATTATCTAGACTCATTTCAAACTGGCTTTAGAGCTGGCTATGGGGTTGAGACAGCTTTAGTTGGCCTGATGAATAACCTTCACCAAGGAATCGACAGAGGGAGTGTGACTCTGCTGGTTCTTCTGGATCTCTTGGTGGCATTCAATACCATTGACCATGGTATCCTTCTAGATCACCTGGGGGAGTTGGGGATAGGGGGCACTGCTTTGCAGTGATTCCACTCCTATCTCTCGGGTAGATTCCAGATGGTGGAGCTTGGTCACAGTTGCTCCTCAAAATGGGAGCTGTTATATGGAGTTCCCCAGGGCTCCATTCAGACACCAATGCTTTTCAATATCTACATGAAACTGCTGGGTGAGGTCATCAGGAGATTTGGTGCTAGGTGTTATCAGTATGCTGATAACACCCAAATCTACTTCTCCTTTTCATCTTCAGGAAATGGCACTCATTCTCTAAATGCCTGCCTACAGGCAGTAATGGGCTGGATGAGGGATAACAGATTGAAGCTGAATCCAAGCAAGAAGGAGGTGCTCATTGTGGGGACTCAGAATTTGAGGGAGGAGTTAGATCTTCCTGTGCTGGATGGGGTTACACTCCCCCAGAAGGAGCAGGTGCGCAGCTTGGGAGTACTCCTAGACCCAGGCCTCAGCCTTTTATCTCAGGTGGAGGCCACGGCCAGGAGTGCTTTCTATCAGCTTTGGCTGATTCAACAGCTGTGCCCATTCCTTGAAGATAACCTCAAAATGCATCAGCTGGTAATCAGGTGCATCAGCTGGTAACCTCCCAGCTCGACTACTGCAATGCACTCTACGTGGGGCTGCATTTGTACGTAGTCCGGAAACTTCAGTTAGTTCAGAATGCGGTAGCCAGATTGTTCTCTGGGGTAACCCGGAGAGACCATATTATGCCTATTTTGAAACAGTTACACTGGCTATGAATATGTTTCCGGGCAAAATACAAAGTGCTGGTTATTACTTTTAAAGCCCTGAATGGCTTAGGTCCGAGTTGGCAGGTTTGGCTTTTTTTAAGCCAAACTTTGGCTTACGGCCCATTTGACCCACGAGTATACCCCTTGGGTTTTGGCAACCTAGCTGCACGTTAAGGTCATCTGAGGCGGGCCTTCTCTGCAGCTGCTGTTGGGCTGTGGAATGCACTCCCAACAGAAATTCGTAATTTGAGATCATTACTGTCCTTCAGGAGAGCCTTTAAAACCTATCTGTTTGGCCTGGCCTTCCAGAGTTTTAAATGACTGAGAAATTGTTTTAAATTGTTTTAATTGCTGACCCAATTTCCAGGGTTTTTTAGCTGTTTAATTGGTTTTATTGTGTTTTAATAGTTTTAATTGTTTTTATCGTGCTGTAAACCGCCCTGAGCCATTTTGGAAGGGCGGTATATAAATCTAGTAAATAAATAAATAAAATACATGACCAAACTAAAATTCATACTTGGCTACAGTGTTTCCGCTAACAGGGATTCCCAGAGGTTGTTCACTACAACTCCCAGCATTCCCAGCTACAATGGCCTTTGGCTGGGGATTCTGGAAGTTGTAGCCAACAACACCTGGGGATTTCTGTTAGACTAGGGAATACTGCGTGGATATGCCATGTGTTGCTCACTCTGCCTTACTTCTTAAGGGCCACATGCAGGAAATATCAATATGGAACATAAAGAATCATCATTATGAATACTAGGGCCAGACCACAGTGCTGCCAGTTCAGAAATCCTGCAACATGAAGCTGGCTGCTTCATACATACCCTGTATATGCAAAATATTGTATGTTTTTTACCACTGTCAATATCATACAGATACATGCTTTAGGGAGCTGAGGTTGACCATGGCTCCCCACTACATATACACATAGTGGTACACACACACACACACACACACACACACACACACCTTTTTCACTATGTAACACATGAAGTGGTTCTAAGGTACACCTTAACAGGAGATTATTCTTTCTCTAGCAAAGAGAGTTGACTTTATTTTTGTATAGAGGAAGTACAAAACCAGTTTCACATCCCCACGGCCTATGTTCAATCAACAAAATTCCCCTTCCTGTAATCTCTATGCCAGCCTCCCCATGCTGAGAGCAGTAGGTCTAAAGCAACAAGCAAAGTGTCTGTGCTGGGTAATCAGGATAAAGCAGAAACAACTGCTTGTGGCAGCTCTATTCAGGTACAGTAGGCTGGTTCTCATAATCATTTATTGGGTAGGAGAAGCCTCCTACCCAGCTCAAAAGCTGTGTGCACTCATTTTCGATTGCCTGCGAGTAAAAAGTAAAGTATGGGGGAAGCAATTGTCTGATAAGCAGCAACTGGGTCAGAGGGTTCCATTCTACCTAGCAGCTGTACCCAGTTCTTTAACAAGGTGGGACAAAAAGCCCTCCGGCTCAACTGCTGCTTAGCAAATGCTCACACACGCACACCCAACCTGTTTTTTACTCACAGACAACTAGAAAACAGGAGACACAGCTCCTTGACAGAACCTCCCTGGGTCAGCCTCCACACCTGATGACTCCAAATCATAGGAGCCTGATATGTCTGCAGAAGATGAAGCCCCATCTGAGGAACCTCTGATAATTACCTCCAGTCTCTCAAGATCAAGAACCCCTACTGAAGCTTCCCTTCCTGAACCACCACAGGAACTGTGCCTCAACACCCTTCCAGAAGTTCCCAAGAATAACATTCTTACCCCAGCAAAGGTGCCAGGAACACCAGAACCATCTACATCCACAGCCCCAATACTTCCTCTAAAGGACATAGGTAACACTTCAACCCCACAAGAACCACCAGATGCAGAGCATCCCCAAGAGTAGACCTCAACTCCCAGATATCCCAAGGGAGTTTTCTCTAAGCCCCCAAACTCAGAGGTGCCACCGGGCTCAAGAAACACTACAGAATAAGCAGGAGAGCATGCTGCTTGCTGCCAGCCACCTAAGTCCAGTGGACCTCCTCAAGAGGAGAAGTAAAGCAGATACTGAAGGGTTACTCGGGAGCAAGTCTTGTTTGCAGCAGGAATGCAGGAAGGGGTGTGGCTCCACACCTATATAAACTGCTTCCTGCATCTGGAACCTTGCTAGCAACACCAGTTCATTTTGAGACCCTGCTCCAGAGCCTCCTGAGAATTACACAAGCTGCAACAGAGTATTTTGTGTTCCTGTTTGTTTCCTGTACTCCAGCTTTCCTGAAAGCCTGTTGCAGTCCTCATTTTTGGCTGCTCCAGCTCACCTGATTGTCTCTCCTTACTTCCTACAACAAGGGCCGTTCTTGACCACAACTGTTTATTAGAGAGAAATAATAGATTTCTGTGCTGCTTTATCGTAAAAATTCAAAGTGTCTTACAAAAACAAATATAAAGCCAATTAAAATATAGAAGCAGCAAGCAATAATATCATCAATGCAGAATTAAAAACATTCTGGGTCAAAGTGATCTAAAGAAGAAAGGGCTTTAGTTGTCTTTTAAAGATAGCAAGTGAGCCTTTTAGGGACTAGTACTGAAAAAGCCCTATCCCCAGGGCCACCATATGATTCTCAGGTAAAGGCAGGCCCGAGGTCAGAGGCCCAGTGGTTGATTTCAAAAGCTGAGACAGGTTGATATGCCCTTTAAAAGCTGTTAGGCAGAAGAATACTCTGCCTCATGCCCTTTTTTAGAAGTTTTCAAACAGAGGCTGGACAGCCATATCTCATGAATGCTGCACTCAACAGGGGGTTGGATTAGAATATCTCCAAGGTCCCTTCCAGTGTTCCCTCTAAGGTGTGTGCATGTGTGTGCGCTCACAAGATTTTTGACATCTGCTCAGTTAATTTTAGATCCCACTCAGGTTAAATCAGGAAGGCCACACTCTGAATGCATGTGAGCACACTGTGCCTTGATACTGCCGCTCAGAACAAAACGCATTCCGCACACAGATGGAAAAATTAGAGAGAAAAGTGGTCCCTTTCAACGCCAATATTCCATGAGTAGCTACCCCACTAATGTAACTTGGCTCCAGGACTCAAAAGGCTTTATGGCCAAAACCAGCACTTTCAAATTGGGCTTGGAAACAACCTGGCAACCAATGCAACTGGAGCATAATACCACAGCCATTCCCTTCCAGGTGTATTTTCAGAGACTGGCAGATTACAGTTTCCAAACTCCAGATATTTATTTTCTGCAAACATCAGGTTTATGAAGCTTGTCTTAGAGCAGTGTATTCCTGTTATATATTTGCTTGGCTTAAGAGACTGACTGCAGGCATTTCAACTATTGCTATGTTTGCTATGTCTCCTAGGAGAGGAGAGCTTGTCTTGTGGTAGCAAGAATGTCTTGTCCCCTTAGCTAAGCAGGGTCTGCCCTGGTTACATTTGAATGGGACACTACATGTGAGCACTATAAGATATTCCCCATAGGGGATGGAGCTGCTTTGGGGAAAGCAACTAGGTTCCAAGATGCTCCCTCTCTGGCATCTCCAAGATAGGACTGAGAGAGATTCCTCCCTGCAACCTTGGAGAAGCCGCTGCCTGTCTGTAGACAATACTAAGCTAGTGGTCTGACTCGGTATATGACAGCTTCCTGTGTACCTATGAATAACAATGTCTATCTCCATATATGAGCAGATCTCCACAGCAAGCCTGTGTGATATAATTGGACTGTACTACAGTGATCCCATTTCCTACAACTTAGCTTCTCAGACTCATTGTTTTATAACTTGCTAGCCCCTTGGGACCTTCCAGTGGCTGCAACCACATCAAAATCCGCACACAAAAAACAGCTAGGTCAGCTACATGTTTTCTCTCCTGGAGAGCTTCTGATTCTTTCACTATATCATAGGAAATAAGATTTTGCTGATCAGAGAAACCAGTGGGGGGGGGAATACTTCTGAAACGATAAAAACTTATTTAGAAATGGGGAGGAGCAAAAACCTAGAAGGGCATCTTTCCTTTGCTAATAGAATCAAAAGTTGGGAACAGAAGCACAAGCCTGTACACAGTAACTCACAGTGCTCTAATTGGGTTACAGCTAATGAACAGTTTTCAGAACTGCTGAATTGACATGCCATGCTTCTGGTTCAATGTTCTTGCAAGGAACCAAAGAAAAATATCAGTATTATCCCTGTGTACATGCACTAGAAGTTCTAAGCAGCAAGTTACAGTACTTTTGTTGAAGGCCCAGAAAGGAAAAGATACCTGGCACATTTGAAAACCAAGTGCTATTAAACTACTAACAGTGAGGTAACATGATAATGCAGTTCAACCTTTCAATAAGGCTAAAACTGGGGCACAAGTTTTCCTAAGCTACAGAAAAATAGAGAGCACAAAACCTAAAAGGAAATTGCTAGATGCAACAATTAAAACTATCACTTTGTTCTTATAGCTCTGTACACTAGCGAATCTATATTACCAAGGAGGAAAAACTAGCAACAAAAATGACAAATATTCTATGTCTAGAACTTCAAGGGCTTGTTGGTCTCATGACCTTCAGAGATCACTAATACTGAATGGGGCCTTTTTCCATCCAATTTTAAAGGGCAAGTTCTTGAGAAACTACAGAAATAAATAATTCCAAAGCAGTTTGAGGTTTCCAAGAGAGTCCAGCACCTCTGCAGGTTGTGTTGTGGCTCAAGGGTGCTCAATGTCCAAGGACCCATCAAGAAGCCAAAATCAGGGTGTGGGAGGTGGATCATGGATCTCTCCCTGGAGCACCGCCCCCCCCCCCCCCCCGTCTGCAACATTCCCCAACCTATCCCCATACATACAGGTTTGATCCAGTATACAACACTCAATCCTGGAAGGAAATGACAGCAGCCTCCATTTTGTAACGATGTATCAATTGCTGAGAATTAAAAAATGTGAGTGGGATGTTGCCATCATGCCCTTCCTGTGAACACTCCTGAAGTTCTCTCTCTAGCCACTATCAATAGATATCCAAGTCAGAGTTTTATCAGTTAGAACTATATCCATCAGGTCTGACCTAGAATTATGAGCTAACACACACCTACGAAGCAATAAACTACGCAGCTGATGTACTTCACCACTATCCCATGCTGCTCTACCCAACTGCCTCCCCTGCTCCATCAAGCAAGACTTTCATTTTTGCCCCTCAGAAGAGAGGGGAGGATAGGAAAGGGAGCAATAGAGTAGCAGGGCAGAAGACACAGCAGCTACATACTCTGTCACTATTGGGTATGTCCAATTTCTCTTACTCCCTCTTACATAGCAAGCTTTTCTATAGATGACTTAAAACAGCAAATACTTGTGGCACTAAGCTCTGACAGATATGCTGAAGCAGAAGTCTTTGCTGAAAAGGGTGGCTCTGTACTTGAACTTGCATTGCAAAATGTATTTCCCATCAATCATAACTTGCAATCTCACCTATGACTCAAGCTCATTGCTTTGCATGGCCAGATCTAAAATTAGTCTACAACTAAGCAAAATTAAACCTGCAACAACCTGTACCATCCGAATGTTCTCAGTACTTCTAAAATAAATGTCATGCAAGTATTTGCACAAGTGTAACTAACTGGAACTAACTTGTACACAACAAACAAGTGGCTGTAAAGTCACTCCAAAACCATACAGTAGACAAAGAATCTTTATGTCTCATCCTACTTTTGTGTTAAAAGAGGCATTTTTGAATGCCAAATCATATCTTCCTGAGAAAGACATATTTCTGATTACCACTATTAAGTCTACCAACAAATGTGTCTGGTAAAATCTGTCTTTTAAAGAGTGTGAGTTCTTTAAATACTTTCCCTACCAAAATAACTTGTATCTTTGACCACTGTAGGTACTGCTCCAAGTTAGTATGCTCTTGTATGAAGCAACTACTACATCTGTTATGCACTCAGTTATAGAAAGTGGCGGGGAGGAAGTAAGCAATTAAGAGTTGCCCATTGATTCAAGCAACATCAATTTTGCAATGCAATAATTCCCGCCTTCTTGACCCATGATCCAATTCTCAGATTAAAACTTGCCTGACAATTACTTAAATCATTATTTGGAGCAAGTCCAAATAATTAGAGAGCACAAAGAGAAGGAGCAGGAGGCAGAAGAGTAATAGACAAAATTACTTTTAGAGAACACTGAAAGTACTGTAATCAGATTGCAACTCTATGAGACATAAGTCTTGCATGTGCATACAGGATATAATGACAATTTTTAAAAGGTCCTTTATCAGAATAGCTTACACAAGATTCCTAGGCAGTCTCCAACTCAGGCACATTAAAGGGCCCACCCCACCTAGCTTCAGGAGTAAAATGTGCCATGTGCCTTACAACAATTCTCTGGGCCATTCTCTATTACACTGAAATATCCATCAGAGTTGGGACCAAAACCTCTAATCAAGTCTTCCTGTGGCAGTGAGATCAATGTTTGTCTTAATCTGGGTCAAAATCCTTATTTAGCCATGAATGCTAGTTAGTCTTAAACCAGCTATACCTTTACAATTTAGCCCTCTATTTTTAAAATGGCAATATTAATGAATGACATGAGGAAGGGCTACAGACACAAATAATAAAAACAACTACAAGTAAGTCTATGCAAGCTTCAGAGGCACCACAGAATACCAGCCATAGAATAAGTTGCCTTTAGCTACGTGCTTAACTAAGACATATTTAAAGCAGAGATTCTCAATGTTGGGTCCCAATATGATATTGGACTTTAACTCCCATAATCCCCAACCAAAGGCCACTGCAGCTGGGGATTATGGGAGTTGAAGTCAGGGGTGTAGCTTGGTTGGAGTGGGCCCAGAGACAAGATTTTAAAATGGGTCCCCCTCACTGAAGCTCAACTCATGAAGTAAAGAAATCTTAAATGAGGCTGAATAGTGGTAACAAAAAGCATAGTAAAATTTATATATATATATGTGTGTGTGTGTGTGTGTGTGTGTGTGTGTGTGTGTGTGTATATACATACACACATATACATATATAACCTATGCCCCACAACAGATCATCATCCTAATTTTTTTAAAGGTTTTGTAAATTGTGGATAATGCAAGTCATTTAATGGCATTAGAGAAAGACATGCTGTTCTGGTAGCTCCAGGTTTTAACACTCACATCAATTTCAGAGGATGAATACAACTGAAGGAAGCCTGGGCGGGTGCGCGGCTGGGGGAGTAAGTCATGTCATTTGTCTCTGGGGGTCCCCCAAGGCAGTGGGCCCCTAGACAATTGTCTCCCCTTGCCCTATTAGAGTTACGCCCCTGGTTGAAGTCCAATAACATCTGGGGACCCAACGTTGAGAATCCCTGATCTGAAGTACTGGGTTGGTCTTACATGAATTGACATTTAGTCTGAGGGATTGTAGCTGAGTGGTAGAATACCTGCATGCAGAAGGTCCCAGGTTCAATCCCTAGCATCTCTAGGCAGGGTTGGAAAAGACTCCTGCAAGAAAACCTGAAGAGATGCTGTCAGTCAGTGCAGATAATACTGAGCTAGGTGGACCAGTGGTCTGACTCAGTGTAATTTGAACTTTATATCTGACTGTGTACAAGGGTGAGTCCCAAGAAAAATGAAAAGTTAACATTTCCTTAATAACACTTCAGTGCATAAAATACAGTAGTGATGATTAATTTGAATATGATATCAACTATGGTTTTAGAGTTTAAGCTGATCTTTCCCCAAAAAGAATAGGGCAAACAAACAAAAAGTTAGACTTTATGCCTTTGAAATGCTTTGAAATGATTTGTTTTTATTAGTCACTTTTAAAATATTGGCATCAACATTAGGCAAATTTTAATCCATTTTAGGTACCACATTGTGTGTGTGTGTGCCTGAAGATTTCAGATAGTGAAACTCAAATGTATTTTTTAAAGAAATAAAACAAATGGGCATGTGGATACTGCACCACTTTGAGAGGCCACTTGATATGATCCACATATGCAAGCTCACTCAGTTGCTTCAAACTTGGGGGGGAAATTCTATATGGAAAGCCCATCTATGCAGAAATTAGCTTACAGCACATGTATAAATCATGCAAAGTGGCTGCATGCTTATGTACCTCACCATACACATGCGAAGCCACAATTAGCTTCCCTATGTATATTCAAACAGTGAAGTACATGTGATTGCAACACAAGACATATTGTAAAGCACATAGAAGAAAAGGCCCTGCTGGGAGAGAACCAGCATGGCTTCTACAAAGGTAAATCTTGCCTCACAAACCTTTTGGAGTTCTTTGAGAGTGTCAACAAGTGTGTGGATAACGGTGATCCAGTTGACATAGTATACCTGGACTTCCAAAAAGCTTTTGACAAAGTTCCTCATCAAAGACTCCTGAGAAAACTTAGCAGTCATGGGATAAGGGGACAAGTACATATGTGGATTACTAACTGGTTGAAGGACAAGATCAAAGGGTAGGTATAAATAGAGAGTTTTCACAATGGATGGAAGTAAGAAGTGGGGGGCCCCAGGGATCTGTACTGGGTATCTGTACTGCTTTTTAATTTATTCATAAATGATCTAGAAGTCAGGGTAAGAAGCGAGGTGGCCAGATTTGCACATGATACCAAACTCTTTCAGGTAGTGAAATCCAGAACGGATTGTGAGGAGCTCCAAAAGGATCTCTCCAAACTGGGTGAGTGGGTGACAAAATGGCAAATGCAGTTCAGTGTTGCCAAGTGTAAAGTGATGCACATTGGGATGAAGAACCCCAACTTCAAGTATATGCTGATGGGATCTGAGATGTCGGTGAATGATCAGGAGAGGGATCTTGGGGTCATGGTGGACAGCTCGTTCAAAGTGTCAACTCAATGTGTGGCAGCTGTGAAAAAGGCCAATTCCATGCTAGGGATCATTAGGAAGGGAATTGAAAATAAAACTGCTAATATTATAATGCCCTTATACAATACGATGGTGCAGCCACACCTGGAGTACTGCATAAAATTCTGGTCACACATCTAAAAAAAGGACATTGTAGAACTGGAAAAGGTGTAGAAGAGGGCAACCAAGATGATCAGGGGCCTAGAACACCTTTCTTATGAGGCAAGGCAACAACACCTGGGGCTATTTAGTTTAGAAAAAAATACGACTGTGGGGAGACATGACAGAGGTCTATAAAATCATGAATGGTGTGGAGAAAGTGGATCAAGAGAAATTCTTCTCCCTCTCACATAACACTAGAACCAGGAGTCATCCCATGAAATTGATTGCCAGGAAATTTAGGACCAACCAACGAAGGTACTTTTTCACACAACGCATATATCAACTCGTGGAATTCTCTGCCACAAAATGTGGTGACAGCCAACAACCTGGATAGCTTTAAGTGGGGTTTGGATAACTCCATGGAGAAGAGGTCTATCAGTGGCTACTAGTCTGAGGGCTGTAGGCCACCTCCAGCCTCAGAGGCAGGATGCCTCTGAGTACCAGTTGCAGGGGAGTAACAGCAGGAGAGAGGGCATGCCCTCAACTCCTGCCTGTGGCTTCCAGCAGCATCTGGTGGGCCACTGTGTGAGACAGGATGCTGGACTAGATGGGCCTTGGGCCCAATTCAGCAGGGCTGTTCTTATATTCTTAAGGCAACCTATATAAGTGTTGTGTTCTGATTACAATACATAAGAGTGTTCTATGTAAATGTGTTTTAACATTTATATAAGCTCTCAGAAATCACTCTGCACATCATTGCCATTCACAAAATCACACCTTTGCAATGTATGTTAATTAATCCAGAATAACTATCATCCCTGGTTCAGTTCTACCACAATACTGATCTACACAGACTAAAAAGCTAAGTTTTTCCATAAATGTGCACCAAGTGGAGGATGGAGGAGAATCTTCACTTGAACCACACCAATGGCACCAGTCCTGAATATAGTGGTTAAAACCAGGTATAACTAATTTGCAGTAAGGGTTCTTGAGTACACACTTCATGCAAAAAGCATGTTGGGGTGGGGATTCCTCCCAACGTACATTTGGAGGCTCATGGGAACAGACTATTCCCATTTCCGGAGGCCGGGAGCCACGTGCCAATACAAAACACCTGAGCAAGGGCGGGGGGGCAAGACAGAGCCTTCACGGCCCCGATTTCAGCTCAGAGCTCTTCCATAGCCCAACAGGGGGAGAAAAATGAGAGGGCCTGGGGATGGGGGCGGCGCAGGAAAAGCGGTACCTGCCTTGCACGCCTACCTCTCCCCACCCCACCGTACCTCCACGGAGGAGCCAGAAATAATCTCTCTCTCCCCGCGTCTCAGACAAGTCTCCCTAACTAGGTGCAGGCACTCACAAGGAAGCAGCCGCCCTGCTCACGAACACCGGCGAAGATGCCCCCAACGGCAGATCCCCGCCACGAGAGCCCCCCCTCAGCTGCGCCCCAATTCACTTTCTTTCCCCCCTCGCCAGGTCTTGCTCCCCCACACATCCAAAGGTCTCTCGCTCTCTGGCCCCAGCCCGACAGGGGGAGATTCCTCCCTCGGAAGCGCGCGCTCTCTCCCCCCACCCATGACAACAACCCCCCGCCTTTCGCCAAGGGATGCAAGCAACCGAGGCCAGCCGCCCCCGCCGCAAAAGCGAGCAAATCCTCCGTTACCTGAGTGGGGCGACCGCCTCCCAACACGCATGCGTCGTGGAGACCGCCTCTGTCCCGCTCTCTTCTCAGCACGCAGGCGCGTCCTCTCGGTAGACCTGACCCTTCCTTCTGCCGACGCTGATTCCTATTGGAACGAGCCTGGTAATCGGGGCGGGGGAAGCATTCTGGCGCAGACAGTGCTGGCTCTCAGACAGATCCTCTCTCATCTACTTGGCCGGACACAAAGTTGAAGGTAGATGCAAGAACTGTAACGCTCACAGCCGTATTCAGTACAGTTAGTTCGGAGGAAGCCCTTATTAAACACAGTAGGACTCATTCCCGAATCGCATATGCTGACCGAGTGAATGGCTATCAATCTCTTGAGAGGAAGGGAGAAAAGCAGCAGTCCACCCAAAAAACTGCTGCTGACTCCTCCCCTACTGTCAGCCGGAACTGAGCTCTGACAAATAGTCCAAGCCTTCCCGCGTTCCCAGTCTTCGCAGTTCACCCGTGCGCCGTACTATTTTAACGCAGGCTTCCGCTCTTTTTCTGCAGAGCTCAGTTCTCCTGCGAGGCCGGGGCAGTGAGGTTTGATTTAAACCTCATCGAGTAGGGACGGAAGTAAACGAGCTGGCAGTTCGGGTTTGGCGCTGGGAGAAGAGCGCTGACCGCC
Source organism: Hemicordylus capensis (assembly GCF_027244095.1). Classification (NCBI taxonomy): domain Eukaryota; kingdom Metazoa; phylum Chordata; class Lepidosauria; order Squamata; family Cordylidae; genus Hemicordylus; species Hemicordylus capensis. Next base: position 286,596,186 of record NC_069659.1, read on the forward strand.
AAGGCTCCGCCCGGAAATGCAAGGCCTCGTGATTACAGTAAGCAGCTAAGAGCTGTTGCTCCTGGGCCCGGAGGCGCAAAGATCAAAACGCTCTCGCCGCCCGCATATCCACTCCCTTGCTAGGGAGGAGACGCCTGTGCCGTAGCCGCGCTTCGTCTTCCTGGGGTGTGTCAGGGTGCCTAGGACGAGCCGCTGCCTGTCCCCCGGTCGCAAGGGTATTCGGGGAAGCAAACTAATAAGGGAAAGATAGAGGGGTGGAGCCCGTGAGAGGGGAGTGGTCGCGGGGCAGGTGGTGCGGGACGTAGCCAGGGCGTAGGGTTTGGGCTCTCTGGACCCAGAGATCAGAAGCAGCAGCGGGGTTGGGGGCAACAGAGCGCCCGGCAGCTGGCGGGGCGGAGAGTGTGAGAGCCTCGCAGGACGCTAGAGCGAGGGGACGGGGCCCTTTAATAGCTGGGGGCCACGTAGGGTCGATTGCGATAATCCAGGGAGGGAAAGGCGCACCGGCATGGCGGGGAGAGCGCCAGACAGCGGGAGAAAGAAGCTTCGCTCCCGGCTAGCGGGGGAGGCAGAATAACCGCGCCGCTGCTGGCGAGGCGAGCTAGCGAGGCGCTCCACGTCTGGCCCTGCTGCGGCCCGTCTCGCCTCACACCTTCCCCCATGTGGACGGCAACCGCCGCGGACGCCCGGAGATGAAGCGAGCTGGGACGCTGCGGCAAGTTTCGGACTGGGGCGACTTCGTCCGCGGCCATTGCCTACGCGAGCAGCTGGAGCAGCGCCGCCCGGGCGAAGCGCCCAGCCGCATCCTAGTCAGCCCGGACAGACAACATCTCCTCCTGCTGTGGAACCAGCCGGCTTCCCAGGCTCGGGTCGTGGCCTTCCAGCGCCTGGGCGTCGACGGGGGCGATCTGGAGAGGAGTTGGCAGCCTCCTCAGCCTCCCGTGGTGGGGTTGCTGTTCCTGGAAAGCCCCGCCACCGCGGTCTCCTGGGTGCTGACGATCATCTGGGAGCAAGGCAGGACGGAACTCTGGCGCTTCGTGCCTGCCGTCGGGTGGCGCTTGCTGCAGAGCCTGGAGCTGTGCCACGGAGCCCGTGCCCGGATTGTCTCCATCTGCAGCTGGGGTAGCCGCCTCGTGTGGTGCGAGGAGAGGCCCCCCTCGGATGCCCACCTGACCCCTGAGCGGAGAGCCTTTGGGTACTGTATCTGCACCAGAAGCCTTCAGATTGGGGAGCAGGGAGCCCAGCTGAGCCCCCTGAAGATCATTTTGCACAACAGCCCTCTTTACCAAGTGCTGGCCTCGCCTTCTGGCATCTTCCTGGTGCCCACTCCAGCCACGCTCTCTGGCGTGGCCAAGTTTGTCCTCATCTGGCAACCTGGAAATGCTGACATTGCCATTGCGGCTCCTTCCAGAGGCTGTATTTGTACTAAAGCCTTTCACCCTGGCAGTGAAGTGGACTTCAAGAAGTTGGTGTTGGGCTATGTGGGGCTCCTGGCATCCATGGAAACTCTGGATATTCATAGCTGTGCTGTCGCCAGCTGCAAAGGACTCCTCCTGGTTACCAGAGCAGGTGCTGTAGACATGGTTCAACCTAACGGGGTGTGGAGACCCATCTTCGACTTGGAGAGGAGTGCCTTGTCCCCAGGGGAACTGGTCCAGTTGAAGCTATTTGGGGATACCCTTGCCTGTTTGATGAGAGGGGTTCTCTATCTTGTGGACATAAACAGTAGACAGTTGATAGAAAAGAAGACCCTGAGCACCGAAGAAGTGCTTTTCTTGGACTTCAGCACGGAGGAGCAGGAGGAACTGCAGCTTTTTGCTCCAAATGGCATTTACAGCCTTGACTTCTCTAGTGCTGACAAAGACAGTGAGCCTGAGCCTGCCCTGGTGGAGATGGTCTTTGAAGAGGCCTGCAAGTACTATCAGCGGCGGAGCCTCAGCAGCTCTCAGCTCACTGTGGAGAAACTGAAGAAAGGGGGCATGTTTCAGGCACCCATTGCCCTTTCCTCCATCCTGTGCCATAGCCTTGCTTCAAAGACAAAGAAGACCAGGGCCCTCCCAGAGCCTTATGCCAAGCTCTTCAGCACAATGCAGCTGGAATTGCAGAGCTACCAGAACCTGGAACTCCTCAAGTCTTGTGTGGTCGGGGCCTCGGAAAGTGAGGTGGAGAGCTATGGCGAAGAGCTGGTGGAACAAGAGCTCAGCCGCCTTCTGCACTTGGACCTAAACAGGGAGAACCTGGCTTACTTGAATGCCATCTTCAGCTCCTTCCCTGAGGCGTCCTGGAAGGCCATTCAGAATCACCTGCAGCTACAACAGAATGGTGATGGCCTCCTGGTAGCTAGAGCCACTCCAGACGTATGGAAGAAAATTCTGGGGGGACCAATGTCCAGCCTCTGTAAGCAAGAGGAGGTGGCTCTAAATGGGGTGGTCCCCCTCTTTGAACTTATCTGTCTCTCTCTTCACCAGTTCAAGCCTAAATGGCTGCCTCAGTTTGTGGAACTCTCCCAACAGTACATAGGCGCCTCCTGGACTTACAGCAGTAAGGAGGGCCCCGAGGGCGGTGTGCCTCTCTACAAAAGAGCACTGGCTGTGCTGATGAGGAAGAGCAGCCGCTCTGTGGTGGATGGGGAAATGGAGATTGAACTCCTGCTATGTAGCCAGCGACCCAAAGCCATCTTGCAGGCTATGGGTCTCCTTGTCCGACATGGGAGGTGGAAGCGTGTAATGGAGGCAGCAGAAAAGTTCTCCATGCTAAGCCCTTTGCTGAACAAGGAGATTTTTATCATCCTCTTAGGAGAGTTTGCCCGACACCGAGCATTGGACCCCTACTTGGACATGTTGTGGAAGCTCTGCCCAGCAGACTTGAGTGCTTTTGATGCCCTCGGTGTAATTCAGCAACACTTAGACCCAACAGAACTTGATCCCCTTCCCTTTCATCCAGATCGAGCATCTCTGCTTACTGTTGGCCAGCTCAAGCCACTGTTACAGAGACTGGCACAGTGCCCATCTGGTCAGGATGAAATCTATGGTGATGTGTTACAGGGGCCAGTCTTCCCCCCACCAACTCCACCTAGGCACCAGCGAGTGGCTCCAAAGGCTGCATCTCAGGAAGGGCCAGACCTTTTGCAGAACCACACCTAGCACATATGGTTTGAGGTGGTGAGAGTATAGAACAAGATGCAAGCTCAGAGATTGGGGGTGGGTAGGCAAAAGGCATCTAAAGCCATTGGTCCTGGTTGAGGCAGGATCTTCGGCCTGTGTTTCCCCACTTAACAGTATCGTCAAATGGCCCCTGCCAAAATGGGAAGCAAATCTCCAGCAGTTTTGGACTACTCATGGCTTTATTTGGACGAGTGCAGAGCCTGGAGCAGAAGTTAGAGGTTTCTGGTGCCTTAAGAGCAAATAGTTGCATAGAAGAGAGCTATATTGTTGCCCAAATTCTGAGGCTCTCTGAATTACTATTTTATGAATAATGCTGGTGGCTGGGGTGTTTAATCTTCCCCTGCATCTTGGTAAAACTGTCAGTCCACATCACTAATATCTGTATGTGAGCTTAGTGTTTTTGGGAAACTGCCTTGCTTTGACCTTGAAGATATGCTTTTAAGCTTCTGTCATGATGCTGTTTGTAATATCTACTGCCTTGGGTATAAATATGCCAGCTTGTGGGCTGCTAGGTTTCACTGGTCAGTATATTTCCTCCTGAAACTACCACAATGAGAGCATGTGAACTGCCTGTTTCTGTCTAGAGATTAATGCTTCAGGTGCAGCACAAGCAGTGTGTGAGCATGCAATATTTACATATAGCTGGGGAAGCCCCCACTATTTCCATTGCATATGAATGGAAATACATACACACCTTTGTCCCCTTTAGTGGCCTTATCTTTTGTGTTGAAAAAGTGGAAGGAATTGCCAGTTGAGGAGGTTCTGCGGTTACTGGAGTTGGCTGTGCCTTCTGTATTGACCAGAGCAGTGTAACTAATGTCTAGTGACTGATGCTTGGACCTTCAAAGACTTAAGGAATAAGCAAATGCTTCTCTGAGGCCGAGGAAGAATGATGCAGCTTGGAATAAGGCAGTAATATAGTCAGCCCTTGATGCTTGTCAATATCTTACACTCCTCTATCAGTCAGTACCACAGGGGATGACCCTTCTAACCTGCATCCATGCATGAACTTAGCAAGGGTTTCATTACTGTGGACATCTCCTGTGGATGGGAATGAAAGAAATGGGATTTAGCTCTTCCAGAAAAGAGAACATTTTTATAAACCTTGTAGGATTCCTGGAATCATTTTAAAATGCAAAGTTTATTACTTGCAGAGTTGGGATATAGCTTATTGAACAAGCAGGTCGCTGTGCACTTCCTGTCTGTCAAAAAAAAAAGAAAGGGCCTAGCTGCTGCCCCATAGCCAGTTTATGGGATAGAGGTGGAGCAAGACAGTGGAAGGCTTGCTACTCGCAGGGCTGTCTGGATTTTTCAGGAAGACCTGGTCATGCTTCTGTTGTCTGTACACTCCACTTCTTTCCTCACTTTCAGGCTTGCTGACTGCTGGGTAACTGTTTAGCAGAGAATGGTCACTGGTCAGACAAGGCCCTGCCCTTGCTTTCCAAGTAAACAGCATATACTCTGGCAAGGTTCAGGCCTTCTGCAATACCTTAGTTGTCGGAATATATTGTGGGCTGAGCAAATACTTTTCTTTGTTGTTGTGGGCTGTCCCTTTTTAGGGGGTTAGCGAGATAGAGGAGTTGCATCACACATGGACAACTCTGGATCACCCTCCACTCCCCCGGAGAGAGGATATGGCAACACTCAGTACAAGAGGCAGGAAGTATGTTATTGTGGAGGTTTGAACTGCCTTCTCAGGCATTAGGCAAAAGGGTACAAGAGCAGGACTCGTCTCAAACCCAGTCAGCCCACACTTCATAATTATGCTGCTCACAGGCTCTCTGCATATTCTCAGAAAACTCACATTTCCTCAGCCTAGAGCCAGTGTTTTAATTACTTTTAAGAGTAAGAAGAGATAGCTTCTTTCCTTTCCTGCTTCAAAGTTTGGAGAGGAGGGTGTAGATAGGTTGCAAAAGTTTCTATTGGGACCAAGCTTTCTCTGCCCAAACTATACACAAGCCTTTTCCCTCCCCCTTCTGCACAAATAATGGGACTTTGACACTGCAGGGCATCAATGTTTAAATTATTTTTCTGATGTTACTGTTGTAATGGGGCCTCCAAGGCAAGGAGAGAGAAATTACCTGTATGACATCCTTGAATAATCTGTGCTCAGCTTTCCCCAAGTAACTTGGCAGAGAAAAAGGAGTGTTTTATGCTAATCTTGACAAACAAGTTTATTGTTTTTAATACAATCCCTGGTTTCTGAAGTCATTCTGTGGCCTGTGTGCAGTATTAAAAGATGAACAACCTGAAAGAGATGTCTGTCCTTGGCTGTGAAGTACCTGGCTTAGAAATTATGGGCACCCAGCTGTGTGTTTTTCCCCCCTTTGAGCTGTTGAACCAGATTGGATGCCACTTGTTAATGAGGAACAATTGCAGCAGATAAATTGTTCCTTGGCCCAGGAAAGTCCCTCCAGTAAGAAAACAAATGATTGCTGGGAAGGGGATCTGCAGCTAGTGAGCTGCTGTGCTAGCAATCAATGCACCTTTTGTCTGCTGAGTCACATTCACAGCACAAGAGCTCTGCTGGCAGCTGTCCAGCTTCTCCTGTGGAAATAGTATGGAGTCACTGTCCACTCTAGGTTCCCTGACTGGGGCTTCCAGCAAAGGGGAGATTAAAAGTGCCAAATCAAGCAGAAAAGAGGTAGAGAGAAGTGATGGAACTATACAATCAAGGAAGGGAAAGAGGCAGAAATAACAGGTGAGTGTTGGCACAAAAATAGGTATAAAAACTAGCCTGAATAAGTCTTTCCTCATGGTATGAACTCACACATATAGCAAGACACTCATTTGGTTTGGAGATGGATCTTTACTAAATTTACAAGTAGCAGTGGATGATGATGATGATGATGATTGATCTGATGCTTCAGAAACTACTCTTTCCCACTGGGTGCTGTAGCTTTTTATCTGTACACCTCGAAGAGCAGGAGGTGGGCACTGGAATGTACTGGCTTAGGATAAAGCATTTCTGCTGCACTAACCATCGGAGTGGGAAAGCATGTCAAGATCATGTTTAACAGCAGTATTTGCAGTCATTACAGGAGCTAAGACGGTCTTGCCAGACTTCCCTGCTGTTCAAACTGTTGAACTTTATGATCCACTTGTGTAATGATCCAATGACATACTTGGTTCCCTGAGCACCTCTAAGAATTGCTTCTGATGTCACAGATAGCTATGCTCAGCATTTTTAAAAAGAGGGTCACAAACCGGGTAAGGTGATCCTTGCTTTTTGGATGAGTCTCTGCTGATAGGCATGCTTAGTGGAGCTTTTTCTATTGCCATTAAGCAGCCTATAAATGCTCTATACCACATTAAACGTTAGGTATCTAAGACTTGGCTTAAATATAAAACTCTGAAAAGGGTCACTATAATTGATTTTTTAAAATAAAGTATACCAATTGTCTGCTGACATTACAAACACTGTAGATAAAAGCTTTCACTCAAAGAGCAAAACATTGGGCTCACAGAGTTTTGTATGACTTGGGAATATTGCACTAACCAGTCAATCTGGCCGAGGCTCTCTTGTAAACTGAGGCACTGCTCTCTTCATTCTTTGGTATCCCACCCCCCCCCCCGGTTGTGGTTGTTTTCTCTTAATTCTTTTGATTTCTCAACATAGAAAAATCATAGTTGTTTGATTTTCAATATTAAGTCTGGTCAAAGTTCCTTCTCCTTAGAATGGGAAGTGGTGTGGCGAGGGAAAATAAACAAGCAACTCGCTTCTGTTTTGTTTCATTTCTTGCTATTTTATTTTGTTTCATTATCCTTCCCATACAAGTGCCTTTGTTCTAAATTCCCTGCTTCTGTGTGTAACCCTTCCTGTTTTATCAGTATTGAAAACCATAACTTCTAACAATCATTTGTACAGTTCTATCACCTGTGTCATCAGTTACTGCTTTTAAACAATTCTAAACAAGACTGTGCACTAGCAAAATGCCTTTCTTCACTGTTGAAGTGTGTCTGTGAAAGAATGGCTTCTATGTGTTGAAGCCTGGGGCTGCAGTGCACTAGTCTACTTAAACACTCAGTGCAGACCCTGTGAGATTCCTGTCAGTCAGGGTATGCTCATGTACTGTTGGAGTGAAGGACAGATTTTGCACTCCCAAGTGGAGAGCTTTATTTGTCTATATACTAGCGCTGCTTGCACAACTTCAGCCCTCCTGTAGACTACAACTCCCATTATTCCCAACTGCTAGCTCCTGTGGTTGGGCATGATGGAAGCTGTAGTCCACAAAGAGCTGGAGGGCTAAAATTAGGCAGCCCTGTTTTATACAGGAGAATGGTTACTGCTCCCTCCTAGGTGTGGGAGGAAACTAAACTTGCTTTATCTGCAGTCTTTGCTGTGATCCACTTGCTTGTCACATTAGAGTGTGACAGAATGCTGGGAACTGGCTTCTATACATATCTTATGGTGATATCACACCATGATGGTTTCTGTTGCATCTGGTGCAGCACATGCTTATCTATGAAACTTATGCTGTAGTAAACTGGATCAAATTTAATATGCCACCAGGCTTTTTCACACAACAGGCCTTGGAGAGAGATGGGGAAGAAGCTAGTGTAGTTATACATCTGGCATACATCTGAGACAGCTTAAGATACTATTGGCCTTCTATAGACACCTAGTTGAGATACTGGAGCTGCTCTGTTCTTAGAAGAAATCTGGCTGAATGGATAGGGACTGCCAATGATAGGAAGCTTATTTCAAAAGCCATAATACAACAAAGCAACAAGAATAACATGTTCTTATAACAAACCTGCACAATATTCTCAACAACTCAGTACAGAAATATTTAGGAACCTTGCCCTTCACTGACAAAAAAAAATCTGTTGTGCTTCACAACAATGAGGTTCCTAATCTAGCCACTCCAAACCCTTTTTGTGCTCCTCGGGCAAGGTTTCATTTGCTTTCTCATGCCATATCTACCAGTCCTTTTTCTCTCATTTCAGAACATTTTAGCAACTAACAGCAACATTGAGCAAGGGCCCCCACCCAATCAACACACCTCCTTTAGCCTTAAGGTGTATGGTCTGCTTCACAATAACCTGCCCTTATGGAATTGTCACTCTAGCTGGGCTCCAAACCTACACTGCGAACTTCCCTACTCCATAATCAAAGGTGGCTGTAAAACGCTTTTTAAGAGCTACCTTTCCTGATGGTTCAATACACTCTGCTTTTTATTTTATAATTCGACATTTGTGCTTGTCTGTCTTGATATACGTTACTGTTACTAATATTCTGTCCTAGACTACTGGATATAGTAGCATTACTGCAGCAGAGCAGCCATGCCTGTTTGTTTTTAAATTAAGAGATGGGTGGTTCCACAGCACTAAATAGGATTAAAGTACAATATTCAAAACTGAACAAGTGAAAGAGGAGTGTTGCTGCAGGGGGCAGCAGGTAGCCTTCTGTGTATTCTAATTTTGGTGTTCCAGTGAGCAGATGATGCATCTTAAAGTTTGCAAAATGACACATAAATGAAAGGAGGTTATGTTGTTCCTTATCAGGTACAAGTACTAGCCAATCGATATCAGAGCCATTCTCCCAAGTCCATTCCTCTTGGTGATTTCTGTACTCCACAAGCACTAATTTTAGGGGAAAGACAGAGCTGGATCTCACACAATTTGAGTAAAAACAGCCTTTAAGAAGGTGCTTGATTAACTGGGGAATCTGTCCAGTCAGTGCAAAACTGAGTTCAAAGATAATTGGCTCAATCCCACAAGATCAAGGTCCACACCCAAGCAGCCCCTGCTGAATCTGAAGGAAAGTACATAAACATTTTATTTACAATGCTAGGAATCTGATTTGTAGTGTATAAGAAACAATAACAGGGTGGAGGAGATAATTTTTTTCCAACCAAGAAATCACTGAAATAACAGACATACCTAAACTAATATTGTTGGTCAGTGACCAAAATGAAGATATCTATCTACCTACCTAAACTCATGACTTCCAGTGGTTCAATATATTCCAAGATTACATCCAGGTCAGCATTTCTAGTAATGTTGCACAATCTACTGCTTATGCAAGGAGGAGGTGCAGTGCATCTCAGTACCTGCAACCTGTTTTGGATTCCTGCTATGTTTTCTCACCAAAAGGATGCACACAATTGAGACTGCTATTGATCTGGAGGAAGTGAAAAATGTACACTCATCTGACTATTTATGGACCACTGTTAATGCCCCATCTTATTACTGGAGCCTTTGAAAATAACTTGTCACTTTTCCCTCCTGATTTAAGCCACTTCTGATTCTATTAGAGCAGGGGTCCCAAGGTGATGTTGGACTACAACTCCCATCATCCCCAGTGGCCTTTGGCTATTGTGGCTGGGTATGATAGGAACTGTAATCCAGAAACATTTGAGAAGCCAAGGTTGGGGACTCCTGAATCACAGAGTTCTCCCCTGCTCCTCCTCTTTTGGAAAAGAGAGAACACTTTTGGCACAATGCATTTGATTTATTGGGAAAGGTATTGGTGTACTTGCATAAATTCACTATTTTTTTGGTAAAACTCTAAAATGCCAATGCCTCAGACATTGACAGGGAAGGAAACATGGGTGTAGAATACACATGAGATACCTACTGGGACAGCAAGGGAGAAAATGAAATGTGACAAAGTGCTGACTGTGGCAGAGCCTAAAGCAAAATGTGCATTCCCAATACAAAGAGTGAGAACTATGCAGTAGTTTTTAGGAATGGCTCACACCGTGAAGAAAGGAGCCAGTCCTGGACTCTAGAGCAGCAGTGGGTACTGACCAATGACTAACATCTGGTGGGCTACCTGCTGATTACTAGGATTCTTGCAGAGAGGATTGTGATCTGGTCGAATAAGGCACATCTAAGCCTGAACATGTACTTAAATTTCAAAGCAAGAGTCCATTCTCAACATCTTAGTACATAAGAGTCATGCTTTAAGGCACGAGCTCTCAACTATTGGTAGTCCAGATGTTGCTGAACTACAACTCCTATTGTAGTGCATTTATCCTACAATAAATTGTAGCTGGGGGTGATGGGAGTTGTAATTCAGCAACATCTGGAGTACCACAGGTTGGGAATCCCTGCCTTAAAGGATCCAGAATATGCACTGTGTAGATCTAACACATACATTGGAAGGCCACAGTTTCTAGTTTAGAACAACAGAACTACACAAGGTGGAAATGGGCCCAACTGTAGAGAGGCAATTGCCATGCTACTCTGTAGGATGCTTCCTGGGATGCTCAGTGCTCATGATTGACAGTTAAACTCTTCCTAGCCCAGAGTCTCCTCCAATCCAATGCCCTTCTGAGGGGGAAGGGGGTACACACACATGCGCACTCACATACAAATAGCGTTATTTCATCTCTTCCGGATGAGGTAATTGCACCAACAACTTTCTACATCACTATGGTCAGAAATGGCCAGTCAATTCACGTCATCCACAGGCATTTAAAACATGCCAGGCACTGAGGCTTAAAGGCACACATATGCAAACCCCACAGCCATGCTGCAGTGCAAGAAGTTGCAGTCCCAGTGGCAAGATCATGGCTTTGTAGCAAGAACATAGTGCAGGGAATGCAAGTTTACAGTATTCTACAGTGAATATTGTAGAGAGAGAGAGACTCTACTGGGAACACAGCCAGGCCTGCACATTTGTGTAACAGGACTTGTGAGTGAGTACAGTGATTCACAGCAGTCTCTTCTGCAGGAAATAACCCTGCTACCCTCATAGTCTTGTCCAGGGAGAATTTGCTGCTGAGTGGTGATCAAAACTGGCAAGAGAAGTCCAGGAGCTGAACAGACATTAATGAGTCATCCTCAGTGCTACTCGGAGATGGAAGGTGGAAAAGGAGCCACTACTTCCTCAGCTTTGCTCGAGGCATTTGGAACATATTTGATGTTGTTGACCTGCAAAGGTTGAGAGAGAAAGTCTGAGGCATGGACTGGATTGTGGGGTAGGGACAGGAAGGGGAAAACTGATCTGAGGACGACAGGACTTTTAATTTTACTTGGAGAAAGCAGTCATGCAGGAATGCCCTCATTTTCATAGTCTGAACTGGTCTTAGTGTCCTGCAGTGGAAGTGGAGATAAATATACTCTGGCCCATGAGCCAGGCCCACAAATGTTGGGCCATCAATGCCACCTCAAGGATGAAGGCTCAGTGATTTTCGATGTCTGTTTTAGAGGTGGAAAAATAGGTGATAGCATTGTTGCACTTACAGCTTTTCTGTGTGTTGTTATCTCTTTTTTATACCTACCCTCAAATGATTAGGGTTAAATTACAGTCATTTTTGCACAGAGGAAAGGATTAGGGTAACCATGTACAATTGTTGTACTCTTCTCATGGAGTAATCCTTGGAGGGCATTCCTGCCAATTTTATTCTTATAAGGATTTTATGTGATTTTGAGTTATTAATGACTGTACATTTCTCTTTTGGTCACTGACCGTAAATAAATAAAGTTCATTTCCATTCCTCTGACAACATTGATAAAATCCTATAGTACTTTTTGTGTTTTCAAAATAAGAATATGATGAATATTTATATACTGCTTTTCAACAAAAGTTCCCAAAGAGGGATTCACAGATGCTGTTGACTACAACTCCCAGAACCCCAAGTTGCAGAGCCTTTTGTTTGGGGATTATGGGAGTTGTAGTCAACAACATCTGGGAATCCTTGTTCGAGAGAACACTGGTTTACACAGATATAAATAAACAAATAAAATGGCTCCCTGTCCCCAAAGGGCTCACAATCTAAAAAAGAAACATGATAGACACCAGCAACAGCTACTGGAGAGATGCTGTGCTGGGGATGGATAGGGCCTGTTGCTCTCCCCTTGCTTAGTAAAGAGAATCACCACTTTTAAAAGGTGCCTCTTTACTCAGTTTTAGTTTCAAAATAAGTCGATATATCAGCAATGCAATGCGCATATTAACTCCAAACTCTCAACAAAAAAACCTTTTTATTGCGCAAAGGAAAACTAAATGTTGGTAAACAAAAACAAGATGTTTTGGTGTGACACACCATCCTCAGTGAAGTAGAACAAATAAGCATAGATGAAAACCTCGGTTCCCCAGCTGTTAAATTTCTTAGGTGTGATGACACACAGTTCCTTGACTGGCGGAGAAATAATGAGCGAGGGGCAGCAGGGACAAACACCTGATTCTTCTCAGAGGCTAATAAACTTCATTTCATTGGCCAGTGCCTCCCAAGCATTAATGTCAGGTCTCAATTTCTCTATAAATAATGCTTCTTTGATTTTCCTTCTTTATAGGTTCCTTTCAATCCCTAAAATAGATATTTTAGTGGGCATCATTTGGCCTTCATGCTTAATTCTCATATGCAATGATCAGGGTTTCATTCTCTTTGCACAATGCCTCATATCTGCTAGATGTTCTTTATATCTGTCTTTCAATGACCTGCCGGATCCCCCAATATAGAATGAAGTGCAATCTAAGCATTGAATTTTATATACTGTACCTTTCTTTCTACAGTTTCCTACCCTCTATTCACAAATTTCACAAACTTGTACATCACATCTCCTATCATACAATCTAGAGTTAAATAACAATTGTTTAAGTGTCATTGGTGCTGTGCAAACCACATTCACCTTAATTCCCTAGAGTGGGTTACCCGCTCTAGAACCACCGGGCTCGCAGCCGAGCCAGGTGGTTCTCACAATCAGCAAAAATCGGGCTAGCCTCCACTAGCCCGATTTTTGCTGATTGTGAGAACCACCTGGCTCGGCTGCGAGCCCGGTGGTTCTAGAGCAGGTAACCCACTCAAGTACCCCTCCCCTTAGCCCGGGTTTGCGGAGCGAGCACTCCGCAAACCTGGGCTATCTGATCATGAAGTAGCCACACCATGGCTCTGCGCCGCAGCTACTCATGAGTAGACCCCCAGAGGGGAGGCGAAAAGCTGCCTCCCAGCTCTGGGGGTCTCCCCAGTATGCCCTGCGTGCTCGCGCAGGGCATACTGGAGCTTCCGGGGGCAGTGCGGCCCCCGAGTTCCCCCGCCCCCACCGGCTCCGTCACGGAGCCAGCAATTGTGTGGGCGGCCAATCTGGCTGCCCAGGGCTCCCTCCCCACTTGTGTTCCCACTTGGAAAAAACGGCTCTCACTGATTGTGAGACCCGGTCCCCTGTCTTTCCAAGATTCTCTGGGTTTGCCGTGTAAATCTATCAGTAATGAATGATATTTTAAATATCAAAATAGTGAAAATACAAACTCTGAAAAATGTGATAAAGAGGCAGAGGATGTCTCCACACCTGAATATCAAAAGGAATCTAGAGAGAAAGCTGAAAACCTAATTAGGAAGAATGGGTATGAAGTGCCTGTTTTAAAGAGTTGGAAAAGAGCTAGATTCATTAAGGGTTTGCTGGTATTTAAATTACCATGGCCAAGAGGAGAGTTGGTCTTGTGGTAGCAAGCATGTCTTATCCCCTTGGCTAAGCAGGGTCCACCCTGGTTGCATATGAAAGGGAGACCAGAAGTGTGAGCACTGTAAGATATTCCCCTCAGGGGATGGAGCCGCTCTGGGAAGAACAGAAGGTTTCAAGTTCCCTCCCTGGCTTCTCCAAGATAGGACTGAGAGAGATTCCTGCTTGCAACCTTGGAGAAGCTGCTGCCAGTCTGTGAAGACAATACTGAGCTAGATAGACCAATGGTCTGACTCAGTATATGGCAGCTTCCTATGTTCCTCTGAGAAGAATCAGGTGTTTTCCCCCTTCTCCCCCCACCCTCACTCATTATCTCCCTGCCAGTCAGGGAACTGTGTGTTATCATGTGTAAGGAATGTAATAGCTGCGGAACTGAGGTTTTCATCTGTGCTCATTTGTTTTACTTGGGAATGGTGTGTCACACCAAAATGTCTTATTGTTTTTATGTTTACCAACTTTTAGTTTTTCTTTGTACAATAAAAACATCTTTTTTTTAGAGTTTAGTTTCAAACACGTTTAAAAAGCATTTTAAAAGTTCTAAAACACCATTGCAAATTTGGCTGCTGCAGGCCCAATAGTCAGGGCAATGAAAGCACACTGAAAGCTGAAAGTATTGCAATACTATCACCTATTTTCCTTCTATAGGGGTGAAGACCTTGTAAAAAATACCAATAAGCATTTGTCCCCCCCACCCCATAAGAATATCTCCTACAGCTCAGACCCTCAATCTCAGTTCAAGCCAGGGTAGGGTTTCGTGGGTTCAGTGTAGACTGCTAAGCACACAGCCACACTTCTTCCTGGCAGCATCCCAGGCCCTTTGCTCTCTGCTACTAGGTCCAACATGCAAGTTTTAGTTCAACTTAGTGTAAAGACAGAATATCAGGGCCCACTCACAGCACTCATTTGTTCCATCTCAGCCACCAACACCAGAGAACTTTCTGCTTTGTCTTGAAAAGTCTAAATGGCTTCTGTACTTCAAATTCTTTTCCCACTATTGGCCCTCTTTCCCTGTATCCCAATTATATGGCAGTGTCCTTAGTCTAGTGCTGCTTTCTGTTTGAATTCCAGCACCATATACTGTAGCACAGACCATGAGTTTTTAAGAAACAGTTAAAAACAAATCTTTTTAGAGAGGCTTTTAAATATATTATCTGCTGCTATTATATATCTGGCAGGTTTCTTGGTTTATAATTTATTTATAACTTTTAATTTGAAACTTTAAATGTGGTTTTAGCTTGGTCTTTTAACTTAAATAATTATATTAATTTTTATATTGTATCCACTTCATTAATGTTGTAATCCACCCCGAGCAGTGGAGGGATGGGGTATAAACATTTTAAATAAATGAATACATAGGGCAGGCAAAAGATGTAGACATCAGATACTTACAGTTCCATCATTTCCTCGTCCCTGGAAGGAGAAAGGGAGAGTGTCAGTGGTGTGCTTCTTCCACAAGATAATTACCTCAAAGGCTGGCTAGGAAACAGACTAAGCCCCTCATCCCTAACCTGGGCAGTGAACTAAAGAGAAGAGCACCTTTAACACCTCAAAATGCTTATAATAGGTGGTATTCGCTGCAGCAACACACGAGCACAAAGATGGGGTTAGCGGAGCACAAAGATGGGGTTAGCGGAGCACTCGCTCCTCTAACCTCAGCTAAGGGCAAGGGCAATTAAGCAGGTTACCTACTTGTAAACCACCGGGCTCGTTTACATGAGCAGCAAAAATCGGGCTAGGCTTTCCTAGCCCAATTTTTGCTGGTCGTGAGAATAGCCCCAGTACATGCATGTTCTGGGTCTGAGGGTAGCAGAACATGGAAAACTGGGTGCTGTAAAATTGGGCCATGAGGTTAGCATGAGAATCAAGAACTAATGCAGGGGCCACAGTTGTAATATCATGAACAAAAATTGCTCTTGGCACCCAACCATCTAAGTACAAGATGAGAAGAGGAAATTGTATGGAGAATCTGGTATGTGTGATACCACAGAATTATTTAATAGGAAATACAAAGTCACATGACTTCTTATAACACTTCCATGTTATAAAATACATCCAGAACTTGGAGAAAGAATTTGAAACAGAAACTATCCTAGCCATTTTGGAGCATTTTTTGTAGTTCTTCATTGCCTTTCTGTGCATCTTGTAAGTCTTCTGTCATATCTCAAGGGATTCTGTATTTCTTATTATAGGGGTTCCCAATCTTAGGTCCCCAGATGGCTTTCAACCATTGTGGCTGGGGGTGATGGAGAACTACAACTCCCATCATCCCCAGGCACTATGGCTGAATTCCATCTAGGGACCCAAGGCTAGGAATTCCTGTTAAAAGAAATAAACATTCACTTGAGATATTTCAAAATATTTTGGAACACAAGACACACAGAAAGGCAAGATTGGAAGTTCCTGTCCTATTAGACAATTCTGTGGTATCACAAAATTATCCTAATACCCAATTGTATAAAGGCACAAGGTGAAAGGCAATTGTATCCAGATTCAGCTACCCCAGTCCTACCTTGTTTAACAATAGGAATCCTCTCTCCAGTCAGATAAGCAAGTACCTCCCATGTACCATAACTGTAATGGCTGCCTAAGATCATTGTTTTCATGTAGAACTGCTTCATATCCAGATGACTGAACTGGGACCGCAACAAAGTCAGCATGACTGGAGCTTCCATTCAGTCAGACTTTACCTGTATCCAGTAAGGATATGGAAGCCGCAGCAATGCTGGTTTTATTTCACTTCATTTCCGTCATATGGGTAGCCAAAGATCTGAGGCTCCACTACTCCCCTTCCGTCTTGTGGTAGCAAGTATGACTTGTCCCCTTTGCTAAGCAGGGTCCATCCTCATTGCATATGAATGGGAGACTACATGTGTGTGAGCACTGTAAGATATTTCACTCAGGGGATGGAGCCACTCTGGGAAGGGCACCTGTGTGCTAGTATGCAGAAGGTTCCAAGTTTCCTCCCTGGCATCTCCAAGATAGGGCTGAGAGAAATTCCTGCCTGCAACCTTGGAGAAGCTGCTGCAGGTAACATCTCTCCTGTGAAGCTCTAGAGCAGGGATTCTCAACATTGGGTCCCCAGATGTTATTGGACTTCAACTCCCACAATCCCCAACCAAAGGCCACTGGGGCTGGGGATTATGGGAGTTGAAGTCCAAAAACATCTGGGGATCCAATGTTGAGAACCCCTGCTCTAGAGAACCCCTGCACTGTTTCCCACTGTTGTACTGATTTGTTTGTTATTTAACTTTATAAGCTGCTCTTCGGTGACAAAACAGTGGTATACAATTAAAACAGCAGATGCAGTAAAATAATATAAGACACCATAGTAAAATCTTAGAAGAAGAAGCAGTAGTGGCAGCGGCAGCAAGAACACTGAAATCCAGCAGTGCCATTAGTAACTTCAAGGCGGACACTATCACAGGAGCGGGAGAATTTTACAGCTGTTCTAGGGAAGCAGTTATGCTCACAAGAAAGGGAGCCACACTGGGGAGCCTACACCTCTGGTTCTGTCCAAGCCAAGACAGCAAAGCCAATGTCAGGAGTTGGCCAAGTTAGGCACCGTCCAAGCACCATATGAGGGGTGCCAAAAGGAGGCAGCGATCCTGCAGGTCTCACATCATAGCTGCCCTCTCCCACTCACCTCCCCATCCACAAATGAGATCATCTAGGGACATTCCCATCTGCGGATAGGGTGTAGGTGAGAGAAGAAGGCAGTCGTGGCACAAGAGACTCACAGCATCCTTTGGACCTCCCCTTAGAGAAAGAGAGTTCCTCCTAGAGCCCACTAGGATGGCACAGGGGGCTCAGAACACGCATTTGCCAAGGGAGAGGGGAGGGGGAGGAGCTGTCACCGAAATCCTTGGTGGTGGTTTCTTCCCCTCCCACCTGGTGAATGGCTTCAGTTTCTCCTCCTTCCAACTTCCAGGGGTGAAGAGGTGGGAAATATGCTGCCTCCACATCCCGCTTCCTCCATTTGTGAGGGGAAAGCTGGGAGGCACTGCTGCCCCCCACCCACTACCATTCCTTCCCATTCAGAGAAGGTGGGAGAGAAGAATTAGGGGCCCAGCAAATTGAAATAAAACCTGAAGTGGGGAGCTAGAAGAGAGGAGAGGTCAGTAGTCCTAGGCAAAGTGACTGACAGCCGTTTGGGCCACTCTTACTCGTAGAGGTCAGCCACACGCATCCTGCGGTAAAACTTGGCAAGTCGCACAGCCAAGATGATGCTTGGCAGCAGGAAGATGGTGCACCACCCCAGACTGAACCAGAAGGCATTCTGCAAGAGAGAAGGGAGACTTGTTATTGGAAAGGTACTTCCACAGCCTCAGCTAGCTTCCATCTTGATGCCAGAGAGTAGACATGCCCCAGGGGGAAATATACTGCTGGAGGATATATCCTCACATATCATGCGTACACACACACACACCCTTCCTTTCCCAGGGCCTATCCAAGAGGCACTGCTGTCATATGTGCAGGTCATATGTCCAGCTCCTCCCCTTTTGAAAATCAAGAGTCTTTATCCCTCAACAAAGCTTTACATTCCCCAAAGCCTCCACAAACCCAGGGCCCAACACAGAATATCTGTGGATCTCCTACCTATAAGCCAACTTACTCCCACAGCCTGAGCTGAAACCGCCATCTCTCCATCTCATCCTTGCTACCCTACATTCCCTTATGCACGCTGGTCTCGTAGTAGCAAGCATGACTTGTCCCCTTAGCTAAGCAGTTTGCATATGAATGGGAGACTTGATGTGTGAGCACTGTAAGATATTCCCCTTAGGGGATGGAGCCACTCTGCGAAGAGCAGAAGGTTCCAAGTTCCCTCCTTGGCATCTCCATGATAGGGCTGAGAGAGATTCCTGTCTGCAGCCTTGGAGAGCTGCTACCAGTCTGTGTAGACAATACTTAGCTAGATGGACCTATGGTCGGACTCAGTGTATGGCAGCTTCCTATGCTGACCCATGCTGCCCACACATCCCAATTACAACAAATGCTGCCCTCTGGTCAGTCTTCCTCTTGATTCCCTCACCAAAGAATCAATAGTGTAATTGCAGACAATGGTATGCACGCTGTCCAAGGTCCAGGCCACAGGGCCACAGCGGGCCATTTGCCCTCTTATCTGCCAGCAAAAAAGATAAGAAAATATCATGACTAGCAAGAAACGAAAATTCTGCTCCACATTCTCCTCCTACAGAAGCCTCCTCACCATGTTGCCCTCACAAATGTTGCCAACCCAGCCCCTTATTATCCCAGCACTGTGAACCCAGCAACTACCTTTGCCCCCAGAAAACAAATGCAGTACATTTCCCTTAAGGTCAACTTTGCTTTGACCTGTTCTTGGGGCCATGGGATGGGCACAATGATGCAATTGGGCCCCAGTGAATTGAGTAGGTTTACTAGACATGCAAACTATTTAAGAGAACGTCGCCTCCATTATTTATTTATTGTATTTGTGCACCACCCCAAACTTCCATCTCTGGGCGGTTAACATCAACATAAAACAACTTAAAACAGGAATTAAAACCTTAAGACAATTTAAAACCACAAATCTAATTAAAAGCTTTGATGAATAAATGTGTCTTTAGAGACTTTTAAAAAGTTGTCATTGATGGGGAGGCTCTTATTTCAGTAGGGAGCACGTTCCAGTCTCGGGGCAGCAACAGAGAAGGCCTGTTCCTGTGTGGCCATCAGACAAGCTGGTGGCAAATTGTCTGATGAACCTCTCCAGATGATCTCAACAGGCGATGGGGCTCATAATGAAGAAAAAGTTCACTTAAATGCCCTGAGCCTAAGCTGTTTAGGGTTTTATAGGTTATAACCGACACCTTGTATTTTGCCTAGAAACTTATTGGTAGCTAATG
This sequence comes from Hemicordylus capensis, assembly GCF_027244095.1. NCBI lineage: Eukaryota > Metazoa > Chordata > Lepidosauria > Squamata > Cordylidae > Hemicordylus > Hemicordylus capensis. Next base: position 286,615,621 of record NC_069659.1, read on the forward strand.
TCATTTTTTTAAATATAGGAGTGGTATGGTCTCTCCAAGATGACCCGGAGACCAACCTGGCTGACTCATCCTGTACCAACCGCAGTTTCCAAACTATGTACAAAGGCAGCCCCACATAGAGTGCCTTGTAGTAATCAAGTCTGGAGTTTACCAGCATATGTGCTACTCTTGTGAGGTCATTTATCTCAAGAAACAGATGCAGCTAGCGTTATCCGCCAAAGCTGATAGAAAGCACCTCTGGCCACTGCCTCAACGTGAGACACCAGGGAGAGGTTTGGATCCAGAAGGACTCTCAGACTGCATACCTGTTCCTTCCAGGGAAGTGTGACCCCATCTAGAACCGGCAGATCAAAATTGTCTCTTGAGTTGCAACCCTGCACCATAAGTTGGTGTTGGGTTGTGCTATCAAGTCAGTGTCGACTCCTGGTGACCACAGAGCCATGTGGTTTTCTTGGTAAAATACTGGAGTGGTTTATCATTGCCTTCTCCCGTGCAGTATGAGATGATGCCTTTCAGTTCCTTCCTATATTGCCGCTGCACGATATAGGCGTTTCCCATATTCTTGGAAACACACCAGTGTGGATTCAAACCAACAGCCTCCTGCTCTCTAGGTAGGGTGCCTCCCTGCTGTGCCATTAGGTGGCTCGCACAATAAGTACCTCTATCTTATTGGATTAAGTCTCCAATAAGTTGGTTATCCCTCATCCAACACATCACAGCATTGTCATTAGGAGCACCACTCCCCACTGAGATAATCCAGAGAGGTCCATCTGCAGTTGCCACCAGTTCATTAGGTGCCTACTCAGGCGGGCCTTCTCTGTTGCTGCCCCAAGACTTTGGGATGTGCTCCCTGCCCATCTCTGACAGCCTTTTAAAAGACTATTAAGATACAATTCTTCACCCAAGCATTTTAACTGGAATTGTGGTTTTGAATTGTTTTGATGTTTTAATTTATTTTATGTTTGTTGTCAACCCCATAGAGAGGTGGGTTTGGGGCAGTGTACAAATATACTAAATAAATAATAAAATAAATAAGAACTGTAAGGGCAAAGATGAACTCCGACTTTGTCGTCACCAAAGGTTAAGCTACATATCCAGCAACAACAATTGGCATTACTTACAATGCTCTTGGCCCAGTCCAGATACGACTCAAAGAAACCCAGCAACAAGTGCACAAAAGCTGAGCTCTCCTAATTGTAAGCAGAGAAACAAATTAGAGGTTAAAGTACTTCAGAATGTGCTCTGAACTCAAAGGGCTTTTCGTTCTGGGGCCTAAGTATGGACTCCTGTCCAAACCCTGTTAGGTCTATATGAAAAGAAATGGAAAGGAGGGTCTAGAAAACTTGCAGGGAAGGAAGCATTGTTGACCTCTTAGGGTCACGTGTTGCACCCTGGGAACAGATGCCCTTGAACATTAAGAAGCTTCTGCTTATTCTTCTCCAGTTCCATCACTGGCTCACTGGAGTGTCAGCTCTGGCAGCCAGGTCCCTGCAAGAATGTTGGGGATGGGCCTAAGCATTCCTCTATATGCAGAGGGTTAAATCCAAACCTATGATACCCATCAGTGTGCGCCATCACCCCCACCGGGGAACAGGGTCAAGGACTCACATTCTTGACAACTTCTGTTGCCTTCTGCGTCATAAATCTTTGTGCTTCCTCTACTGCTGTTAATGTGGAGTTCACCAGTCCCTGGCAAGACACAGCACTGTCAGGTTAACTCACTGGAAGAGCCAGACACAAACAATGTCCCAATCTCATGATCAGTTTGGCAGCAGTGTTCCCTCTAAGGTGTGCGCGTTTGCACGCACTCACACGTTTTTTTAAATGTCCGCTCAGTTGATTTTAGATCCCGCTCAGGTTGAATCAGGAAGGCCCCATGCTGAATGCACATGCACCTACACTGCCTTGATCCTGCTGCCCAGAACAAAACTCATTCCTCACACAGATGAACAAAATTAGAGAGAACACTGTTTGGCAGCCCACTCAGAAGATCCCCTTATAATGCTTACATCACATATCCCAGTGGGCAGAAGAGAACAGCACTGGTCCACTGTCATGAGATCCAGACAAGTCCTTTGATATGCAATAGAAACACTGGCTGATATACTGTGCAACTGTCCATCTGCCTTTTAATGGGACACATGTGCAGTTGCATAATTATGTAACTGCTCACATGTTCCATTAAAAGGAGCATATAATGCAATATAATATAACTACATCATATTGGAAATAACAGCCATCCAATGAGCAACTATGTTTGTGCAATTCTTGCATCTTGTGCAAGAACACATTTGTGCAACCATGCACACATTCTGCTAAAAGGCAGATGGAATGTTGCGCAGGGTGTCAGCCATTAACACAAGAGGACTCCAGGGACCAAAGCTGATAAATGTTTTAAATAAAGATGTAACCCAGCCCTGTGCAAATTCCCATGGTCCCAAATGCACACCTAGAGCTCTGCTAATGTTCCAGAGCCAGCCATTAGCACCCCCTTTAACACCACATTAACTACCATTAACATCCATCACTGGGATCAGGGCTGGATTATGATAGGCCGAGTCCCTAAATGATGTCAATTACAAAAAATATTATTGTATTATTTGAAAATAGAAATAATAAATATTTATTTTTACGCAAAGAGCATAATCCTGTCATAGAAGCAGGTCAAACCTTGCCTCAGATCAAACCTGGCTTGATCCACAAAATTGGTTCTGTTCTGTGATGCAACTTAGCAATAGTTTCCCACCAAAAGTTCAATCTGTTTTCTAGCCTTAAAGACTGGAAATTACTCTTGATTTCAGGATCACAGGATCCTGTAAGAAAAGTGTACTGAAAAACTGAGTTCAGACCAAAACTGATTTCAGGATCCCAGGATCAAACTGACTCTGGATCAACTTTCTGAACCAGGATCAGACTTTCAAAACAAAAACAAAACAAAAACCCACCACACCAGGCCCTGGTGTACTAAAATTTCAAAACAACTTACAATTATTTCTGCACAGCTTTATAAACCTGTGAACTACCCAGGGACTTGCATATAGAGCAGTATAAAAATTATTACATAAATGAATAAAATAAATTTAAAAACTCATTATGATATAAATACATTTTTGTCTTGTCTTAGAACGATAATGTCTGTTTTAGAGTATCCCCCCCTTTGTTTTCGCTTTGTTTTTCAACCAATTATGTAAAACTTGAAATTCAGCAATCTTTTTGAATTCACAGTGTGAGGCCCTAAGCTATAGCTTCCTTAGCTTGTGCCTAAATCCGGCATTGAATGGGATTCCCACCAGCTCCAACAATCTCCTTCCGTCTTCCCAGTAGTTCTGACCTCTGCCACTTTAGGGCACTGCCAAGGAGAATTTCTGCATTTCTCAACTGCCAGGTGCTACCTTCACACATTCTCTGCGGGGAGACATGATAGAGGTCTATAAAATCATGCATGGTGTGGAGAAAGTGGATAGAGAGAAATTCCTCTCCCTTTCCCATAACACTAGAACCAGGGGTCATCCCATGAAATTGATTGCCAGGAAATCTAGGACCAACAAACGGAAGTACTTTTTCACACAACGCATAATCCACTTGTGGAATTCTCTGCCACAAGATGTGGTGACAGCCAACAACCTGGATGGCTTTAAGAAGGGTTTGGATAACTTCATGGAGGAGAGGTCTATCGTTGGCTACTAATTGGAGGGCTGTGGGCCACCTCCAGCCTCAAAGGCAGGTTGCCTCTGAGTACCAGTTGCAGAGGAGTAACAGCAGGAGAGAGGGCATGCCCTCAACTCCTGCCTGTGACTTCCAGCAGCATCTGGTGGGCCACTGTGCGAAACAGGATGTTGGACTAGATGGGCCTTGGGCCTGCAGGGCTGTTCTTACGTTCTTATTCTTGCTTAAGCCATGAGGCCTAGAAAGATTGCCTTCGAGTGGGTCTTCTCTAACCCTTTAATATGTAGTAGGATGCCATGTGGAAGCCTTCAGAGACCCTGAAATCAAAGCCCTAACTCCCAGGTTTCCCCTCCACCAGGCCCTGACTTACTTACCGAAACATTAGAGATGGATTCCTGTAGGCTTAGGATGCTGGTTTTCAGGATTTCCTGAGGGCAAAGAAAGCTCATTAAAGAGGGTGCCTTACACAGAACTGGATGGGATGGCTTGGGAGAAGGTGGGACAGGGGATTCCCACCACCATATGCAGGAGAACTGGGGAGCCAAGAGTTAAACCCATCCAGAGCGTCCACACTCAGGGGAGCACCAGACCTGACCAAATGGGGAAATGAGGGTCCAGGGGAGCAGCACTCACAATCTCAGGATGAAAACTGGAGTCAGCAGTACTCTGGATATTTCTAAGCTCAGTGGCATGAGCACGCAGCTGATCTCTGGTTGTGCTGTCAATTCCCTGAAAATGATAATATACCACCGTTGTGAGGGGATGCTGATGGGCCCCTCTCCTGTTCTTATCTGCATGCATAAGCTCATAAAGCCAGACCTGGGCCCACATTCAACAGACTGCTGTGCCTTGTACTTTCAACTCTCCACTCCATCTCCCATCCACAGTCATCCCTAGTTCACAAAAGACCCCACCCTGTGTGCAGTGTTCCCTCTAAAGTGTGCATGTGTGCACACACTCACATGTTGTTGGTTTTTTCAATTAATTTTAGATCCCACTCAGGTTGAATCAGGAAGGTTCCACTCTGAATGCATGGGCACGCACACTGCCTTGATACTGCCGCCCAGAACAAAACTCATTCTGCACGCAGATGAAAAAATTAGAACACTGCCTTTGTGTCCTCTCCTTTTCCATTTGGTAGACCACTGCCACCCAAAATTTTCTGCTGCACATCTTACTCACTGCAAATCCTATCTGGTGGGTACATTTCCAGGAGGTAATTGAGGGTGCATTTATTTCCTGCCTTCAAAGGGTGGAAGGTGGGGTGACACACAAGGGCCTGTTAGATATTCAAGATCTCAGGCACTTCCAATGCTCATGCCCTGAAAGGAATTACTAAAGCCATCTACAGGGTCCCTCTTAGAACGGGACTTTTGGGGAGAGAAGCACTGCAGGAGAATGGAGATATCTTGTCTAGGCACCACTCACGGACTGATTTGCCAGTTTCTCTAGCTTCTCAGCTAAAGCAGTCAGGTCCTCTTGCATCCAGCCTTTGTTGAGCTGCACAAGAAAGACAGAGAGAACACACAGGGATCAGCTCCATGGGGGAAACAAGAGGTATAGAAGAGAGTAAAGTCTGGAACCAAGGGCAGGTTAAAGTGCCGTTCCTAGAGTTTTCTTCCTAACCTAAGTTCATTCCATTTTGAATACATTCAGATAAAAGTGATTTTTCCTCCCCATCATACCTTTGGGAGGAGAAAGCTCACCCTTTCCTCCATACTCAGAGAATAATATCTTTAAAGAATAAGCCACACAGCTCAAGCACTCCCTTTGGTTTTGTTCAGCAACCACTTCCTTTTTTGGCAACAGGTGCTAACATGGTGTGCCGGCCACTCAAGGGTTCTTCCAGACACTGTCCTTTCTCCTGGCTGGACTATGCCATCCTCACTAAACTGCCCAGAGAACACCACCCCAGCACGTCCCTGCAGTTGTCAGTTGATCACTGTTACCTAACTCACTGACTCATAGCTGCAGTTGCTGGGGAACAGCAATCCATGCCCTAGCAAGTGTGAATATGGCATGTTTTTTTCTGTGGGGATACAGATTGCATGAATGTCATTGGCATTTGTTGGATGGTGCCCACAATATCACTGCCAAGTCGCTACCAGCCTATTGGGGAAGGAGCCATAGCTTAGTGGTAGGGCAGCTTCTTTACACACAGAATGTCCCAGGCTCAATCCCTGGCATTGCCAGGCAGGCTTGGGAAGACTCTTGCCAGAAATGTTGGAGAAGCTGCTGCCAATCAAAGTACCCAATACGGAGCTAGATGGGCCAATGGTCTGACTCATTATAATGCTGCTTCCAACCTTCCTATGTAATCTGAGCCATTCTGAACAACCAGAAATGCTTTTATACTATGTTTCTTTTTCAGGCATAATATCTCACAGAAGCCAGACAATGTCTAGACCCCATAAAGCTCCTGCCCTTAAAGAGAAAATGTCTCATGACTAACCCTTCTCTCCCACAACCCTTTTCCTTATTTCCCATCTCACTTCTTCCAGAGCGCTGGTAAAGTTCAGATCCAGCAACCCTTCCTTCTTGCCCAGATCCTGCAGGAGACTTTTCTGCTTATCACTCAGGAGATCAGGTGTGTTCACACTGACATTAAGTTTATTCAGGGCTGAGTCAAAGTCCTTTGTGAACTGCAAAGGAAAAGAAAACCAAGGTGAGCAGATGCAGAGTGCATAACACCCTAGTCCTCTAGCACACTTTTCTGGGACATTCCAGTTGAGCTGTCCAGGTCTTTAAAGTATTCCCACTGGAGACTCAGATTTGATAACTGAGTGTATCAGGCTGACTGGTCATTCAGTTTCTCCTAGAATAATCTTGATTCACTGGTAGCACCCATCACTGACCTCGCTGATGTTGAGTGTCCCATCTAGAGGATAGACCTCATCCAGGTGAAGGGTGCTCCACAGAGGGGCATTGTTTGAGCAGTTACTGCAGGAAGGAAAAGTGAGCTAAGAGATCAGGATACACAGTGCTGTGTCAAAAGCCAACTGAGCAACATCATTATCATCATCATGTAAAAGGCCTCCTCCCCAGCCATGGAGACACTGGCTCACCCCTAGGGAGTAATGACACAATTAGGACAGAGAGACAGCTCAGCTGAACAGCTTGGGAAATGGCTCCCAAGTAGGGAAGAAGCATGACTAGGAGGTACAGTGGCCAGGCTGGAGGCCACTTGGGAGAACAACATGGCTCACGTTGGCATTCTAGCAAGCTCACAGCAGAGTGGAGAATTTGTGGGCCAAGACTAGGCTTCCCTGCACGGGGGGCCTTAGCATAGCTGGGCAGGATACACTAATTGTCTCCACCACCCAGCATGTGCTCTTGCCTCTCCTCATTTCCACATATTTGTCTCCCATTGTGGGCCAATTAGAATGATCCTTTGTCCACTGGCCCAACCACATGTGAGAAAGATGTGTGTGCACCATGAGGGCATACGTCCCCCACCCTGCCCCCACCACCTCCAGTACACCAGGGCACCATTCATTAATCACATGGGGGGTCGTTTGTCCAAACTGCCCCTCTGCATGTGCTACACAAGAGCCTCCCTCCCTTTGGAGAAGATGCAGGCAGGATGGAGCAGGGTGGGTTAAAGAGGAAACCAGCCAGCCAGGCACTCACTCACTTGTAGAGACTAGACAGGGTCACCTCAGAAGAATTCAGGTGCAGGAGCTGCGCTGGGTTTAAATCTGGAAACAACCCTGGTGTTTCCAGGAACTGGAAGGAAAGAAAGTAGCAAAAGATAAGATTCCTTCTTCAGCTTTCCATAGCCATGCTTTAGTGCTTCGCCCTAGCTGTAGTTCCTTCCTCTCCAGAGTATGGGAATCTGCTGTAGCAGGCTGTCTTAGCAGGGGTAGGGAGAGATGGATTGGAGTCTATGGCTGCAACTTGGTATTTAGCTTGGTTGGGGTTTAGATGGGCTTGCTGGATGGTTGGGATTTGGATGGGGTTACTCTCTCCTTCAAGGAACAAGCCCATACTCTGAAGGTGCTCTTAGATCTGGCCCTATCTCTGAAGGCCCAAATGGCCTCAGTGACATGAAGCACCTTTCACCAGTTGCAGCTCTTCCTAGAGAGAGATAGTCTGGCCACAGTTATCAGGTGCTGGTAACATCTTGATAGATTACTATAATGTCTGGTGCATGGGGTTGCCTTTGAAGACTGTTTCTAACTAGGACCAGGTGGAAATAACATTTTGTGCCAGTTTTGAGACAGATGTTCTGGCTTCTGGCCTGTTTTCAAGCAGAATTCAAAGTGTTGGTTTTAACATTTAAAGCCCTAAACGCCTTAAGACCAGACGTGCTCTCACATGAATCTGCGCAGACCTTAAGATCATCAACAGAGATCATGCTCTGAGTCCTCCCACCTTCTGATGTGGGGCAGGCAATGATTGGAAATAGGATCTTTTCTGTTGTGGCACCCCAAAGAAGTCCATCTCACATCATCCTGATATTGTTTTCAGTACCAGGTGAAGACACTTATTTATCCAAGCCTTTTAGAATTGTTTTATATTGGAATTTAATCTGCTTTTCCGTGTCTTTTATTATCGGTATGTTTTATTGTTAAAATCATCTTGAGTTGAGATTTCGGTATACTTTAACTAGCTCCCTAGACATAAATGAACTTCTTCCCTGATCTGCACTCTTCCCCCATCCTTCCCTTCCCACCCCAATGAGCATGGTAGGATCCATGAGTACTAATGGCCTGCACTAAAGGCAGACTTACCTGAAGGAGACGCCCACTAGCCCAGGACCGGCACAGTAGTGTGTACATATTGCCTCCTATGAAAAACGTCAGCAGAACCACTGTCATCAGCAGCCATGAAAAGATAAAGCTGAACCCAACACCCCTGCCAGGGAAGATAAGACATTATCAGAGATTTGGGATTCTACTCCAAGCAGCCATCAGAGCCCTCACATGTTTCCAGTGTCAACCCTTGCACTTATGGTGGTATTTCAGACATATACAACTCAGTACAGATGAACAAGTGGAGTAGCTGAAAAACCACTGGGACAGCCCAGGGCAGGGTGACATCAGGCAACCGGTTGAAAGAAGCAACCAAGGCAATACTGCTTTGTAGCATAGTACTGTGCCATTCAGCCTGTACTGCTTCCAAGTATTTCTGGGTTCTCAAAGACAGCCCTACCCTATCTTTCCAGCTAAGAGCCTATGGCACATTGGCATTGCTGATGTGATACAGCACAGATGTGCACAAGAAAGTCCTCCCCAGAATGGTCTCCACAAGTGGTTTAACTGTGCTTTACAATCCCAGGTTCACATCCTGGTTTGTAAAGAATAGTTTGTTCAGGATAGTTAAACCACAACTCGGGGACAACACACAGAGCTGTGATTTAACTAGCTAGTAGTCCCTCATTGTAGCTCCTCACCAGAGGGAAGGCGGGGAGGGGAAAGGGAGGGGGAGAATTGGGCTCCTGTTCACCATCCATCAAACTATGTTTTGCTAGAGCATCTGCACTAGGCCACAACTGGGGAAATCAGGCAACTAACACTGTATAGAAAGATCAACAGCCCTCTGCTGCTTCCTTCCCCACCCATGCTCTCACATCTCCAGTGCCATAAGGCAGCTTAGCAAACTCCTGTCTCCTTGAACATCATTGGCTGAATACAAAGAGAGACCTTTCCAGTGACACGCCCACCTCGATATGGGAGGGTGAGGGTGCAAGATCTTACGCCATAAGGAAGTCTCCACCAGAGTTGGAGAGGCAGCTCCGCTTGGTAGGCAGCACCCGTGGATTTAGCCCAAGGGGCCCGCACAGCAGGCCCAACACATTGCATATAATTATCAGGAGCACCAGGCAGCAGAGGATTAAGCAGACAATCCACCTGGAGTGAAAGAAATTAGATGGGTAAGTTCAGTAAAGATTCAGACAGGGAGAAACAACAAAGGGTGGAGAAGGATCAAAACATCCCCAACCAGGAAATGGGTCGGCTTTCTGCAAAAAACATGGTGCCAGAAGGACTGCATTGTGTTGGTATGTTCAAAACAAAAGCAGAATCACACACACACACACAAATCATCAAAATACCGCCAATAAGAGGAGGCAATCAGAAAGCAAGAGATATCATTTAAGCTCAGGATGCAAACAATGGTACAGTCAAAGGCAATGACAGCTACTATCTGTGCCAATTAACCAAAATCAAGGGGAAGACAAAAATCATAAACTTTTGCAGATTAGAAGAGACATCTCATCAAAGAATGCTGTGAGAAAACATCAATGTACTATGAAAACGGCACATCAGAAGCCTCCAAAACAGTGACCAGAGAAGCTTCAGGTCTTCTCCTATGGTGCAACTCTCACCCCTTTCCTACAGTGGCTACTCAGTAAAAGGGAGGAAGGGAAAGATGAAAGGGACAGAGGACATACATTTTGTCCAACCCAAGACAAGTCAGAGCTGTTCTGCTAAGCATCCACCACCGCATGGATTCACCCATGGAGCTCTGCAGCTTACAATGCTCTGAGAAGTGTTTGACTCCTACCTGTAGCCATTAAATTTGACGATAACTGGCTCATAGGAACTCGCATCCTTGGTGAGGTCATCCAGAAATTTAGTGATATTCTTAATGTTGCTCAGTATGGAGAAGTTGCTGCGGATTTTGCCAATCTCTTGCTTGAGACGACGCAGATGACCTTGTGCATCTGTAAAGACCAGTCCAGAGATGGGTTAACCACTGTACTTTGCACATTACAACAAAGCGTTTTACTGCTGTACTGCTTGTCCTACTAGTGCAAAGCGGATATGATCTATGGAATATGGGAGGTGTAGAATGTGTGCTTGGTTTCCAATAGCCTGGCATCCCTCAAAGCAATTATGAAACCACCCTGAGCCATTTTGGAAGGGCAGTATAAAAAAATCAAATAAATAAATAAATGATGAATTATCACCACACTTAACTGAGCAACTTATTCCCAATATTACTGGAGAGGCATGTATGACATACCAGACTGGGTAACACTTCATGGATCTAATGAAGTGGGCTCTAGTCCATAAAAGCCTACCTCAATAGATGTGTTAGTCCATAAGGAGCCACAGGACTGTGTTTGCTGCAAGTCCCCTAGGACTTCTACACAGAAGATATGTATGAAGCTCATGCATCATTTGTCAAATTTCCTTTCCTTTTTTTAAGTTTAGGGAGAGCCTATAACTCAAAGCACCAGAATATACTTTGCAAATACAAGGTCCCAGGTTCAGTCCCTGGCATCTGCAGTCAAAGGATGCAGTTAAGCCTCAACTGGAGGCTTGTAGAGCAGACAATACTGGGCTGATTGGATCATTGTTTTACTTATAGAAGGATGCTTTATATGTTCACATGAGGTGACTCACACATCTCTCAGCTCATGCATACATGGTAGGAAGCGGCAACTGTAAGGTAGGAAATGTCATGCTGTGTGAAGAAGTCCTCAGTGTGCACACTTTTTAAAAAATGGGCCATTTGTATGACGCAAGTATATTTGTAGAACAGGTTTGAAACAAGAGAAAGGCTCTGCAATAGAACTATTATAAATAGTTGTTCTGAGTAATTGAATTGGCAGGGATAAATGTCACATATTAGGACTGTTCACATGACCAGGGTTAGGGTAGGATAAGCCTCCTACCCTAAATCAGGAACTGAGCATGCACCCATTTGCTGATCGTCTGCAACTTAAAAGCAAGGTTGGAGGGGGAGGAAGTTATCATGTGAGAAGCAGCAGCTGGGTAGGAGAGGTTTTCATCCTATTCAGCAGCTGTACACAGCTGCTGATTGAGGTAGCTTGCCCAAGTTCCTATTTAGAGTAGAAGGCTTCTCCTACCCTAATCCTGGTCATGTGAACAAGCCTATTGATTTTAACCAGTCGGCCAGATCTTTAGCTGGAGGTCTAGTCTCAGAGGCTCTTACAGGAGTAACCATCTACCATTCCCCAAGGAAACAGCCCGTCACCCAGGACCTGAAATGAGGCTGTGATGAAATGAAGATCTCCATCTTAGCTCAAGAATGTCTTACTCTTCCACTCCACCCTGAGTGCTCTGAATGGAGGATATTCCTCCCTTTTGAAACTGAATGAGGATAATTTCTCACCTCTTGGACATAGCCATCAAGGTCTGGTCTTAATCCCCTTTTTCACAATAAGTAAACAGCTCAAACCAGACCTGCCTTTAGACATGTAAGTTAAGACCCATTAAGGAGGAGGAACATTGAGGTTTTCTGAGGAAAACCTCAACCCTGGATTGGCCAGAGACCAGCATTACATCAGAAATACGCTTGCTCTTTTCATTGGATCCCAGAGTTGTCTCTCTCTGGAAGACTGGGAAAGCCTTCCCACTCTTTAATCAGTATAAAATAGGAGACAAAACCTCTCAGTTATTCTTGTTACCAGTTACCAGCTAACCAGTCACCATATCACCACCTTATACTGGTGTCCAGAGGGGAGATGCTGTAGAGCTTAATGCTCTCTCAGCACCTACTTAAATGCTGAACTAAGGTAAAGCTCAGTTTTAGTTAGTTAATATTTTTGTATTTTCTTTTGAATTCCTGTGTGCCATTTTTATTCCCATTTCCCCACAGTTCCATATTCTGTGTGCAACTCTTATTTCTTAATAAATCTCATATATTTAGAAGTGGTTTCAGTCTGGTTTAAAAGATTCTGGAGGGTTACTTGCAAAAATCTTCTTCATGTGCCTCATAAGGTCATGCACTAGTGGTGATGGTTTTTAGACTAATATACTGTGGTCTAGAGCTGGGTTCTGTGTGGGCTCTGGCTGTACAGTGCTAGTGAGTCCCAAGCCAGACAGTTCTAGGTTGTTGAAGTTGTGTCCGAGCCTGGTTCATGGCTTTAGATCAGTCTTCAACTGGTGGCGTCCTACCTCGAAGGAGTGGTGTGCTCCTAAATTGGGATCAGAGCAATCTCTCTACTGAGGGTAAATCCCAGGAAAGCATAAAGTAACTCCCCGGTTCATCACAGAGAACTGCTTACCAGACACCACCTTCTGTGTTTGGTTAGAGACCTTCTCTGGTATATCTTCTAGGGCTTTTCTTGCCTGCCACCACGAGAACCCAAGATAGAGACAGACACAGATGAAGACACAGAAAAACAAGACACAAAATCTCAGAACCATATAAGCTACAATGTGGCACCAAGCTGTTCATCACTGGACACAGCCATGACAGGATAGATATGCTATTTCCAATTAACAAGTAGACTAACAAGACTTTTAGAAGACACAGGATGGAGCACTTGCATGCAAAGCTTGACCAAGGTCAAGATTAATATTCTTAAATCCTGGCTATGGCTCTCCACATGGTGGTGCCAGTAGCTCCGTTTCTGCTGCACAATCTCTCTCGGGCAGATCACTGTAAGGACACTGCCACCTGGAGCGGACATTCAGAAAGGCCTCTTCTGCATAGCTTACTTGACAAATAGGAGGAGAGAGCAGCGCCAGAAAGAGGGGTATTACCTCTGCAATAGTGGCATTGGGGTTCGAGCTTGTCAAATTTGTGATCAGCTGAAGTGGGCGGCTGAGATCAGGAACCTGTGGGAGCAGACAAGAGGTAACTTAAGAGACATCCAGGGGTGTGTGCAGTGCATATGTGCATGCTACAAAAAGTGTGCATGCACCCACTCCTGCATATCACCATGCAACCATGTGCAAATTTAAGTCCATGAATATGTAGGCTGTACTAGAGTTCATGTTTGTAGTGAGGGGTGGGCATGTACATTGAATGAAGTGCTTAATTTTTAAAATGAGAGATGCCAGGACTCAAGTCATGCCTTGAGGCTTATATACCCTTCTCTCTAATTCGAGATAGATAGGGGCTATAGTTGTAGTTAACCCTAATCACTTTGACCACTTGATAAAAACACTGTTTAACTGTTGTTGTTATTACTACTACCACCACCAGTTTCAAGGGAAGGCCATTTAGTACATGCTCACAGAAGGAAGTAACTATTACTTCACAAATTCTAGGACTATGCTCTGCCATTTAAAGATAATTCATTAATACAGAGCCCTGGGGAGCCCTGGCTCAGATTAAGCCATGGAGAATTCAGTGGGGCTGTTCCCACGATCGGGGGAAATCGGGCTAGGAAAGCCTAGCCCGACTTTTCCCAATCGTGGGAATCACTGGGCTCTGCTGTGAGCCCGGTGGTTCCTAGGCAGGTAACCCGCCTAAGTGCCCCTGCCTTTAGCCCAGGTTTGCAGAGCAAGCGCTCCGCAAAACCATGCTCCCTGATCATGAGTAGCCGCGGTGCGGCTCCGCGCCACAGCTACTTGCGAGTAGACCCCCGGAGGGGAGGCGAAAAGCCGCCTCCCAGCTCCGGGGGTCTCCCCAGTATGCCCTGCACACTCGCGTGGGCATACTGGGGCTTCTGGGGGCCACATGGCCCCCGAGCTCCCCAGCCCCCGCTGGCTCCATCACGGAGCCGGCAATCGTGTGGGCGGCCGATCCCACTCTCCCCGCAGTTTTTGCAAAAGCGGGTCTCACAGACTGTGAGACCCGCCTCAGTATGTCCTAGAACTGTGAGGACTGGCGAAGATCTCACTCAGTGTTTACAGCAGGGGTGGGGAACCTTGGCCCTCCAGCTGTTTTTGAACTACAACTCCCACCATCCCCAACCACAATAATCGTGGCTGAGGATGATGGGAGTTGTAGTTCAAAAACAGCTAGAGGGCCAAGGTTCCCCACCCCTGGTTTACAGCAATGAAGGTAAGAATAAGCTGGCTTGTAGTAATAGTTTGATAATGTGCTGAGAAAAGGCAAAGGACATGGACATGCTGACCAAAGGTAAGGGATACCATGCAAGGCCAACATCCTTTGGACATCCTTTGGCATGCCTTTGGCCAACATCCTGACATACCATGCTCCAAGGACACTAGCTTCAATGACTCCACCCAATGACTCTAAGCCTGTTTATCCTGAAAGTGACCTTGGTTCCCATGTTCTCCAGCAATCTGCCTTACCCATCCAAATAGCTCCCTGCCTTTGTAGCCCCAATTTACCATGCTGAAATTGGCCCCAGGCTCCAGCTTGCCCACTGAGACATTTTGGCAAGGTGGGCCACAGTCCTGCAAAGTTTTGTTGATGGCCTTCCCCAGAGTGGTCAGGTTTTCGGCCAGCTCCTTCTGCAGCTGCTGCAAGTGACTGCTTGACTTGTTGATTGTCTGGAGTTCCTGTTCCATTTTGCCAATCACTGCCAAGGACAAAGAAAATGACTTGGAAGGAATTTCCCAATCTGCACTATCAAGAGCATAGCAAGCTCGCCGATGGCCTGGGGATGGGTCTAGCTGGCAGCTCCTTGCCCCAGCGCTGCATGCATACTGTACACACATGAGTCAGCCATGGCCCCTGCATCTGATGTCAAGTGCAGAGAGTGGCCAGCACCCAGAAGGGGTGTGCAGCTTCTCTCCTGCTCCTTCCCAGTTGGCAAGCAGAGGGCCAGCTGCGTGCTGCTTTCCCTCCCTCAAGCAAGGGAGAAAAAGCAAGCACCCAACTGGCCCTCTACTAGCTGGCCGAGAAGGAGCAGGCAAAGGGCCGTGTCTTGTGCTCCCAACTGGCAAGTCTTCATTTGCTAGCTGGGTGCAGGAGAGGGCAAAGGAGTGCCCTGGGGGAGGGAGAATGGGTGCCATGGCAATCCCCCAACCCTGGTGGCCCAGGGACATCCCCCCCTTGTCCATTGGTGGCTACGCCATTGTGCTCTATCCACCCGTTTGATGGGTAATTTCTAACACAAGGGAATTACCCTCAAACATGTGAATCAGGGTTAGAGAGATTTTAACAAATGGGTCATCTGCAGCTCCCCACCAAGTTTACTCAGTTTACTGAATTTACTCAGGAATCAAGAAATGGAGATATGGTTGTCTTTTCCATCACAATATCTCTCAGGGTAAGGTTGGGCAGTCTGTTTATTTGTATTTGTATACTGCCCTTCATTCTAGGATTTTAACACAGTCATTAATGAATGCAGCAGTCATAAGACCAGTCTCAAAGGAGGGCCAGTAGTCAGCTCCAAACCCACAATGGGCACCTTGGAAGTCCAACCCCAAAACTAATTCATGGTCTTCATATAAGTGAAAACATCTACATCAGGCATCCCCAAACTGCGGCCCTCCAGATGTTGCTGAACTACAGTTCCCAGCATCCCTAGACACAATTTTTTGTGGCTGGGTATGCTGGAAGTTGTAGTTCAGCAACATCTGGAGGGCCGCAGTTTGGGGATGCCTGATCTACATTATCTGCATCCTCTGACCAGTGTTCCCTCTCACAGGGATTCCCAGATGTTGTTGACTACAATTCCCAGCTGTCATAGCTTTTGCTTGGGGATTCTGGGAGTTGAAGTCAACAGCTGGGAATCCCTGTTAGAAAGAAGACTACCTCTGACCTTTCACACATCCCCTGACCTTGTACCACAAATACAAAGACACACTTTCTGTGCCTCCATCTCTGCTTCTGGATCCTGATAACATTTCCCCAGCCCACTACTCTCCATTTGATAACACGACCATACCTCCGAGAAGCTTTTCCGCCTTGTCCAAGGCTGTATTTGCTCCTCTACCTAGCTGAGTCAGGATTTTGGCTCCTAACGTTTGTCCAATGTCTGTAAAGAAAGATATCAGAACAAGTCAATTCATGGAAATACTTTCCACTATTCCATAAGCCACAAGATCTCAGAACCATGTTTTGTGGGTGATGGGACTCAAATCCGATCCATCTGGTCCCCTTGAGAAATAAAGGGATAATAGACAATGTTCAGTCTCTCAGCTCATATCAACATCACAAGTGAAGCAGGTAGCAATAATGTAGAACAGTTTCCCACCCTTGGGTCCTCAGATGATGTTCGACTACAACTCACATCATCTCCAGTCACAAGGGTGGAGGAACCCCCTTGGGAAAGGGTTGGGAACCCCTGATGCAGAAAATCTATGAAGGAAATTCCAGAAATTCCAGGATTACCTCTGGAAATCTGGAGCATCTGTAAAGCTGGGGCCAGAATTTCTCTGAATGCTCCAGATCACAAGCCCCATTCACACACTGCATTCACCACTTGTACAGTCTGTGTATACAGTATGCACAGACAGTTCTTTACACATTATGTTGAGAAACAAATGTACAGCACATTATGTAGAGCAATAAACCTCCTTCCTGTACCATTAATTTGAGGGACCTGTAGCCAGGTTCACTTTTGAAATGAACACATATACACACAAATATGTGTACATGTGTACAGAAGCGCACATGTACAGCATAATGTCTGAATAGGGCTACAGGGTTTGAGGCATCTGCTTCAGCCCCGTTTCTTGTGACCACATTATATAGCACAACAAAGGGGTTGGGCAATTTCTGCTGATTTCCAAATGTCAGCTTGAAGCCCAGGCCTTTTTGCCTCTCACACTTGAGACCTAGACAATATCCCCAGATTGCAGCCAGTGGCATGGACTCACCCAGAAGGCTCTCATTGGCTTCATTAATGGGCACACTGCTGGAATCGACGATGAAGTCAATCTCCTGTGGAAAACCAGGAACCTAATGAAATGGGCTGTGTTCTTACGATCAAGAATGTTTGTTTGAGGAGCAGCCAGCTACACACGTGGACAAATGTGTTGGTACCCCTCCACAAAAAAAGAACCCACAACTGTATCTGAAATAACTTGAAACTGACAAAAGTAATTGGCACCCATCATTGTTTATTCCGCATTTAACAAAAATCAGACTTTGCTTTAGAGTTTTGATGCAACAGAATATTTCAAATAATAACACAAATGAAAATGGCATGGACAAAAATGATGGGACCCTTAACCTATTATTTTGTTGCACAACCTTTAGAGGCAATCACTGCAAACAAGTGATTCCTGTAGCTCTCAATGAGACGTCTGCACCTGTCAACAGGTAGTTTGACCCATTCTTCCTGAGCAAACTGTTCCAGCTGTGTCAAATTTAAAGGGTGCCTTCTCCAGACTGCATGTTTCAGTTCTTTTCATAGATGTTCGGTAGGATTCAAATCAGGGCTCATAGAAGGCCATTTCAGAATAGTCCAATGTTTTGTTCTTAGCCATTCTTGGGTGCTTTTAGCTGTGTGTTTGGGGTCATTATCCTGTTGGAGGATCCATGACCTGCGACTGAGACAGAGCTTTCTGACACTGGGCAGTACGTTTCGCTCCAGAATGTCTTGATAGTCTTGAGATTTCATTGTTCCCTGCACAGACTCAAAGCACTCCATGACAGACTTAGCAAAGCAGCCCTAAAACATAACCCAGACTCCTCCATGTTTCACAGTAGGTATGGTGTTCTTTTCTTTTAAAGCTTCATTTTTTTCAACTGTGGACACAGAGCTGATGTGACTTGCCAAAAAGCTCCAGTTTTGTCTCATCTGTCCAAAGGTCATTCTCCCAGAAGCACTGTGCTTGTCAATATGCATTTTAGCAAATTCCAGTCTAGCTTCTTTATGTTTTTCTTTCAACAGTGGAGTCCTCCTGGGTCTTCTTCCATTGAGCCCACTGTCACACAAAAAGCGACGGATGGTACGATTAGACACTGATGGACCTTGACCTTGGAGTTCAGCTTGAATCTCTTTAGAAGTTGTCCTTGGCTTTTTGTCTACCATTCTCACTATCCTTCTGCCCATTCTGGGGTTGATTTTCCTCTTGCAGCTGCATCAAGGGAGGTTGGCTAAAGTCCCATGGACCTTGAACTTCTTAATATTTGCAACAGTTGTCACAAGAACATCAAACTGCTTGGAGATGGTCCTATAGCCTTTCCCTTTAACATGGTTGTCTATAATTTTCCTTCTGATCTCCTCAGACAACTCTCTCCTTTGCTTTCTCTGGTCCATGTTCATTGTGGGACACACATAGGAACATAGGAAACTGCCATATACTGAGTCAGACCATTGGTCTATCTAGCTCAGTATTGTCTTCACAGACTGGCAGTGGCTTCTCCAAGGTTGCAGGAAGGAATCTCTCTCAGCCATATCTTGGAGAAGCCAAGATGATACCAAACAGCAGAGTGACTACTTTTCTCCATTTAAATAGGCTGAATGACTGATTGCACGATTGGAGACATGTGTGATACTAAAGAAAACAGCTAATTTGAAAAATCACTCTAATCCAATTACTTATTATCTTTTCTAGGGGTACCAACAAATGTGTCCAGGCCACTTTCGAATATCTTTGTAGAATAAGCAATACATTATCTCTTTTCACACTTCTTTTGCTTTATCCGATGACATACCAAAAGCATGCAGGTATACATGGGACAATTGCTTTTCATTTAATCACTTTTCAGGAGGCATGAAACACTTTTTCAATTAGCTGTAAGAGTACCAACAAATTTGTCCATGTGTGTAAGATTCATGCACACCCCTGAAAACCACACATGTGGTGGTCAGAGGACAGAGAAGTGATGGAATTGTGCTTAACATAATTGCAGTTGAATGCTACACTAAGCCAACATCGGCAATCTTAGATCTGATGCACAGTGCAGCACCCAACTACGATTCTCCCTTGCACACAATCACTTCCTGGCCCTCCAATCAGGATTTCTGCCACCACACAAACAGTTTTCACGATCACGCACAGCTCTGAATCTTAGCTGACCACTCCTCAGACTAACTTTTTTGATGGTTAAAACACGGCCATACAGTACCACCCACAGCAGAGGGCATGGCAAATAAAACCAAGATTCTGAACATAATTATTGTCCTAGATATGAAGCTGTAAGGAATATGGCTGGCTTTGTTTAATCTGAAAATATGTTGTCACACTGACAATTCTTACACCAATCCAATTCAAAAAGACTTTGTCAACCCCAAAATCATTGTCTTGATTCATACGATCATTCAAATCTAGATTTAATGTGTGATACACACATTAGTGTGATTGTGCGAGCCGAAGCCAAGGTGGTTGATGACCTGAAAGGAATCTGTGATTCCTGTCTTGGCATAGGTTCACACAATCATCTGGTAACCCACATTAAATCTAGATGTGAATGACTGTGTGAACCAGGCTATTATATGCAAGGAATATTAATAAGAATCGAAGGCTGCAATCAGACACATTCTTAGTGGGTTCCTTTTAAATTCACAGGACTTTATCAGTAAACATGCTCAGGAGAGGGCTGAAAGAATATCTGCAGAAGTTAATAATTGACCACTTTTCAAAAGCAAATATTCCGGAGTTCCTTCAGCTGCAGTATTCCTGCCTCCTGTAGTCCAGATCTATAAGACTAGACCTTCAGGACCCTCACTGACTGTCCCCATAACTGTCTAGAGACTAAATTAACTTTAGAACTGCAAGTGCCACTGGGGGTTTGGCAAATATCCTGGAGAACAATTAAATCTGCTGCATGCAAATATTTCCAAGAACTATAAGATGTATGGCATCTTCTAATGGTCCAAGCATTTGGTGTGAGAAGCGCCTCTTCTAGGAGAGGCGCCTTTCCTTATAGGAAAACAATTTAGCTCGGTACCATGTTTAATCATTCTTCTCCACCAATAGCAAAACACATTTTCTCTTTCCAGTATTATGAATTCCATGTTATACTATGTTTGTGTTGCTATTTAACAGAAATTTGTGCAAATCTTTCAAAGCAAACTAATATCAGAACCAGTGCAGATATGGGAAACACATGGACCTCTTTTGGAAACCTTTAGAATGCATCATATATTCCAGCCCCCCTGCGTTAGAAAAGCCTCAGACCTCTCACCCTCGCATGGAATCCCCTCTTGGTTAACATCTGATCCTATTTTTACAGAGCATGGATTTCCCTTGCCAACTGGCAGCAGTTAGGGTGATTCATAAAATGATTAGATGGTTAGATGGATGCCTCCACCCCTAGTTCAGGAGCTGTGCACACTCCCTCTTTGTGATCAACTGTGAGTGCATAAGAAGTTTGGAAGCGGGGAGCTTGGTCATGTACTAAGGCCCAGCTGGAAAGGAGGGCTTTCCGTCCCAAACCTGAGGATGGAATCTAGGTAGGGCATGCTTGTCCTATCCAGCTAGGGCTTAGCTCATGATCAAGCTCCCGTACCTTTGACCTTGTTTTACAATCACAAATCAGGAGCACATGCAGCTCGTGAACTAGAGCAGGAGGCATCTCCTACCCTAGTAATCATCATGTGAACCACCCTGGTGAGTAATTTACCCTGGTCACTGAAGTTCTGGGCTTTCAAACTGCTTGGACAGATTATCAGCATGCCAGTGGGACAATGGGGACCAAGCAATGCAAAGATATCTTTCTATGGGAAGTGGAAAGAAGAAAGACTGTTGGAGAATGGAAGCAGAATGTCAAGGTGCTTTCCTGAGCAGTGGGGCAAGGCATGTGGAAACTGGGGTAGAAGATGGCGAGAAGAAGAGTGGGGAAGATCTGGGCTGGTCATACATGAAGGATGGGATCATGGACAGGACACCTCCCTGGGGAAAGGAAGCAGAAGGCAAGAGTAATATAGCACATAAACTATATACCTGAGGGATGGAATTCAGGAAAGTGTCCAGGTTGTCCACAGTATTGTTCAAAGTGCTGAAGCTTTTACCTATAACCTGGGACATGCGATGATTGCTGACATATGCACAGACGTCCCCAGCCCTGAAATAAAGGAATCAGGCAAAAAGGAACAAGAACTCAGAAGTGCAAAAGATTGAAGGCAGCTTTTTGTACTATGTGGGCTTTTGTTTCCCCCAGAGATTCACAGTGATGGACAGCCAGCAGAATTGCTATTATTTATCCATAAAGCACCTTGATGTTGTGCCAGTTATGTGGGGAGGAGGATCTGGGGGAGGGGTGAAGCTGAGAGGGCTTGGAGCCAGCCTTCTCTGCCCACTGGTACCTCCAGAGCCAGAAGCAATCCTACAATAGTATTATTATGTTACTGGAGATACCTTATGGAAGAAACTGCCTTGGAGATGGCAATACATCTACTTACAGCTTTTAAAATATGTGCTGCAGTTTGCTGTAAGAAAACTAGCTCCCAGTATCAGAGCGGTATTCTTGAGTATGGGCTATTGCTACTATGCCACAATTAGCACACTGTAGAAGGACAGTCTGAATTACAAACACATTTTATTGAAACATGGAAATTGTGTGTTACATTTTGGAATACAATAAGGTTCACCACCTGTCTTCATCTTTATGCTGTATTGCTTTTATCAATTATTGCTTTTCTGTAACATTATTTTTCTACTTTTCTAATTTAAAAAAAGCCAGGCTCTCAACCGTAGCACTCAGCTTGGCACATCTGTGAGAGACTTCTCTAGGTATATGGTCTGTGGCACCTGCTTTCTACTTGCAGCACACCATGGTCCACCATTGTGTAGGCTGATCTCTGAGAAAGCTGAATTATCCTTTCCGATGGTTAGGGGTTAGAGTAGACTGCCCTTTGATCCCTTCCAGTTTTATAAAACTAGGATCTGGGTAATCCTGCCTACATTTAGCAGAGGTCAGCATTCACTTGGCTCACACAGCAATGCAAGATCCTCTATGCAAAAAAAAGAGGATAAGGACAAACTATGCAGGAACGGCCTTGCAGACTGTTTGTTAAAATGGCAGATGTGGTGTTTTTGGTTAATCCATTCCTTGATCCCGGCCAGATTTGAATGGGACTTTAGTTGCTTGTATTCCAGTCCTGGAATAGAGGCGGGGCTAACAAAACAGCCAGCAGCAAGAGCACTGAAAAGCAGTCTGCACTTGCCTCTCTGTACATAATATCAATTTCATAAAAATATAAATATTCCTGATTCCACTCCACTGCCTTGTCCTTGCATACCACAACTCTTTGCCTTGGATTCTACAGCACTGTACTGGAGATCCAACTGCTCCCTAGTGGTTCCGCAGAAAGTGCCAGTAGCTCCACAGCGCCCCCTTTGGTAACTTTGTGCTGCTGCATGCATCTCTCAAGGCCTTCCGAGAGAAAATGGCAGCCAACAGCTCAGACTTGGGAGTCTGTACTTTTTTTTTCTATAAAAAGAAATGGCAGGGTTGCTGTCTGACTGGAAATACTATCCTCCCACTTGGAAGACCTTCTCATGAGTCCTCTGTGTGTGAAGCTTTCTGTGGTTATTCAGTAAGGAGAAAATGCACTCTATACTTGCTCAGGGCAATTTTTACACATCAAGGTTTTGCTTGTCACTGAAAACAGATGCCAGAACAGAGCCGTGGCTCAAATGGAGCCCTGCCTGG
Organism: Hemicordylus capensis; assembly: GCF_027244095.1. NCBI lineage: Eukaryota > Metazoa > Chordata > Lepidosauria > Squamata > Cordylidae > Hemicordylus > Hemicordylus capensis. The sequence goes on from NC_069659.1 coordinate 286,638,457, forward strand.
ACAGTCGCAAGCTATTAATGCTTTCAAGCTGCTGGACAATTCCACTGGCAGCTCTCCTCAGCACCCCCACACCAGAAACTCTCACTTTGCCGCCAGAACTCCCACCGCAGCTCTTTGTCCCACACAATGGAATCTGCTTGCACACAATGGCAGCTTCCTGTAGGGCCGCCCTGTTGGGACCGTCCCATCCTTTCCAGCTCCAGGAAGCCATTTCCCAGGCATCACACAATCGTAAGAGACCATGGTCAGACTGAAACATGATGCCAGGCAGGAAAGAAGAATGTGCCCATGCAGTGCTTTGTGTGCTCAGTGCCTTCTTTAAACCAGACCCTCAGCCACTATACAAGGATGGCCAACCTGAGGCTCTTCAGCTGTTGTGGACTACAACTCTCGCAATCTCCAGCTGCAATTTATTGCAGCTGGGAATAAGGTAGTTCAACAACAGACAGCTAGAGAGCCTCAGGTTGGCCACCTCAACATTATATGTACATTAGTGCAGCACACACCCAGGCTATGGATCCCTGGTCTGCTAAGAGCACATGCACAAGCAAAGCAACCTGGTTTAAATAAGACAGCAGTGTGCTGCAAGAGCAAGTCCTCCTAGCTTGTCTGGCATCCCATTTAAATGGGGCCAGCATGGCCGCAAGCAAAGACCAGCACAGTGTAGTGAGTGTTGGACTAGGACCAAGGAAAAGCAGGTTCAAATCCTCATTCAGCCATGAAACTCATAATGCAACTCTGGGCCAGTCACTTATCCCTCAGCCTAATCTACCTCATAGGGTTGTTCTGAAGATTAACATAATGTACACCGCTCTGGGCTCCTTGGAAGAAGAGTGGGATATATGCAATCAATCAATCAATCAATCAATCAGTCAATCAAGGAATGTTCCACAGGCATCAACCCCCTGCTGCAACTGGCCACATAGTCAGAACCCTCCCCACTCCTCTCTGATACTCTGCATGGGGCAAAACTCACAGAAGAATGGTAGTGACAGCCAGCACTGACACAAAGAGTGCCTGCCTCTTGCAGTCAGTGTTCTTGGTCTGCTTCTGGTACATGAAGCCTCCACAGCTCTTACAGCAGCAGCGGCAGCAGCAGAAGCACAAGCCCACCAGGGGCACGAGGATGATGAAGAGAAGCCCAATGATGATGCAAACCAGGTATCCCGCCTCATATAAGAGTACCTAGAGATGGAGGGAGGGAGAGACAGAAGAAAGGGTTCTTAGGTGGCACAACCATATTCACAGACAACACCTGTCTACCCCAAAAGGCCAGAAGAAGAGCAGGTTCAGCCAAAGGCACTCTAAAGGTCGGGGAAACTACTGCTTCCAGTTCAAAAGCAATCTAGATTTACTAGAATGCTTGGATGGGCACCCACTGATATCTAGTTTGTTATTCTGGAGTCCGGTTTGGTCTACTAGACCCTGGCAAGAGCCAACGATGACATCAGCCAGCATGGTGTAGTGGTTAGAGTGCTGGACTAGGACCAGGGAGACCCGAGTTCAAATCCCCATTCAGCCATAAAACTAGCTGGGTGACTCTGGGCCAGTCACTTCTCTCTCAGCCTAACCTACTTCACAGGGTTGTTGTGAAAGATAAACTCAAGTATGTAGTACACCACTCTGGGCTCCTTGGAGGAAGAGCCGGATATAAATGTAAAAATTAATAATAATAATAATAATAATAATAATAATAATAATAAGAAGAAGAAGAAGAAGAAGAAGCAGCAGCAACAACAACAACAACAACAACAACATGGGGTTTCACACTTGGAATGGATCAGGCTGCCTCTCTCAAATCATGAGAATAGGTATGTAATTTGTGCTGTACAGGGCCACAGTTTGCTTAGGGGTTTTAATTTCTCCTATTCCAGGTACGGTGCATCCAAAGTCACACAGCATCACAGGACCTGTAGTAATTCCCATGAACAACATGACCCTGGCTGCTCAGACCTCAGAGGCTGCTGCTCCCTCATATGGTGCACCAGATCTTCCCCCAGATAGTCACCCACACATGCTAGTGCTTAAAGATCTCTGACTAGGCAAAACACAAACCAGAAAAAATAGGGTTCCCATTTTACAGTGGATTCGGTCTAATCAGATCACAGAAAATGCCTCCAAATACAGTGCTCTTCTGGAATTCTGCCTTAGTACTCTCCTTCAAAAATCAAAGTTGATTTTAACTTTGCTACCTGAAAGCAGCAGCCATAATACATCTCCATGTCTACTACAACTACTATAAATTTTTATATAACACTTAACAACAAAGTTTTCAAAGCAGTTGAGAGAGATAGAGAGAGAGCATGAATAAATAAGATGGTCCCCTGTCCCCAGAGGGCTCACAATCTAAAAAGAAATACAAGATAGAAACCAGCAACAGCCACTGGAGGGATTATTAGAATCTGCACCCACTGTTTGAGTTCCCTAGCTTGCAACGATCATTTGAATATCTATTTATATATGTAGATATATTTATGAATATTTATATTTGTCCTGCACAAATCATTTACTCATACAAACAACTGATATCTTTTGCTCCTGTTACAACTTCTCCCAGAAGCACTGCATGCTGGGTCCCACGTCACCAACATTTCCCCATCAAGGAGCCCCTTCTCATGCAGCCTGATTCTCCTCTTGGTACCCAGGAACTTCTGAATCCCATGATCACTGCTTGAACACTCACCTCTTTGTATACCTCTGGATTAGTAACATTCTCACGATTGTACAAGCGAGTTATAAGATCTAGGAAGAAGCACAGAGATGTTAGTTGTGGGGTAGGAAAAGAGAGAAATGTCACCTAATTGGACAATTGCATGGAACTTAAAACAGACATCCCTCTAGAAAGTCAAGCCTGGAGCCTACATTACCAGGATAAGGGAGCAACAGAGACCCCTGTTTCTGCAGCTGCCTGTCTCCAAAGCTATCTCTTTATATCCCAGATGAATGACTGGCTGTACACCAAGAGCATTTTTTCCTGTGGTGGTGGTGGTTGTTAGCTAGGGTGGTGTTAGCTAGGGTGGTTTGTTTTCCTGTGGTGGTTGTTAGCTAGGGCAGAAGCCTGATTTCAAAGTTCTCCCCACCCACCCCAAAGAAATTCTCAATTTAGAGGTTTGATCCTAATGAGCCAGTGGAACACCAAGGAACACTATGCCGCTAGAAGGGAAACACTTTCCCTGTGCAATCCAAGTCAAGCAATCTCACTTCACTACTACGGGGCACCTTGCTGCAACGAGCAGAATTTAAGTTGACAGACAGGCTGCTTCTATGGCCTCCTTCCAACAAAAGATCATCTGAAGGAATGGCACTGTGCCTCTGGGATCCCATATCATATAACCGGTACAGCACAAAGCAGTGTGTTATGTCCCCTCTTGGGAATGGAGGTAGCTGCAAGAACCTCAATGCTAGAAGATAAATTGCTTTGTATCAATGGAGTGGAACAGGAGGCACCTTCGTTACTGTAGGAAGAGGGTTTAATCTGAGCCATGCTTCAGCCACAGAATGGTTTTCAGTGCTAGAGCTCTACAAGTGTACTGAAGAATGTGTATAGAATCCCTTTCTTTCACCACTGAGTACCAGCCACCAGCCCACATACAGCTGGGACTGAGGTGATGAGCTTCTCCATGTCTGAGGGTATAACCTACAAGGAGGCTCACTTTTTTCCAAAACTATGTACTGTAGGAGAGTCGCTGCTGCCACCGCCACCGCCACCACCACCAATCCATCAAGAGCTCTGGCATGTTTAAATCCAGCCCTTCAGCACTGGCACCCATAAGTGGGGGTGGGGTTGGTGAGAAGTGGTTATGCAGGTTGCTGCACAGTTCCGCAACACTTTCTATTTGCATGAATGTTTCCTCTGTTTGCTCTGAGCTGCTTTTCCTTCCTCTTAACACACCCATCCCCACGATCCTAGCTTCACTAACACCCCCTGAGGAATCAATTATGGTTGAAAAACTGGGTAGCAATATAAGAAAGAAGTGTAGCATTTATTTTTTATAACTATTTATATAATCTCACCTTTTAATCAAAGAACATGAGGCAGCAGCTCACAACATGATCAAATACACACATACACACTCTAGGTAGCCGTGCCAGTCCACAGTGGGGAAAATTGTCAAAACTCAAAGGACAGCAATTCCTTCATTAGCACCAACTAAAATAACACTACCCTGTTTCCCCGAAAGTAAGACCTACCCCGAAAGTAAGACCTAGCAGTAATTTCTGATGTACCGCTAATTGCCCTAGTGCATTTTGTAGGAGGCTATTCCTAGTGTTATTCCATGTGCAGGCAAAACCGAGCTAAGGAAGCCCAGCCTGGTGTTTTGCCTGCGTGTGGAAACTGCTGGGAGCCATGTGGCTTCCGGCAGCGGCAAACCCTGTAAGGAGCTGCGGCTGTTAGCCAGGGTTAAGGGCGCAAGTGTACTCTCACCCCTGGCTAACGGATCGTGTGTCAGTGTCACGCGGCTCCACACGGCGCCAACACACGAGTAGCCTCCCAGCCGATGTCAGGAGGCTCCCTATAATGCACCACACACTCACGCAGTGCATTATGGGAATTTCAAGGGCCTTCCAACCATTGTTCCCTCTAACAGGGATAGCCAGATGTTGTTGACTACAACTCCCACAATTCCCAGCCAAAAACTACTGCAGCTGGGGATGCTGGGAGTTGTCGGAACAACATCTGGGAATCCCTGTCAGAGGAAGCATTGCTCCAGACCCTCAAACTGCTTGACTGCCAGTAGCAGCCAGAGAATGTCTGGGCAAGCGATCCTCTCACCTAGCCAGAAAACAAAGATTTCTGCAAGGGAGGTAAGTATTCTTCCACTCCTGCAGCATGGAGCCCTTTCTCCCTGATCGTGAGAAAGGGCTCAAAGTTTTGAGCAAGCTTTGGAGTTTTCCAGAACAAGCTGGATGTTAAGCAAATTAAAGGGGGAGGGGGGAATAGAGCATGATAGAAGCATAATCCTACCTAAAAACTAATCAAATAAACAGTTAGTTTTAGATGAAAGCAAAAGGATTGGAAAAATAGCAGCAAAGTTCCACTGAAATCAAACTACAGAAAAAGGCCCTGCCTAAACAAAACCAGCTCCATTTCCTGCTTAAAAGCAAAGATTGGACCAGCAGGTGAACTACTCTCAGGAAGCCATTTCCACTTCTGCACATCACAGGTGAGAATGCCCTCTCTTAGGTACATACTTGCTGTACCTCAGAACATGCAAGCATTCAGTGTTCCCTCTAAGGCGTGCACATGTGCTCGCACTCACAAGTTCTTTAATGTCCACTCCCTCATTATTATTATTATTATTATTTATTTGTTTGTTTGTTTGTTTGTTTACACAGTCAGACAGGTGTTATTGACTGGTTTGTTTTATCTAGACATCGAGTCCTTCCCAAGGACCTGGGATGGCTGAATTTTATTATCAATATTGTTGCTGTTATTATTATAGATATTATTGCAGAATATAGGCTGTTCCCAGTAAAGTTGCTTTTTGTAATTGGCAGATGGTGATTTCTGTGGCCCCTATGGTGTTGAGGTGCTCTTCAAGGTGTTTTGGAATTGCACCTAGGGCACCAATTACTACTGGGATTATTTTGGTCTTCTTCTGCCACAGCCTTTCAGTTTCAATTTGTAGATCTTTGTATTTTGTGATTTTTTCTATTTCTTTTTCTTCTATTCTGCTATCACCTGGTATTGCTATGTCAATTATTTTAACTTGTTTTTCTTTCTTCTCGATGATGATGATGATGATGATTATTTTGATTTCTATACTGCCCTTCCAAAAATGGCTCAGGGCTCAGATCAAAATGGCTCAAAAATGCCTCAGATCCCACTTAGGTTAAATCAGGAAGGCCCCTCTGAATGCACGTGTGCAAACACTGCCTTCATACTGCCATCCAGAACAAAACTAATTCTGCACACATTTGAAAAGAATTAGAAGGAATACCTCAAGGGTCTCCTCCTTAACATACAACAGGCTTGTAAATAGCCATTTGCTTACTCTCCTGTGGTGAGTTAAGACTGCATCTAGGTACACAAGTACAGTGCTGGGGTTTTGTGTATGTGTGTTTGTAAATTATATTAGAACTGGAAATCGGGCTACTGAAAAATTGGAAAGCAGTTACAAGTACTGTAGGACAGTAACTCCTGTTAACTTATTTTTAAGGCTGGTTTACAATTTCAGCTGCTGCAAACTCAGTGATCCTTTTTTTTTTTTTTAATGCAGCTGTTCCTATGCGATGGGGAATATTTATTTATCGACAGCATACTTTATAGCTAAGAGGCACTGTGGGACTGGCCCAGAAGATCAAAGGCATGATTTTTCACATGCCACCCATTCCACTGAGCAAGCTGAGGCACCAGTCTTGTTCACACACAGCTCCCCTATTGGCATCAGGATCAAACAATCTTCAAGATCACGGTTCCGTTGCCAGCATGAAATGCAGCTATCGTTGTTCTGAATTTAATCCTTAGATTCTCAACATTATTTTTAAAATGTTCTTAGCCCACAATGTTGAAGAGCAAAGCCTGAAAAATATGTCGACAATCTCAGCCAATGTGATTGCTGCAGGGACTTAAACTGGGAGCCTTGCAAATCAGGTAGTGGTTCCCTGCGTACTTCCATATTTTATTTTATTAATAATAATAATAAGTTAATGATTAACTGAAGCTGAAACAGCTCTCTTAGAGCAAACTGAAATCTTGGGGACCCAAGCCTTCATCGAAGAGTGTCTCTCGTGTCAAAGGAAAAACAACAACTCCTACTCCAAGCCAGTCTTCCTGTCTGCTTCAGCTCCCCTTGGCAGCCTGTCCTTCCAAAGGTTGGGGGAGAATTGCAGATTGCCAATGGTCTAAAGCCACAGGGGTGGGGGATCCACCGGCAGCACTACGACCTCTGGCCATCCAAGTGCTCCCTATGCCCCTGCCTGCAGCTGTACTAAATTTGGTCCAAATTGGTTCCCATTTGCACCTCAAATGTTCATGCATCGGCCATCTTGAATTGGGGTAGATGACATCATCACAAACGATGCTATGGAGGTGTCCCTATGTGTCCCTACAATTGTACCAAATTTGGCTCAAATTGGTTAGGCAGTCCCCCAAGTTAGCCCACTTGCACCTCAAATGTACATGTGTCCACCATCTTGAATTGGGGTGGATGACATCATCACAAACTACACCGCTGAGGTGTCCCTATGTGTCTCTCACTACAACTGTACCAAATTTGGTTCAAATCACTTAGGCAGTTCACAAATTAACCTACGTCGCTCAAACATATCTGGCATCTTGAATTGGGGTGGATAGCATCATTACAAACTACACCACTGAGGTATCCCTATGTGTCCCTACAGCTGTAGCAAATTTGGTCCAAATCGGTCCAGGCATTGCAAAGTTGATAGGGGACACACATATAGAAACACACACACACAGATACACCAAGAGAAAGCTGGGTGATCTCACAAGCCTACTTTCCTTAAATAAAGTAATCTAATAATGGCTGGACAATAGAATACCATTTCCTTTCCTGAAGCTTTTTAAGAGGAAGCTAGATCAGCAGTGTTGTGTTCCAATTAAAATTAAGAAATAATAATGTGCATAGTTTATTTACAGTTGAGCTTGAAATGTCTCTTATCCCAACATTGTCTTGCCATCTTGTTTAGCAGGGCACTCACTTCAACTTCACTCATACATCACACCAAATTCCCACCTGGCATCACTTCTGCATCAGCACCATTAGGGTAACATCTAACATATCACAGCCACATACAACTCTCAAGTCAAACATAGTCAGGAAGATTCTTCTCTCATTACATAGCACGGTCTTACTTGTTAACTCATATTAACAGCCAGCCAGCAGAAAGGGCCCCAGACCAGCCAGTTTGAGCTGGGGTTTGTGCAGCGTGCACCACACACACACACACACACACACACACACACACACACACAGCAGATGGCTCAAGCCTGGAATATATGAAATAATAATAAAGGTGCCTCTGAGCATACACAGATCATACTTCAGTCAGCAGAAGATACTTCAGTCTTCTCTGCTACCATTGAGACTGGAGGCATGGTTTACAGATCAGAGAGTATGGCTCTCAATCTGGCTTGAGTTTCAGTTCCATATCTTTCCAAATTAAGGACAGCAACAGAATGCAACAATCTTAGCATGATTAATCACCAAAATATCAATAAACGGTATGATACTGGGGGGATGGGGGATGGTTATACAACCAAATGGTTGTACAGGGGGAAGGGGAGACCCCCAATAGTACTTTGAAGCCCTAATGGAAAGAAAACTGGAAAATGCAACCACAAAAGCCAAAAACAACATTATAAAAGATCTTGAACTATAGCCAAATGCATATACCGGTGGCCCTCATTACCCACAGTCCTGGCCCCTGTGGTTTCACATATCTGCAGACGGGCCTTAAAGACCCAGTTTCTTTACCCACAGTATAAAAATAGGCTAAAATCCACCTATTTTGAGTGGCCAGAAATGACCCAGAAATAACTTTCAGTGTCACTTCTGGTTGCCATTTTACAATACGCAGCCATTTTGAGGCTCTTTCTGTTAAAACAAGATACATGTTTTTGGCAAATATTCACCAAAAATTCAGCTGATTTGGGGGTTTTCATGAGCATTTCTGGAGCCCTGGAGAGCAAGGTGCTCTTCATTTCTACTCTTTTCCCCCGCTTCCCACTTTTTTGGCATTGTGTGTGTGTGGGGGCGGGGGGACCTAATCCCTAGATTCCCAAAGGGGTAAGGTTCCTTCATTCACGGTTTCCGTACTCACAGTTATAGGCAAGAACAGAACCCCCGTGAATTATGAGAGCAACCTGTACCATGACTCATGATGTTTGAGCACAGAGTGGACAATAGCCCTATACAGCTAATGGACACAGTCCTAAGCATTGGCCAAGCTTTGAGAAACTTGGTCATGCTAAACAGAGGAACAGTGAGTCCTTGCTTTCAGCACCTCTTGTCTCTCTCCCCCACATGGCACCCACCTTCCCTCCTCAATTAGGTCCCCTTTGCCATCTTTCTCAACTCCATTCTTTCCCCTCCCCCTCCCCCACCTCTCTGATTTGCATTCAGGAGCCTGGTTGCTTGGAAATATATATTAAAAATGTAAATGATTAACTGAAGCAGAGACAGCTCTCTTAGAGCAACCAGAAATTCTGGGGACCCAAGCCTTCATCGCAAAGTGTCTCCTGTGTCAAAGGAAAAGAACCAACAACACCTACTCCAAGCCAGTCTTCCTGTCTGTTTCAGCTCCCCTTGGCACCTGTCCTTCCAAAGGTTGACAAATCCCAGATTGCCAACAGTCTACATCCCATACCTCTTGCAGAGAACTGTAGTGTGCTAATGACATGTCCAGGACCGCATCAAAAGAGGCCTGATCTCTCTATAATCTAGTTTCCCACCCCAGACGTCATGGACATCTGCTGTTGACAAAAAGAGTAACAAGACAGATGCCAAAAGCATCAGCATCACACTCCATGCACTCTTTACAGCTATGGCGTTTGTGAGCCCTTTGGGGACAAGGAACCATCTTTATTTATGCTTTATTTTTCTATGTAAACTACTTTGAGTATGTTGGATGGAAGAAGTGCTATATAAATACTCATTGTCATCATCGTCATCATCATAGTCTAAAGAGGCAAACGCCATAAGCGTGATGGCAGGGATTTCCATGATGTGAAGATAGCAGGGAGGGTGATGTTTTGGGTGCATCATTGCTGGGAGCGGGCTTCCAGACATGCTCTGGGATGCTGTACATGATTCTTCCCCATCACCACATCTGAACAAGGCTTCTGTTTCAAGAGAGCTTCTTGAAACTCTTTACAGTCTACTTGAGATTTTACCATTCTGAACATTTTGGTGTCATTTGCAAATCTGGCTATCGCACTGCACTCATCCCTGACTTCAGGTCATTTATTACGTACATGAGTACAGCTTCCTTCCTCCCCCCCACCCCCACCAACCCCTCCGAACAGGGCTTGAGCAAATGGGCAACAGAGTGACAGATGAGATTCAATGTACGTTAGCATAATGAAATGCACACAGATTGATACACAAATACACTGATGAAATCCTAGACAGGTTACCACTACCCACATTTTGAGGTTGTAGTACTGAAAACAGAAACTTATCAACAGTGATAAACATTACTTATCATATCTGATAAGTATCGCTTATCAATACAATCAAATTTAATGTCAGGAGATTTGGAAAACTGAAAATAAAATGGCAAGTATTATGATATCATTATATAGAGAGCCAGTGTGGTGCACTGGTTAGAGTGTTGGACTAGAACTGGGGAGACCCAAGTTCAAATCCCTGTTTACCCATGAAACTCACGGGTGACTCTGGGCCAGTCACTTATCCCTCAGCCTAACCTACCTCACAGAGTTGTTGTGAGGATAAACCTATCTGGCTCTGGGCTCCTCAGAGGAAGAACGGGATAGAAATGTAAAAATAAATTTTTATCTATATCTATATATGGTGAAATCATGCTTGAAATAGTGTAACAGTTCTGGTGGCCACATCTCAAGAAAGATATCACAGAACTGAAAGAAGTCTCCAAAAGAGAAGTAAAATGAGTACCTGCCCTATGTAAAAAGACTAAAGGATTTTTAAGTTTAGAAAAAGGACTCAGGAGAAAACAGATTGACAAGTCTGTCTGTCTCCACACATGACAAGGGTAGAGAAAGGAGACAGAAATTTATCTCTTATCTCATAATACCTGAACCTGGGATTAGCGATGTGCAGAACTGGTTCACCATGAACCAGTCTGCCGCAAACCAGGCTGGTCCAAATGGTTAGATCGCGAATTGCTTTGAACCGCTTCAAGCTGGTTCGTCAAACCAACCAGCTCAGCCAATCGGTTCAACCAAAACAGTTCACTTTGGCAGTGTCTGGTCTGAATTCTAACTGAACTGTGCCAAACAGTCCATGCACACCCCTACCTGGGATTGCCCAATGAAACTGATATGCAGTAGATTTAGGACAGATTATAAAAGTACTTATCACAATGCACAACAAGGTTTATTTTAGGCTTTGCTTCCTACTGCCCAAATGGCAGGTACAGCCCACCCCCATCCATGAGCATCCTCTTACTCAGTGGTCCCTCTAATTTTTTTCATCTCTGTGTGGAATGAATTTTTTTCTGAGCAGCAGTAACAAGGCAGTGTGCGCACACCTGCATTCAGAATGAGGCCTTCCTGATTCAACCTGAGTGGGGTCTAAAATGAACTGAGCGGACATCCAAAAACGTGTGAGCCCGCACACATCTTAGAGGGAACAGTGCTCTTACTCCAGAATTTTCTAACGGAAGTGGAAGGCAAAATGAAAATTAATAGAAAAAGACCCGGAGGGAGAGAGAAAACAACAAGGGAGGGAGGGAGGGAAAGAAGGAAGGAAGGAAGGAAGGAAGGAAGGAAGGAAGGGGAAAATGCGAAAAGACAAAGACAGAGAAACAATAAGAAAAATGGAGATGCCTTGCAAATAATCAGAGAGGTTAAGGGAAGCTCACATATACTTTCCATATATGTTTAAGAAAACTGAAAGGAAACACTATTCATCTTTATTTTCTGTTTCTTCTTCTCCTTTTCCTCTCCTTCTTTTAAAGAGATAACCTACTCCCTTATTAAACTCCATAGGCCCAACTACACAATCTTTTTTTGCACTGCCAAAAAGCATCAAGCATGTTAGAATAAACTTTGCACAACAGTTTATGTAAACCACTGCCTTAAAGTGTGCTAATAGCCACCAGCTTAGGCAGTGGATTAAAAAGGATTAGATAAATTAATGCATAGGTCTATTAATGACTACTAACCAAGTTGGCTAGATGGAGCCTCCATTTTTAGAGGCAGAAAAGCTCTGAATACAAGATGCTGAAACAGAGAGGAGGTCTGTAAGATTCCTAGATGGCTACTTTGGGAAGGAGAATACTGGACTACATGATGTGAGCCAGTAGGGTTGTTCTTTTGTCAGATATTGCCAGGACCAGCTCCAGGTTATGGAGGGCCCTCAGTCAAGTATCCTGATGGGGCTCACACACTCTGAAGCTAGTGGTGGCTTACCTGGAAGCGGAGCAGTTTGGTGGTCAGGTAGTAGTGGCCAGGAATGCTTCATAGGAACATAGGAAGCGGCCATATACCAAGTCAATCATTGGTCCATCTAGCTCAGTATTGTCTACACTGGCAGTGGCTTCTCCAAGGTTGCAGGAGTCTCTCTTGGCTCTTTCTTGGAGATGTCAGGGAGGGAACTTGGAAATAACTGCATGCAAGCAGGCAGATGCTCTTCCCAGAGTGGTCCCATCCCCTAAAGGGAATATCTTACAGTGCTCTCACATGTAGTCTCAAATGCAAGCCAGTAGGGTTGTTCTTATGTCAGATATTGCAAATGCAAACCAGGGAGGACCCTGCTTAGCAAAGGGGACAATTCATGATCGCTACCATAAGACTAGCTCTCCTCCTTCATAGTGGCTGCACTGTAGCCATAATCTGTTTTTTAATAAGGCAATGTGCAGCACACAGCCACAGCCACAGCCACATTGCCTTGTAAAAAAAGAGACAGCATGGGCCACCCCAAAGCATTCTAGGCTGCTGCTGCTGCCCAGCTTTTAAGCCCCAGTGTGGGAGGGTGGGTGGGGTTCCCAGCCACCTTCCCTGTCCATGAATAGCTTCTTCAGAGGCCCCTGATAAAGCCCACTAGCAGATGGGGGAGGTGCCTGGAAGACACAACAGAAGCTAGGTCCACACAATCACAAGAATTCTGGTTAAAAAGTTAATCAGGATTGGTGAGCCCTATGGAGCCGATTGTGAGAACCTAGAATTTGGAGGCAATCTGAGTCAAACCACTCATTAACCAAATCCTAGTTATCATAATCTATCCTAGTTAAATGCTTGTTAACCAGAGCAGTTTGACTAGGATTGCCCTGAAATTCTGGGTTCTCCACAATCAGCTCCGCAGTGCTCACTAATCCAGATTAATTTTTTAATCAGGATCCCTGTAATTGTGTGAATCTAGCCAGAGTGAGCCACTTGGCTGAGCAACTTGCTCAGTTGTCGTCCTTTGCACCCTTCCCATCCCAGAATGGGATTTGTCCAGATGGCACAGAGGTCTCTGAAGGCTGCCCATTAACGGATGGGAAGGGTGGGAGAGGAAAACAAAAGAGACACAGCTCAAAGAGTGGGCACTGGCCAGGAACTCTTTTGATGGCTCTGAACCCTCAGCCATGGCACAACTTGGTTGACTCCTGACTCTGGCCCTGGGTCCTGCTCATATCCAAGCAATTCCTGGTTTCAGATTCAAAGATATGAATTTTCTCTAGCTCTAGAGAATTTATTCTCACTATTACTCAGTTCCATTACATTGTGGGTGTCTCGGGGATTGCTTCTAGGATTCTATGTCTAGCCCTTAAAGGAGTGTCTAGCCCATAAGAGATTGTGCAAGAGACAGTAACTGTTGGAAAGATCTTAAGTTTAATGTCATGAGGTTAAGGTATGTGGTCACAAACCAAACGTGAGTCAGCATCCAATGCAGCTGCAAAGCGGATCTAACAATCTGAGTTACATCACAATAGAACTGTTCCCTCCACACCCCAGGGCCAAACTAGATGATATAGCAGCAGTAATGCACCCTTAATCACATTTCTATCCCATTCACCTATAAAGCAGGGAGCTTGTTTTAACATCACATTGTTAAAATATTGGGGGCTTATTTTAATATCAAAAGGTTCGGGCAGGTGAAGGGAGCTGAACCCTCCCGCTTTCTCCAACTTACTACAGTAGTCAAGGACTTTTCTCCCAGCCCAACACACTGCTGGTATAGGAGGAAATAAGTTCTTTTCAATGTTTGAAAAAGGAATACTGCAGAATAAACACATTCAGTAGACTGATAGTAGACGGCATCCACCTACCAAGCTCATAAAAGTTAAAACACAAATATTGCCTATCCCCCCAACCCAGTTTTCAGTTTACTGTTCAAGATTCAGACTCCCAAAAGTGGCACAACAGCCTGGCAGTGTTTCATCTCAGCATGGTAAAATCCTGTTTCTGACTTGAGTGCTGATTTATTAACACTGCCAGTCACTGCATTCTCTCACAATGCCATAGCAAAGTATTAGAAACTCACAGGCTCTTTATCACCCACACTCCATAGCAGTTAGATTCCCAACCACATCCTGGGAATTCAGAAGGTTAAGACCATAATCCACAACATTCACCCTAAAGCAACTCTTTTACCAGCTTATAAAGGAGAAAATGAGTTGTGGATTGCAGCCTATGAAAAAGACAAGTTTACCCTCCACTACTATATAACCCAATTGTATTTTGTACCACAATAGCCACTGATGATAGAGAAAAATAAAGCAGTTTCTCCTGACATACTGCTGGGGGAATGTTACTCTACCTCTTACCTTTTGGGAAAGTGTTGGGTTGCACCATCCCTAGGAAGGAGTGCACCATACCAAAGAGGCCTTGCAGGCTACCACTTGGATCAGTGGGAGGCAGCTGATATTGAGGTTGAGTGAGATTTTGCAGGGCCATCTTAGTAGATCAAATGCACAGCACAATCACAAGTCCTGGGCAAGCTCAGAAGGACTCCAAAGGTTCTCAAGAGGTTCGCTTCATAGGCACCGTGTCCCACACTGCTTTGGGAGAGCAGCTGGCCTCTGCAATGGCTTCTGTCCTTTGTCCACTTGGATGCAAAATGTGTGGAATGTTTTCTCTATACCAGTCCAAGGAGCTGGGATGTGTGCCTATAAGGAAACAGAGATGTTAGGGAGTGGGTACAACCAAGCAACCAAACAACCAGGAAAAAGGAAAGTCAAAAAATATACAACCGGGTCTGCTTCCTTGTCAGGATGGGGTGGAGAATGTGGTTACTATGGGTGTTCATTGGTCAGGACAAGCAGCCCCCACCTTCCAGCACTTGTATTATGGGTGTGAAAAGGTAGCAGCGTCATTAATGAAATCTACAACCTCCATCCTCAAGTTCTCACAATAGTAGCCACATCATGCCCCCTGTAGCCTTCTAAAACACAGTAGCAAAGGGACCGGTGCGAAATATAAGGGGGCCAGCCTCCCCAGTACCCCACCTATGTAAATCAAGCACTGTCACCCATAATCATAATCAGCATTCAAAAGTATATAGGTAGGAGCACAGTAAGAAAATGCAGATCATCCCGAGGCAAGTGCAAGAGCAGCCGAAACCCAAAGGTGGCATATTTCTTTATTTCACACACTGATATATTTCACACATATGATGATCACCTTTCATGATGATGAAACAAATTCTGGCAATCCTGTATCTGCCTCTATGGATGGCAATAAACGAGCCCCAGGGAAAGCCAATTCAAACTAAAGGCTGGAAGAGGTCGTATTCCTCTGAATACCAGTTGCTGGAGAAGGATGTGCCTGCGTGACCACTGCGGGCTTCCCAGAAGAAGCCGCTCCGACTGAGTGGACGGCCCTCTTGGAGGCAGGATGTTGGACGAGATGGATCGTGCAAGCCAAAATAGCAGAAAGCGGCGCGACTTTTGCCTCAGAGAAGCTCAGCCTAGCCAAGAATAATCCCCAGGGAATCTCCCTCCCTACACACTCCGAGCCGGGAGAACCCCAGCCATTCAAGCAGCAGCAGCAGCAGCAGCAACCAGAATTGGTGGCTCGCTGCTGCTGCCACGGGGTGGGGGGTGCAACTGCGACGGACATGAGGCACACAACAACCCACGTTGCCAAAAGTCGCCGCTTCCCGTCCAGCCCGTCCATACCTCCCGGCTCTGTGTGCAAAGGACCCCTGTCCTCAGCGCCGAAAGTTCTCGCCGCCACGCATGAATGCCCGGCGCGAGCAGCCCGCGCTCCCAAACTTGACGACGCCAAGGAGGAGGAGGAAGCGCGAGATGGTGGCTGACTGTTGTTGCCTCCGCCGCCAGCTCACCAAACGTGCGAGAGCCGCCCTGGCCCCCATGCAAGCGCTGCCGCCCGATAAAGCCGCCGGGCCAGTGCCGCCCTGCGCCACGCGAGGCTCCGAGTCCGAGAATGTGGTGCCGCCGCCCCTCCAAGGAAAGTCCGAGCTTCCATGCCCTGCGCTGCGCCGCCCGCCTCCAGCTGGAGAAGCGAGCAGGACTCCTGGCTCGTCGTCGTCCACTGCCCTCTGACACGCTAGACCGCCCTTTCCTGCTGCCGGAATACCCAGGAGTCCAGGGGGAAGAAGAGGCTTTGGTTTCGGCTAGGGACCCCCCGCCCCTTGCATACCCGGGAGAGGAGGACAAGGATTTTGGCTCACCTGGCGCCGCCCACTTGCGGGCACTGGGGGGCGCAGCTTCTGCTGCCGCCGCGGGAGAACAAGGGGTACAGTACAGCGCGGCCGCGCCGTCGAGCGCGGATTGCCCTCGCGTGGAACAACAAGGGGCTGGGCCCGAGAGAATAGCCTCACCTCCTTTCCAGTCCACTCCCCGCCTTGACCTTCCTTTCCTTCCCTCCACCGCCGGTCCCTGCCCTCCTCGCTGCTCTGGGCCTGACCATTCCCCGACCCTCCAAGCTGCTGGCTATGAATGCCCCCCTCCCAGCTCGGCTCCTCTTCAGCCCCCGCAGGGTCACTGGGGACACACGCTTAACCCTTTCGGTAGCCTTGCTCATGCTCAGCCAAAGACGCACTCGGCTTCCCACAGTTTGAACGTGCGACGACACTCGTCGAGACACAGTCCTTTCTGGACCAAGAAGCCAGGGATGCTCTCCGATGCACAAAAAGGGCTTCCCGCTTCCCCCGTGTGTGTCTACCCGCCTCCGTCCCCGTCTGGTCTCCGAACAAAGTTTACCTTCGGGTCGTGCCCCTTCTTTTGGGGGGTCTACACATGCATGCTTTTGTGTGAATGACTGTATATGTGCCCCTTTGCAGAGCTTCTCAAATACAGAGTACAGCTAGGGACTGTCCTACTGTACATGCACTGAGCAAATTGAATAATTCTGGGCCACTTCAGGCAGCAGTAAGTCAAGGTCACTCGCCTCTGGCTTCCATTTATTTATTCCATTTTGTCCCTTCAAAATTCGCAGGGTGGGAACCTAGTTTCAAAACGAAAACTATGAAAGAGCAGGAATTAGAAAACTTGGGAAATTTTTTTTTAAATATATATATATACCTAAGGAGAGCTCTGCCCAAACGCACCAACAAAAGTCCAGCATCCTGCTTTCTGCCAGAGCCAGTCAGGTACCTGTGTGCTTTGCTTTTCTTCTTCATTTTTTACTGAGCAGAAAAACATTTTCATGAAAGGGTGTTGTGTGTTTTTTTAATGAACACACCAACATAACACATTAGCATGGTAGGTAAGATGCAATATCAGTTAGAGACTGGGACCAGGGAGACTGGAGTTCAAATCCTCAGTCAGTCCTGAAACTCACTGGGTGACTCTGGCCTTATCTCTCAGCCTAACCTACTTCACTGTTGTGAAGATAAACATAGAGGGCTCTGGGCTTGGAGGAAGAGCAGGATAGAAATGTAAAAATAAATACATAAACCACATTATCAAAGGATACTACATTGCATATCTGACCAGTATGACATATGCCCGTCATGGCTCTTTATTTACTAATGAGATGATTGTCAATCATCTTTTTTTAAAAAAAAAAAAGTCTATAATCATCTCTAAAAGCCTGTGCTCCTTTGCACTGTGCCCTTAGATTAGAAACATAACTTCAAAGTTTTCATCAGTAGAATCAGCTACCCTCAGACAAACTGGTTAGAACTTTTAAATCGCCATTTTAAAATTAGTGCTCTGGTATTTCTTGAAGCGTGCAAGTCTTCCAGTTTTAATAAGTGCTATTTGGTGGGGAAAGGGGGAGCTCTGAAATCTTTTTGGGAGGGGCAAGATTAAATTAAGAAGTGCTTTTGGATAGTTAATGTTGTTGTAAACCACCCAGAGACTTGCGTTTTGGGCAGTATACAAATTTGTTAAATAAAATAAATAAATAAATAAATAATGTTAAAACAGGTTACATTTTAAAAATTTGTTTATTTTTCAAATGTGTATACCGCCTCAAACTTCCGGCTCTGAGCAGTTTACAACAACATAAAACAGATTAACGTGAAAACCTTAAAACAATTTAAAACCACATTCCAGTGAGCTTGTGGAAGCAATATGGGCAGAAAAAAATAGCTTCTTTGCTGCACATATCGCCTGAGCATAGATCTTCAAATGTGCTCTATGCTGTAATCTGTCAGATTCTAGTCGAGTCTTTCTCCACTTGAGCGCCAGTCGTTTACCTTGCCGCTTCAGCTCCCATAGTTCTTCTGCATATCAAGAGGCCAATTTTGAAGCAATGTCTGACCATTCCTCCTAAGAGGACACTTAGGAGCTTCATGTCTACTGCCCTGGTGCTGTTTGCTGTTCCACTTCTCCACCAGGGCATCAACAGGATCACCAGCAGAACCAACACTAAATCCTTCCAAGGCTTCTTGGAATTCTTTTTGGACCCAATAAACTTCTCGGGCAGACCATCCTAATACGCCCCTCAGAGGTGGGACATGGTTGTAAGTCCAGTCTTAACCAGATGGTGGTTCATCCATGACAATGGAGAAATCACAGGTGTCCTCACCCACATCTCCCACCCACATCACAACCAAAGGACTAAATCCCCAATTTAGGTAGGGGATTAGGTATCTTAGCTAAAGCAGGTTGAGGACCCTCAACAATCTGGGGAGACAGACTCCGTCTTCCTTGTCCCTCAAAGTGAATGTTCAGGGAAGGCGGTGGTGGTGGTGGTGGTGGTGGGAGGGTGGTCTGGGTGGCCAAGAGCCTGAGCAGTGCAGGGACCCAAGGGAAGGAGTTGAAACCTCTCCTCCCTGCCCACTTTGCACTGCAGGCCCTGGATATGAGTGCTGTTGCACTACAAAAGGGAGTGGCGCAGGAAGCTGCTCAGCCAATCCCCAGACTGGGCAGCATGGGGTGGGAGGTGGGAGGGGGTGTCACACTGTTCCTCCCCATGTGTCTGAGTTCTTTTTTTCTTTGTTGGGGGGCCCTGGTATTGGGCTCTCATTCTCTCCCTTTAGAATTAGTTTTACTTATACTAGTAAAACTAATGAATCACCTTTCCCATTTAAAAAGGCAAGGTAAAATCAGAACACTAGGGTTAAAAACATTGTTTGTATTAACTACCTTCCATGATTGTCATAGTCTAATCCAGTGTTTCCCCATCTTTTTCATCTTTTTCAATGTAAGAGGTGCACTTACTTTTTTTTTTTTTTTAATGGGGCTCACTGCAACACAGACACACTTTTCCTTTTGCAGGTGCCTCCCTCCCTCCCTAATTTAGCTTCCTTCTTCCAAGAGCCTAGCAACCCTTCTGGTGCATAACGGAGCAAATCAGCTCCAAAAGTGGGTGATTTATCAGTGAGTTTTGGGGCACATCTGCTTCAAATGTGAGGAGTTTAAACTCCTCGCTTTCAGAGCTGACTTGCTCCCTTATGCACTGAGAGGCATGCATCCCTCCCAGTGCATTATGAGGGGAGTCAGCTCACTCCACAGATCAAGTTAGTATGACACAGCAGTCAGAGTGCTGCAGCACACACTGGCTGGGAAACAATGGTCTTATCAATGGTTTAAGTACAGGCTCTTGTCACTCTTGTCATGCTGCCCTAAAGACAGATTATCTGACATATTCCATCTTTCCTCCCCTCAGACAAAGATGGCTCTTCAGTAGCCCTAAGGTTGCAGCTGGAGGTGGGGTCACTTTTTTTTGAACCACTGGAACTGGATGGTAGGCACTTCTCACAAGCCACTTCTGTCTTGTCTCTCCTCCCTTCAGGGTAAATTGGTTCAAAGTAGCCTTGGGGTGGCATTTGGAGGAGGGAGGGGCCACCTTATCAGAACCATAGAGAGCTGGGTTTGGGGTAACTAGAAATTAGGCTGTTTCTGTCTTTTTCTTCCCCTTTGAACAAGATGGTTCTTCAGTAGCCTTGCTGTGGTTACTGCAAATGGCTTTAAACTGTTCCCAATGCCCCTTTCCTTTGGGAGGGCTCAGTACATATGCTGTCCTTGTTGGGGTTTGAGAGATTGTATTCTGTCTTTAACAAAGTACTAATTTTTCAGCATTAATAGGGAGTCCTCTGAATATGCAAAACAAAAACAAAAAAACACCCTACTTTTTTGTGAATAGACCCATTTTCTTGCTATACTTGTTGATCTGGAATCAACAAGTTTGCTATTAAATTGAAATATAGTATTTATGATGTCTGTACAGTTAAAATGTCAAAATGCCTATAGTAACTTTCCACCAAACATTACCAGGGCTAACCCCACCATTACACAAGACAAGACAATCCACTTCATGCAGAAGATTTGGGGGTATGCTTAAAGAGCAAATAGTCAATAATGTTCTTGATTTCTCTATTTTTACCATGGAGGTGGCATTTGAATTTTCTGCCTCAGGTAGCAAAATGTCTTGAGTTTTCTTTGAAGATGATCATTCCCAAGTCCACAAATAAGGGTAATCTATCAACATGTATTAACTCTTTCCCATGCTTCCCTCACATTTGATTTGTTTAGTTCCATAATTCTCCATATTTCAATTCAACCAGTCATCTATGGTAAGCATTTTTGTGCATCTCCACCAAAACGTGATTTCTATCCTGCCAGAAATGAACAGGTCTGCATCTCTGCAGATTCTCTGCATCTGCCTTTGGTACAGCATTGGTCAAGAGGCTAATGTCACCAATGCTTTTTAATATCTACATGAAACCGCTGGGTGAGGTCATCAGGAGATTTGGTGCTGGGTGTTATCAGTATGCTGATGACACCCAAATCTACTTCTCCTTTTCATCTTCAGGAAATGGCACTCATTCTCTAAATGCCTGCCTACAGGCAGTAATGGGCTGGATGAGGGAGAACAAATTGAAGCTGAATCCAAGCAAGACGGAGGTGCTCATTGTGGGGGCTCAGAATCTGAGGGATGAGTTAGATCTCCCTGTGCTGGATGGGGTTACACTCCCCCAGAAGGAGCAGGTGCGCAGCTTGGGAGTACTCCTGGACCCAGGCCTCAGCCTTTTATCTCAGGTGGAGGCCATGGCCAGGAGTGCTTTCTATCAGCTTCAGCTGATTCGACAGCTGCGTCCATTCCTCGGAGAGGTTGACCTCAAAACAGTGGTGCATCAGCTGGTAACTTCCCGGCTCAACTACTGCAATGCGCTCAACGTGGGGCTGCCTTTGTACGTAGTCTGGAAACTTCAGTTAGTTCAGAATACGGCAGCCAGATTGGTCTCTGGGGCAATCCAGAGAGACCATATGATGCCTGTTTTGAAACAGCTACACTGGCTGCCGATACGTTTCCAGGCAAAATACAAAGTGCTGGTTATTACCTTTAAAGCCCTGAACGGCTTAGGTCTGAGTTATCTAAGAGAGCGCCTTCTTTTACATGATCCCCATCGCATGTTAAGGTCATCTGAAGAGGTCCGTCTCCAGTTGCCACCGGTTCGTCTGGTGGCGACGCAGAGACGTGCCTTCTCTGTAGCTGCTCCTGGGCTATGGAATGCACTCCCGGCAAAAATTCATAATTTGAGATCATTGCTGTCCTTCAAGAGAGCCCTTAGAACCTACCTATTTGGCCTGGGCTTCCAGAGTTTTAAATGATGAACTGTTTTAAACTGTTGCCCTGATTTTCAGGGCTTTTAGCTGTTTTATTGGTTTTACTGTGTTTTAATAGTTTGATTTTAATTGTTAATTTGTTTTAATTGTTTTTATCATGTTGTGAACCGCCCTGAGACATTTTGGAAGGGAGGTATATAAATCTAAGAAAGAAAGAAAGAAAGAAAGAAAGAAAGAAAGAAAGAAAGAAAGAAATTTTCCAACAATTTTAGTAACCTTTTCAGTATTACCATTCCAATATGATTACATTTTAATACAGGCTTATCAATGATGGAAGCCATCTCCTCTCAATATTATTTATGTATTTTGTTATTTATTTATCATATAGTTATATACTGCTTTTCAACACAAAGTTTCTCAAAACTAACCTTGTAAACATAGTAATTCAATGTTTACCAGAGCATTCTAGAACACATTCTCCTCTAGAGTTTTCACTGCAGTGTCTCTTCTGCTCCCTTCCTTGAACAGGACATTCCTTGAGTCTTGTAGGCCTCACTGGGCAGGCAGTACTAATTGCTCCTGGCTGACCTGACTGCTGCTCCACTTTATGGAGGAGAGTGCTGGAGGTAGTGGAGAAACCATGATGTAAAAAGTGCTCTCCTCAGTCCTCTTGTTGTTGTTGCCCTCTTCAGTCAGGTTGTCTGATAGGCTGTTCCCTTTTCTGTCTCCTACCCTCAGGTGAAGATGGCTCTTCTGGAGCCCTAAAAATGGCCTCTTGATGTTGCTGTTACCTTGCCAAGCTCAGAGTGGCCACAGGAGACTAGTGCCCATATCCCCTACCCTGCTGTTCTGGAAGTACCTAACCAAGCACCATGCCCAAGTAACATTAAATGATAGGGTAGGGGACAATATATTTATCTGTAATGCATCTGAACTTTGATTTATAATAAAGAATAAGTCGATATGTCAGCGATGCAATGCACATATTAACTTCAAACTCTCAACAAAAAGACCTTTTTATTGCGCACACAAAGAAAAACGAAAAGTTGTTAAACAAAAAAACCCAAGATGTTTCAGTATGATACACCATCCTCAGTTAAGTAAAACAAATGAGCACAGATGAAAACCTCGGTTCCCCAGCTGTTAAATTCCTTAGACGTGATAACACACAGTTCCTTGACTGGTGAAGAGATAATGAGTGGGGGTGGGGGTGGGGAGAGTAAGTATGAAGGCCAAATAGTGCCCACTGAAATACCTATTTTAGGGATTGAAAAGAACCTACAAAGAAGGAAAATCAAGGAAACATTATTTATAGAGAAATTGAGACTTGATATTAATGCTTGGGTGGCACTGGCTGATGCTATGAAGTTTATAAGCCTCTGAGAAGAATCAGGTGTTTCCCTCTTCTCTCCCACCCCCCACCTCGCTCATTATTTCTCCTCCAGTCATGGAACTGTGTGTTATCACGTCATACTAGCAGTACAAATCAAGAGTAGATGGGTACTTGTTCACAACTGTCTCCTTTCATTTGTATCAGTCAGAAGGCTGTAGCAACACCTCACTACTGGTTGCCCTAGCTGGTCTGATTTAACCATGGGTCATTATTTCAAGACTGTCATCAAGACTCTATTGGGCTGGGATTGTGTAGGGATACCCTTCAATCAGTGTTTGAGTTGCATGTAGTTGCATTTTGATTCTCCGCAAGTGCCAAGAGACCTTGCCCTGTATGGCTTCTCCATGTCAACAGGCTCCGGTATTCTGCTCTGGTCTATAATACAGGGAGGCCAAGCAGTTCTCTTTCTTCCTATTCCCACCTGACCACAAGTGTGCTTCAGTTCTCTATGGGCTGCCTTGGGGCCACACTGCTGCTAGCACCCCATTGGATTGAGCCCATTCTGATGGGTTGAGCCCTTTTGTCAATCTGGGGCTCCAGGAGTCCTGATCCAGGGTGGATCATTTTTCAGAATTAATTAATATGGAATAGGAGGGTGTGTCCCTGTGTATACAGCATCAGGAAGGATTTATAGGTTTTCTACATTCTGGAAGATTACTTACGTTTGGCAAAGCTGCTTCTCATTTAATGGATTGGGACCTATCAGTGGTTCATTGCAGCCTTATGAAGGGTTACCCAAGGTGCTGGAAAGAGAAAGATGGACATGAAAATTCTGTCAAATATTCAGAAATGCTCCCAACACTTGCTAGTGTTTGGTGTGTGCAAGCTAGCTGACTTTTCTGGGCTTTAATTGGTACTCACATTAATATTTCTCTAGATAAGCAAATAGTAGTCTAAATTATGTAACAAAAACTGCAGTTGAGTAAAGAGAATCCACTCCTGCTTCATTAGGGTGTAACCGGTGGCTTTTTAGGATGTAATTGATATCTGACTTGCCAATGATTTTGCTAATATCTTTCTCAGTAATAATACTGAACTCCCTCGAAATATTCAAATGTAGCTTTTTGTCTTTTTCAAAAATAAATCAAATTTGTCTCTTTTACTTTAATTCCTCTCTTAGAATTTTGTTCTCTTGCCAAGTTTCACTAAATAATAGCTACCAAGATTATAAGCAATACTATAGACCAGGTTTTATTCTATAGAGCAGTTCATTCCAATTTCTTTCTCAATAAGTGCAAAGGCATATTGGAATGTATTTTGAGGAACAGAGTGAACTATACATACAGAAGGTGAAGATTCCATGACAGTTGAGAAGATGGAAGGGAGAGTGAAGAGTTTCTGTGGAGGAACAGAAGAGAACGTCTACAGGGGGGAAATCAGCTAAAGCATAGGACTACTGGGGTAAGATGGGGGAAGGATTCATGCAGTACCCATCATTGATTCAATGAGGTTGTTCTCATAAACAGCCTAGCCCAAGCTAGGGCCGCCTAGCCTGGGCTAGAGTGCGTGTGTGGAGTGCCACACAGATCCCACCCAGCCTAATCCCATTTATAATCCAGCTCTCAGACAAGGTTAAGGGAGTGAGTGCTTCCTTAACCCGGCTGCCAGGATCATGTGTCTCCTCAGGCTCTCAGAGCCACCCCTTCTTAGAAAACCTTTCTATTTTTCCGGCAGATTTAAAATGCTGCTGCCAAGCACCCTAAAGCATGTAGAGGACCATACCAGTGGATTGGGTGCTTTAATCCAGACTGATAGCTGCTGAGCACTTGAGGATGCTTTTGCACCAGATAAATCCCCTTTTGAAGGCAAAAACAAAACCTTAGACAGGAAAGAAACATCATTGAAATACAAGGAAGGGTGGTCCAGCTCAGAGTGCAGAGCTTGCCACATGCTGAGCCAACGTGACTGCAAGGAGCAAGTGAGACAAGCCTTTAAATAAATGTTTAATAAGGGTTTCCATGAAGAGAGAACTGGACAGAAATGGTGGATGAAAGGAAGGAGTAGCTGCCAGCTGGACTCTAAGGGTGGACATACTAGGACCTGTGTCCTTCAAAGAAAGGAGGCTGGAGGGATGATGTAGATCAGAGCCAAAGTTGGAGCAATTCTGCAAGGATTTTTAAAAAGCAGAGAACTGAGACCATTTGCACACATATAGTAACCACAAGTGGATGATTTCTGGATTGAACGCTTTAGAGGTCTGGCAGGATCCCTGGGAAGTTAAGTGGAGAGTCCAGATATCTGGGTGGAAAACTTGCCTGTCATCCCAGGAGAGGTGTGGAATCACAGGCAGATTGACATGTCAGTCCCATGAGAGCTGGAAGAGATATGATCAACCATTTTGTTATGGCCACCATGAGGTTATCAGGATGCAATCTGCCCAGTCAATGAGGAGCTTGTGCAGGATCTGTGATAGTAGAGTGTATGGAGGGAAAAGGTAGAGTGGACCTTGGTCCCAACTCCAGATAAAAGTGTTTTTGAGGAAAAGAGGATTGTGATCCGGACCGTCTTGGAGGAGGGGGAGGAGTTCCCGACCAAACCCCTGGCCCAATGAAAGCTCTCAGATCCATCAGACCCTGAGCAGCCAAAACCTGTTGCCTCTCCTTCGGTCATCCCCTCAGAGGAGCCCTGGAGACCCAGTGTCTCCCAGTTGGGCTCCTATCCTATCCCTAAAACTCCCTTCATTGCTCCAGGACCCCAGGAGCAGAGGTGACCTCATGCCATGGCCTAGCTCCTGCTCTGGGGCCACAGTGCCCACTTGGCTGCTTGGGTCATCCCTCCCAGTGGGTCTGTGAAGAAGGAGGGGGAGGCCAGCTCAGGTGTCGGTTTTGGATTAGGGCTGGCCTGACAAGGATAGCATTGCTTGCTGAAGCAGGTCATGAACAAGTGAAATATGGGAGTCCCTCAGGATCAGTAGATGGAATGGCAAGTTTTCGGTCTAAGTGTCTATTTGTGTGAGGGGGAGAGGTGACAGCTGAGGGACCATGACAGTCTTTTCACAACCATTCAGGTGAATTACAGAAGGAAGAATGTTGTCAATGATGTACCAGTCCTCAAGGAAAAGAGCGAGAGCTAGAAGAGATGAGATCTCGAATCACCTTGTAGCATTTGATGACTACATTGTCTGTGTCAATCTGTATCACTTTTGCTTTGAGTAGTGGGTAAAACACCTGGAGGGCTTTGTACCTTTCAGGAGTTTGAGACAGTTGATGTATTAGTTGGACCTGCCGATGTTACCAGTGTGCAAAGAACTGAGGGAGGAGGCATGGATCATGCTGAATTGGACATGTGCTCTTGCTCCATGAAGGTATGGCTCAAAAAACCTCTGAGGCTGAGCTCTAGAAAGTTCCTAAAGAGGCTCTGTTCAGACTCAGATTCAGGTGTGAGTGCACAGAGACCACAAAGAACCACATTGAACACATTCTCAAACAATATCGTGTCACACAGTATTGTGTGAGAAGGCTGAAGTTAGAATGGCATTTGAATGGCTGAAAGGCTCACGTGAAACTTTCTGTAGACGTATGGGAAAGCATTTAGTAAAGCAAAGGTAGAAGCACATAAAAGTACTTGAAGTAATAATTAAAAGTGAAAGCCTTAGGACCAACTTCAGTTGTCAAGCATACAGCTAGTTTATTTGATTATTAACTGATACAATTGTCTGGTGTTTGTTCACCTTATCTTTATTAAGCATTTAGTATTATATTGTATGAGCTGTTATTTAACATATTGGATATATTAAACTCCTGCTAACTGAGCAAAAAAAGTCTTTTAAAGTGGTGGCTCTCTGATCTTTAGCAAGGTGATAGGATAGGAACTGTTCCTATTCAACCTAGCAGTGTGTTCCTCCGGTGACTGTTGCTAGTGTGTCCTTGGTGAGCCCCTGTGGAAGCATTTTCTTATTCATTTTGCTATGTATGCCGCTTTGAAAACTTGTTTTTGTTGAAAACAGGGGCGTAACTATAATAAGGCAAGGGGAGACAGTTGTCTGGGGGCCCACTGCCTTGTTGGGGGGGGGCGCAGAGGCAAGTCACATGACTGACTCCCCCAGCCGCGCACCCGCCCGGGCTTCCTTCAGTTGTATTCATACTCCGAAACCGATGTGAGTGTTAAGACCTGGAGCTACCAGAACAGCATGTCTTTCTCTAGAACCATTAAATGACTTGCATCGTTCATAATTTGCAAAACCTTTTTAAAAATAATTTAGGATGATGTTCTATTACTATGCTTGTTACCACTATTCAGCCTCTTTTAAGATTTCTTTACTTCATGAGCTGAGCTTCAGCGAGCGGGGGGGGGGCATTTTAAAATCTTGTCTCTGGGCCCACTCCAACCTTGCTACACCCCTGGTTGAAAAGCAGTACAAATAATAATAAAATTCATTAATAGTAATCTTTGTTACCAACGAGAGTTTCAGTTACAAGAAATACAATGCAAGTACTATATTTTCCCAGGCATGTTAAATAATAGTTTTATCTTCTCTAATCAGTGCTGTCTCTGTCTCTTTCTTTAGCAGAAAGAAGAAGCTGCACTCCTGTGGACTTACTTAGAAGTAAGACCCATTGAATAAACTGGAGTTTGAAATGGGCTCTGACCCTAAGCCACGACCATAGCATATTTTAGGGATGGCCAGCCTGATGCTCTATAGCTGTTGTTGGAGTACAGCTCCCATAATCCTTTGCTAACTGGGCAGAGAGACACCTTTTTAACATAGTGATTCTCTTTATTGAGCAGGCGGAGAGTAACTGGCCCTATCCAGACCCCTCACAGTACTTCCAGTGACTGTTGCTGGTGTCTATCTTCTATTTCTTTTTAGATGGTGAGCCCTTCGGGGACAGGGATCCATCTTATTTATTAATTAAAGCGGTATATAAATATTGTTGTTGTTGTTTGCTATTAGCCATTCTGACTGGAGATGATGGAAGCTGTAATTCAACAACAGCTGAAAGCCCACCGGTTGGCCAGTCCCAGGGGTGTAAGTATAATAGGGCAAGGGGAGACAGTTGTCTGGGGGCCCACTGTCTTGGGGGCCCCCCAGAGGCAAGTCACATGACTGACTCCCCCAGCTGCGCACCCGCCCAGGCTTCCTTCAGTTGTATTCATCCTCCAAATTGATGTGAGTGTTAAGACCTGGAGCTACCAGAACAGCATGTCTTTCTCTAGTACCATTAAATGACTTGCATCATCCATAATGTACAAAACCTTTAAAAAAATGGGGGGGGGGGCATTTTAAAATCTTGTCTCTGGGCCCACACCAACTTTGCTACGCCCCTGCACAGGTGACAAAATTGAGAGAACTTTGAGGAATTTGGGTGGTGAGGGTGCACAGTTTTGTGGAAGATAGGGGCATAACTACCATTAGGCAAGGGGAGGCGGCTGCCTGGGGGCCCCCACGCCTCGAGGGGCCCCCCAGAGGCAAGTCACATGTGAAGTGAGTGTGTGTGTATCAGCGAGGGGCCCATTTAAAAATTTTGTCTCTGGGCCCACTCCGGCCTCGTTACGCCCCTGAGTCCTTGTATATTTGTTTGTCCAAAGTGCAACAAGACTCATTCTTTTACAACTTCCCTGCAGGAAGTTGTCATCAAGCAGCTTCCAGAAAATGTAAATTTATAGCTGCTGCAAGTAATCTCAGCATCACAGTTTCTGTTGTATAGGTTGTGGGGAAAGTGACTCGGGGCAGTGTGACAGACTTTTGAGTCAGGAGGAAGAGAGAGAGATTTTATACAGAAACCAAAGGTGAGGTCAGCTATTGAAAATAAAGCAATGTTTTAGAGCTGCAGTGTCTGAAATCACAGTCATCCATTATGCTTTGTGGAAAAGTGAAGCATAAAAATAAGTTTGAGGGGAATGTGATATTCTGATATAACTGGATTATGAGTAATCTAAATCCAATATAAAAGCAACATTATTTTCAGAACCACTTCATACATTACAATCTCCTGCACGGAAATTAATCTCCATGTGGCAGATTGTAATGTATGCTTCCCTTAGTAAGAGATGAGAGAGAGAAATTCCTTTGCTGAGCATAGAACCCTCTCCCCTTCCCCACACAGCTCCTTTGCCATAGTATCTAAGATCATGGAGGGACTATCCATTTCTTTCTTGGTCTCTTAGGTTCTCCTCCTCCTGTGAAAGCAACCTGTCCCTCCCTGTTCCCAAAGCAAACACCCTCAGGGGATCTGTACCACCCCATTTCCGGCCACTAAGGCTGTCACTCATTCACTCAGTGGAGCCTGGAGAATGCAGAATTTCTGATAGGAACTTCCGTGTTAGCTCAGGGTGCCTTAGCAAAAACTGAAGCAGCCGCCTGGGAGTCTAAACTCCTGCTTTATTCTTCCAGAGGGACATTCCTTAGCAAACAGCTCATGCCATAGGGGAAGGAAACTGTTTTGCAAAAAAAAACAAAGCCCAAACACTTGCAATTCAACAGAAATTGCTGGAGTGAGCATAGACCTTTGCTTCCATGCAGCTTGTTACTTGCTCTAAAAATTAGATTATTGGAACTGCCTTGTTTTGCTAGATAAGAGGACTTTAACCTGATGAAGGGCCCTGTTTCTGAAAAGACCAGAATTTTATCTTGCATAGATAGAGCAGAAACTGAAACCTGATTCAGGTATTACTTTGTACATGTATGTGTACAGGTATCTGTACACATTAATGTTTTTTGTGTGAATGATTGTACATTTGATCATTTTAAAAGTCAACCTGAGAACAGACCCTCTTAAATGCAGGGTACAGACAGGAAGTGTACTATGTGTGCTGAACATAATGGGCCAGTTCAGGCTAGAATTCATCCTCTGTCCTGACATGTGCAAGCAAAGCAATGAGTGAATAATTGTACAGGCATCTAGATCTGTACACATGTACACTATACACAGATTGTACATGCACTGAATATAATGAACTGGGCTAAACATACCCACAGTATCTAAATGTAGGAAATTAGCTAGCTTTTCTGTATTATTTGCCTCAGTATTGAACTTTGTCTCTCTTAATTTTTAATTGTTATGACTGCATGAGGAATATAGTCTTTTCTGCTTCACAAATGAAGTGCTAAGAGTATCTAATGATATATATTTAGAAATGCAAATCAAGGCAGTTAAACAATGTGAAGCACAATGGCGGACATATTGTGCAACATAACATTCATGCAGTTGAATGCTGTTGCACAAGTGCAAAAATTGCAAAGTTGTGCAGCAGTGTGGTTGTTACATATAATGTTGCTGCACAACTCCGTGGTGCAGTTTTTGCACTTGTGCAACAGCGCTCTTGCAGAGTTGTGCAAATCTTACATTCCACTCTGTGCATACTGTGGGGCAAGATGTCAGCCAATAAAAATAAAGAGACGGCACAGCAACTTAGGGAAACAGCATTCCAGAGGGGACAAATAACAATATAAAATAAAAATAAAGTCTTTGAAGGCAAAGAGAGAATGACAAGTGTTCTTTTGTGTGTGTGGCTGGGAGGGGATGGACACCTGGTTGCTATGCATTTTGCTCCTCTTCTCACGCCTCTCTCCTTCTCCGATATCTTAATGTCCAGATGCTCTGGTATGTGACTTAGCAGACACTGTGAGGTGGATGGAAGAAGCAGCGCAAGAGGCTGAAAAGCAGGAACCCAGAAGGGGAAACTGGATGCAGAAGGCAGTTCTATGTGGCTTTCTTCAAGCAAGTAATTTTTTCAGTTCAGGTTTCCATTTGCCCGATGGGTTTGAGGGCACAGAGTCTGCCAGTTAATGGAGCATAGAGATGCCATGCCATTGCAGCAGAGATGCCATTGATGTTGCATATCTCAGTGTGAGGATGTCACAAAATAGCGGCTAAGAGACTGGCTTATGAGTTACAACTTCGCTGGTTTATGTATTTATGTATGTATGTATGTATGTATGTATGTATGTATTTAACTTATTTTTATACCACCTACAACTTAAATCTCTGGGCGGTTAAAATCTTGCCACTGCCCTAGGTTGTCACCTTCCAGGATTGGCCTAGAATCTCCAGAAAGCATAAGGAGAGATTGAAAAACAGTCTTGGAGATGTTAATGGCCTCCATCCTCAGGGGATGGAGCTGCTCTGGGAAGAGCAGAAGGTTTCAAGTTTCCTCCCTGCCTTCTCCAATATAGGGCTGAGAGAGATTCGTGCCTGCAACCTTGGAGAAGCTGCTGCCAGTCTGTGTAGACAATACTGAGCTAGATAGACCAATGATCTGACTCAGTATATGGCAGCTTCCTATGTTCCTAAGACATTGGCTTGATATTGGTACTGATCTGAAGGTGTGGACAAGCTGTTTGGGACACTTCACCTTACTACATGTTCTCTTGATCCTTGCTCTGTATGGCATATAAAGCTAGCGTGGTACAGTGGTTAGAGTGCTGGACTAGGACCGGGGAGACCCGAATTCAAATCCCCATTCAGCCATGATACTAGCTGGGTGACTCTGGGCCAGTCACTTCTCTCTCAGCCTAACCTACTTCATAGGGTTGTTGTGAGGAGAAACTTAAGTATGTAGTACACCGCTCTAGGCTCCTTGGAGGAAGAGCGGGATATAAAATTGTTGCTCTTCAAAACAAGCTATTGTAAGGGGCCCTGCAGGGCTCCATTCTATCTCCAACGCTTTTTAACATCTACATGAAACCTCTGGCAGATATCATCAGGGGATTAGGTGCAGGGTGTTCTTGATATGCTGATGACACCCAAATCTATTTATCTATGTCAGCTTCATCAGGAAATGGCCTAACTTCTCTCAATGCCTGCCTGAAGGTGGCAATGGGCTGGATGAGGGAGAACAAACTGAGACTGAATCCAAGCCAGACAAAGGCATTGTGGTAGGTCAGAACTTAGGAAGTGGCTTAGATCTGCTCTGTTATACCTGTTCTTTCCCCCCAAAAAGAGCAGGTATGTAGTCAGAAGAACCTCTTGACCCAAACCTCTCTCTGGACTCTCAAGTTGAGGCAGTGGCAAGGAGGGCTTTCTATCAGCTTAGGCAGATATGCCAGCTACATCCATTTCTGGAAATAAATGGCCTTAAACAGTGGTGCATATGCTGGTAATATCCAGATTTGACTACTGCAATGTGTTCTGCATTGGGCTGCCTTTATACGTAGTATGTAAACTGCATTTAGTACAGCCAGGTTGGTCTCCAGGGTTGCCTGAAGAGATCATCAGAGGCACTCTTTCCTCTGGATTTCCAGGCCAAAATCCAGGGCCTCCACGGACCCTGAGGCCCCCCAAATACTCTTTAGTCTTTCCCAGGTGGTGTGGTTGCCCAGCAGAGCATGATGATGCTTAATTTGCAGCGGAGGGAGGCCTCCAAAGGCCTTTAGGTCCAGGCTCCAACATTACCAAAATTATCTCCTCTGGAGATCATATTACATCCATTTTAAAATAACTACACTGCCAATAGGTTTTCAGGCAAAATACAAAGTGCTGATTATTACTTATAAAGCCCTGAATGGCTTGGGTCCAAAATATTTAAGTAAATGTCTTATTCTTCATAACCCCACCACCAATTAAAATCATCTGGGGAGTTCCGGTTGCGGTTGTCACCGACTTGGTTGGTGGTGACACAAAACCGGGCCTTTTCAAGGGTTGCCCTAGGACTTTGGAACATACTTGCTAACAAAAGTAGAGCCTCCCCTTCTCTGGATGGTTTTAAGGAGGACCTGAAAACATACCTGTTCAGTCAGGCTTTTAGTTTATAATTGTACAATTTTAGAGTTTTTACCTGTATTTTAAACTGTTTTAATTGTGTTAATGTTTTGTTTTGTTTTTATATTGTGAACTGCCCAGGGACTTGTGTATGGAACAGTATAAAAATGTGTTAAATAAATAATAAATTAATAGAATAAACTGGGGAATCCCCAGGATCGCTTTTCAGTCTTTCGAGGAGATTGATGATTCCTGCAGACTGTTTAGGCCAATCCTGGAAGTTTGGCAACCCTATGACAGAGGTACAGTTTTAACCAGGGAAGTACTGATTCATAGCTCAGTCAGAGCTGGCAACTCTATTGTGCCATGAATTCACTAAGTGACCTTAGGCAAGCCACTGCCTCTAAACCTCAGCCCCTCAGCTGCAATATGAGGATAATAATAATTGTTAAGCTTAAAGTATGCTATAAGGATTACAACACAATAGTTCATGTGAAATGCTTGGGACACATGACAGTTCTATACAGATGCTAAGTATTATCATTTTACATGTAAATGATCTCACAAGTTATTGTCAACACTTGTACAATCTGTGTACAGATCTGCATGCAGGTACAGTTATTCACATGTTATGCTGAACAGCACTACACTTCCTATCTGTACCATGCATATGAAGGGGTCTGTATCCAGGTTTGCTTTAAAAACGAGTAAGGTCATTCACATAGAAATATGTATATGTGTGCAGACATAATATCTGAATAGGGCTACTGGCACAGGAGGGGCAGAAGATAGAGGATTGCATCTGGCAAGATTCTTAAGTTTGGGGAAATTTGATTACTGTTCTGATTCCCATAAAGAGCTGGAGGTTGGAACAAGTGTATGAGAGGGTCTTGGGTGGCAGACTGGTGAGCTGTCAGTCAAACTGAAAGCTCTTGGGTGGCAGACTGGTAGAACATGAGAGGTGGGGAGAGGTGGAAAGGGATGGGTGGAACCACTTTTGGTGTTCATGTTTTATACCACAAATCTGGATCTTCCTTGCCCTCTTTAGCAGGGTGGCTCTCTCTCAATGTTTGGCAAAACAAGAGTCCTGTCACAAAAGATAACTAAGGGAAGATTGTGGCCATGCATTGACGTGTGGCCCTCTTTATTTAATTGGGAGAGAGTGACTGGCCCTATCCACCCCCAGCACAATATGCTTTCAGTGACTGTTGCTGGTGTCCATCTTATGTTTCTTTTAGATTGTGAGCCCTTTGGGGAAAAGGATCCATCTTACTTACTTACTTACTATTTCTCTATGTAAACTGCTTTGGAAACCTTTGTCAAAAAGCAGTATATAAATATTTGTTGTTGCTTTGAAGAAGGGGATACCACCAGCCACCCCTCAGGCCCAGAGAGGGCAAAGAGGGCATTTACATTTCACATACTGGTTTCAACTCATAAACCAAATATTTGGTTGCAGTTCTCTAGTCCCAGGAGATGTATAGCTATTCACCACCACGGTTTAAACAAGTTAGGAGAAAGGCTCCTCACACAACTGTTGTGGGCTTACAGCATATGACACATACATCACATGAGAAAAATGGTTGTATTTGAAAATCTCATTATTTTAAAGCCACTCTGACAAGAATCTAAAGACTGATGCTTATAACTGAGCTCTATAAAGAGACCAGGAGTTCTCACTGCTGTTGACAAAAGAGGTGGAGGCACCTGACGTGAGAGAACATTTGTTTGCTTTTCTTCCTAATGCCAGTAGCTGTGAACACAAAACAAACAACCTTCATCAAAAGGGCCACAAAGACATCAATGCATTGCCACAACTTTCCCTTTGTTCTCTTTTGTGCCAGGACTCTTGTTTTGCCAAACATTGGGGGAGGGGGGGAGCCATCCTGGTAAAGAGGGCATGGGAGATCCAGATTTGTGGTGCAAGACATGAAAACCAAAATTAAAACCCCTCGTCCAGACTGTGCTAAAAGGCCCATGGGTGTCCTCCTTAGTACAGCAGTATAGCAGAGCAGAGGCATAATGAGGGAAAACGGCGCCCAGGGCAAGCTCTGCCCCTGAAATTGTGCCCCCCCCCCCACATACCTGCGCCCTGGCTGGACTCCACGGTGGCGGGCGGCGGCGGATCACGAGGCGGTGGCGGGTGGCGGGGGATCACGTGCCCCATGGCTTGTGCCGCACAGTGGCGGCATGGGAGTGACCGAGTGAGCGCGACGGTGGCAGGCAGAGGTGGATCGGGCAGCGGTGGCGGGCGGCGGCGGGAGTGAGTGCGGCAGTGGCAGGCGGCGGCGGATCGCCGAGTGCGCAGAGCGACGCCGAGGCCTGCCGTCTGGCCCGGCGTCGCTTCCCAACTGCGAGGCGCGCCTGCGCAGTTCATTCTATGAACTGCGCAGGTGCGCCTGTGCAGTTGGGAAGCGATGCCGGGCCAGACAGCAGGCCTCGGCGTCTCTCAGCGCACACGGCGATCCGCCGCCGCGCGATCCGTCGCCACGCTCACTCAGTCACTCCCACGCCGCCACTGTGCGCCACAAGCCATGGGGCACATGATCCGCCGCTGCCCGCCGCCGCCACCGCGCGATCCAGGGGGGATGGGGGGGCCGTAGCACTTTTTGGCGCCCCCCACATGGCCCAACAAGGTGGCGCCCAGGGCATGTGCCCTGCCTGCCCCCCCATCGTTACGCCCCTGTAGCAGAGGCCAGTTCTAGTGAATCTAGTTAAGCATGCCAAAGAACTTCCACACGCCCCGCAGTTCTTGCAACATCCCCCCACCACAAAAGCCCTGTTCAGACATTATACTATACATGTTCATATATTCAACATAACATATGAATATATGTTCCCAAGAATCTGTATGTGGATATACTGTACACGGATTGAATGTGCATTGAATATAACATGTGAATAGGGCATGTAATGACACAACAAGAGGCCCCCACCCTGCACAGTGCTTCTGTAGCTTTCCTTCCAGTTTACAAAGCAGTTTGTGAATGGAGGAGGAGGAGAGGCAGCTAATGCTAACTTGGCAAAGAGGCACCTTTTAATGTGGTGATTCTCTTTATTTAGCAGGGGGAGAGTAACTGGCCCTATCCACTCCCAGCACAGTACCTCCAGTGTCTGTTGCTGGTGTCTATCTTATGTTTCCTTTTAGATTATGAGCCCTTTGGGGACAAGGATCCATTTTCTTTATTTATTATTTCTCTGTATAAACTACCCTGAGCCATTTTTGGAAGGGCAGTATAGAAATCAAATTAATGATAAAAGTAAAGTTGCTTTTTGTAATTGGCCAATGGTGACACCAAAGGGGCCACAGAAATCACCATCAGCCAATTACAAAAAGCAGCTTTACTGGGAACAGCCTATATTCTGCGACAATATATATAATAATAACAGCAACAATGTTGATAATAAAATTCAGCCATCCCAGGTCCTTGGGAAGGACTCGATGTCTGGATAAAACAAACCAGTCAATAACACCTGTCTGACTGTAAACAATAAACAAACAAATAATAATAATAATAATAATAATAATAATAATAATAATAATGCGGGAGGCCAGAAAGAAAGAGAAAATCCCTTTTGAACAGGTATGCTGGTCTCTGAATTCGGAATCAAGTCACACAGAGTTGTCATCTAAGCAAGTCGGGGATGAGTCATTCTAAAATTTCAGTTTCAATGCTATTTTAATGCAACATTTTGCATACAAGTTCCATTCCCCAGAGAGGGGTGACAATCCAGTCTTTGGTGCACTGAAGATGTGACAGTATTTGACAGTATGCAACAGTTGGGAAGAAGCATTCTTCATTGTTATTTTTGGAGGGGTAGCTGCAGTGCTAGCCACTTAATGGCGCAGCAGGGAAATGAATTGACTAGCAAGCCAGAGGTTGCTGATTCGAATCCCCGCTGGTATGTTTGCCAGACCCATATTGGGCAGCAGCGATGTAGGAAGATGCTGAAAGGCATCATCTCATACTGTGTGGGAGATGGCAATGGTAAACCCCTCCTGTATTCTACCAAAGCAGGGGTGTACCAAGGTTGGAGTGAGCCCAGAGATGAGATTTTAAAATGGGCCCCTCACTGCCTTCCTCTCCTTCTGGCCTAAAGGCCTTTGGAGGGCCCCACCCACTCCTCTGACAAGTTAAGCATCATCTCTCTCTCTCTCTCTCTCTCTCTCTCTCTCTCTCTCTCTCTGACACACACACACACACACACACACACACACACAGAGTATTTCTAACATGTCAGTTCTTGAGGGAACAAACAGCAACTGAACCCACAAGAAAGTAAGAATATAAAAACAAATATATTCATGCAAATATGCATTAGCAGAAACATTTCAACACACAACATACTCCCATCCCACATATCCCCCCCCCCTTTCTGGCTCTAAAGGATCCAATATTTAAACAACTGAATTTGTAAAGATGTACATGACTCTCTGTACAGATATACATTAGTAGAAACATTCCAGTGCGTGTAAAGCTTCACCTCCACTGGGCCACAGATCTCAAATACATAATTACACTTGTTAAAAAGAAAAACAGTAGAGGCTTCTCCGTGGATTCACAGCCTTCTTGATAATTCACAACAAAAACTTGAAAGTGCATTTGTAAGGGAAAATAATACAAGCCCCCATGGTTTCACAGTTTATTATTCATACAAATCACCCCACTTAACATGGAGCACTTGTAAGGAAAGAATAAGAGAAGTTTTACTCTGAAATTTTGATTAAAATTACACCTTGATCCTTCACCACACACTGTTTTGATCCTTCACCACAAACTCCACCAGTGTGGAAGATGAGAGAGAGAAAGGGGATGGGGGAGACTTGACCAGAGAGAAAGGGAGAAAGAGAAAGGAAAGGAGATAGAAAAAGGAAAAGGGGATGGGGCAGGCTTGAGGGGAGAGTGAGGGAGGGAAAGAAAGAGCGAGATGAAGTTAAAAAAGAGATGGAAAGAGGATGGGTAGGTTTGACTTGAGAGGATGGGTAGGTTTGGCTTGAGAGAGCGAGAGAGAAATAGAAAAAGAAAAAGGAATGAGAAGAGAGAGGGAGAGAGTTTAAAGAGAAAGAAGATGGAAAGACCCACCCTGCCACGCCAAACCTCCCGCTACTTGCCACTTGCCTTCCCCTGCCACGAACAGCCATGTTGTTGTTTTTGTAAATTTTTGTCAATTTAAGCCGCTGTGCAGCCGGGGGAATGGCTGCTGGGGAGTGAGCCAGTAGTCCTTCTACCCCACCTCCGGCAGTGGCTACTAGAGTGATGTTGGGCCTGCCGTTTCACCTAGAGATGCCGGCGTCTCATCCCAACTACTTAACATTCCACCACTTGCAGACGACTTTGCTCCAAGCACCTCAGCTGCTGCTGGGGCAGAAGCTTCCCGGAATTGAAGGCACACGTGTGAACGCGTCCTCACAATGTAGGCTCCTTGCCTACGAAGCAGACGCATCTGTGAACAAGGCAGGAGCAGTGGCTGCCTCGATAAACTGGGTGGGGTGGGCGCGGTAAACACATGCTGGCTACACGTGGAGTGTTGTCTTCTGCTGCGGCAAGGAGATGGATGAGGCAAGAGCAAAGCGAGGCGAGGGGGGTTGAGGCTGTGTTTGGGGTAGTAGCCAGAGTCTGAAACTGAGGCAGGGACAGATTTCTTGTCACTCCTCTTCCTTTTCTTAACCAAAACGTATTTCCATCTCCTGA
This sequence comes from Hemicordylus capensis, assembly GCF_027244095.1. Lineage (NCBI taxonomy): Eukaryota > Metazoa > Chordata > Lepidosauria > Squamata > Cordylidae > Hemicordylus > Hemicordylus capensis. The sequence continues at coordinate 286,676,760 of NC_069659.1, forward strand.
TTCCCTGCCTTCTTCTGGCCAGTGCACGCAGCAGGCAGCATGGACTCACCTTCGCAGAAAGAGGCGCCTGGACTAGTGTGCAGACAATCCTGAGCTAGATGGGCCAAGGGTCTGACTCGGTATATGGCAGCAAGCTTCCTATGTTCCTATAAGAGAGTTCTCCGGAGTGTAGAACGATTCCACCCAACCTACTAGCCTCCACACTTCTTCCTTCCTTGCGCCGCATTTTCTCCCTTTAACAAACCCCAGTTTAACGAACTCTTCCCCAACTCCTGCAGCCCGCTACACTGGGGCATTTCACAGGAATCCACACATGTTGCTCTTTTCTTCTTTCCCCCTCCCCTCCACACCCATTACAGTTTTGAAATCTGCAGTAAGTGCACATAAGAACAAATCCTCTCCCCCCACTTGCCTTTTCTGACATCTCTCCTTTCCAAAAAATAAAAAAGGCACATGTATGCACACTAGTGTGTGTGGCGGGGAATCCACATCCTTTTTTTTTTACACACACTTCTGGATGATTTTCCAAAGGCAGTGTTTCTTCCTCCCATCCCACTTCATTTATTGTGGCTCTGCCAAGGATCGAATCCAGAGGGCTTCAGCCTCTCATCCTTTCCCATGGAACTGGCCACACAGCAACTCTGCATCAGATTTCTCCCTTGCGTGCCTTTTCACCCTCCTCAGACTTTCTGAAGAACCCCAACTCTCTCAGAGAGTGCCTGGAGCAGCAGCAGCCACAGCCGCCCGGCCTGGATGGTTGGGGCTCCCTGCAAAAGATCACAGTATTGCACCCCAGTGGGAAACAGCTGCCGGTCCCCCTCCCAGTCCATCGCTGTGCTTACCTTCTTCCCTGTGAGCCGTCCTCTTTCTTGTGCACTCCATGATCGCCGCCCTTTGCTTCCAGGTGTGGGCGGGTGGGAGGTGACCTCACTCGTCTCCTTTGCCGGCTCTTCTTCTCTCATGCGGACGCCAGAAGAAGTCAGAGCCTGAGGGGTTTCCGCAGAGGGCTCCTAGGGAAAGGTGCATCCCCGAAGGCCAGAGGAAGTCAGCCCAGCGGGCGGGGGGGGGGGGGGTCAGTCAAGCGGCAACTGCCGACAAGCTGCCAGATGCAGCGAGGGACGGGCGAGAGGGTCGGCCCAAGGAAGCTCAGCAGCAGAGATCAAATCGAGTTGGCAAGGTGTGTGCAGAGGGCGCAAACACACCCACCCACCAGCCAATGAGAGCCTCTGTGAGCCCTGATGCCAGAGAAGGCCGACTGGACAGGGCCAGGATGGGGAAGGAGCCTAGACCAGAAAAGAGAGGGTGCACAGGCGCAGCTCCTCATGTCTTGCCGCGGCCCGCCTGGGCAGTGGGCGGCAATCGGGTGGGCGCTGGGGAGTTGGGATCATGTGACCTGGCTCTCGGGGGCCCTTTGAGTCAGCGGGCCAGGAGACAACTGTCTCCCCTTGCCTGAGGGACGGTACGCCCCTGTACCAAAGACAACCACAGGGCTCTGTGGTTGCCAGGAGTCAACATCGACTCGATGGCACACTTTGCTTTACTTTAGCTGCTGTGTTAGTCTGTTGCAGCAAAAACAGTGATGAGTCTTGTAGCACCTTGAAGACTTGTAGGAAACTATTGTGCTCCCTTTCACTTCTAATGCAAGTTACTTTGCATAGCCTGGAAACGGTTTTGGCTCTTTTGTGTATCAAAGCCACCCCCACCCACAGAGTAGCAACTTGGGAATCGGACACGGAAGAGGTAGTGTGTCAGCCTTCCACAAGAGCAGAACCTGAGAGAGCCCCAGAGCTAGCTGGGGTCCCCCCAGGAAGCTCCCTCAGGACCTGGACTCCCAGGGGAAGCACCCCAGGAATCCAAGCCCACTACAGAACAGCCTCTCTCACAACTCCATGTCTGCAAGCAAACACCAACAAGCTCGGGAGGAGCAGGTAGAAGAGCGACAGATTCAAGAAGGCTGCTTCTTTAAGGCTTCCGCTTTCCAGGCAGGGAGGGGAGAAGCGCAGCAGGGGTAGTCTGCCTAGGGACTGAGTCTGCCTCTGAGCAGTATTGAGCCCACTTGTTCTCTTTAACCTCTCCTCCAAGGTCCTGAAGACTGACCTCATTTCCCTGGTAATTATGAATCACCACTGTTCTGATCTCCTGATCTTAAGTTATACCTAAAAGTAGTCTTAGGAGTCCTTCCACTCCATTCCGCCCCCCCCCCCCCCATTCCTATTCCCCCATGCATGTGTACAATTAGGCCTCTGTGAAGCAGTCATGCTTGGTTTGGGTTACCACTTTGGAGCTTTTGAAGGGTCTCCTGTACACCACCTCAGCCTCACTTCAAGGAGGCCCACTTTGCTTTGAGGCAAACTCTTCCGTCCTTCAAGCTGCTTTTTGGGCCCCCTCACCCTTCGACCTCTAAAACTACTTACCACAACTGGCAGGGGCAAGAGAAGCACCTCCACCATTCTTTTTCAATCCCCGCTGCGAGGGAGCTTCCGTTTCCTTTCCTCATGGAGTACTGGGAATGGTATGGGTGCTCCTGGGATTTGTAGTCTTTTTTGACACTGTGGCCATGGTTAAGGTTCCTGGTATCGAAAAGTTGTTCTCTGTATTTGACAACCAGCTTGCTAATAAGCTTGCCTTGTACCTATTGGTTTTAACTTCTCTTCGAGGTGGTGTGCATACAAAATAAGTAGTGTGCCTGCATTCAAGCTCAGCATCAGTAGCTGGCATGACTGGGTGGCCCTGTGGACCAGCAAGGGACCCACCACTAGCCTAAGACATCAGGAATGCTGCTGAGCACCACCATCTTTGCTCAGCTTTTTACAGAGAGCTGCTGTGCCTTGCAGCACAGCAAGGTCCAGCTGTTACCCCAGAAACTAAGGAGCAGCAGCAGCAGCAGCAGGGCACACACCTTTTACAATGTGAAGGTGCAAGGGAGGAGCCCCAGGTCACTGCATCAGCCCAGCTCTGCTACAGGAGGCCCTAACCCCTGCCTGCCTATCAGAAGGATAACAATAGAGAGGCCTGGACATGTGCGTGGGGTGGGGGTAGGGGTGAAGGAGCAATGTAGATCTTGCCCAGGGCCCATGAAGAGCTGCTTTTAACAAACCAGCATTAAAGAAACATCGTCCATGTGTTTTAAGAGGTGCCCAAACATGATCTCAAATCACCCTTACAACTCCATCGGGAACATGCTTGAAACAAAAAAAAAAATGATGAAATGCTACTTTCCTTTGCTTCTTGCGCTTGCAACTATTTGAACGGTTATTAACCGGCAGGGAGCTGTGTTTGCTTTCATGGTGGGTGCGGCCGATAGGAATACTTCTGCGGAGCCTGGCTGCAGAACACAAGCAGGAAGAAGCTGAGAGGCAGCAAGTGGAGCCTTTTAAAGCCAATGTCTTCTGGCCTGGGGACAGGGTTTGTGCTGGCATCAAGGTACATTTCCTGTAATGGCCTGGTCAGATTTAGACTGCACACTAGTTCCTACGGTCATAAAGCCTGATCTGCAGGTGCCAGGCTAGCTCTGTTTTCAGGATCTGTCACAATGATTGGCCTTGAGAGCAATTGCATTTAATATGGGGCTTGTGCATCTTCCATCTCTGCCTGAGGATTAAAGTTGCACTGTCTTTGCTTCCCATGTAATCAGAGGTGGAAGGGATTCAAAGGTCATTTAGTCCACTCCTCAAAGGCACAGTCATTCTTCCACAGACCAGCCTATAGAATCCCGGGTTTCTCAAATTTGGGACTACAACTCCCATCATCCCCAGCCACAGGCAGTGAGCAGCAGTGCTCTCACAACAATGGCACCACATGAATCTCTCACATAGCAAACCTTTAAGGATCCCTGCTGTGTGAAGCATAACACTTTTCACCGGAAATTTTAGAATTCTTTCCAGTATTACACAATCCAGCGCACAGGGTGGATTGCTGAGATAAAGCAAGCACTGAGAAAACCTGAAATGTGCTACATAAATATTATGAAGCAACGATTCTTCCGTGTACATGTTCATAACCTTTCATAAGTGGATTGCTTTAAAAACAAGCTGTATATACCGCTGTTTTGCTTGAGGGTCACTTCTATGCAGAAAGAAGCACATTTCAAAATGTCGCTGTGTTTAATCATATCTGAAATAGTTACATAAATTTGCTCAGGTATGCTGTCCTCTTGATCATGTAGAAAAGAAGCAAGAACGTTAGCATCCTACAGCCCTTGAGTTGGAGAGGTGGTCTTGCAGTAGCAAGCATGAATTGTCGCCTTTCCTAAACAGAGTCCACCCTGGTTTACATTTGGATGGGTTACTACGTGTAAGCACTGTGTGCTGTGAAATATTTTTAGGGGAATGAGGCGTCTGATGAGAATAGCCTGTTTGGGGGTTTCCAGCAGCACCCCTGGTGTGCATGATTTGGAACTACAGGCTTGTCGTTTGCATTTTGGACTCCCTGAACTCATGGGATTGTGGGCTCACCAGGTGCTTACATGAGCTAACTAACTCATGAGGGTATGTCACTTAGCAGGGAGCATGGGGAAGGTAACTCCAGGTCACGCCTAACCCCTGACTGAAAGAGGACTATTCCTTGTGCTCTGCTTTCTGATTCCAGCACACATGTGTGGAAGCTAAAGTAAGGTAAAGTGTGCCATCGAGTTGGTGTCTGCTCCTGGCAACCACAAAGCCCTGTGGTTGTCTTTTGGTAGTATACAGGAGCGGGTTACCATTGTCATCTCCTGTGCAGTATGAGATGCCTTCCAGCATCTTCCTATATATTGCTGCTGCCTGATATAGGTGTTCCCGATAGTCTGGGAAACACACCAGCAGGGATTCAAACCAGCAACCTCTGGCTTCCTAATCAAGTCATTTCCCCGCTGCGCCATTAGGTGGCAGAAGCCAAAGTAGACATAAGTTAATGGCTATTCTTCTATCAAGGATAGTCAAGTACTCCCCTCCATGATAGCACATCAGATTCAGCTTTCTAGATTATTGTCTTCTCAGAAAGGAATAGGTAAGATGGAACAGGCTCACCTCTCTCACAAATGCATTTAGTTGGCTGGAGCTCTCTTTAAATTTCTCACTAACCCATCAAGGTCTTCCTGCCCACAAGATAAGCCCTAACACACCCATTCACACCCATCCCACACAGGTTTCTCAAACCTATTCATTTCATTGTGCTTTTAGAACACACCCACTGAAGTATTCTTTTGTCCATCACAGTATGCAGAAAGGTGTGGTCAACTTTTGGCCCCAGGGCAAGATGTCACCTATTTGTTCTTGAGACCACCAAACTGTGTCTCTTATTTGGATTAACCTTTTGTGTGCACCTGTGTTTGGGTAGCAGCTCCTCCACCACTGCACCTTGGCTATTGTGCCCACCCCATTTATTGCATGTGGATTGGCCCTGTCTCCAGGCCCAGTCTGTGCAACATGCTGGGCTGCCTCAAGGAACTGGTTTCTTAGGACCAGATCCCCTTTGGGCTTTTTCTGGCTTCCTGACCCACAAATGGGTGCCCTCTCTCACATCCTGCTTCTCTGCCTGATCCTGGAGAAAGAGGTCCCTCAACACTGGCTGAGCAACAAGTGTCAGAACCCACCATTGGAAGGAACTAGGTGTACTAATATCTGCTCTGAAATCTCTTGCTCCCCTCTTTTCCTGATCCTTTTAAAGTCTAAAACTGTTCTTGAAGACTGCTCCTCCAGTCTGCCTTGAGTGAATTTTAATTCAGATCTCAAGCTAAAATGCCTCTTCATGAGCTTCAATTTAGTGTTATCTATCTATCTGTATAATTCTCTAAGGCGTACCCGTGGCTAATCCCATGTGTGGTAGCTTTCATGAGAGTCTGCCAGCAGAAGCACCTGATTCGACAGTGGGGATTCCATATGCAGATACTGGTCAGAAGATGTTCTTGAGAAGAGGAATCTATATATATATATATAAAAGAATAGTGGGCAGGGGTCTGTGAAGAGAGGGGTGGTGAGGGAGGAAAGAGCCCGTTCAGGAGAAGGCGACTGCCGTTGTGTGAATTAGATGAGGAAACAAGATGAACAAGATCTGTTAACTCAGGAAGGGAGAGGGAGAGGGAGAGGGAGAGGGAGAGGGAGAGGGAGAGAGAGAGAGAGAGAGAGAGAGAAAGAAAGAAAGAAAGAAAGAAAGAAAGGGGGGGGGAGAAAGACAGAGGGGAAGAACAAGCAGAGGAGAGAGAGAGAAAGAAGGAAGGGTGAGGGACGGGCTTGAGCCTGTCAGTGGCCTGAGGGGAATGAGCAGCCATGCTGGTGGTGGCAGCGAGAAAGGGGCTGGTCAACTGCTGCTGCTGCTCCTGCTCCTGTGGGGAGGAGCAGGGCTCGGGTGAGATCTCGGGGGATAGGGCGCTACAACTTGGACAGTAGGCGCCAGCAATGCTGCAGCTGCAACCAAAAGGGGTGAGGGGGATGGAAGCAACGGGGTGGAGAAGGAGCAAATACTAGTGCGCAGATGCTCTGCACAGGTTAAGCTAGTTGCTATTATTAGCCTTGTTAGTTTTATTAGTTAATAGTGTGTTGCTTATTAATCAAGATTTCCTTTCTGTACCCCAAAACGCTAAATAAACCTGATTGTATTTTGACTTCAAAATACAATGTCATTTCTGAAACCAGTCAGTCATTTCTGAAACCAAAGCTTCACAAAATCTACTCTGTAATGAGCTGCATGCTCTAGATTCACTGGTTCCCCACACAAGCCCAGATTTGGTCCAAAGTACATCGCCAACACACTCCAGATCCGTCTTCTTAACAAGCTGCAACTTAGTAGAAAGAGCATCTGCTGGTAAGCAGAAGTTCCAAGGTTCAGTTCCTGATACTCCAGGCCTGAAACCTTGGAGAAGCTGCCGCCAGTCAGTACAGACAATACTGAGCTAGATGGACTGATGGTCTGACTCAGCATAAGGCAGCTTCCGATGTTCCCCTGCAACCTAGGTTAACACAACCTTATCCATGTTTACTCAAAAGTTAGCCCAACTGTGTTCAACGAGTCTCACTGCTGGGGGTATATAGGATTGCAGCCCAAATTCCCAATTTGCCAGGAACCAAAAGGCTCTACAGATCAAGAGATGGGACTGCTTTTGTGGGCTGCCATTTTTAGCACCAGTCAGCCCCCAAAAATGTTAGTAAAACTCTTCCACTAGCTATCCAGCATCAAATGTAAGCAATGTTACATCAAATGTAGACCATTAGGAGCTATCTCCCACCCCACCCCTGATAATCCCCACTGTGCCAATCCTTTTAAAAACTGCAGATTGCAAAATGAAGCAAGTTAAAAGTTGCAGCTCAAATTCTGTACCTCGAGATAACTGGCAGAATTAGCGTTATCAGGCCATAGACTGTGGAATACCAAGGAGGCCACGCAGACTGCAGGGCTGCACAACTTCAGACCTCCAGTTGTTTCTGGACTACAACTCCCAGCCTCCTTAAACAGTGACCAATAGTCCGGGACGATGGAAGCTGTAGGTCAACATCTGCATGAGGACCAAAGTTGTGTAGCCCTGCTCCAAAAGGTAACTCCGACTTCAGGCCCAAGCCATGAAGAGAGTCGTTGACAAGATGGCCCCAACGTATCACGTTTTAATTTCCTTATTTCTAGTGATAGGAACCCATCATGGCCGGATGCAGCAGTGACACCTCTTTTGGGCTGCTCCTGCCAATGAGGAAATGAATGAGGAGCCTCGGTCTGGACTTGTCTGCCCTTTTATCCTTTGCCAAAGGCAACTGGCAACATTAACACATGCTTACTCTCCCGCCTCCTCCCCACAGCAGAAGGACATGGCTTAGCCCCACCTGCTGTGGAGCAGGCCCACTGGGGTAGCCTAATTGTTTCTATCTCTAGGCCTGTGTTTCCTGCTGCTGGGATAAGAGCCAAGGAACTACGAGACCAGGAACTTGGCTGATGCCCAAACAAAAGAGGAGAGCTGTTTTTCAGTCCCAGCCAGCCTCTTATAGAAGCACAAAAGACGGTCCTGCCGGGAAAACAGTGGGGGTTTCCCTAGGGTGGGTCCACTCCAGAAAGATTAAAGCAAAAGAGGTCCTGACTCCTGTAAGTGGGTTACTCCTGTACTCACAAGAGATTTGTGCCTGAGTTGCCCAACAGCTCAACAGGTAATTGGGTTTGAGCAGGAATAGAGAACTGGCTAGAGGTGTGTGTGTTTTTACTGACTGCACTCAGTATTCCCCGGACTATTTCTGACATCATATTTCACATATGCACATACAGACGTTGCACGAAAGCAACCAGAAAACGTGTCCTCTTCCAAGTAAGAAACGTAGAGAGGGTTGCAGAACAGGGCCGTCGCTCAGTAGTAGAGGATCAGCTTTGCATGTAGAAGGGCCCAGTTGCAAACCCTGGCATCTCCAACCCTGCCTGAAACTTTGGAGAGCTGCTGCCAGAAAACACTCTGAGCTGGACCAATGGTCTGAAGTGGTAGAAGGCAGCATCCTATTTCCCAGAAAGCTTTAAAAGAGACAGGTCTCATCATCATGCCACACCTTTCCAACACAGCACAGGCATAAGTCTTCGGCTCTTTTCCGGCAGTTCTCTGTCCATTTTCAAAACACTGGCAGGAAAATGCAAATGCAGCTGAGGCAGAGAGATGGTTCTTTCCGCTGGTCCACCATAACCTGAGATTATTCAGAGCAATGAAAAGCACAGCCTCCCATGATGCATTAATGGCAGGCACATTTTAAGGAGCACCTTAAGCCACACCAAAACAACACACATTTTGCTCTCCCCACCAACCCAAGTGATCTTGATGGCCATTGCTTGGATCAGTAACACAGGACATTCAACAGCTTCTCAGGTAAAAAGCTGGACCTATCAATTTTGCTGTATGTGTTGCTAAGTGGAACATAGGAAGCTGCCTTATACTTAGTCAAACCATTAGCTAGGGTTGCCATATTCCAGCTTCCCAAATCCGTTTGGTCTAATTTGCATATTAGCATATTATGCAAATTATGCAACTAATTTTCATTTTATTTATTTGCCAGATCTGTATACTTTCCCCTCCTTTTCTGCCCTCAGGCAGCGCATTTGAAATCCGTGAAAATCCGGGTGGAATTTAGCAGCCTGGTAGAGGAGTCAAAATTTGGGGGCTACTGTCAATTCCGGGGGACATGGCAACCCAAGATCAAGCTCAGTATTTACTAGCAGGGAAGGTTTCAGACAGGAGTCTTTCTCAAGCCTACCAGGAGATGCCAGGGATTATATCCGGGTCCTTTTGCATGCAAAGTAGATGCTCCACCACTGAGCTACAGCCCCATCTAGGTGCTATGACAACCAATGACAACATATCAACTTTGCTCTTCCTAGGCAAGAGTGAAGCAGTTGATAGTGGCTCTTGGCAACCCTGCAGAGGGACTGGCTTGCACAGAGTGGCCCTCTGGCTGCTTCCCTCTTGCAGGCACAGAAAGAACACAGCTCAGTTTCTCTAAACAATCGCCTTCCCCTCTCAAACAAGAATGCTTGTCCACCAGAGGCTGAACTCTCTTTTGTGAACTTTAAATGTGCCCATTATTTCCTTGGTGTGCAGTTTCCAGAATGCACTGTACCAGCAAACATAGTTCTACAGAAAAAGAGGTCAGCTTAAGATTGGGAGATGCTGGCATCAGGGGAAAAGGGTGCTCTGTTAGTAGTTTGTTGCTGGGCTAAACAAGGAGCCCTTGGTTGGGCTGGAAGTGGGTGAACAGGCCCCCTTTCTCAAGATCCAGATGAGAAATAACGCTGGCAGGAGAGCACCAAACCGAAAAGTTGTTTTATTGGTACCATACATGACCATAAATGGCACAAACTATGCAAAAAAAAAAAAAAACCCAAAAAAACAAAACAAAAAAAGGCTTTACAGTGCCCCGGGGGAGGTGGTGGGTGGGAAGGGCAAAGGTTGGGGAGAGGGGATGGAGTACACGTCACCAGTTCATGCCGAGCCACAGCAATGGGGGACGTGACACTCGTATCTTTTAGGTACAAAAAGGATACAGAAGATGCCCTGCAAGTTGAGAGTTCTGGCCATTGTACTGCCTGCTCCCTGGGGGCAGAGCAGCAGAGAGCATCTGGGACCCAGGAAGATAAGTGACTGCCCCCACCCCACCCCCCATGGACCATGCTGCAGGCTGACCCAGCTGGGCTCCTCCAAGGGAAGAGGATACATTCTGGGATTCCAGCGCATGACTCAGATGGAAAGCCATGCCCCATGGCTGCAGAAACCACCTTGGAGCAACGACTGCTCTCAGGCAAGTTGATGGCAAGAATCCTGTGAAGGCTGGGGTTCTCCAACTTGGGTCCCCAGATGATGTTGGACTATAACTCCCATTGCCCCCAGCAACACTGGAAGGCCATCATGGCAAGGGATGATGGGGGCTGTAGTCCAAAAGCATATGGGGACCAAAGATGGAGAACCCCTGTGCGAAGGAGAAGAACCTTGGGGGGTCAGCTTGGACAAAACTCCTCAGTAAGGTGGAGGGATGGCTGCCATGATGGCGAAGACTGTGCCCTGTAAATGCCGCCTCCCCCAACAAGGCCATGCCAGGAGGTGACAGAAACACTTTATGCCACTCTGTACTCCTCTCTCAAAATGGAAAAAACCAAGCCTCCTTTGAGGCCGCCATGACATAGTACGAATCCTCCTTCCAGAGCTCACACGACAAAACGGGAGTAGGGAACACCGGTGAGAGAGGAGGAGTGACACCCAAACATAAGGGGGTTAGGACAACAGGTCCTCTTTGCTTGGGGACCTTGCAAGCCCCGTCACTCTCTGCAAAAAAGAATGAATCCATATGCCAAACAGTTGTCTAGAGCATCGCTCTGGCATGGAGGAAATGACCACCCCGCTGCCCCTTTTACAAAACACAGACCGTTTCCATCCCCAGGCCATGTTCCATAAGGGATTCCGTTGCCAGTCCTGTTCCACACTTTCTGCACTGCTGTAAATTGGTGACAGTACCCTCTGAGCTCTCCTGCTTCCCAGGAAGGACGCCCATCATGATGAACTCCCCCGACCACTGTTGGGGGCGGCTGCATTAGTGAGAACACAGTGAAAGAACAGTATCATACACACGGCCTACAGCGCGGAAATATACAAGCACGAGGTACACAAACCCGAAGGGGATGGGGTGGGGGTGGGTGGGAAGTAGGGACAGCAGCACACACGAGTTACACAGAGGGGCAAAGTGGGGCAGCCATGCTGTCCTCAAAAAGATGTATAAAGGAAGTCTGCAAAGTCTCTCCTTGGTTTGAAGCTCTCAGAACTGTATATAAAAACCAAGACTCCCAATTGGTAGACAAGCCTGTACAAAAATCAGGATTGGGGAAAAATAGGGAGGGAGGGCAGATTTTTTTATTATTATTATTATTTAAAGTTACAATTTTAATAATATTTTTTTCTTTTTTTAAAAAACCCAAAGTATTGGGAGGGGTCAGGATTGCAGTTTTCGGTAGGGCCAGGCTAGGCAGAGGGCTGGTCCTAAGCCCCAAAGATCAGATTGAAAGGGATACTGTGCCCGTTCCATGCTGTTGCAGGATGGTTTTCGAACCACATTCCAGGAGGTGTTAAATCTCCACTCCACCCCCTCCCACATTGGTTTTCTGGGCTCTTCAGAGCAAGCAGGAGTCATTGCACTACCACATCTACGGCAGCCAGGAGGGACTGCTTGAGACCCATCCCACGAAATCCTAGCTGCTCCCAGTGTGAGTCATAGAGTTGTCTACAGGATGCTGGCAGGCTCTCCTGCTGGAAGGGAGCCCCCTTGAGGCCAAATATAGAACTGGGCTGATAAAATGGGCCCAGGCAGACATTCAGTCAAACTCTCCAGCCCCTCCCTCCCTCCTCCCGAGGTGTTCCCTGCCAACCAGGCCAAGCTGTCAGGCTCTGAGGGGCTGCATAATGAAAATGGGACACCATCCCACAGGAGTGTCGTTCATGGTGTCCAGGGAGGCATGGGTGAGGAGGGAGAAGGAATTAAAATTCTGCTGGGCAACCACGAGATCAAGGCTCCAACGGGCCCAGTGCCCCAAGTCTGCCCTACAGGGCCCAGCCAAGAGTGCAGACAGCAGGGAGTGGTGGTCAGGCCAACTGGAGGCAGGTAAGTGGGCAGGCTGGGGCTGCAGTGCCCATCGGCCCCGATACCTCGCCAGCCAGCCAGCCAGCCACTCTTCTTCACAAATGTCCAGGTAGAACGGTTTCGACTCAGTCCGTGGGGGCACCAGCCCAGTCAGGTACTGGCCAGGCTGGGCCGTGGGTAGGGACTTTACTGCGATGCTTGCGACGTCGGATTCTCAGACTTGCTCTCTTGACTGGAGGGGGGCTTGCTGTTCCAGGGGCTGTTGGCGCCCAGTGCGGGAGAGTTGTTGAAGCTGTCCTCGTCGTCAATGCCATTGGCAGCGTCGAACTGTGTGTTCTCCAGCCGTGTGATAAGGCGCTCATCCTCGTCACCAAATTCCCCGCCCATCAGGGTCGGCTCGCCCACCACCATCACATCCTGAGGAGGGAAGAGGGTCCCGAAACATAATCGAGGTGGAGACTGCCCTGACCCCCACCACCACCACCCTTGAAGGAGCCAGTTCACCCCATGGGCATTTCCCGGAGCTGGAGACAGAAGCTCCTCAGCCCTGCCCCTGCCCAGTCGGGACTTGCTCTGTCCTCCTTGAGATTCTGCTCCCTCCACAAGCCGCCACTCTCTTGACTTCAAACACTGCTGCTATTGCTGCTCAGTCTGCGGGTTTGGCTCTGCTGAGCATTCGGCACGTCCAGGGATAGACTGGGACAGCAGGCAGACATGGCCTCCCACCTCCTTTCCAATTCTGACTCAAGGAGAAATAAGTCGGATGCCTCAGGACCTACTGTTACCTTAGGAGAAGGCTGACCTGTAGACAGTGCCTAAGTGGACTTCTGCACTTCTAAAACATAAACGCTAGGCCATCTGCCTATATAAAACATAAAATAAAATTTAAAAGCTAGGCGGCTAATCCTGATGACTATGGGTAGCCTCCAAATTTAGAGGCAGGATGCCTCCAAATACCAGCTGCAGAGCAGCAGCGGCAGGAGAGGGGGCACTGCCCATTGCCTGGCTTCCCAAGGCATCCGGTGGTGGGCCGCTGTGTGAAATAGGGTGCTGGACTAGATAGGCCTGATCCAGCAAGGCTGTCCTTACTCCTTCCTGGTCACAGAGGCTGCTTCAGCACCAACAGGGGCCGGAAACAGCCTCACCTCCTTCACAATGGCTGCCACGCTAAGTAACCAGTCCTGTAGCAAGCCCTCTGCAGCATTTCCTTGGCTGCTCCAGCCGCATGGAACAGCGTCCCACGCAGGAGGAGGTTCAGAAGAAGAATGAATGAAAAGGGGATGCTTACAGGTACCTGACTGGAGAGGGCGAAGGTGCTGGCTGGGCTTTTCTTCTTGCTGTTGCTGTTGTTGGTGTTGCCGCCACCAGAGCTCATGGTGCTGCCTCCGGACATCTTCCTTTTCCGGCGCTTGCTGGGCTGCTGACGTGCAGGTTCAGCTGGAAGGTATTTGCAAAGGGAATGCTGGTAAGCTCTCTAGACCCCAGTCAAAGGACCCTGTTTTCCCCAGTTGCTCTGGTACAGCCATACTGTTACCCAAAGACTCCCCAAACAGTCCATGTGCTCAGCTGTATGCTTCTTCCAAAACCTGCTTCACTAGTCCACTTGCCAATAACAAGCCCCCACTCTCACTTACTAGGTTACGTTTCCCTATCTCACACTCCCAGAGCCAGAAACAGATGCCAAGAGTTCTGGCTCCCAGCACCAAGCAACACTCATCAAGTCCATTAAACTAACAAACCTCACAAGGAGTTGCATCAGATAGGAGGAGAAACTGTCCACAGCACCCTCTGGTGGGCTTCAGAGGCAGTGTGCCCAACTTAGAACCCTCCCAGCCCATTCTGCAAGGCTCTCACCAGGGGGCGCCACCATCCGCTGCCACTTCTGGAAGAGGCATGTCTTGAGGCAGTCACGAGGACTGAGGCTGTAGGTCTTGTGCCGCGACATCAACTCCTGCATTGGTTCTAGGATTACACATAGCTGGCAGGAGGGAAGCGAGAGAGTAAGAGTTTTAGATCCTGTGGCCCAGAAGAGGCACAAAGAGAGGCCAATGTCCTCTTGGAGCCAGACATTGCCCCAAATGGGCTTGGTCAAATGCAGTAAAGATACTCTGGCAGGATGAGTCTGCTGTCCATCTCACTCTGATGCTCCTAAATGCCCCTGCCCATTCCACAGGATAAGGTAAGAATACGACAAATATTTATATACCAGTTTTCAACAGAAGTTCCCAAAGTGCTTTACACAAATAAAAACAATCAAACAAACAAATAAAATGGCTCCCTGTCCCCCAAAGGGCTCACAATCTAAAAAAGAAACAGAAGACAGACACCAGCAACAGCCACTGGAGGGATGGTGTACTGGGGATAGAATCACCATTTTTAAAAAGGTGCCTCTTTGCTCAGTTAGCAGGGTACATCCTCAGCTCTAGTCTTGCCTCCTCTTTATTAGCTGGGCACTCACCATTCAGAGGCCAATTCCTAAACATGAGCAGCAAGCTATATGTTGAATACTCGGTCCCTTCATGTGGGTACAGCCAGACGTTAAGGGAGTCTGCCTGAGGCAGCTGTGGAGTGCTCACCGTAACCAATACCATGAGTTGACATTCATACCCTCATGGTCTCAGTTGCACAAACTTCAAATCTACCTCTCTGGTGCTCTCTCTATGCACAGGCAACTTGTGCCTACTGTCTAGAACAGGCCTGCTCAACTTAGGACCCCCAGCTCTTTTTGGACTACAGCTCTCATAACCCCCAAGCACAGTGTCCAATAGCCAGGGAATTGTAGGCCATCATCTGCAGGCAGGCTGAAGTTGAGCAGCCCTGGTCTAGAGAGATCTTGTTCAAGCCCAGCTCTTCATACCAGTTGTGGAGGTGCAACTACAACTGTATCAACCCCCTGCACTGCCATTTCTAAGAAGGGCCAACTATGGGAGTATGTGTTTTTTATTTATTGACTGTCCATGCTGCTGTCTCCGAAGCTTACCAGATATAACAGCATATTATCTATGTTCTCATCAAACATGCATACATAAGATAAAATGACATTTTAAAACATCTGTAAAACAGAGTAAACATATGGTAACATTGCTCTGCCATTTAAAAGAGGCAGGCTCTCTATTTCTTCCAGGGAACTAAAAGGCAGGTGTACGCCAAAGCTCATGCCACAGCCTCACAGGCACTATGAGAGCCAGTGTGGTGTAGTGGTTAGAGTGTTGGACTAGGACCAGGGAGAACAGAGTTCAAATCCCCATTCAGCCATCAAACTCACTGGGTGACTCTGGGCCAGTCATGTTATCTCTCAGCCTAACTCAGCTCACAGGGTTGCAGGGAGGATAAACATATTCATGCAAACCACTCTGGACTCCCTGGAGGAAGAGCTTGGGATACACATGAAGTAAATAAAGAAATAAAAGCACTTACTCGGAGGTAGTTGAGTGTGGAGTTTGAAAGTCCACAACGGGTGATATTCTTGGACAACTGGTCTAGCATCTGGGGGTCTTGCGCCTGGAGTGAAAATGGCAGGGGAGAGGAGGAGGAGTCACACCAGAACATGGAGCTTCAGTAGATATTTTGTATGTCAAATACTGGAGCCATCACCATTTAAAATTTAAATTGTAAGTAGGGGACATACAGGTTGCTTGCCTGTAATTGAACTTCAAGTGGTCATCTGTGTAGTCCCACACATGTAGTCCTAGCTAGGGGAACATTCTAGAACTCGCTGATCCTCCTGACCCCCCCCCCTTGAATTATTTTTTCCTATATGTGCATGCCTTGGGAGGCACCTTTCTGCTAAGTTCCTTTGTCACCACCAGTGTTCCCTGTAACAGGGATTCCCAGATGTTGTTAACTACAATTCACAGAATCCTTGGCCAAAGGCCACTGCAGCTGGGGATTGTGGGAGCTGTAGTCAACAAAATCTGGAAATCCTTATTACAGGGAACAGTGGTCACCATCATAACACACAAGAGAGCTGAATCCCTATCATGGTGGTGACAAAGCAACTGAGGCACCCACCGTATTCTTTCACTCTGGCTCCTTCATGATCACTGGAACCAGGGGTGGGCAACCTTGGCTCTCCATCTGCTGCCGAACTACAACTCCCATCATCCCCAGCCACAATTTATTGTGGAGAGAGCAGGGGCGTAACTACCATTAGGCAAGTGGAGGCAGTTGTCTTGGGGCCCCACTGCCTCGAAGGGCCCCCCAGAGGCACATCACATGACTCCCCAGCCACCCGTGTTGCACCCCCTATGAATTATGTTGCGTCTCTTGGAGATCGGCAGGAGCAGAGAGTAAAAGAAACTCAATTCAATGTGAACTAAGTATTCACCATATTCATAATGGGGATGTGAGTGTGAGTGCACTATATATATATTGTGTGTGTGTGTGTATATCCGCGAGGAGCCCATTTTAAAATCTTGTCTCTGGGCCCCCTCCAACCTTGCCCTTGACCTTGACCAGATGATCATCTGAACCAGGTCAGTGTCTCTGATTCCACAGAGCTCCTGACAGCATTGCTGAAAGCCAACCCAAGCCAATGGCTCACATGCATAGCGAGGATGCTGCGGGGAATGAGTTCCCGATGCTGCCGGATGCTGAAGTGCCACGTCTTTATCCTCATCATGTCATCAAACATGAACTCCAGGTAGAGGCGGCCCTCCACGCACACCTGGGCAAGTGAAAAGCAAACAAGGGGCCTTGAGGTTTAGGTGAGCCTTTCCTACCACCCGTTAGATTACTTGACCCCCGCCCCCAACTAGCAGTTTCTGCCACCCTCCCCCTTCCAAAAAACAAGCCCTAGCAAATAACCAAGGCTGAGCTATTCTCAACAGCAGTTCAACAAGAGAGGAGGTGGACTGCTGCAAAGCTGACCTGGGTGAACATGGGTTTGCCATGCTGGGTAACCATGGTGCACTGGTCACAGTCAAGCGAGACAAAGTTGTTGTGGAAGGACTCCTTCGGATGCTTCAGGACATAGTATAGCTCAGTAGCACCCCCTTCAAAGATGCTGCGGAAGTAGCGGGGGATCAGGGTGCGGCCAATTGCTGGACACAGGGAAGAAAAGGGAGACGAAATCAATGGCTTTTCAGCCTTTGTGCTGCACGCCCTGGGACAGGTGCTTTATTCTGGGAAACAAGAGCACGGAACTACCAGTGAGGGACACGAACACTTAACAAGATAGCAGCTCAAGAATCGACACCAAGAAGTGGAACAGAAGAGAAACAAACTCTCCCATTACAGGAAGAGTCCCCTGTAAGAAGAGGGGTTAGAGCTAAACAAAAAGCATTCTCTCTGTTTCCAAAGAAGTTCCCTAAAATGTCTTAGGCTTTCCGTGGTTTGCAAGACAAGGACTTCCTAGGCATGGCCTAGCAGCAGGATGGAACTACTATGGTATGGACAAGCAGCACAACATTTGGGTCTCTAGTAAGCGATGCATCTTGGGATGCCTTGGACAACAGCATCCCAGCCCATGTCTCTAGGACAGCCCATTCTGCAATTGGGTGTTCTAAGCAGAGATCATGGATGTTTGTATCTCAAAACCATTTGCCTACTACTGCTACTTATATACCACTTTTCAATGAAGTTCTCAAAGCAGTTTGCACTGAAAAGGAATAATAGTAATATGATGAGTTCATATCTCCAAGGGCATACTTCTAGAGTGTGGCAAATGCAGAGGGATCTACTCCCTGAAATAAGAACAGCCCTGCTGGATCAGGCCCAAGGCCCTATCTAGTCCAGCATCCTGTTTCACACAGTGGCTCACTGGATGCCTCAGAGAAGCCCACAGGCAAGAGTTGAGGGTGTGCCCTCTCTCTTGCTGTTACTCCCCTGCAACTGGTATTTAGAGGCATCTTAGGAGGTGGCCTATAGCCACCAGACTAGCAGCCACTGATAGACCTCCATGGACAGAATTTGTCTAAGCCCCTTTTAAAGCATAAATGTGTTATATTTAATGTTTTAATTCTGTACACCGCCTAGAGATTTTTATACTAAGCGGTATCTAAATTCAATCAATCAAATCAAATCAAATCAAGCCATCCAAGGCAGTGGCCATCACCACATCCCATGGCAGAAAATTCCATAGATTAATTATGCAGTATGAAAAAGTACTTCCTTTTTTTGGTCCTAAATTTCCTAGCCTTCAGTTTCATGGGATGATCCCTGGTTCTAATGTTGTGAGAGAGGGAGAAAAAATTATCTCTGTCCACTCTCTCTACTCCAAGCATAATTGTATACACCTCTACCAAACAAAAAAACCCGAGATGCTGTAGCCTTGCCTTATAAGGAAGGTGCTCCAGGCCCGATTCATCTTGGTTGCCCTCTTCTGAACCTTTTCTAGTTCTACAATATCCTTCTTAAGATATGGTGACCAGAACTGTATGCATTAGTCCAAATGTGGCTGCACCACAGATTTCAGATGCTTCAGGGCATTATAATGTTAGCGTTTTTATTCTCAATCCCTTTTATAATCATCCCTAGCATGGAAATTGCCTTTTTTTTACAGCTGCTGCACACTAAGTCAACACTTTCAACAAGGTGTCCACCACGAACCCAAGATCTCTTTTCTAGTCAGTCACTCAGATGCCCTCGGACGTCAGTCACTCAGAGCCATCAGCGTATATGTGAAGTTGGGGTTTTTTGCCACAATATGCATCACTTTACATTTGCTTACATTGAACCACATTTGCCATTTTATTGCCCACTCTCCCAGTTTGGAGAGATCCTTTTGGAGCTCCTCACAATCTGTTTTGGCTTTCACTACCCTAAACAGTTTTGTGTCACCTGCAAATCTGGCCACTTTGCTGCTTACCCCATCAGATCCATCTCTTGCTAAGCAGAAGGCAACTCCTTTGAAGAACCATATGATGATCTCATACAAAGATGGAATAAAGTTTCAAATACATTCTTTTTTTAAAAAATTTCGGAATGCAGCATCAGCAGACCTTTGTGCTTCTAGTTTTCTGGGCACCCTATTTCACTCAGTGTGGCTCCTCCATAATCTTTGAGAAACAGACCAAGTGCACACTATGCTAGCAAGCAATGCAGCCCTCTGTGCTGAAAGAATCTCACAGGCAAGAGCTGGATTTTGTTTCCATATGCATTTTAGTTTTGCCAAACATTATGTTTCTTTAAAAACCCAAGTGTTCTATGTATCTCAGAAGCACTATTGATTCATTTTTAAATAATGGAAAATGTTTCAATTTTGGAGGAATCAAGAGAAATGTGCTGCCAGCTGAAGTTTTCGAAAACCTGCCCAGCTCCAACCTGGCAGTTCTCATGTTCCAACAGGGAACTCCTGCAGGGAACAGAGAAGCAAACAATGGGAGAGAGCAGAGCTACTCTTTCTTCCAAATCTGCCTGCAGGGCCTCCTAAGGAAGGCTATAGATGCTAAATGTTTGCTGGGAGGCAAGTGGGCTCCTGGACAGATGCTGCAGCCGTAGAATGCACAATGGAGAGTAGATTCTTGTTGCCTAGCAAACAGTGCAAGGGACCTTTCCTGCAATCAGTATTCCCAGCGTCTGAACACTGCAGTGGATGGATCTGGAGCTACCTCTTTGCAATGGCTGTGAAGGCAAGACAGTGTGGTGGCGTCATGCCAACCATGTACTAAGTCCAAGGCTCTCCGCCAGCACAGAAAAACAGGGGCTCCTCCTCCTCTGGGAGTAGCCCCTCTTGCTCCTCTTGCAGTAGCAAACATGAAGTGTCCCCCTTTGCTAAGCAGGGTCCAACGTGGTTGGCATTTGGATGTGAGCACTGTCTGCTGTAAGATATTCCCCATAGGGGATGAGGCCGTAGCTCAGGGATAGAGCATCTGCTTGGATGCAGAAGGTTCCAGGACTGGGAGAGACTCCTGTCTGAAACTGTGGAGAGCCACTGCCAGTCATAGACCAACACTGCAGTAGAAGGACAAAGGGTCTGACTTGGTCAGCAATGTCCTTCCTCCGCTTGGCTGGAGAACACTTTGAAGCACCCAGTTCAATTTCCATTTCTGCCCCACAGCCACCTTCCTGCATGAAGACCAGCGCCTGAGCTTGGGACAACAGTGCATATCCACCAGCCTGTAAAGCCCACTTAGGCCTGAGACTCACTGTATCTCTTTGGTCCATCTTCCAGACAGAAGGTGATTGTTAACATGGCATCGTCCTCAAAGAATTCAGTGGTGAAAGCATCCCACCACAGATTGTCACATTCCTGGAGGCACAGAGGAGAAGGGCATTACGCATGGGAATGGAGAACCCCAGCTGCCAGCACTACTTCGAGGGCGGCAGGAGACCCCAGGCTCAGAGGTCTTGGATGACATCCCAGACTGCATCCCCCCACCCCCTTACTGGGGCTGCAGCGTCCCTCCCTTGAAGCCACGGAGCTCACCCCATCCCACCAGCTTTCCCCATACCTTCTCCAATCCAGCTGCCCTGCACCCACAGCACTGTACCTCTGTCCAGTTCTGCAGCCGCTTATTGAGTTCAAATATCCTGTAGTCAGTCTGGTTGCCATATGGTGTGTGCCTCCTGTCAAATCAACCACAGCAGCTGAATGAGGGAAGGAACGAGGCTCCTCCCTAGACAAGCACGCAGCATAATTCACCCAGGAAGATGAAGTGCGTAGAGTAGATTGGGCTCTGTTGTCCGCATTTTGCAGACAGGGGAGGGCTCCTCCAATGCCATTCAGTGAGCTAAGAGCCGAGCAGGGGTGTGAACAGTGCTTCCTGTAACAGGGGTTTCTAGATGTAGTTGACTACAAATCCCATCATCCCCAGCTGCATTGGCCTTTGGCTGGGGATTACACAAGTTGTAGTCAACAACATCCAGGAGTCGCTGTTACAGGGAACACTGGTCATGAATCCAAGTTTCCCCACACATGCATGTTGGACTCTCTAGCCACACAACTGCATGGGCTTTCCCAGGACGGGGGCTGAAGAGACAACGCACGAGGAACAGGTCCCCAGATTTTGTTGGAGCTTTGGCCACTGTGGCTGGGGACAATGGGAGTTGTAGCCCCACGTCTGGGGACCCAAGGTTGGGAACCCCTGCTCTAAGAACCCACTGTGGTTAGCACCGATACAATGAAGCTGCCAGGGTTAAGAGCGGGGAAGGAGGGTTCACCTTCCCTGCCCTGCAGACGATCCGAGGGGGTTCCCTGCATGGGCGGATCAGCAGCACAGACAAGCGGCGGCTCTCCTGCCGTCCACCCGTGCCCTACCTGGCAGCTCTGGGGGTCGGACAAAGGGAAGCAGTGCCGCTTCCCACCCCCAGAGCCCCAGTAATGCAACACGCAAGTGCATTCCTGGGGTACCCCTTCCCCGCTCTCCAAGTGTGTCCGCCAGACACACAATCAGAAAAACGGGGTTAGCAGAGTGCACACTCTGCTAACCTTGTTATGGGGGGGGGGGCGGGCATTTAAGTGGGCTTGCCATTGGGAGCTGCACAGCTCCCTTTGCAGCACATGACCACCCGAAACCGGGCTGGGCTCCCTTAGCCCGGTTCTGGCTGGTCGTGAGAATCACCTCAATGTGCCAGGAACAGAGCTGTCCCCCAATTAACCAACTCTTAGTTGGTCAAGGATATATGTTTTAGTCAATCTATTGTCTAAATCTGCATCAATGTAAAATAACTATTCCGAACAAATAACGTTTTTGATCATATACACGCAGTCCTAGAACAGGCATTCTCTCTTGTGCGTGGAAGAAGGGAGAATCTCTTTCAAGATGGCACCTTTGGTCAATTTTGTGTTGATTAATTGGACTGATTAATTTTTGCAACTCTACTCAGAAAGCGCTCACAATCAGAAGCCCAATGTTTGCTGTAGGAGACTATCACCCACTTCAGTTCTGGTACCCCAACATTTCATAAGTATTCTGAAACTCAAAGGGGCAGAGGATAGAGCGGCACAGACTTTCCTCTCAACTTTAAGCACCACTGCACTTTATTTTCTCCTGCCTCCCATGTACACTGGAGTTCCGATGCCAGGCAAAACAGGACATTGTGTGCACACACACACACGTTGCATACATGAATGTGCACAAAACAGACACCCTGAGTTTAAGGTTCTGTTGGGGTGTAGACAGAACAGAATGTTTTAAGTGATATGAACATATATTTGCTACCCTAAAAACAAATGCCTTGGAATACATCAAATACTTCCACCATGCTTAATATGTCAAGCCCATTTTTACTCTGTGTTAACACAGCTTGTCAGAAGAAAGAGCAATGAAGACTCTTACCCAATCCCTGGCTCCAGGTATGTTGGTGGATACATAGGAGTCGGTCTGTGGAGAAATAAAATTGATATAGGACATGTTAATGGTAGTCCCACCCAGATCCTTTCATTAAATACAGAGGGTGGACTAGGACCAGGGAGACCCGAGTTCAAATCCCCATTCAGCCATGATACTTGCTGGGTGACGCTGGGCCAGTCACTTCTCTCTCGGCCTAACCTACTTCACAGGGTTGTTATGAGGAGAAACCTAAGTATGTAGTACACCGCTCTGGGCTCCTTGGAGGAAGAGCAGGATATAATATGTAATAATAAATGTAATAATATTTTAGGATAGGCGGATATGCTCTTTCATGCTACAGCATCATAATCTCTTGGCCTCTTGAATTTCACGTTATCCTTAAACTCTTTCTCACTTTAATTCTTTCCACTATCTCTGTCCTTCACTTTCTTTCTTTCTCTTCCCTGCATTCTCAGTACACCTTACCGTAACAGACTCATAAAATCTTGTCTCATGTATTATTTCTCGTTTGTGTCCTCTGGCATGTGCTGCTTAATATACTTGGGATTTTCGTCTTCCCAGTAATCAACTGGCTCCTTGGTTGTTGTTTTTTAAAAGCACTTCCAACATTAATCTCTGCTCAGCATTTGACCAAGTTTTGATTTTCCTGTCCCTCTTATTTTCCTATCCCTCTTATAAGTGAGCCAGCGTGGTGTAGTGGTTAGAGTGCTGGACTAGGAACAGGGAGACCCGAGTTCAAATCCCCATTCAGCCATGATAATTGCTGGGTGACTCTGGGCCAGACACTTCTCTCTCAGCCTAACCTACTTCACAGGGTTGTTGTAAGGAGAAACTCAAGTATGTAGTACACTGCTCTGTGCTCCTTGGAGGAAGAGCAGGATATAAATGTTAAATAAATAAATAAATAAATAAATTTTAAGCAACAAAGGAACAGTGTCCTATCCACTTTACTCATTCATTTTAAAAAGTTATATTTACACCGAGTTTTTCAGACAGGATTGGCCCCCAAAGCAGGTTACAATTAGAATGTACTCAGAGGTTCAGTGATAATAGGAACATGTGGGCAGATATATGGCAGAGTCTTCTGGTCATTTATGTGTTACATTCCCAAGTCACACATGTACAACTGCTTTCCAGAGCCCAGCTTTTGTGCTAGAGTTGTTCTGCTGTGGAGCCAGGCACTGCAGAAACCTGCTCTGTCCCCGCAAACCCCAAAGCTCCTGCAGTAAAGAGAAATGTGTCCTAAGTCCTCACAGTATCTTCAGGCTCCCTCACCAATAAGTAGTAGAGCATCGACAGCCTGAGTAATCAGCCCATATTTTGGATAGCTAATGACGTGTCTATACCTACAAAGATTAGAATCGTTCAGACAATGGTCTTTCCCGTGACACTCTATGGATGCGAAAGCTGGACTTTGAAGAAGCAAGACAGAAAGAGTATTGATGCTTTTGAACTTTGATGCTGGAGAAGGATTTTGAGGATACCATGGACAGCCAGGAAAACAAACAAATGGATCATAGAACAAATCAATCCAGGATTTTCACTCGAGGCACAAATGACCAGGCTCAAACTATTATACTTTGGACACATTATGCGAAAACCCAGCTCCCTTGAGAAGTCCATAATGCTGGGAAAAGTTGAAGGAAAGAAGAAGAGGACAACCAGCAGCAAGGTGGATGGACTTGATGATGACAGCAATGAATGCACCACTGAGAGACCTAAAATGCCAAGTTCATCATCATGAACATCATCCTGACAGATCATCCTGGAGAGAATCTATCTATGTGGTCGCAAAGAATTGACACTGATTTGACAGCACTTAATCAATCAATCAATGGCCACAGAACCTGGTACATCTAGAACAGCCAATGAAACTCAGCTGCTGCAGAACCAGGATTGATGGCTCTAGCTAGAACTCTAGTCACAGGAGAGGGGCTATAAGGGGCCTGGCCCCCTTAACTTCTGCAATGGCTCTCTTAACTGCCACTTATAGAAGGCTATAGGAGGTGCCATGGTTTGGCTAGAATGGGGGGTGGAGTGGTTAGAGGAGCCTGTGGGTTTTATTACCATTTCTTCCACAACAACCCAAGCACTGCACTAGATCCAGAACAACTCAAGCACTGCTCTAGAAGCACTGCTCTCTAGAGGAGAGCTGATCCTGTGGTAGCAAGCATGACTTGTCCCCTTAGCTAAGCAGGGTCTGCCCTGGTTACATATGAATGGGAGACTTGATGTGTGAGCATTGTAAGATATTCCCCTCAGGGGATGGAGCCGCTTTGGGAAGAGCAGGAGGTTCCAAGTTCCCTCCATGGCTTCTCCAAGATAGGGCTAAGAGAGATCCTGCCTGCAACCTTGGAGAAGCCGCTGCCAGTCTGTGAAGACAATACTGAGCTAGATAGACCAATGGTCTGACGGGGTATATGGCAGCTCCCCATATTCCTAATAATTCCGAGACTATACACAAGGGAACACACTAGCAACTATATGAGAAATAAACAACTAAATGCTCTGACCAGCAAAAAACACCCACGCTCAGAGGAGAATATCCACTGTCTCTCTGTAGGATAATCCAAGAATGGCTCATGCAGAAACACAGGAGTGGGCTCGTCTGAGGCAGCTTTGTATGTTTCTCCAATTTGAATTTGGAAAAAGTTGTGTGTGCTTCAGCTATCAGAAGTTTGGAAAACATAGTTCTGGAGTCAGCAAAGGGCAAAAATCATGTTTAATTATTTTACTTACCTCTTGCCCACTGAAATAATTTCTATAATATGATTTCTGTTATTATTTTCTATATTTTATTTTGCACTTCTGTTATGTCCTAGGGCCGATATGGAAATAAAATGGAATTTGCACTAGTAACATGTTACGCTTCACTTACTGTCTCAATATGTGTGGCGGGGAGGAAAGGGGCTCTATCATTTTGCTTGCCAGATCTCAGTAATCATAATACCTTATGGATTTACCCCTTTGTCAAGCACCTTGTATGCAACCTCCTGAACTGGAGGGCTTATGGCTTCAGAGGACTTAGCCCAAAGAAGAATGGAGGAAAGAGGTTTGCAGTTAGGATGATTTTGTTGAGGATTACCCCACACTTGCATCAAGGAGCTTCTCACTTACCCCACATCTCGATCCAGCATAGTGCCCGGGTGGAAGGGGGGGAAGGCGTTGCCGTTTGGGGGCTCCTTTGGAGAGTACAGCTTGAATGACTTAGAGGAACAGCCTGTGGAAGAGAGAACAGAGGAGGAGGGCATCAATCAGGGAAGGTCACTCAGCCAGGAGCAGATTACAGCCAAGAATGATGCCAACGGAATTTAATGATGAATACTACAGTTGCTTAGGCACCACCCCCCACTACCACATCAACCCTTACGCAACTCCTTCCGGCAGCAAAATGCCAAATAAAAATCCTAAGTGATCATCCACTCAAACCAAAGACAAGACGAGCTACCAGCATCCTTGCAATTTGCATGGGGCAAATTATCCATGATCTTTGGACAAGCAGCTAAGCGACAGACTGCAGCTGCCACACTCCCACTGCTGCCACCATATTGCTGTGCTAGGTTTCCCAGGCCACAGAAACACAGCACAATGCGGCGGCAGCTGTACTTCTAAGTCTGTCTCCTAACCTTAAAGGGCCAGAAAGCAAAGAAATTCATGGTAAGAACCACCACAGCCTGCTGGGGTGCTTCCTCAGCAGTGTTCCTTCTAAGGCATGCACACATGTACGCGCTCCCAAGTTTTTTTTTTATGTTCACTCAGTTAATTTTAGATCCTGCTCAGGTTGAATCAGGAATGCCCCATTTCTAATACATGTACACACACACTGCCTGAATACTGCTGCCCAGAACAAAATTCATTCTGCACACAGATGAAAAAAATTAGCAAGAACACTGTTCCTCAGTAGCGAAAGCATAGTCAATTGCTACTACAGCTGCACATGTTTCTCCCTTCCGGGGTAAAGCTGCATAGAGGAGAGGGACAGCTGTTACAGTCCAGTGCTGTGCATTTTTAAGCCCAGGAAACAGAACACTATACTAGATGGTTTAAAAATATTTATTGATAGACTACTTTTCTCAAAATGATTATGGAAATAGATGATGGTGCCCTATTCTGAAAGAGCATGTGCGCTCTCTCACTCTCTCCTTCTCCCTCTACACACGCACACGCGCACACACACGCACACACACCAGCAACAGTTACTGGCAAGATGATATGTTGGGCTGAACAGGGGCACTTGCTCCCCCTTTGCTAAATACAAAGAACGACCATCTCAAACGTGCCTCCTTCCCCAGTCTGCACTTGGCAGGGTGCGAGGGTTTGTTTTGTTTTTCTTCCGACTTAACACTGCATAGGAGGGGCAGGAAAACTAGGAAGTGTATGACAGCAGGAAGCAGCCTATAGCGGATTACTGGGATGGGGTGAGTTGGTGACAATCACCTGGAAACTAGTTCCCAAGGATGGCCTCTATAATCAACAAGGTAGCAAAGCACTCAAAACAAGTGGTAGAAATAGAATAATTCAAAACAAAAAAGGAATCCCATGGCACCTTAGAGACTAAGTTATTGTGCCTTAAGAATCCATGAACATTGCCCACTTTGGCAGATGCATGACATTAACACCCCCCACCACACACAAAGTAGACAGAAAAATATATAGTAACAAAGTGAGGCTAAAAAGGACAGTACTAGGCACAGTAAAAATGAATGCAGAATTCAAAGGAATATAAATGATCTAGTCAGCATAGGTGTAGCCCAATCCTGATGAGTGTGGCCACTGGCAATGATAGGCTTAGCAAGCCTGTCATCAATATTTTTTCTGCAGCCAATTAGCCATCCCCATAATTTAAGACCAAGTTCCAAAATGTCAAATCTGCTACAGAATTCCAATATGGCAGCTTCACACTGGAGTCTTGTCTTTTTAAAAAACAAAAAACCCAAACTTATTTGTATTGAATATTTCAATCATAGAAAAATAACGCCACAAGAAAATGACAAACTAATCTGCATGGATTCTCCATGTGTAAAACTTACTTACAATATGGTGACATTACGATCTGCTACAGAACATCTCAGGAGACTGATGCTCCCTGGTTTCTGCATGTTACATTTTTAAGTACTTCATTTGTGTCCATTTGTTCACTTGTATGAACTAGTTTGACCTATGTAAATGGAAGGAGAACACTCTTGGCAGATGATGATGGCATGTATTAGTGATCTTCACTCTTTTTCAAGCAGGGGCCACTTTGGCAAAAAGCCTTCAATGTGAGAGCCATTTCCCACCGTGCTGACCTTTGCACAGTACTGTGCTTTTCTCAGGGCTGAGATGGCCCTTTAAGAGAGATGGAGCCCTCTCTTAAGAGCTCAAGGAGGAAAGCAGGGGGAGGGGGCTACACTTCCCAGCACTTCCAAGTTGGGCTTAATTCCCCTTAAAGGAGGCCCCTGCCACCGGACAAAGTGCAGTACTGCACGGTGGGTATGGTCATCTCTGCATGGTCCTAGGGGGACCGTGCAGAATATTCCGCTTTGGCCAAAGCTTCACACAGACCCATTAAACAATTAGTCGGGAAGCCGCATGTAGGGTCGATGGGGCCACCACTGGCCCCCGGGCTTTACACTGAAGAACACTGGCATATATCATGTTCAGAAGATGTGCAGTGAATGAGCCCTTGATGTCATTTGGTCCCGTGACAGTGTTGGTTGAGGGGGATAATGTTTGTTTGCATCTCTGATGGATGACCCATTGTTGGTGGCAAGTAGCTGGTTCAGACTGAAGGGCTCTTTAATCAGTGACGGCCCTACCACTCAAACACATTCTAGGAAGGGTTGCAGAGCCTCAGCGGTGCACTGGATATGTCTTAATAAAGACCTGCAAGTGACAAGTGGTGCTTTATTAAATTTTCTGCCGAGCTTGTCCTATAGTAGGTGACTCAGGGGTATCCATATGACTTTGTCAGTCTCCTTTTTCACTTCCCAGGTGAGAGTGGATTGTGTGGTTATGTGTGGATTGACAGTGGATTGTGTGGTATGCTCTGGATGATATCTGGAAGACTGCAGGTCTGTGTAGCAGCCAGTTGCCAGTGCAAGGTGGTGATGTTTATATGCCCATTGTCTAGTTGTACTGCAGTGTCCAGATAATGGACCTGCTGCATGGAGTGATCCAGACTTTATGTTAATGGAGGGGTGGAATCGATCTAAGTCCTGATGGAATGTCTCAAGGGCCTCCATGGGTCCAGAGGATGGTGAGGTCATCAATGAATCTCAAAACAGAGCAGGGGCGAGAGGGGGAATAAGAGCTGAGGAAGTACTTTTTAAAATCAGCCACAAATACTGTGGCATGCTGTGGAGATATACAGGTACCCAAAGCATTCTTGATGGGTTACAGCCTGTGTTGGTGCAGGATTGCTTGTGCACAGCATCACACCCATAGTTGCTAGAGTGACACTTTCTAGGAGATCATCTACAGAGTATAGTTTCCTTAGGAAGTCTGTGGTGGTGACACGGGATTTGAGGACACAGTCCCTATAAGATACTCCTGCTGTGAGAGCGCCAGAAACAATGGGGCACCCAGGAATACCTGGTTTGTGGATTTCAAGTAGCAGATAGAAACCTGCCTGAAGTTTGTCTGTATACACTTGTACTTACATGTTATAGGAAGTTTTTGCAGGAGACTGCATAGGTTTCTCTTAGTGTTCTTCAGTGTGTCCTAAAGATAGTGGCTCAGAGAAATACAGGAACATAGGAAGCTGCCTTATAGCATGTCAGGTCATTGGTCCATCCAGCTCAGTATTGTCTGCACTGATTGGCAGCAGCTCTCCAAGGTTTCAGAAAGGAGTCTCTCTCTGCTTTACCTGGAGAGGTCAGGGATTGAATATGGGAGGACCTTCTCCATGCAAAGCAGATGCTCTACCACTAAGCTATGGCTCCATCCGAAACATGATGTGCAAGAATCGTCTCTCAGCTTCCTGTATGTAGTCTGACTTGTTCATGATGCTCACAGCACCCACTTCTGCCAGCCCCTTTCACAAGGAAGTCAGAAATATATGTGGCACATGGACGGCATTTACATTCTGCATGGCTGAAGTGCTAAGGCATGCTGTGCTGCCTGCTGACAGTCTAAGCCTGAGCATGGAGAGAAGAGCTGGTCTTGTGGTAGCAAGCATGACTTGTCCCCTTAGCTAAGCAGGGTCCACCCTGGCTGCATGTGAATGGGAGACTAGAAGTGTGAGCACGGTAAGATATTCCCCTCAGGGGATGGAGCCACTCTGGGAAGAGCAGAAGGTTTCAAGTTCCCTCTCTGGCTTCTCCAAGATAGGGCTGAGATTCCTGCCTGCAACCTTGGAGAAGCCACTGCCAGTCTGTGTAGACAATACTGAGATAGATAGACCAGTGGTCTGACTCAGTACATGGCAGCTTCCTAGGTTCCCATGGTGACACAGGTACTCGGTGTCCAGTCTGAAAGGGGACAATCAAAGTATATGCCCAATCTTTCTTTCTGAAGCTGGATCCTATGCTCTAGGACAGGCCTGCACAACATAAAGCCCGGGAGCCGGATTTGGCCCTCAGGGACTATTTTACTGGCCCCCAGATATCCTGTAGCAACACAGGAGCTGGAAACGGCCTAACAGCGCCATCCTGGGCATGCTTTCTCAGAAATATGCTCCACGGTGTTCCCAGTGAGGCTTACTCCCATGTATGCATGCCTAGCATTGCAACCTGAAAGCAACAACAATTTAGGGAGAGGAGAGGACTTGGCATTTGTTTGGGGCTGGCATGCACTCCAGGGGCCCCACTGACTGAGCAGGGACAGGACCTTTTCTCTGGCCAGTTTCCTTGGTTGAAACTATGGGTGTATTGACAGGGGGAACAAATCTACAAATAACTAATAACATTTTTTAATTTTAGTGTAATGTGCTAAAAATTGTCCTCGGCCCCTGTACGCCAAGTTGTGGGTGGTTCCAGCCCACCAGGGCATTAGAGTTGTGCAGCCCTGTCCTAGTATAAGATACTCCTTTATACTAAGTGAGCTTCTTATGTCTAATCATCAGAAAAAACAATACAACTACCCCAATGAGATAAGTCCTCTTTCCCAGTGACAAAGAAGTGCCAGAGAGTCCCTCCTTGCTCTCTTTATTTTCCATTCCAGCATCTGCCCGAAGACAGCCTCAACAAAAAGATTGTTGTTGTTGTTTATTTTACATTTTATATCCCGCCCTTCCTCCAAGGAGCCTAGAGCGGTGTACTACATACTTGAGTTTCTCTTTCACAACAACCCTGTGAAGTAGGTTAGGCAGAGAGTGAAGTGACTGGTCCAGAGTCACCCAGCAAGTCTCATGGCTGAATGGGGATCTGAACTTGGGTCTCCCTAAGTCTTAGTCCAGCACTCTAACAACTACACCACGCTGGCTGCTGTTCCCAGCCTGCTGAATCGCTTTTGAACCTCTCCCCCACGGTTGGTGTGCATGAGTAAAAGACAAAAATGCCATTTTAAATGTTTGCTTTGAATTGCTGGCCATGCAGGAACAATAATAATACAATAACATTTCAGCCTTCTTGAGCTGACTGTGTCACCTGTGAACAGATGCATTCTACCCAAAGCCTATTTTTAGTCCTTTCCACACCCTTTCCCCTCCATAGAGTTGTACACACTGAGCAATTGCTTCTTTTTTATTTTTAACATTTCCCCCACACTCAGAAGAGCCTGGGGAAACCTTGACAGTTTCACCTCTGCTGCGATTACTCATCCACCCATTTTTCTCACTGCCACTGATGCTGTTGCTCGGGGTGGGGTGGGGGTGTCCTTCAAAAGGTGCATGTATGCACCGGAGAGCGGGTGGGGAGGGGGAACAATGCAGGAAGCAGCTCATCCAAGCTGAGTCACGGGCTCAGTGACCCAGCATCCAGGGTAAGCACGGGTGGGGTGGGAGTGGGGAGTGTTTCACTCCCCCCCCCTCACACTACCTGCAAGAGGTCCGGTGACATTTAAAACAGGAAAAACATCATGTGTAAATGGCAGTAATGTGTAATAACTGACGAAGCGGTAAATTCCAGAACGCAATCAAAGTGCTGTGAAATGCAAGCATGATTTCAGCAAGTATCTCTCCAGCCAACCAGCAAGTGGGAGTAGAGGGCTCTGTTGGCTACTTCATCAATCTCCTCTGCCACCTCATTGCGTTCTACTGACAGACATACTGGGGAGGAGGCCGTCACTCAGTGGAAAAGCATCTGTAGGCTTGCATGCACGAGGTCCCAGGTTCACTCCCTGGCATCTCTAAGTAGGGCTGGGAGAAACTCCTGTCTGAAGCCTTGGAGAGCCGCTGCCAGCCAGCGTAGACAATGCTGAGCTAGATGGACCAATGGTCTGACTCGGTAGACGGCACCTTCCTATGTTCCCCACTGCCCCAGCCCTATGACAGAGTTACAGTCCATTTTCTTCCCTCTTCCTTTGGCCCCCTTCTTTGAATCAGAAGATCAAGGTCTCATTTCCTCAGAAGAAGAATCACCAATGCAGCAGCAGCAACCCCTGCTGTGCAGGAAAAACCAGTTCCACCCAGGCAGGTGCCGTTGTGTCTGAGTGAAACACCTCCCCATCCCCACCCCACTCTGGCCCCAAGTACTTAATTCAAGCTGGGAACTTTCTCCTAAGTGTCATAGACACACCATCACATGCATCAGCGGGGAACACGTGAGATTTGAGAGCCCTCTGCCCAGTCAAGTAGCAAAAGCCTGAAAATACCAGATGAAATATAAGAGAGCCAAGAAGTGGGAAGTTACCTACAATATGCAAAAATGTCAACAATTTTCAAAGGTATTCGGGGCTCTTTAACGTAGCCGAAAATTTGTGCTACCACACAACTGCTCCTTCCCCCACATTCACAAGGGCAGAAGAGTCACCAAGGAATTGTCTGTACTAGACATGTCTGGGGTTCATGCTGCCATAGGAAGCTGCCTTATACGGAGTCAGACATGGGCTCATGGGTCAGTATTATCTACACTAGGACTGCACAACTTTGGACCTCCAGCTGGTTGGACCACAACTCCCATAATCCCCAGGCACAGTGGCCAATAGTCAGGGACAATGGGAGTTGTAGTCCAACAGCAGCTGGAGGGCT
This sequence comes from Hemicordylus capensis, assembly GCF_027244095.1. Lineage (NCBI taxonomy): Eukaryota > Metazoa > Chordata > Lepidosauria > Squamata > Cordylidae > Hemicordylus > Hemicordylus capensis. The sequence goes on from NC_069659.1 coordinate 286,709,159, forward strand.
GAAGTTGTGAAGCCCTGCTCTCCAGGGTTGCAGGCAGGAGGCTTCCCCAGCCCTACCTGGACATGCCAGAGATTGTGCCTGGGACCTTCCGCATGCATGCCCCACTATCACAAATTGTACGGCTTAGATGGCTTTCTCCACACAGCAGGTTGCTACTCTGGGAAAAGGTGCTCAAACGGAAGTCAGTTACGTTTCTATCCCAGCCTTCTTCCAAGGAGATCACAGTGGTGCCAAAAGGTTCTTCCTCCCCCCAACTACATTATCCTGACAACAACTCTGTGATTAGGCTGAGAGATAGCGACTGGCCCAAGTCACCCAATGAGCTGGATGGCTGCGTGGCGATTCAACCCTGGGTCTCCTAATCCAACACTCTTATATCACCCTAGCTCAAGAAGCAACTTGCCACAGAACTAACGGCCACATGTGTACAGGATACCCTGGTGATAGCTGTTTCAGTTTCGCTTCTCTAGGGGGATGCACATATCCCAACTATGCGTTCACTGGAAGACAATGCACACTGGCCCCATCCACTGACACTTGTGTATTCCGTGTTCATCTGAAAGGGACCTAGGAGCAGACAGCAATATGTATACAGGGCTCCTCCACACGACTGGGACGACCACAGAACACTGTATACACCTCTCACACAAATGCGGAGCACACGGATGGTTGGTGGGGGGAACAGAGCCAATGTGCATCACACACACCCTCCACGTGTTCACTAAACATGTGGGGTCACATAAACAGAAGTCCTACTCAGACATTATGCTAGAGGTGCATTCAGGTGCCTTGACACATGTACACGTTTTTATGTGAATGACTGTATGTGCCTTCATTTGAGAAGTAAACCTGAAAGGCAGGGTACAGCTGTACATGCATTTGTGTGAGTAGCTATAGGTATGTGTGTACAGACCTGTATGTGCACATAGAGCATCTCTCTATCTTGGCCATGACACGGGAATAAGGCTACACGCACTTGTGCCTTCCCCTTCTGCCTCCCTCCATGGAGGGCAAATTGTACAGGGCTGCTAGGTGCAGCACAGACTGGCAGTTCCTTCAGCACCCTAAGCTTCTGGATGCAAGAAGAGACAAAGCACAGGACCAGTCAAAAAACAACATGTGCTTTGATAAAGATATGTTGCACAAGTGGGCAATTCTCATTTTGCATCTATTTAAAATCAGCTGCCACAGGAATACATGCAATGGCTCCGTTATTCTCTCTCTCTCTCGAGGAGGAGGAGGATGCAGCAACCCAATTTTCAGGATCTGTTTCCCTACCATGCACGTTTGACCTATACGCCATCTGGCTAGCAGCATTTGGAAGAGAATCCTGCTGCAGCCCAAAGTAGCTGGGGTGGGAAGTTATCCTCCAAATCATTTCCATTCAGCCTGCCACCCTTATAAATCCCTCTGCCCACTGTGCCCCGCCCAGCAGACCCCCTCATTCCAATCCCACCGTTCTCCAGCAGATCTCAGCGCTTCGTGCACAGGAAGGGAGAGCATGAAAGACCCTCTGGGTGACCTTTCCGTTGCTGTGGTGATGGAGAAATCACCGAGGCAACCGCCCTGCTCCTCCCCTCCCAGCATCCCCTGACAGGCACCATCTGCTGCTGGGTGAGTAACGTAGATTGCCAGGCTGGCTGCAAACCTAACTTGGTCCAGCTTGACCAAGAGGAACACTCAGCCTGACTCTTCTGGACTTTCAGAATCTCCACTTGCCATCCCCAAAGATCCCTCCCTCTCTAGCAAGTGGACCAACAATCCTGAAACGTCCAAGCCTCCCGGTAGCCAAATGAATCTGCTTGCCCAAATGGCCTCTTCCAGGCTCTCTAGTAAGGAAGGCAGCTGCAAGCCAGGCCAGGACACAGCGTGACATCATCTACGTGAGGCTGTAGCCAGAGTAGTGCAGAGGAAACCTTTAAGGAGGAGGTATTTTAAACAGGACCAGCCCAGAAACTATCTCCATGGTTTTAAAGCCTTATGCAGGGAGAGGATTTCTGGCAGCAGCCGCACAACGCAAGTCAGAGATCACAGGATCAAGGTCCTAAGGGGATGTCTAAAGACCCCTTGGACTAGGATAGCTTAATATCTAAACCATCCCTGACAGGGATTCATGTAGCATATTTTATCATATTTCTCCAGCCTCCCTTGGAAACCCACTGCTTTGTTTGCTTCTTCTCCAAGGCAGAAGTTTGAGCCAGACATTTAAATTGCTTTCCTGTAACACAAACACACTGAATGCAACAAGAAAGGCAAGGCACGGGAGAAGAGTTCCCTTCCCTAGTTATCCTTCACAACAACCGGCAACACACTTCAGCACACTATATCCCTCCATGGAAGAATGACTAGGTAAAGCCCTCTTTGGGGCAGGGCTAACAATAAGTATATGGTGCTACCCAAACACTTGGTGCTTTACAAGGAATGAGGGAACAGAAGAAGAAGAAGGGGATATTATGACAGAAGATATGACAGAACAAGGAGGGAAGATGAACTCCCTAGATACCCTATCCTGAAATCTGCAGATGGCACTGGTAACAATTTGAAAGGACTTCTCACAGCCCCATAGCTTAGTTACAATGCAGCTGGGGGCATTACCCTCCATAGCAAGAACATCAACATTGCCTTGCTGGGTCAGATCAAAGTCCTTTTAACCCAGCATTCTGTTTCCAATAGCAGCCAGCCAGCCATCTCTGGAAGCAGACAAGCAGGGCATAAAGAGGATAGCCCCATCCACTGGTTGTCCTCAGAGGTATACACCACCCGTATCATGGCTAACAGCTGTTGACAGACTTATCTCCCATGAACTTGTTTCAACCCTTTTTAAAGCCAATGGCTTTTTCAAAGCTAGTGGCTGTCGTCATATCTTGTGGTAGTGAATTCTGTAAGTTAATTATGTGCTGCATGCAGAAATGCCTTTCTTTGGCTGGCTCAGCAACCAGCTTCCAAGGCAACTCCAAAATAGGAGTCTTCGTGCTGGTTTAAAGTTGAGCCTTTGAGTCGGTATCGACTCTTGGCGACCACAGAGCCCTGTGGTTTTCTTTGGTAGAATAGGGGGGGAGGGGGTTACCATTGCCTCCTCCCACACAGTGTGAGAAGATGCCTTTCAGCACCTTCCTATATCGCTGCTGCCCAATATAAGCGTTTCCCATATTCAGGGAAACATACCAGCAGGGATTTGAACCAGCAGCCTCTTGCTCACTAGGCAAGTCAATTCCCCACTGCACCATTAGGTGGCTTTCGTGCTGGTTTAGGCCAAGCTAAAACAAATTGATTGATGAGTCTAGGTACTTGCTTCAAAGTTTGCTCATCCACTGCACATTTGGTGCTTCTCAATTTGCTTAGAGCCATTTAATACAGGGGTGCTCAAATGTGGGTTCCCAGATGGGCCAAAAACCATTGTGGTGGTGGATTATGGGAGTTCTAGTCCAACAAGTTTGAGAACCCCCAAGTTAATACATTGCAGCTGTCATACGGCTGCCCCTGAAAAACACTTCCCCACAGCAGGGCTTGTGTAATGTTCAATGTACCACACAGAATCATAATTTGTGTGTATGACTTGATACACTATATAAGATACATTTATATACAGTATCAAAATTAGTTATTATTCAGAAATCTCATCACATGAACATACTGATTGATGTATTTATTTGCATTACACATGTAGATATTGACTGCAGTCTGCTAAATCAATTGTTATTTATCATACTACTAGAGGGCCTGGGTGCAGAGCATCTGTGCCCCTAGTTGTCCCTTTTTTCTCTTCCCTCCTTCCCCCCTCGTTCTCGGCCCCCACCGCTTTCTCTCCCCCTCCCCAGCCACCGTCACGTTCTCTCCTCCCCCCCACCCCCAATCACCATCACTTTCTCCACCCCACCCCCCAGCTGCCACTTTCCCTCCCCCTCCCGGCAACTTGCTCATGAACTCTTGCGAGAGCTGCCACGCATAGGATTAACCACAGGTACATCTTAAGTGGTGCAGTGGGGAAATGCTTGATTAACAAGCAGAAGGTTGCTGGTTCGAATCTCCGCTGGTATGTTTCCCAACACCTATATCGGGCAGCAGTGATATAGGAAGATGCTGAAAGGCATCATCTCACACTGCGTGGGAGGAGGCAATGGTAAACTCCTCCTGTATTCTACCAAAGAAAACCACAGGGCTCTGTGGGCGCCAGGAGTCGAAATAGACTTGACGGCACACTTTACCTCTACATCTTAGTGAATTATACAGGTAGATAGATAGATAGATTACAGACTCATTTGTTTTTTTAGTATGCCTTTTGATTAACGTTTTAGTTTATTGTTTCACTCTTGATTTTTTGAGACCTCCTCCTCCTTTTGTGTTGGTACCACACAAAATAGCGCTATCCTATTTATATTCCAGCACCAGCAGCCTAGAAACTGGGAAGGTGCTACCAGTCCCAGGGTGACCTACCTTTCCACTTAACTGGAGCCTTCATATGCCAAAGAGCCAGGACATATTTTAGGAAGTGGTGGGAGGAGTAACAATGTGGGGGGTGGAGAGATGCCGACCAGCTGACGTAGGCTTCCCTCCCAGTGCACAGAGAGGTAGAATGGGATGAAGGGCTTCTACCAGCTTCACAACATACTCTTTTTGTTTTACTGCTACATTAAAACTTTTTGGCATACCAGTTGTATATAGTTTTTAATGAACCAGGCCCTAAGACTTTACGCATTCTACTCAGTCCGATTAAGACTGCGGTTTGTGTGGGCTACCCACACCTATTTAAGCAATCATCTTTATGGCTGAGAGTTTGAGTGGCTTCCCCTCTCCCTTTTCCTCTTTCTCCATAGGTCTCTCTTCTGCTTGCCAGGATACTCCTAGTTACCACAGCACTACCCACAGTGGGTTCAATCTCACCATCAACAACCTACCACAGTCCAGACTGCACAAAGCTTACAGATTTGCCTACTTTCCTTAACTTGCTCAACTGTACTCCAGACACAAGGTATTGGTTTATTACACTGAAATTTGGCTCTTGAACTTGGGAGTTTGGGGACTCCCTGCTCACTAACTGCAAACGGCTCAAATGCTTGTTTCTTTAGTTCACGTGCTTGCATGGCCCAGATTGCAAGTGACAGTCAAGACTCGGATCCTGAGGGAGTTGCCAGGCAAATCCCCAGCACCAACACCAGCTGATGAAGGGCAGCCCCCAGACCCCACTGGAGAGGATGAACCGGGCAATGAGCACCCGAATGCAGATCCCCAAAGATGGTCCCCCTTTACCTAGACTCACCCAAGGGGTTGGACTCAGATGTATCAGGAGACTCTCACCTTTCTGTGCCTGCTTGCTGATGAAGGGAACTCAGAGGCAGCGGTGAGATAGCAGACACTTCTGCTCCAGGCCCAGGGGGCTGCCCCATAAAGGATCCACCCTCTGTAGCAGAGGGGTGGAGCCTAAGAAAGGTAGTTGGGGCCAAGGGACATAAAAGAGCTCAGCTAGAAAGCTCTGCTCCCTCAGAACTCTCAGAGATCCCGCAGACCAGTCTTGCCAGCAACCAAGGACAAGGCAGGACACAGGGGCATAGGGCCCGTTGGACAAGGGGGGGCAATTGTCCCTAAGCCCACAGGGCCTGGGGGCCCCCAAGCCCCCTCACCAGTCCCCCTTGCCTGCTGGCCCCCTCTCCTGCTAGTCCTCCTGCTCTGGCCAGGCTAGCAAAGCCACCTGCAAGCTGCGGCAGTTCCTTCAGTCTCCGCCTCTCAGCTGTTCAGTGGGTGGGCAGAGCTTCCAGAGAGGCCTCCGTGCAGGCCTCCCTGAAGCCTGAACTCCAGTGCTGACAGGCAGGCAGGAAGGAGGGAGGGAGGATGGCCAGTGCTGGCTGCCCCTGCCCACCACAGCTCTGCCCAGCTTTTGACTCCTCAGGCTTAGTAATGGAGGTAGGATGTGATTTCCTTTTTGTGGTTATTTCCCCCTCCTTGGATATTTAGGGATTGGCTTGCCATAGGGTTTTAATATAAGGGAGCGGGATGTAGGGCAGATTAAGAAGACTCTGAATATTTAATTCAGAGACTCAGGAATTGGCTAGTTTTTAATATTTTTTAAATTTAAAAAAATCATCAAAGAAGTCCTATAAGTGGCTTGTTTCATGGCAGAACATTCCAAAATTGTCTGGAACTGAAGTCCCCTTTTAGACCATCATTCCATCCCCATATGGAAGAATCTGCCCTTTGCCTTCATTTTAAACAACAACAACAACAACAAAACCCCTATCTGCCCCAGCCTTTAGATCACCTGGAGTGACTTGGCACAGGGGTTTGGTATTGAGCAGAGATATAGGGCAGGGTGGGAGGAATATATATATTTAAATTGAAGTGGATTGGACAAATTGTTGATTTTTAATATTTTTAAAATAAAAAACCATCAAAAATTCTATAAGTGACTTGTTTCATGACAGAAAATTACAAAGTCCTTTAGGTTTCAGTGAAATGTACTTCCAGCTAAATGTGGTTAGATTTGCTACCTGAGGTTGCAATTCTCCACACACTTACCTGGAAGCAAACTTTTGTTAGGATTTCTGAGAAAACATACATAGGATCGCACTACATGGTTGAATGTCTCCTTTGTTAATCAGCAGTGAGGGTCCCGTTTTAAAATCTGGTCCCCAGGCCCACTCCAACCTTGCTATGCCCCTGACAGGACAGTCAACAGCACAATATTTAAAAGCTCCTTTATTCATGCAGCATTTGCAATCCTCAACTTGAATGGAAGCCATGCTGATGTAACCTCTGCATGCACAGAGGCCAAAGCACAAGACAAGACCCGGACCAGGCTATATGAAACTCTGTATGTATTTTTAATCTGCCTAGTCTCTTGTCTAAATCAAGTTTAAACTTAGGTTTGTGGGGATATTAGGTCTGGCAGGCATATGATCTGCTTAAGTTGAAAGAATACTGGCTGGTGGACCCACACCCAAGTTAAAATAGGCTCCCAGTCCATTTCTGAGCCAAATTCAAATGGCTGGTTTTAACCTTTAAAGCCCTAAATGGCTTGGGGCCAGGACACCCGAGAGAGTGCCTTGCCCACTATGCCCCAGCCTGGACTTTAAGATCTTTTTTGGAGGCCCTCCTCCGAGTGCCCCTGCCAAATGAGGTGAGGCAGGTGGCTATTAGGGAGAGGGCCTTTTCAGGGGTTGCACCACATTTATGGAATAACCTCCCCAGTGAGGTTCACCTGGCTTCATCACCTTGTTCTTTTAGACATCAGGTAAAGACATCAGTTTTTGTTCACTGAGGTCTTTTAATTTTTAATTGATTTTTAAAGAGTTTTGCTTTAATGAGTTATAAAATTGCTTTGTATTCTATTTTTTTCCCCCATTTTGGTCTGTTATGATTTAATGTGCTCTGAGTTTTTATTTCATATTTTCATGTTGTGTTGTGAGCCATCCACAGAACAGTTTGTTATGGTGCAGCTAACAAATAAAGATGATGATGATGATGATGAGCCCATTGATTCAATTTTTAAATGTGGTTCTCAGATTGAGGCAAGAGGAGATGCCACATTGTCCAAGAAGCAAGGACAGTACTTCAGGTTCTAGAACTAGCAAGAATATGTCAAATGACTGAGCTGAGTTGGGGTGGACATGCCCAGGACATGCAATGCTCCTCCCTAGGAGTGAAAGACGTGGACTAAAATACTCTCACAGCTGTTTCGACACCATACTTCCAGGCGGTGGTACTGCAAAAGTCCAAAACTTCCCATCATGCACTGCACATAATTCTTTGCAAACAGGGTCCATTTATCAGTCATATTCAACCATCTTTCAACTCTCAAACCGCAGCACACATTGATAGCTGGTTAAATTGAAGACCAACATCAATAATCAGTGGCAGAGTACCTGCTCTGCATGCAGGAGGTTCCAGGCTCAATCCCTGGCATCTCCAGATAGTGTTGGGAAAATCTGAGACCCAAGAGCTGCCAATTGGTATAAACAATGCAGAGCTTCATGAACCAACAATCTGATTCTGTATAAGGCAGTTTCATACGTTCAAACATCCAGAAAAAAACATTTTAGAATGCAGGTAGGTTACATATTTGAATGCTTTCCTTATTAAAAACAAATAAACATCCCTGCATGTGGAAAGCAAGCACATCAGGAAAAAAGTTAATCCAGTATCTTTCTCCCTAACATTTTAGCTTCAACATGAAGGAACGCTTTGCTCTGCATTTGAAGATACAACTCCTGACACTGTGCAGTGGTCCAAGCCAGAGAGGGTTGTATTATATGCTTAAACCAATTTTAAATGCAACTGAAACTCAGTCTCCAAGAATGTAGTCAAGTGGCCTGGTCACTAAGCCAATTCACACAATGGGTTGTTGCAATCAACCAATGAACTTTTCAATATATGCTTGCCTTCTTTGACTACAAGACAGCTAATCAGCACATTCCCAATGGTGTGAAAGTGCTGTCAGGCATCTGTAACAATTGAGAACTGGCACTTATCTTCCCTAGAGCACAATGCCGTGCAACAGCCCCTTTAAGAACAAAATATGCTGGGAGGAATAGTTCTCATATATGGCATCCTAGAACTGGATCCCAGAAGTAATGATTCACCTGGAGGGGAGGGACAAGTGATACCGAATGAATTCATTTAGGAAGAGACACACTATGGCCCAGTTCATACGTAACATTAAACCGGAGGTTGGAGAACTCGTGGTTTCAATTTGAAACTGAATCGCGCCGCAGACGTTTGTCAAACCGCAGCCCGCCAACCTCCAGTTCCAGGAGAAAGGAGCCCCTCCCTGGTGCTTAGCTGCCAAGGCCGATCCCAGCAAGCTCCGCAGCCAGACTGTGGGCAAAGTGCCAACACACCAGCAGAGTGGCTGCAATTGGCCACGATCTCGAAGGGGGCGTGCAGAGTGCAATCGTGTATTTTCAGAGTGCTCCACGTACCTTTGGCATGGAGACAGTATTTAAATCCCTTGAAATGCCATGCCATGCCAGTGCTTCTTCTAGCAGGGATGGCACCACAGCCCCCCAAAGAGCCCTGCACCCCAACAGGCCTGCACAAGCAGGATTTCAGGGTGGGTGGGTATTGCACTATTTCCCTGTGACTCATGGAAGGGAGGGGAACATGAAGACTTCTTAGGAGAGGATATGTATACGAGGGAGGGCAAAGGGTGCCAGGGCATCTCTCCCACCGTCACCTAGTATGATGTTGTGAGGAATCACCCCGTCACATCATTCCAAGCAGACCAAACTGAAATCCTGCTTGCCCTCTCTCATGCCAAAAGATGCTTGCAAGGAACAAGATTTTCTTGGCTGGTTTAGTTACTCCTTCGTATTGTTTTGACAGGATGATGCACTAATAAAGTTAACATGAATTCCATGGAAGCCTAACGCCCCCTTCCAGAGTGTAAGTACTTCTCACTAAATCAGAGTAAACAGCTGTGACTAAAAAGAAAAAGAAAAACCAAGGCAAGTTATTTACTTTGGCAAATACTTTCATTTTAGGATGCCAGAAACAAATGCTTAGGGGAAACAAGTGTCACATGACTTAACCTTCCTACCAGATCAGTTACACCATTCGCCTAATCCTGAACTACCTGTGTACAGACCAGCACAGTCCATCACACCTATTTAAGTGGGGTGCTTTCCTACAAACCCCCTTTCCCTATAGTTCAGCCAAGAACACTGTGTGAACACACAAAGACCAATTCCCTATAACTTAATTCCACAGTGAACCCAATGTAACATCCCCCCTCTCTCCCTCACACACACACACTGATACTCCTCTCTATTACCCATGTCCATAGGTAGGGCCCTAGGAGAGCTTAACTGGCAGTGGTGGGGAGGCAGGGGGAGGCAGGACCACTTGACAGTATATGGCACCTGGAACTCTTGTGGTGCTGCACAAATGCCTGCCTTACAACATAGGACTGGTAGCATTCCACTAGCATCTGGGGACAGATGTGGGTTGTCTTAACATTCCTTCAATGCTTTATCAACTTTTGCAGAACTTTCATTTTTAAAAAGGAACAGACATAGGTTTAGAACCCTTTTTAGCTTCCTGTCTTAATGTGGGAATCCAAGAGTGCTAGAGAGTATCTTGCTACAGAGCTGTAGTCAGTTCAGACTGCATATCCAGTATCAGAATACAGGGCAGATGCACTTTGCACACCTGCCTGCCAGATGCAACCCTCCCTTTAATCTCAATGTGTCCCAGTTAAGCTTAGCTTCCCAAAGTCTCCCCAAGGAGTTGTGCATTCACCCTGTTCCAGAAGAGCTACCATGCTGCAAGAAGGAGGCAGAGAAAGGGCTGTGTCCATTGCTGAGGTTTGCTTCATAAAAAGCAGCAGCCTCATTAACGGTGGTAGGTGAAGACTGGGACAGGACAGAGTCACAGACATTTATATAATACTAGCTGGCCTGGGCATAGAGCATCTGAGCCTCCCTGCCTCCTTCCCCCTCCCTCTCAGTTCCCCACCCTGGCTGCCGCCTTCTCTCCCGCCAATGCTGTTCCCCCCACCATCGCTGCTGTTTTCTTCCCCTGCCCGGCCGCCACAGTTTTCTTTCCCCTGCCGCCACTGTTTTCTCTGTCTGCCGCCGCTTTCCTTTCCTCCTCCTGGCAGTTCGCTTGTGAACTCTCATGAGAGCTGCCACACATGGGATTAGCAACGGGTACATCTTAGAAAATTAGATAGATAGATAGATAGATAGATAGATAGATAGATAGATAGATGGATGATAAGGGGCAGCCAAGATGTAGCATTATCTAAATATTAATATCGAATCTAGATATTAATAATGAATGCATGGGGAGAGCCCAGTCAACAAAGAAGGTCTGTCTTGGAGGGCAGGTCTAACAATGGCTACTAGTCTGGTGGCAGTAGGCTACCTTCAGCCTCAGAGGCAAAATGCCTCTGAATACCAGCTGCGGGGAACAACAGCAGGAGAAAGGGCATGCCCTCAGTTCTTGCCTGTGGGCTTCCCAGAGGCATCTGGTGGGCCACTGTGTGAGACAAGATGCTGGACTACATAGGCCTTGGGCCTGATTCAGCTGGGATGTTCTTGTGTTCTTACAGAATCCCTGAATTCCATTGTCAGCTCTGTGAGAAGAATGCAGCCCAGCAGGTTAGAGCTGAGCGAATCCACTGCAGGACTCTTTAGAGCTAAAAGATCTTTGGGAAGTAAGGGACCAAGGCCTTCCAGGTTCCATTCACAGCTTTACAACTATTCCTTTATGGACACAGGCAAATGACTATACTTTTGGTTAATGATGTAAAGTAATGTGTGCCATCAAGTCGATTTCGACTTCTGGCCTCCCCCTTCTGGGGCATGCTCTGTGATTGTCTGCCTGCGTGCTGCTTGCTGTAGCAATGTGCATCTGGTTCCACGAACTCAGGGCCAGTCCATCCTTGTTGCCACTTGCTCACTTGCCCATTCCTCACTCACTGCTGCTGCCTCCCCAGCGCTGCACTCATCCAGCTTCATCTCCTCCATTCAAACATCTAACAGAATAGTCCTTTCTTTGGAGCTCCCTAACCTTTCTTGTCACTTTAAGGAAAGAACTCTTCTGTGGGACGCTTGAATGGAGGAAACAAATTGGACAAGTGCAGTGCTGAGAAGACCGCAATAGCAAACAACATACGGGTGAGTGAGTTGAGCAACAGTGGCAACAAATGGACCCCAAGAGGGCGAAACCAGATGCATGCTGAAGCAGGGAAAAAATGGGGAAAGCAGCAGACCTGCAGCAGGCAGATGGGGTGCCTGCAATCGCTGCCTGAGTTTGTCCCCTCAGTTTGCCTCTTGAGGGAGGCACCCCTGCTCTGGAGCATGGTAGTGTTTTATTTAAGCAATTTCAGAAGGAAAGTAGAATTCAATATCAAACACAGAAGGATCCAAATCAAAGCTGCCAAGATCAAAAAATCTTGTGCAGCAATTCTTCAGAATCTTCCGCAGGAGAAGATGTAACAGGAACTGGGGAATCACACCTGAGCATGCTGGGAGAAGGGGGACGGACTTCAGCTACTTGAAAAACACCTGAGATTTCCTGTCTATCGGGAGCAAGGAGTGGAAGTTAACCCTTTGTGAGCCGTGACCTCCTACTTCGAGGGAGAATTCAATATCAAACACAGAAGGATCCAAATCAAAGCTGCCAAGATCAAAAAATCTTGTGCAGCAATTCTTCAGAATCTTCCGCAAGAGAAGATGTAACTGGACAAGTAACTTTGGCTTGCCATGTGCTTGACATTTTAAAATCTGGCATCTCAACATTATATGCAGCATTATGAAAACTGTGCCTCCCAGTTCCTATAAGCAGAGTTTCTGGACACCCAGGAGACAAATCACTGAACTATAGAAGCCACTTATATACTTGCCTCCACAATCGCATGTTCCAGGTGCCTCCAAAGCTCAGTATGACCTCTGAGACAAGCCCCTGCCTCTCCCACTACCAAGCCTAGGCAAAACCTGTCAACTCCTGATGAGGACTCCCTTTGGGGAATGCAGCACTGGAAGGCAAGAAAAAGACAGGAAAGAGAGAAAGAGGGCCAGCACCAGAAGGCAAGAAATACGGTATTCCCTGAGCTGCTTCAGCAGCTATTGCTTATGCCTCCATTGCTGCTGTAGCAGCAGCTGCCCTTCCAAATCTCTTCGCCCTGCCAAGTGGTGACATTGGAAAGGTGAGCTGGGCAGGCTCAGGGATGCCACAGATTGCTAGTGTTAGCTCTATTTCTCATATGCCCAAACACTCTCTCTCCCTCCCGTACCAAAAGGACCAGCTGCCTGCTGGCCACCCCCACCCCCACCCCATCTAGCCTCGCCTCAGATTTAGTTAAAATCTGCTGTGGCTGGTTGAGCCCTGGAGCTAGGCTCTGTTGCTGAGGGGTGAATACTGGCAAAACTCTGTGATAGAACTACACAGGTAGAAGGAGATGTCAGGAAGGCAAAGCAACCGAGCTGGTATCTCCAAGTCTCCTCACGGGTCCCTGCAGTGAAGGCTGAGAAGAGAAGCAAAAAAAAAGGACAGGAAGGGCTTTGGAGGAAATCATCCCCTGCCCCCACCTGCATCCAGATATAGAAGAAAGGAAGTTATGTGGGGGAAGGGGGGGAGACAGGTATGGCAGGACTGTTACATGACTGAAACCTGCTTCCTGCAGGAGAACATTCTGAAAGGAGCCTCTAGCCTAGAAGCAAGTCAGAGAAAGAACAGCTGCTAAGACCTTAATTGAGTCTAGGCAAATACCATAGACTTGTAATGCCTAGGGCAGTGGTTCCCAATGAGGGTTCCTCCAGATGTTGCTGAACTACAACTCTCAAGCTACAATTTACCATCCCAAGCTACAATTTATTCAATGACATCTGGAGGAACCCTGGTTGGGATCCACTGGCCTAGAGCAGGGATTCTCTACACTGAGTTCCCAGATGTTACTGGACTTCAATTCCCATAATTCCCAACCAAAGGTCACTGGGGATTATGGGAGTTGAAGTCCAATAACATCTGGGAACCCAACCTTGAGAATTCCTGGCCTAGAGCATAGGTCCAGTGATAAGACCTAAAATCTGGCATTCTCCTGTAAGCAGAATCTTAGCCACACAGAACTTTCAGCATGCGTATATGTACTCCCTTCTGTGGAAGGGGGGCAGTACAACAAACCAGAAGCCTAGCATGACCAAGAGACACATGGTGAACTGGTGTTTCAATATTAAGAGAGCCAGCATGGTGTAGTGGTTAGAGTGCTGGACTAGGACCAGGGAGACCCGAGTTCAAATCCCCATTCAGCCATGAAACTAGCTGGGTGACTCTGGGCCAGTCACTTCTCTCTCAGCCTAACCTACTTCACAGGGCTGTTGTGAAAGAGAAACTCAAGTATGTAGTACACCGCTCTGGGCTCCTTGGAGGAAGAGCGGGATATAAATGTAAAAATAATAATAATAAATAATAATCTGTCAGTATGATGGGTGGGGTCAGCAACAACACAGACCTTGAGGCTGCAGAGGAGTCAGTCGAGACTCAAGCAGCTTCAGAGAACATTTCTATGAGAGAGGTCAAATATTCTGAATTGCCCATTTGCACTGCCCCTTTGAAACTTGTACTTCATTCTCACAGGCCAAATGACTGCTGCTCAGAAGTTTGTGCAAGGTGTGATCTCTGGCCCTTGAGACTGAAGGAGGCTAGTCTGACTGAACCTTCAAAGCAGTCGCCAACATCTCTGTCATCAGGAAGAGCAAGCAATTCTCACTTTGCTTGCCCTACCTACCTAGTGGCAAAAGTGGAAGGAAAACATCCCTGTGCAGAAAGAGCATTTCTAGACTCACTGGGCACATGGGCCCTTCTGGTGTGTAAAGACCCCTCTGTAGGACAGGAAGGTGTACCACATGGAAGGGTAGTGTGCTGGTAGACTTAGATCAGAGAACAGTAGATATAGCTCATGGGGGTGTAGTTCAACAATAGCTGGAGTGTCTCATGATCACCTCCCCAATATAGATGATGATGATGATTATACTAGAGAAGGCAGATTGTTGGTCTGCTATAAGCAAATATTTGGAATTGGAAGTTTCTCGAACATGTGGCTCAAAAACATACTAATCTTGCCTTGTAACTGGGCATACTCCAAGCTTCTTCACCCCGAAACAAGTCTCGCAACTTAGATCACTTTTTTAAAAGAAAAGAAAAGCAAAAAGCAGTTTCAAGTACGAGGCTTAAGGACACTAAGACAGTATTCTCCCAATGTTTATGGTGGAAGCTATAGTGTTTAGAATTCCAAGATGCTCCAGTCTTGTAAATTCCCAATTCAATAGGAGTGAGTATATTATTCATTTCAAAATCCACAGAAACAATTACAGTGGCGTGATTGTTAGAGCAAATCAGATGTGTCTGTGGCTTATGCTTCAGGAATAATATTCCAGCTCCCTCTTCAGACATTTCCCCAAAATGCATGAGCTGTACCACCCCCTGGAGCTCACACCTTACCCTGGAGTAGCTGGGCAACTACCCCTATAGATATTGCACACCTGTTTTTTTCACTCTGAACTGTATATCCATTATCATGATTTCTTGATAACATCCAAATCTATCCTAAATTCTGATTGAATTAAACCTTATGGATTCTGATTCAAAGTAACATTCAAGGAAAGAGAAGATGACTTCATAAAGTACATACTTCTGTACAGCTGGAAGGCCTTGGCAAAGAAGTAGATGGAATGAAGTTTACGTTGTGTACTTTTTAAATGGTGCTTGTCAGCTTGATCAACAAAATGTTGTGTAACCA
This sequence comes from Hemicordylus capensis, assembly GCF_027244095.1. Classification (NCBI taxonomy): domain Eukaryota; kingdom Metazoa; phylum Chordata; class Lepidosauria; order Squamata; family Cordylidae; genus Hemicordylus; species Hemicordylus capensis. The sequence goes on from NC_069659.1 coordinate 286,724,391, forward strand.
TGAGCCCACATGGGTTGGCCCTAGCACAGTGAGAGAGTGAGTGGCAGGCTTTCACTCCAGTGCCAAGGGCCTGCAGAGTCTGGGCTAGGACGCTCTACTGTGGAATTCTAAGTCTTAATAAAGAATCACAATGAAAAGCCACATTTCCATTAGATCAGTTTCCAAAAGCTACAGAAAGAATCTAAATCTGTACTAAGCATGTGTGAGAGAAAGGTGGTGATGGTGTGACAGAGCAATGAAGACAGTTATCTTGGGTACAGATAACCCTAAACTTAATCACTTGTGGTTTTGTCCTGCACCTTCTTCTGAAACGGCGAACAATATTATCATCATCATCATCAACAACAACATTTTATAACCCGCTCTTCCTCCAAGGAGCCTAGTAGACGCTGTTAAAGAGGATACTAGAGCTGAGAGGTCCCTATAATTCAGTCTGTGATGCTTGATTGGGTCCGGCTAGTTAAACAATAATATAATCCACTCTTCCAAGTTCCAAAAAGTTCCAGATTCATGGCATTTCTATCACCTGTTAAGAAACTTCCCAGTGCAATAAGGAAAGCTTGTCTATAACCAGAAAACCTTCTACTATACATAGCAAGTAGACAAAGTTATAAAGATGAAATGCGGAGCAAGTTGGCGTTCACCATAGACCATAAGACACAAAAACAATGGATGTAGCCTTCACATATGTGATCAACTTGGAATTGGAAACTTACTTTAAAAAAAAAATCATTGTACAATGTGGAGCAAAATACAATAATACATACTGGATTATTCTGAAGCATACATGTATAGCATTTGATCAATTTGGGTACAGTATATAAGATGAGATAAAACAGGAACTGTACATGGATTAGTTTATGGGCTCCTTGGATGTAGGGGCAAACAAGGAAAGTGTTCTCTGACAATTTCCCAAAAAGGATGAAAATGCACAGCTTAATAACACTTTTGAGCATTTCATATTAGATTTTTCATCTTTAGGTACTTCATAATTTTGCACTATTCTCTTGCCAAGAATTAAAGTGAACCCTGAAGGAGAATTATAAAACTGGTTATAGCTTTCCACCAATTACAGGACTAGAGAGATCAGTTGCAGGGAGACTTCTTCAGTTCCTTTCCAGGAAAAGGGTGGCATAAAAGTACTGGATATCTCCTTTGGCAAGATGCAGTGAGCACTTTGCTAGCATACTTCTGCAAACAGACTGAAGTAGCTATCCAGCAACATACAGAGAAGCTACAAATGGCTTGGTCACATCAAAGAACTGGAGAGATTAATGAGTTGACTGAGACTACAATTCTAGTCACACTTACCTGGGAGTAAGTCCCTTTGAAAACAGTTGCCAACATCCAAACTAATGTAATACCAGCAATTTTCAGTGATCCTCCCGTCTCTCTGCAGCCACCTGAAAATATGTCCCTGAAATCTCTCCCCCCCCAAAAAAAATTCCAAAGGCACAGGCAGCTGCAGAGTGAAGGGGCAGATTAGCAAAAAAGGTTCCACCCCCATGTGAGTTGAAAAGGGAAGAAAATGTCAGGCTGCAATCCAAAATACACTACCTAGGGAGTATGCCCACTGAACTTAGTGAGACTTGGTTCTGAGTAAACATGCTTAGGATTATACTGTGACAGACTGGCAGCATGCAGTCACAGTACAGACATAGTACTGTGCTGAATCAGCAGTAGACCCAACAGGGAACACAGAGGGCTCTGAAATAATCATTTTAGGAGATAAAGCAATGCAAATGTGTCAGTGGTCAATACGAAATGCAGTCCTAGGAATCTCTACTTAAAAGTTAACAGGTCAGTAATCCACTGGCCAACACCCAGACCAATACCATGCTAACGCAAGAGCATTCCAGCCCTGCCTCAGCCATCCCAGAAGGGGGAAACTTCTGGAGGACAGATGATGCCCCTTGACCTCAGCAGCCATTCTCTAAATTTTCCAGGCAAGCAGCATCTCATGCCTTGTACCTTCCACATCAAGTACTGACTTTATGCACATACAACAGAAGTCCAAAGGACTCCAATGATTTGCTGTAAGTTTCCTAAAATAAATGATAATAAATAATAATCAGCTTAGGACTAGAATCTAGAGATCAGGCACCCAATGAAGTAGCATAGGGGGCCCTGTGTAGTCAATCATGCCTTTACAAAGATCTTAATAATTTCCTTATCTGACCATTGCTTTTACAGAGGACTGTTCTGTGCAAGAAACAAGGGGAGGTACCAGACTGGAAATTCAAGTTCTCTAGTGGTGTCTGTCCATTTTCTCTTTAACAGGGATTCCCAAAAGTTGATGATTACAACTCCCATAATCTCCAAGCACTGGTGTCTGCGCATACCAAAGTATGTTTGCGTGTAGGGCCTTTTTTGAAGCAATTGTTGGTGAAGAACCTGATGTTGTACCACTTTAGAATGTAGCCCTCACATAAAATTAAGATATGGCCAGCAATATGGACTATGGAACTACACTACCAAATTCAAAACTATCCAGCATGTCCAACCTTCCCCGTGCAAGGCCTTTATTTTAAACTCAAGTGCAACTGAACATTACATCCCATTAGATCAATATCCTCATCTCTTCACCCTGGCCTGAGTCAACCAGCAGCCCTCTAGTGTCCAGAATTATTAGCCAGCATCTGATGCTAGCTATATATGCTCTCTAGCATGCAAGGAGGATCGCAGTGAATTACACAAAAGTGTGCAAGGGGCTGACTCTTCCAGTCAATGAAATAATACCAAATGTACATTTCTCCTCCTCCTCAAGGCAAGGTAGTGCTGCAAAGCATGTTGGGATTGAAGGATATCAAGTAGAATTATAGAAGTGTAGTGAGGTACATGTAAACAGACCCCACACATACTTCAGGAGGCACTGTCACATCATAAACCTAAATATTTGGTAAATTAATTTCCAACTTTAAAATAGTTAAGCAGGAGGCTGGGTTAAGTTCAGAGAGAGCCTCCATCCTGTCAGGTTACAACTCTGACAGGCACCTTCTGGAGACACAAACATGTCTCCCATCCCCCAGAACAGCCCTAGTTCCAGAGGAGCAGCTTCAAAACTGGAAAAACTTGCAGCTGGGTTTCCAGGGGAAGGAGCTCTCTACCAAGCAGAGGGAAGCTATTTTGACTTAAAGAAAGAAACGGGGAGGGGTGTGTGTGTGTGTGGGAATAATCCGAAGCCAACAGAGGCTGCTGCCAGTGCAGACTGACAGCAAGAGATGGACGGTCTCCATTAAGACAACACGCGACCCTTAGTGCCGCACACCTCCAGGGGCCTACCCCCAAGCCCATTCCCACCATGGCTTTCCAACATGCCGGGATCCTGCCATTTCCATTCCGAAGGCCGCCTTGGCGACTTGGAAGTTGCGACCTGCCCCTGCGACCTGCGTCGGCCCACTCACTGACCAAGCTGACACCTCGAAGGAAACTTTCTGGCCCTGGCGCTTGGCCCAGGGTACCTCGCTGACGCCTCCTCTCCTCTCCCTTAATGAGCAACTTGCAACTGTCTTCCGAGGAGAGCAGCACCCACCAGCAGCACCGCCTGCCGACTCCGGAACCGGGGACCCCAGCTCCCCACGAAAACAACAGGCGAGAAATAGCAAGTTCCCCGCTGAGAGATCCCCACCACCACTCACACGCAACCCAAGCCAGGTAATCTGAAATCGTCACGCACCCCAATTGAAGTTGGCGTTGCCCTTCTATCCTGCACAGCCACTTGCAAACCCTCCTGGATCCCAGACCTGTTCCGATCTCTACCCCCACCCCGTTACCGCTGCATCCATCCAAGAGCCCGTGGTCGGAAAGAAGCCATTGAAAGCCGCCGCCATCGACCATTCCTAGCAACCCGAATCTATCTAAACTTGATCCGAGTGGAAGCAGCGACCCAGAGACTTACCTGGAGAGAACTGCTGGAGTGTCGCTGTTGCGGGGGTGGGAGCGGGGGAAGGTGGGAGAATGCAGGACAGGAACTCAGAACATCCCTCCTCGCGGGTGCCTTACTCCCACCCAGCCATGGAGAGAGGAAAAGTTTAAAATGAAAATAATAAAAGGTAAGAGCCGGGTTGCAACTGGACGAGGCAGGAGCGGAGCAAGCGAGCGGCCGAGAGGCCTAGCTGAGCGAAAGGCAGCCGGAGGAAACAGGAAGGCTTCGGTGAAAAGGAGGAAGCCCGTCCTTTGTTTGCAAGGTTTTCCCTGAACAATGGCTGCTCCTGCTGCTGTCTCAGGCCCTCTGTTGGGGTATGGAGGAGGCTCTGCTATTGCACACACGCTCGCTCTCGCGTACACGCACACACACACACACACCTCCCTGTGCCTTTCAGAAAAAGGCCCAGAAGCTATCCAAGGAGGAGGCCCTTCCTCCACCCTCCCACTCCCCCCCCCGCTCCAGGGGCTGCTCTGATCGCATGAAAGAGGGAGGGATCTGCCATGCCTAGGCTGAGAAAAACAAAAGGGAGAGGCAAACCCAGACAGAGAGGTAAATCCCAGGGAGAAAAGGGGATGCAAGGCAGCCGGGAAGACTAGAGGGGAGAAAGCTGTGGCGGGAGAGGATGCCATCCCCTTAAAAGGGGGGCAGCCTCCCATCCTAAGCAAGCAGGGTTGCTGTGGATAGGAAAGAGACCTTTTGCAAGGAAGCAGCAGGCCTTCTCTCACGATGGAAGGAGCTCTTGGGGTCTTCTAGCAAACGACAATCCCTCATTCTAAATGGGATGCAAGATCCTTCTGTGGGAAGGCGAGCTTCAAAATGTCATTATTCCAATAGGTGAAAAATGCCCAGATTGAAATTGAACTTTAAAAATACAATTGGGAGGTTGTATTCATTCTACCCTTTCTGCACAAGTCTCAAACCCAGCTCTTTTTAATTCAATGAAACAAGGGGTGTGTATGTTTCTGTGCTGAAATACCTTAAAGTGTGCATTTCTGATCCGAAGTTTCTTGCAAGAATGGCTCCAATCATTTATTTTTTAAAAAATTCCTAGGAAGTGAGCAGGTCCTATTTAATTAAGTAGAACTTGCTTCCAAGCAAACATGCACAGAATCTGACTGGAACTGGTATTTTGTTAACCACTAACAACAACAAGCAGTTGTACTAAACAAACTGTATTTGAGGGGAGATAATTATAGCAAATTGGTATTTAGCCACTCCAGCCCCTGCTTCTTTGCAGGATTTGGTTTAAAGCAGACCAAAGGACTGCATTTCTGCAGCAGAGAATATTTCAATCATACTGTTGTACTCAGGTATCATGGTGTTCAGAGGAATTGTAGAATCCTCCTGTTCAAAACGCCAATTATCAGTCCCAGGTTCTGGAGTGGTCCCTTTTCTTACTGTACACTATAGGGTTAGTTACATCCTCCCATGTGACTAGGTTTAATTTGTGCCACTGCTCACCAAGTTAGCCTTGGAATCTGTTTTCAGTGCCAGGTCTGAGATTACCACCATTCCTCCTAACAGAGGCTCAAACAACTTCTTGACAGACCAAAATGCAACTGGTACACAACTGATGGGGTCCTGTAAGTTGCTCCTTTTGAATCTTTGCACATCATACATCTCTCTAGCTCACAGCCACAAGCAGTGACTCAAGGCCCCTGTGCATCTGTGCCCCCCCCCCGCAAGCACTGTCCTCCCCTTCTCTCCCTTTAAAAAGCAGGGGACAGCAGAGTATCTTGCTGGTGTCCAAATAATCTGCTGCCTGAGGTGACTACTTTCACTTCACCTTCTGAAAAGGCCACCCCTGGGTGAGTGCCTTTCCCTCATTGTTGAATAACCACAAATGTTCTAAACACATCAGACGATTTTGATCTGCCTGTTCTGGATGGGGTCACACTTCCCCAGAAGGAACAGGTATGCAGTCTAGGGGTGCTTCTGGATCCAAGCCTCTCCTTGGTGTCCCAGGTTGAGACAGCGTCCAGAAGTGCCTTCTATCAGCTTCGGCTGATACGCTAGCTGTGTCCGTTTCTTGAGACAGACGACCTCAAAACAGTGGTACATCTGCTGGTAACCTCCAGACTGGATTATTGCAATACACTCTATGTGGGGCTGCCCTTGTACGTAGTCCGGAAACTACAGTTGGTCCAGAATGCGGCAGCCAGGCTGGTCTCTGGGTCATCTAGGAGAGACCATATTACTTCCGTATTGAAGGAGTTACACTGGCTGCCAATATGTTTCCGGGCAAAATACAAGGTGTTGGTCATAACTATAAAGCCCTAAACAGCTTGGGCCATGGGTATTTAAGAGAACGTCTTTTTCATCATGAACCCCACTGCCCATTGAGATCATCAGGAGAGGTCCGTCTGCTTTTGCCACCAGCTCGTCTGATGGCCACTCAGGGACGGGCCTTCTCTGTGCGAGGCTTTGGAATGTGCTCCCTAGTGAAATAAGAGCCTCCTCATCTCTGACAACTTTTTAAAAGTCTTTAAAGACACATCTGTTCACCCAGGCTTTTAACTGATATTGTTTTGATTATTTTAATGTTGTTTTTAAAATATTGTTTTAAATTTTTAAATTATGTTTTAAATTTCTTGTTTTTAAAATTCCTTGTTTTTGTTTTTAATTAATGTTTTACTTTAAAAAAAATCCTGTTGTAAACCACCCAGAGACGTAAGTTTTGGGCAGTATAAAAATATGTTAAATAAATAAATAAATAAAATAAAATAAAATCAGGGATTAAGTAGAAGGCTTCTAGTGCAAGAATGTGACTTGCAGGAAGAATATAGCCCTCACACCTCTCATTTCAGAGATGGACGCTGCAATCCTATTAAGCCTGGTTGAAATCAGTGGACTTACTCCTGCGTAAACATGCATAGGATTGAGCTGCATATCAATTTACAGAGCTGGTCTTTCTGAAATATTTGCATGGCATTATTGATCGAAAGCAGAGCTGCACAACTTCAGCACTCCAGCTGTTTTTAGACTAAACCTCCCATCCAGTGGTCCGTCTAATTTTTTTCATCTCTGTGCAGAATGAGTTTTGTTCTGGGCGGCAGTATCAAGGCAGTGTGTGCGCACATGCATTCAGAGTGGGGCCTTCCTGATTCAACCTGAGCAGGATCTAAAATGAACTGAGTGGTCATCCAAAAACTTGTGAGTGCACACATGTGTGCATGCCTTAGAGGGAACAGTGCTCTCATCATCCCCAGCCACAGTGGCCAATGGTCAAGGATGATGGGAGTTGTAGGCCAACATCTGCAGCAGGGCCAGAGTTGTGCAGCCCCTGATCTAAAGCCACCCTAATCCCTCTATATTTTGACAGAGAGCTGCCTCTAATACAGAACCCTTGGAAATCCAGTACCAAAAGAGAAGACATCTCTCAAATGCTACATGAGACCTGCAGTGAGGCAGCAGGGATGCATGAAATGTGATACTGTCCAAAAATAAGGAACACTATGTAATTCTCTGTGTCTGTTCTATGGCCATTCTCTGCTCTGTGCAATGGTGATATTGCAAAATAAAGAGTATGAGTGCTCTAACAAATGAGAACTTGTGGATGAAACTGACAGTGTCTGTTTTTTTCTTCAGGATTTTGTTGCAATTAGCGTACCCATACAAATTCAATTTTTACAGCTCACTTTTTGCTGGGCTAAAAAAATAAAAGCAACTATCCAGCAAACAGCAGCAGTTGAGACATATACCATGTGAAAAGCTGTTAAGATACCACACACAGAATGAAGCACTTCCTTGAATGATGAGAAGCAGAAAAACAAGGTCTAGTATAGGGTAGGCACAAATATATAGTTTTAGATTCACAAATGATCCAGAACACTAAGGACTTTTAAGTAAAACAGACCTCGATGAATTATGATAAATCAAGCCTTTCAAATATAGAAAGCATTACCCTCCACATTTTGAAGAGGTTCTTAACCAGCACTAGCCTAAATATACAGAAAGCCTGAAGATTACGAGTTGTGCTGTAATCTTCAGATACTGAAATCAGAAATCAACAATCATGGAATTTAAAAATGACAACCACTCATCTGAGAAGGTAAGAAAATAAAAAAAGAACACTGCAGGAGGACTTACTCCACATAGTCCATTTGCAACAGCAACTGAAAAGTTGCTCACCTGTTTTCTTTTTCATATAAGTTTTGGATATGTGCTGAAATATCATATTACACACAAAAATTAGCCAAAGTGCATGTGTGTCAAACTGCCATGGAGACAAACAGATTAAGCTCTAGGGAATTGCACAGAATGGCAAGAGGAGAGTTTGTAATTATTAGGATCTGAGCTAGAGAAATAAGGCCACAAATTTCTCAGGACCCATGTGGTTCCAGTGAGGGACTTGCTAAAGATTTTGGTATAGGCTATGTAAGAATTTATGTAAGAAACATAAAATCTAGCCCTGGCAGAACTGCACAAGAGCACAGTTGCACAACAACTTGGAAATGTGTGCCTGTAACTTGCACAACAAAGTCCACCGAAAACAACAGAAGCTCCGTTGCAGAAATGTGGGCATGCATTTGAGTCACTGCATAAATGTGCTCCTATGCAACTTCTGGAGCTAGATTTTACATATGCTGCCATCCCCACAGAAGGGAAACGGTGGCATTAGGCTGCACATTATGTCGGCCACTATTTCTAGCCCAGTATCCCATGTCTGACAATTTCAGATGAATTCGAGAAAGTCCAGAACAATTAAAACAGAATCCTATAACTTAAAAATTAACGACAAACTTGAATTCTAATGGGTGACATCCTCATCCAGGGAATGTGCATTCAAATAATCTTGGTAATAACCCCTGAGAGTCTTCTGAAAAATACTGTCTGGACCTTGTTTGAAATCATACAGTACCATTAGCTATCGCCAAGATACTGTGGCAGAATATTTCAAAAATCTATGATTCATATTTTCTGTGAGAAACCATTTTAAAATTAATTTTCAACTGTTCATGTGTTAAATTTCACTGCGTACCCTTCTAGTTCTAGTATGATACTAGGTATTATATTATTATTTATACTAATAATAACAGAATTTTTTTTGGCTGGGCTCAGATGCCTACAATGTGACCTCCATCGTGCTATGGAGTTCATCCATTTGAACTCAATGGCAGAGAAAGCAGGGAAATAATCAAGTTTATAACAATCAAACTGTAACTGGAGTAACTATAGCTTTTATATTCTCAGCTCTGTGCTCAGTCTGGATCACAACTAGATCATAGTGGCCAACATCTTGACTGTTTCTCAGTGGTGCTACTCAGAGAGTAATCCAAATAACGACTACATTTCAATAGGATTTCCTCTGGTAAGTTTAGCAGGAAGTTAGCCAGTGTTCCTAGCATATTCAATAAAAACATCATTAGGTGGACTTTCTGCCATTGACTACTTCAGTGCCATTTCATAGGCCAGAAAAAGCAGCACAGCCTAGTGCTCCAGCTCCAAGTACTAGTTCAGATTCTGATTTAAAAGGCTACCAGTAGTCTCCTAACCCCTTTAGGCTTGCAGGGATGATTGTTACAAGTGGATGGGTCACAGCATAGCACCGTCATGGGGTAACACTCCTTCTGGCAGAAACACAGCAGCAGATCTGTCATTTGGTGTGTCCAGCTGCTATGGCTCTAGTGATGATGTCTGGGAACTGCTGGTCCTATTATGTTCGCTGCTTCAGTAGAAGCTTATGAATCATTCCCCAAATGCTGGGCACCATACTGTGTGACAGAATGTTGAATGGTCACAGGAAACCCAAAGCGCTGACTTTGAAGCACTTTTTCAGAGAAGCCCAGGACTTAGTAACAACAACAAGCTCTTTGAAATCTCTCTTTTTCTGTAGAAAAGGGTTAAAAACCTTGCTCCACCATGGAATTAGCTGGCATTAACAGACACTATCTTAAATTATCTGTTGTGGCTAGGCATCCCTTCAGTGACAAGGAATGCATGAACCAGCATCCCAGAATACCCCCATAGAATACCCCATTCTGTGTATGTATTAATCTAGCACCAATGCACATTTTGTTTCATGGAGCTGGTTCACACAACCAAGGTAATGTCAGTTTACCAGAAATCTGCAGATTCCTGTAATGTGCCTGCTGCCACAGAGCACATCGTGTGAACTCAGAAAACATCAGTGATCTGAGCTTGCCATCATGCCAAACCAACATTAAGCCAAGATCAGTAATCTTAGATTTGAACTAGCTTGTCAATGATGGCTTGATGGAGTGCCTATCTGAGATTTCAACATTTTCTGAGTTCATATAACATGTTCCGTGAGCACTGCAGGAATCTATAGATTCCTGGTAAATTGACATTACGATTGTGAGAACCAACCCTTGGGGAAAGGGAAATCCAACTCCTTTCTGTAAGGATTTTAGAAATTTCTATATTGTACGCACTTCCCCTCCTCTCATACAAGTCAGATCATTGGTCCTTCTAGCACAGTATACATTGACTGGCAGCAGCAGATTTCAGGCAGGAGTCTCTCCCAGTCCTATCTGGAGGTGCCCGGGAGTGAATCTATGCAACTTTTTGCAGATGCTCTACCACTGAGCTATGGCCCCATCCCCTAAGGGGAATATTTTACAGCAGAAAATATACTTGGTCTTTCAAAAAGCTTTCAACAAAGTTACTTATCAAAGACGCTTAAGAAAATTTAGCAGTCATGGGATAAGGGGGAAGGTTCATGTATGGATCGGTAACTGGTTGAAGGAGAGGAAACAGAGTAGATATAAATGGACAGTTCTCTAAATGGAGGGAAGTAAGAAGTGGGGTCCCCCAGGGATCTGTACTGGGACCAGTGTTCCTTCTAAAAGGGATTCCCAGATGTTGTTGACTACAACTCCCATAATCTCCAAGCAAAAGCCATTGCAACATCTGGGAATCCCTGTTAGCAGGAACACTGACCAGGACCAGTGCTTTTTAATTTATTCAAAATGATCTAGAACAGGGTTTCTTAACCTTGGGCCCCCAGATGTTGGAATCCTCTCAGAATCCTTGGCTGCTATGGCTTTTGCTTGGGGATTATGGGAGTTGTAGTCCAACAACATCGGGGGCCTAAGGTTAAGAAACCCTGATCTAGAAGTTAGGATAAGCAGTGAAATGGCCAAATTTGCCAATGACACCAAACTATTTAGGGTAATAAAATCTAAAACAGATTGTGAGGAGCTCCAAAAGGATCTCTCCAAACTGAGGGAGTGGGCGACAAAATGGCAGATGTGGTTCAGTGTCAGCACATGTAAAATGATGCATACTGGGGCAAAAAACCCCAACTTCACATATACGATGATGGGGTCTGACCTGTCAGTGATTGACCAGGAGAGAGAGCTTGGGGTCGTGGTAGACAGCTCACTGAAAGTGTAAACACAATGTGTGGCAGCTGTGAAGAAGGCAAATTCCATGCTAAGTATCATTAGGATGGGGGTTGAAAATAAATCTGCTAATATTATATACCGCTTTTCAACAAATGTTCCCAAGCGGTCCACATAGATAGACGGATAGACAGAATAGTTCCCTGTCCCCAAAGGGCTCACAATCTAAAAACAGAAATACAAGATAAACACCAGCAACAGCCACTGAAGGGATGCTGTGCTGGGAATGGATAGGGTCAGTTTTCCAACTGCTAAATAAAGAGAATCACCACTTTAAAAGGTTCCTCTTGCTCAGTTAGTAGGGGTCATCATCATGCCTTTATACAATACAATAATGCCTTTATACAAATCTGAGGGCAACCAAGATTATCAGGGGCCTAGAGCATCGTCCTTGCGAGGTAAGGCTACAACATCTGGGGCTTTTTGGTTAAGAAAAAAGATGACTGAGGGGCAACATGATAGAGGTGTATAACATTATAATATGTTATAATGTAATAACATGGAGTAGAGAGTGGAGAGAGAAACATTTCTTCTCCCTCACGCATAACACTAGAACCAGGGGCTATCCTATGAAACTGATTGCCAAGAAATTTAGGACTGACAAAAGGAAGTACTTTTTCATTCAACACATAATTAACCTATGGAATTCTCTACCACAAGATGTGGTGACAGCCACCAGCTTGGGTGGCTTTAAAAAGGGCTTAGATAAATTAATGGAGGACAAGAATCAATGGCTACTAGTCTGAGGGCTATAGGCTACCTTCAGCCTAAGAGGCAAGATGCCTCTAAATAAACTTGTTGCAGAAGAGCAACTGCAGGAAAGAGGGCATGACCTCAGCTCTTGCCTGTGGGCTTCCCAGAGGCATCTGGTCGGCCACTTGTGAAATAGGACGCTAGACTAGATGGGTCTTGGGCTTGATCCAGCAAGGCTGTTCTTATGTTCTTAGACAGCATTCACATGTAGTCACCCATCCAAATGCAAACTAGGGCAGATGCTGCTTAGCAAAGGGGACATTTCATGCTCACTAATGCAAGACCAGCTCTTCTCTCCCTATCTGCATTGGAACAGTGCTGAAAGGCTACTTAAATTGACCTAAGCTCTAATATTCCTTCAAAGCCATTTGCCAGGATGTCTAGGTCCTTGCAAGAATTGTCTCTTAGAAGATAAGAAACTAACAAGGATACCCCTGATGTTACAGAATCAAAACACTGCAAATATAGCACTTTACGTTTTGCAGCTTTTGTGTTTGCTGCACAATAACCCTGTGAAACAGCTTACTATTATTATCATTGTACAGATGTGCAGCTGAAACCGAAATTTCCTGCTCAAAGCTACAAAATGAATCCATGATAGAGGTGGGATGAACCAAGGTCTCTCAAAAAGTACATTATCAGTCCAATGGAATGCACTGGCTTTCAGGTAAAAACATACACATTACGCTTCTTTGTTCCAGTCACCACTCTGCCCAGGTACACACACCACATGTCCCTAACGTCAGCATCAACACTGCAGTGATGGAGAACATCTGCATTGTAATGGGCTTAAGAAGAGACAGATGAGCTCTCCAGCAGAGCACAAGGCTAGACGCATTATGATTCATGTTGGCTTGGCATGGGGAGGAGGGGGGTGGCAATTGTCACTGGCTCTTGAGGTGGAGCCTCTGCCAGAATCCCAAAGATGGAGACACTCTTCCTCTGGTTTTTGGAGAGACAAAAGATCTGAGCCTGTGCAATTAATTCGCTTTGGAATAACTACTGGATTTTTAAGTAGCACGGATCAGAGTACTGCCACTGATCTGGTTCACAGCAGCAGCAACATTATCTTCAGCAAACTTTAGGAGAGCAGTATGCGTTGGGTAGGCAATGGGATGCGCCGTTTTCTCAGGCCCCTCAGTTAGGTCATTCCAGAGCTACTGCAGTCATGCAGTGTGTGCCCAGCGTCAGCCAGGGCTCTTTGGAGCAGGCCCACGGAGATGCAGCAGCTCCAGCTGGTTCTGGTTATGACTGCGTTAACAATTAAAGAGGCACTGGATGAATTAAGTGGAACTAGAATGCAGCTGGCCCAAGTCCCTTTCAGTCTCCGACAGGAGGAACTGAGATCCCCTGTTCTATACTGAGGTCCAGCAATATAGGAGCCAGCCCGGCAACCCATCCCCCACTTACCCCCAAAGCTCTATTTTCAGCCCTTTGTGTGTCCCAGCCCCTTTACTGTGCTCTGTGCAGCTCGCATAGGTGCTCTGGGAGATATAAATCATAGAGATGCAGCTTTATGGCCATTGATCCAACCACGTGGCAGCGGATGTCGCTCTTGGACAAGGAGCATTTCCCCTTGCTAGAAGAGACACAGCTGTTCAGAAACTCAAGCCCCTTTAAAGGCACCCTCCCGCCATCACTCCATTTGTCCAGATCAAAATGGTGGCTGATTATATTTTGGGAAATAAGGTTGAGGGGGATGCATGTGGGAGGAAAGCTGGTCTTGTGACGGAGAGCGTGAATTGTCCCCTTTGCTAAGCAGGATCTGCCCTACTTTGCATTTGGATGGGTGACTACATGTGAGCGCTGTCTGCTGCAAGATATTCCCCTAAGAGGATGGGGCCATAGGTCAGTGGTTAAGTATCTGATTCAGTAGTCAGTGGTCAAGCGTCTCAGATTTAGGTCAGTGGTGAAGCGTCTCAGATTCAGTCCCTGGCACCTCCAGGTAGGGCTGGGAAAGGCTCTTGCCTGAAACCCTGGGAGAGCTGCTGCCAGTCAGTGTACGCACAATACTGAGCTAAATGGATAAATGGTCTGACTTAGTGTAAGGCAGCTCCCTATGTTGCTATGGATCTCATCTCCAGAACATGTATGCAGGATCCTACGTTTGAAAGCCCTAGGAAATCCAGCCTGCTGAAGAAATATCAAAACAGAAGCACCACTAAATCTTCATACGTGCCAGCCAGGAAATTCTGACATTGGGTATGGTGGAGAGTGTCCCCATCTTTGAGGCAGGAAGCCTGCTCCAAGAGTGGCTGGCATAATAAGTCTGGGGGAAACCTATGCACTTTGCAAAGGCCACCGCTGAGCAGGTGTTTCCTGTCACTTGTTTCAGACGGTTAGGTGCTTCCGTCAGACCCTGCTTAACTAGGACCTTCATCTTCTCCTCTAGTTCTAGTTCAGGAGGAAAAGATTCCACTGAAATTTGATCTCATATTCTCGCATCATCAGTCAACAAGGCTTCCAAGAGGCTCTCCCCACCAATGCAACTTCTGCACTGTATTCCCAGTACCCAGAGACCACTGTGAGCTTGTGTTGTGGGTGCCGCTGCATTTCCCCAGCCACCTAAGAACACGTGGTTCCTCCTCTAACGGGGCCTCAGGCAGGGTTCACAGCTACAGACAGCTCTAGCTCCAGGTGCATTCTATTAGGTTACAAAAAATGATTCAATTTATGTCCAGATTCCCAGCATGACATTATTCCTAGCAACCAGACCACAAAAGCCATTTTAGCCTAAGCTTTTCATTGCCCTGCAGGCACCTTTAGCCTGTACCAGTCCAGGGTATTTTGATCTCTTCTATTCTTTGTTTATAGCACAATACAATCAAGACTATATCTGCTCTGAGCTAAGTAAATCAATGTTCGGCACCAAAGAAACTGCATTATGTGGCCAGTATACATTATGTGATTTTTTTTTGGGTGGGGGGGGGCATATATTTTATTATTTTGCATAGTATATTCTTCTGCTAGTTACAGAGAGGGGCAAAGAGCTATGCAACTGGGATTCCTGTTTATTTTTTTTCTCCAGCTTCTTAGATTTCATTGCACTGCCCACTCCCTTACAAACCTTTGCCTTCTCCTAAAGCAAGTTTCTCACCTATATCAGGCAGCAGCGATATAGGTAGATGCTGAAAGGCATCATCTCATACTGCGTGGGAGATGGCAATGGTAATCCCCTCTTGTATTCTACCAAAGACAACCACAGGGCTCTGTGGTCGCCAGGACACTGGCTCAACGGCACTCTTTACTTTACCTTTAAAGCAAGTTTCTAGCCCTTAGAACTACAAAGCTAAGTGATACTGGGCCAGCCCAGTTCAGATGATTTTCCACCAGCATACATGAAAAGGCTGGGGACATGCCAAGAAGGCACTTGCCCCAACACCACCGGAGGACATCAGGGTGGGTGCAAACCCCTATTTAAATAGGGTTTTGGAGCACGTGTAAAGTGTAAAGAGGCAGTTCAGATGTCACAGCAGGCATGCTCTCAGCACATCCTCAGCCTTATTGTGTTTGCCAGGCTGCATTCATCTGAATCAGGCCATTCTCTGGATGCTGAAATCTGCAGTAAATGACAACTTCTGTGGAGTTGTAGAATACACAGACCCTATATAGTACTGTACCTAGTTACAGTGTACCCAGGTACAGGGGGAACATGCCAGCTAGTCTCAGTGTTCCCGGTAATAGTTTTCATCTGTGTGAGGAATGAGTTTTGTTCTGGGTGGCAGAATCAAGGCAATGTGTGCTCATGTGTATTCAGAGTGGGGCCTTCCTAATTCAACCTGAGTGGGACCTAAAATTAACTGTGCGGATATTAAAAAAAAACCCTGTGAGCACATGCGCACACTCCTTAGAGGGAATACGGTAGTCAAGCCCCTTAGTGCCAACATGCACCATCACTTTGCCTCCCAGGTATCCCCACTTGTGTTTTAAATTTTGAGCAGATTTGTTTTATATTTTTAGTTTACTATTTTAAGTGTGTCATTTTTATAACTTTGTTTTTAATTCTGTGTAAACCGCCTTGGGATTGTTTTAATGAAATGAATATTGTTTTAATACAAATTTAACAATAGATAGATAGATAGATAGATAGATAGATAAAATAAACTATCAGCACGTGTCTGGAAAGGCAAGTGCTGAACCAGAGTTTTTCCAAGCAATATGGAATAGTGGGTGTCCAGCATTTCAAATCATGGAGAGAAACTCTTCTGAGGTTCAACACTTGCCTCTGCAGACAAACCCTGAACTTGGGGACAGCAGGGGGCATGGACACAGAGTATATTGGCGTCAGAGGGGTATAGTTAACTGGTACACTCCCATTCCTCTTCAAACTGGGTGCAGCCTACCTAGGGCTACAGTCCTGGCTATAATCTGGATAACATGCATTAATTTGAACATATGAAGATACCTTGTATTGAATCAGACCAGTGTTCCCTCTAACAGGGATTTCCAGCTGTTATTGACTACAACTCCCAGAATCCCCAGCTACAATGGCTTTTGCTTGGTGATTCTGGGAGTTGTAGTCAACAACATCTGGGAATCCCGGTTAGAGGGAACACTGAATCAGACCACTGTTCATCTAGCTCAGTAATATCTACACTGGCTGGAATCAGGTCTCCAGACCTTCAGATAGAGTCTATCTCAGCTACCCCTGCTGATGCCAAGGATTGAATCTGGAACCTTCTGTGTGCACTTTACCATTGAACTGCAACCCATCCTCCATTTTGCTTCTAGAAGATTGCTTCTAGAAGATTATCACAGATACATCAGGCTAGAGCAGGACTGCTCAACTACGGCCCTCCTGCACATGTTGGCCTACAATTCCCATAATCTCTGGCTATTCATCACTGTGGCCGGGGATTATGGGAGCTGTAGTTCAAAAACAGCTGGGGGGGAGCTAAGTTGAGAAGGCCTGGGCTAGAGAGAAAGGCCCTGTATCTGGGGTGCAGCCGTCAAGACAGAGAAGTTATTTGAATGTGTATGGATCACAATATTTGAAAGTGTTAGACTCGGGTTGTAATCAATATTCCCTGAAACTAGGATTCCCAGCTGTTGTTGACTACAACCCCCAGCATCCCCAGCTGCAATGACAATTGGCTGGGGATGCTGGGAGTTGCAGTCAACAACAGCTGGGAATCCCTGTTTCAGGAAACACTGGTATTTGGGAAGCCAATCTATTTGCTTACCACTACCTGACAGAAAGGCTGTGCTGTCATAGCACTTGACTACAAAAAAGAAGAGCAAAAGGTCATCCTTGCCTACTGACATGCAGCTCAACACAACAATGCAGTCTCCACTTCAGAGGCATGCAGCAGCCTCATCACTGCATTTGCTTGACCTGTTCCTTTCATGTTACTGCTATGCATGCCATACTGACCCCGTGGCCAACCTCTTCTTGCTAGAGAAGGGGCAGGAAAAACTCTTGGAACAGGGCACAGTCCAGCTGCTCCTCTGCTCTTTAGACCACCTGCTATCAAACAGCACGAGGGGAAGTCTGGATTCGCCCCACAAACATTTGGGCAGTTTTTACCTTTGTATGAGATGTTGTGGCAAACACAAGGCCATGGGGGTGACCTGTGATCCAGCAGCTGTTTTTATTATCTAGGGACAGACAAAGCAGGCAACGGGGCAGGGGAAGAGGGTGGACAGAAGGGGACTGGCATATTTAGAGGAAAAGGATACCACACAGCAATGGGGATATGGTCAAAACATCCTAACAACTTTTGGAATAAAAAATGCTTTTAATCACAGCCCAGTTATACCAATCCTGGACTTTTCACCCCACACAAATAACTCCAAATCACAATGCACATCCCTCTGCATTTGCTTTGCAAGAATTGAATTGTTGTTGTTCACTGAGCTTTGCCAACATCACCTCATCTCAGCTTGAGGGAGCTGTTTGTAGGCTGTGTGCTGAGGACACACTGATGTAGATGGGGCTCGTTCCTGGGTCCACTTAGCCAATCAGTCAGACACAAGGATTGGGATTTATTAATTGAGGTTTATTGCTACTGCAGTCTGCAATAGGTAATCAATAGGCTCACGCTCTCAAACCGATTACAGTTTGGTTACAGGTGCATCTTACATTTATACAGACAATCTAAATGATGCTGACACCCTTGGACACAGTATACATGGCAATAAAATGGTGGTCTAAGTATCTAGTATGCATGCGAATGATTCATTGTTCATCTGGTGATTACTCCTTATTTGGTTATATCCTGTTTTCTGGCTTGGGAAGCTTAGCTGTCTTAGCAAATTTCATAGATACATTTTAGCTGGAGAGAGATAATGACACCAATCATGAGAGGCAGTGATGTCCCTAAGCTGGGCCAGGTTACTCCAAGTTAAAATAAGGATTTCTAGGCAAAATGGAGTTGCTTTGGTTTTCTAAACACATCAACACTATAGCCTCGTTCAGATGTTACAGAGCACTCTTGGTTACAACTTGAAAAGCAGGGAGGAAGTCCCACCCGACCGCTGTCACTAACCCCCTTGAGCCCAGCGTTCACACTTTACACGCTGTTTGTCCAGCAACCTTGGGGATCGAGGCTGCTGCTCACCAAGACGCCAGCCATTCGGCTTACAGCACTTCCCCCTTCAGACAAACAGTGCAGTAAGCGTGAACGCCGGACTCAAGGGGGTGAGGGACAGCTGTGGAGTGGGACTTATCTCAGGCCTCTATTGTTTCAAAAGTGCTCACAAATATTCCCAGGGGTAAATAGCAGCTTTTTGGAGGGATTACCTGGATCAGAGCCATAGCATGGGGACAGAGAGTTAACCCCACACACACATATGCTGTTGCCTTGATCTGGATCTCCCACCACTACTTTGTGTGGGGGAAACAACGTGTGGAATTCCAAGCACAGGCCTCTGGATAAATTCCTCACACAACTCATACCGAAGGCTTCTTGAGGTATTAGCCCACAGGTGGCCAACCTGGGGCTTGCTAGCTGTTGTTGGGCTACAACTCTTTATCATCCCCAGATTGGCCACTCCTGTGTTAGGCAGTGAGGATTCCCACAAGGGTGAGTGAGTGAGGGTGCGCGCAGCCACACACACACACACACTGAGCATGTTGGGTCATTCACAAACCACTTGTGTTCTCTAAGGAACTGTGAGCTCCAGTCACCAACTATAACAACCTGGATCTTATTTACATTAACACTGATCCTGGAATGAAAAGGGCAATTCAGAAGTTCTGATCGTGCAGTTGACTTCCAAGTCACTTCACACTCTTAATTAGTCCCTCAAACATGCAAAGGATCAGATGATAAACTAAGTTGTTTTCCCAGGACAGTTGCTTGTGTAAACAGGCCCTCAAATACGTTGAGATACTTCCTATCTTTGTCTGGATTAAGCAAAGCTCTGTTTAATGAGCCAAGGAATCACTGGGCAAGACCATGGGACATGGTTAGGAGAAAGAAATAAAGGCTAGCAAGTGCTGGGAAAGGGGTTTGTGTGGTGTAGTGGTTACAGTCTTGGACTAAGACCAGGGAGACCAAAATTCAAAGTCAGCCATGACACTCACAGGGAGACTCTGGGCCAGTCACTTCTCTCTCAGCCTAACCTATCTCACAGGGTTGTTGTGAGGAGCAACATAACCATGTACACCACTCTGGGCTCCACAGAGGAAGAGCAGGATATAAATGTAAAAATAAATAAATAAGCGAGTGAGCGAGCGAATGAATGATGCTGAGATAGTGAACAGGGTATTGCAGTCCGAGCATACACAGAGATGAGCGCCTAGAGCTCCCAGCTCACAAGGGGTATCCCCCAATGCACAGTGCTTGCCGTGCAGTGCATTGTGAGATATTCCAGCCTCTGGACAGCAACACTGCTTGAAGCAGCAAGGATCGTCTAGGACAGGGATTCTCAACGTGTGGGTCCCCAGATGTAGTTGGACTTCAACTCTCATAATTCCCAACCAAAGGCCACTGGGACTGGGGATTATGGGAGTTGAAGTCCAATAACATCTGGGGACCCACACGTTGAGAAACTCTGGTCTAGGAGCACAAGCCGTGCTCCCAGCAGCACTGGCGGTAATGTGCTGGATGAAGGAGAACAAACTGAAGCTGAATCCAAGCAAGATGGAGGTACTCATTGTGGGAGGTTGAGACTTAGGAAGTGATTTAGATCTGCCTGTTCTGGGGGAATGCAACTCTGTCCAGAAAGAGCAGGTACATAGTCTGGAAGTGCTTCTGGAACCAAACCTCTCCCTGATTTCTCAGGTCAAGGTGGTGGACAGAAGTGCTTTCTGTCAGCTTCGGCTGATACTCCACCTACGACTATTTCTGGAGATCTTAAAACAGTGGTACATATGCTGATAAGATCCAGACTTGACAACTGAAATGTGCTCTGCGTTAGACTATCTTTATACATGGTCCAGAAACTGCAGTTAGTATAGAATGCCGTAGCCAGGTTGGTTTCCGGTATTGCCTGATGAGATCACATTACACCTATTCTAAAAGCACTACACTGGCTGCCAATAAGTTTCTGAGCGAAATACAAAGTGCTGGTTGGACCTACTAGCTTTAAGTACCTGGTGTTGCTCAGGCGTATGGTGCAAGTTTCTCTTTGCCATTGCATCCATATCTGTTTTGTGGGTATACCCATGGTATATCCGCCTGTCTGTTTGTGTGAGGTAGTTGTCAGGGTTCCCGGGTACCCTATGTTACTTACTCGTAGGGTCCTAGGAAGTCACTGTGCCAAGATTGGTCCCGAATCCCGATAGCTCAAAGTGTGTGGGGATGTACAGGGAACAGACATTCAATTTTAGATAGATAGATAGATATAGATAGATCCCTGAACAGCTTGGGTCCGAGGTATTGAAGAGAATGCCTTCTTCTTCATCAACCCTGCCACCTATTAAGATCATTTGGGGAGGTCTGGTTGCAGCTGTCACCGGCTCGGTTGGTGACGGCTTGGAACTGGAACTTTTCTAGAGTTGCTCCAGGACTCTGGTACACACTTCATAACTAAATTAGAGTTTCTGCCTCTCTTAATGTTTTTTAAAAGGACCTGAAAACATACCCGCTTAGCCAGGCTTTTAGTTCATTTTTTTAAAAAGATATGGGATTTAGAGTTTTTATTTGTATTTTAAATTGTTTTAATTATATTAATGTTTTAATGATTTTAGATTATAAACCGCCCAGGGACTTTTTGTATGGGGCAGTATAGAAATGTGCTAAACAAATTTGTTCATCTGGGGCAAAGGCGAGTTGGACCCTGCCTCCCCCAACCTCACTTCAATGCCTCAATGTGTCTTAACAGTCCTTTAAAAAGCTGTCAGAGAAGGGGAGGCTCTTATTTCAGCAGGGAGTGCATTCCAAAACCTCAAGGTGGCAACCGAGAAGGCCTTTCCCTAAGTAGCCACCAGAGCTGGTGGCAATTGCAGATGGACCTCCCCAGATGATCTCAATAGGTGGTGGGGCTCATAACGGAGAAGGAATTATCTTAAATACCCTGGGCCTAAGCTGTTTAGGGCTTTATAGGTTATAACTGGCACTTTGTATTTTGCCCAGAAACATACTAGTAGCCAGTGTAGTTCTTTTAATATAGGTGTAATGTGGTCTCTTCAAGTTGACCTGGAGACAAACCTGGCTGTTGCATTTTGCACCAACTGCGGTTTATGGACTATGCACAAAGGCAGCCCCACATAAAGTGCATTGCATAAATCAAGTCTGGAGGTTACCAGCATATGCACTACTGCTCTGGGGTCTTTTATCCCAAGAAAAGGATGCAGCTGGCATATCAGCCAAAGCTGATAGAAAGCACTTCTGGCCACTGCTTCAACAGATACCAGAGAGAGGTTTGCACCCAGAAGCAATCCCAAACTGCATATTTGTTTCTTCTGGGGGAGTGTAACCCCATCCAGGACAAGCAGATCAAAATTGTCTCCTGAGTTCTGACCTCACACAATCAGTACCTCCATTTCATTTGTATTCAGTCTCAGTCTGTTATCCCTAATCCAGCCCATTATCACCTCCAGGCAGGCATTAGGGAGGAAGTTATGCCTTTTCCTGATGACGCTGACATGGACAAACAGATATGGGTGTCATCCCATATCTGATAATTGATTGATAATGGATAATTGATTGATTTGATTAAGTGCCATCAAGTTGGTGTCGACTCTTAGCGACCACATACTGATAATACCCTGTACCAAAACTGATAATCTTTCCCAGAGGTTTCACATAGATGTTAAAAAGCATTGAAGATAGTATGAAGCCTTGTGGGATGCCATACAGAAACTCTTGTTTTGAAGAGCAACAGTCTCCAAGTGACACCATCTGGAATTTGCCGAAGATGTAGGAGCGGAACCACTGCAAAATAGTGCCTCCCACTCCCAACTCCCTCAGACGATCCAGAAGGATATGTGGGTGATTACCCCACCCATCTACTCAGCACAATGAGGCTACGGCGGGATCCCTGTGGGCTCTGCAATCTGCTTCTGGATGTGAGTGTGGAGGAAGCACAACACTTGCCTTTTTCTGAGATACTCTTTGTGCTGTGCTCCAGCTTTAGAGCTGAAGAACTGAAACAAGCACATGGATGAGCTGCCATACAGACACTAAACTCAGCTGTGCAATCCCTTGCATGGTGCTGGAAGTGCAATCTTCATGCAGAAGGAAGCAAGTATGGGGTGTGCCATCTATGGATAGAGGATGCAGAGGAGAAGTGGTACACAACTTTTCCTGGACTCCAAATAGCTGATGAGTACAGACTGTGGTACTGCTGTCCTCATGCTGGTGAGCAGCTTGCAAAGATTATGGCACATTCACAACAGTGATTTCCAGGACACCATATTGGTTTGGACAGGTGAACTTCACTATAGGATTTCATGGGCCTTACGGATCGGTTTGTATATGCAAATTCCAAACAGGAAAGCACATGCACTCAAAGCAGGACAGCTGCAAAAACAGTCTCTGCTTTGAATGTCATTCAGTAGCAAGTGGCTTTTGTGACCAGTCTCAGTGCTGCATTAAAGTTTTGTTTAAACAGCAAAATGCAATGACATGTCATTGAGAAAAATCAGCAGGGGGCTCAATAGACCTTTAGAATGGAATCTAGACATGACACTCTCATTGAAAAAATCCAAGTTGCCTTCTCATTCCACAGTACAAAAGATGACACCATCTCTTTCAGTCACATTATACATGTAGCTACATGGCCATCCAGTATTGTGCTGATTTCCTGACACATGTTAATCTTTCCTATGTGTGTTAAGATTTTTGTCTCTGTGTCAAGTCTAGTTATATGACCAGTGGTCAAGAAACAGTGGCTCAGTTCACCAGTCAAACAAAAAATTTTACTCGTCAGATGGTTCCTCAAGCGATGTCAGTACATTACTCAACAGCATTTTTCTCACTCATCAGGCATCATTTTCCATTCATCACAGACAAGTCGACAAGTGGATTTCCTGAGCCCTGTATGTGAATTTATGTAGGCACATGTCAGAAAGAAATGTCCCCTTAAAAAAGGCTTAGTTACCAATTGAGGGGGAGGGAGCACAGTTGGCCATTTCAATCCTCTGGATGGTTCAATCACTGGCATTTCCAAGTAGGGATGGGAAAGAAAGACCCTTGTCTGGAACTCAGGAAAGCCACTGCCAATCGGTATAGACCAGGGCTGCTCAACTTCGGCACTCCTGCAGATGTTGGCCTACAACTCCCACAATCCCTGGCTATTGGCCACTGTGACTGGGCATTATGGAGTTGTAGTCCAAAAACAGCTGGGAGGACTAAGTTGAGCAGGCCTGGTGTAGACAATACTGAGCTATCTGGTCTGACATGGTATAAGGCTGCTTCATATGACCTTTTTCCCCCCCAGGGAGAGGCCTAGCTCAGTCACAATCCTTGACATCTCCAGGTATGACTGGGGATGACGGCAGCTTCATAAGTTCACATGGTTGCTCTGTAAGTGAAGAGAGAAGCCATTTCCCTTCCTTACTTCTAACTGTATTATTAAATGTCTTCATTTTATTGCATATGCACAGAGAACAGATGGGGCTGGCAATGTGGCAGGAGGTCATCATCACATCATACAGCAAAGTTGTCCACACCACTTCTGACTGCTGGCTAGCTGCTGCTGAGCACTCACCAGCCACCTCTCCATCTCCACTGAAGCAGTAGCCAGCGCTAGAGGTTGCTGGGCTTGGTCAGGGACCAGACCTGGCGGGAAGGAGCTCATAGCAACCAGTCAGACTGGGGCAGACAAAGCTCCAGCCAGAAGAGGAGAAGGGGGTGGTAGCCAGCCTCATCCTGTCTACCAAGGAACAGTGAGGATACATCTGGGATAGATGTTTGTTATACTTGTGAACTGACACCTGTGAATTAGTCTGTGCATTTGTGTGCACATGCATGGGGGCAGCAGAGTCTATAGGCTGATTCAGACATTATGTTCAACACTCTGTACACAGGTACAGATCTCTACACAGGTAAAGTTATTTACATGTTATGTTGAACGCAGGTACAGAAGTCCACTTCCTATCTGTACCATGCATTTGAAGGGCCTGTATCCAGGTTCACTTTTAAAATGAACAAAGGAACAGTCATTCACACAGACATCTGTACACTCACACAGCATAATGTCTGAATTGGGCTATTGTGTGCCTATGTGTGTGGTGTGGATGACATAGGTGGCTTGTGCATGTTCGTTGTGTTACGACACCAATTTCAAAAGGCTTCCAGTCTTTCTCACTTCCAATATTGGCCCAGTTCAGGATCACTTTCAAAAGCTGGACTGCAATTGGATTTCACTTGATATTGCTTCCAGTGCCGAGCATAAACTCCTACTTGGTTTTGTTGCACTTCTAAGTGACTGTAACAAAGAGACCCGAGTGGTGAAAACAAGTAGGACTTTTACAATTAAATGAACCTCAGTTAGGGAGGTATGACACAGGCAGGGATGAGCACTTTGGAACCAAGTTGGGAAGCCTTTGCACGAGGGGCAGTTTCTGAAACCCAGGCCAATTGGGAAGCGTTATCTGTCACCACCACGAAAGATAGTGTGAAGCAACATGAGCTGCGGCACCCAGATTAGAGCCTGCAAAATGCTCTTTCCTGCTTAGGCCCAGCCACCCAAGGCTTGGGAATCAAGCCGGGGGAAGATGGAAAAATACCTATTCAGGAGGGAGCTCTCTGTTTAACTAAGCAGCATCCCAGCAGGGACGGTATGCTAGGCTGGATTGGACTGCACTGCCCCCCTGGGAAGGAACTGGCAGGAGAAACTCTATTCCTGGTGCATTCAACATCCCCTGGGAATCCAGATGCTGAAGCTAATGGGAGGATGGGGCAGTGAGCACGTCTGAGCCACAATGCATGTGTATTAACAACAGTGCACATCATTTCTGCACACACGCACATATGTGCCTTTCTTTGTCTTTGTTTACACACTCGAGATTCTACAAATCTTTTATGGGTGATTTTTTTTTAAACTACTGTTTATACATTTGTAAGTGCTTTTATACATGTTTCCTTTTGTGTGTGCTAAACTGATTTGCTTAACGTATATTTGGGCTATTGTAGTTTAAGATATACATATGCAGGCACACCCAGGCTCAGCAGCAGGGGCATAGCTAGGGGAGAGGGGGCCTATGTTCATCCCTCTCTCTGGAGGCCCGCCAGAGTGAGGGAGAGAATGAAGAAAATAGGGAGGGGTGGATCTGGAGGGCCCTCAGGAGCTGGGGGCCCCATGTTCTTTGAACCCTTTCGTTCAACTATAGCTACGCCCCTGCTCAGCAGACACTTCCCTGCAGAATGCACATTGACAGTTCCATCTCAGCATATTGGATATAAGGCATGCACACACATCTTTTCCCCTCCAAGCCGGAGATATAGGTTTGCTTAATGCCAGTCCCAAAGGGGCTCCAATGATCATCCAGAATTGCCTCCAATTCACCACTCCTGATATCCAAGGAAAAGACCTGCAGCTGCACTCCTATGCACACTTACCTAGGAGTAAACCTCATTGAACTCAATGGACTTCACTGCTGAGTTAGCATGCCCAGGATTGTACTGCAAGTCATACAAGTCAAGAGCAGAGATAAGAAGGTGCTCCTTTTCTCAGACACAGTCAGATACAGAAGGAGCGCTGAAGACTCTCCCTGCTTCCAAGCAACTGAAGGAAACCACAAGCCACATATGCTGGTACCTGATAAGAACCTTTCCTATGAGTACCACTTTAGGAAACCTGTCTTCTGCAGAAGGACCAAGGAAGGGTTCTGGTGTCCCTCCTGCCATTGTTGCCCTACACTTCCTTCCTTGCCTAGGTTGCTATATATAGTTACTGACTCATGCTAAAACCATGTTTAGGAAAGGAAACCTACTGGGCTTTTTCAGGTGCCAATATATAGCAGGGGCCCCACAGTGATGTCCTTGTCCAAACTGCATTGCGTAATCAGGGCTAATCCATTTAGGATGGGACTATGGAAATGCCAAAGGCTGTTATGTGCCTCTGTGTCCCAGCATGCTTCCATCGTTTAAAAAGAAAAAGTGAAGGAAACATGTTGAGAAGCTCTTTCTCACTCTCTCATACATACATACATGCACATGCGCACACGCGCACACACACAGAGCCATGTGTGTATTGGTTTGCCAACTGTACAAACACTGATGTGTTGTAACTAACTTGCATCCCAATCATGTGATGCCAAATTTCTGCAACAGTAATTTCTTCACACACCACACTATTGATCCTAGTCCTTATGTCTCAATATTTCATATTTCAAAAATTGTTTAGTGTACGCAGGAGTTTGCAATCAGTTTCCTCTTGAGCAATGCTGACACCCAATAATACCAGCCTTCCAACAATGCTATTAACCCCAAATATTCAAAATCCTAGATCAACCTCTCAATGCAATTTTTTAAAAATAAAAAAAAATCCCCTGTATTGTATGTTTAGCAACTCTAGACAAACATTACAGGAGAAGCTTTTTTAAAAAAATTAATTACCAAATCCTTTGATTCATTGTGCCACCACATTTTCAGCCTTTATGTCAGGGGAGGAAAGCAGTGATTAATCAATCTCAATCTAAAATATGGCTTTTTTAAAATCAAGTTTTAATCACGGTGGGGATGATGTTTCAGAAAGCAATTCCTGCATCTCTCTCCATCCAAGCTAGCAATATGGTCA
This sequence comes from Hemicordylus capensis, assembly GCF_027244095.1. Lineage (NCBI taxonomy): Eukaryota > Metazoa > Chordata > Lepidosauria > Squamata > Cordylidae > Hemicordylus > Hemicordylus capensis. The sequence goes on from NC_069659.1 coordinate 286,751,571, forward strand.
AAGTAATTTCCCCCAAGAAGAACTGATCTGCCCATTTTTGTTAGCAAACAAACTGTGAACTTGGATTATCCTAAAAATATCACTCATATTGAAATACTAGTCTAATTGGTCGAAAGTGAGACATAAAAGAAGTGCTTCAATCATTAGAAGACTCTGGTTTGTTCAAATCCTTGAAAACTGGAAATTCATATTTAAGAAGGAATATATACACACCACCAACACCACCCCTAAGATTCTCACAGGTCAACAAGAGCCTGAATGCTGCACACAATGTCTAATTGGTAGCTAGCATATAACATGAAAGCTTAATGCTGCTCTCCGTGGCTAGGAAGTTTATTGGAAACCTGTTGCTCCTCTGGCTGTGGAGCAGGAAAGGAGCCACTGGTCTCATTGCTGTCGCACTACGGAAGCTGAAAATACTACACATGGTGAGTACTGAAAATACTGCACAAGTTTTGGACAATGGTTAAAAATACTATAAATTTGTCAAAAGCTGTTCATATGTGATTAATATACTGAAACAAGTTAATAATCCATTGCTGTATTTATCAACAGCAGCTAGAATTGTGTTTACAAGACACTGGAAGCCCCAATAACTCCTAAAACATCTGAATGGTTAAGGGGAATGCAGTAAATGATCAAACTGGTAAAGTTATCAGCATCTTTGAAGTCTAATAATGAATGCCAATGAATATTTGTTTGTTTATATCTATGTAAACCACTTCGGAAACTTTTTGTTGGAAAGTGGTATATAAATAAGGAGAGGAGAGCTGGTCTTGTGGTAGCAAGCATGACTTGTTTCTTTAGCTAAGCAGGGTCCACCCTGGTTGCATATGAAAGAGAGACTAGAAGTGTGAGCACTGTAAGATATTCCCCTCAGGGGATGGAGCTGCTCTGGCAAGAGCAGAAGCTTCCAAGTTCCCTCCCTGGTTTCTCCAAGATAGAGCCGAGAGAGATTCCTGCCTGCAACCTTAGAGAAGCTGCTGCCAGTCTGTGAAGACAATACTGAGCTAGATAGACCAATGGTCTGACTCAGTATATGGCAGCTTCCTATGAACTCTTATTGTAATATAGAATACATGGAGAGTGGTAATAAATTACATAACAAGGGACCACAATTACTCTGCTCTAGATTGCTCATTTGAAATATTCAATGGTCGGGAATCACATAATATGGCAATTCTGTTCATGTGAGGTGCCACAGCCCTGGGAGCATGCACTGCCCCTACTTCTGGGGTAGGTTCTAATATGCCAAGATTGGTGGGTTCACACAACATGACCAATCTTGGCATATCTGTTCTAGATGGGGTCACACTTCCCCAAAAGGAACAGGTTCACAGTCTGGGAGTACTTCTGGATTCACATCTCTCCCTGGTTTCTCAGGTTGAGGGGGTAGCCAGGGCTGCTTTCTATCAGCTCTGGCTGATACGCCAGCTGCTCCTGTTTCTTGAGATCAATGACCTCAAAACAGTGGTACATCTGTTGGTGACCTCCAGACTTGACTTTTGTAATGCGCTCTACGTGGGGCTGCCTTTGTTCATAGTCTGGAAACTTCAGTTGGTTCAGAACGCGGCAGCCAGGTTGGTCTCTGGGTCTTCTCAGAGAGACCATGTTACTCCTTTACTGATGGGAGTTACATGGCTGCCAATAGGTTCCCGGACAAAATACAAAGTGCTAGTTATAGTTACAAAGCCCTAAACGGCTTAGGCCCTGGGTATCTAAGAGAGCGTCTTCTTCAGTATGAGCCCCACCACCCACTGAGGTCACTTGAGGAGGTCCGTCTCCAGTTGCCACCAACTCGTTTGGTGGCTACACAGAGATGGGCCTTCTTGGCTGCTGCCCCGAGATTGTGGAATGCGCTCCCTGCTGAGATACGATCCTCCCCATCGCTGGCAATTTTCAAAAAACACCTGAAAACCCATTTTTTCACCCAAGCTTTCTCAGCTTCCTAAATTTTAGGGGTTTTAATATCTGATTTTAAAATTAAAAACCCAATTTCGGGATTTTAATCACTGTAATTGTTTAATCATTGTTTTAAAATGTTTTTAAATTGTTATATTGTTTTTTAATTTGTTTTAGCTCTTTACTGTTTTAGTGGTTTGTTTTAATTGTAAACCGCCATGAGCCATTTTGGATGGGCGGTATACAAATCAAATCAATCAATAATATCCTGAGCTATTTGCTGCAGGGAACCCATCTGTAACTTAGATCTGAAGTGAGGACAGATGTTGTGTTTCCTGCAGCAAGTAGGGCAGGAGATGCCGATATTGGTGGGTTCACACAACACGACCAATTTTGACATATCGGAACTTACACCAGAAGTAGGGGTGGCATGCACATTCCTGGGGGTGCCACATTATATGTGAACTCAGCCAATCTGTTGTAAATGGCCTGGCACATTTAATATTAGAATAATACTGAGCGTCTGTTTTTATGTTGTATATTTGATAAGGCCATCTGCACAAAACTTTGCTGTGAAGCAAACTATTCCTAGCTTCCTTTTCTCCTATACCCCAACCTAGTCTGTTGGTGAGAGACAGGCTTCAGTATATCAGAGGGCCCTGTCCATTTGAGCTTACATTCTCCATTGACATGGGCACTGAAGGATCCCTGGCATGTCTCCATCTATTTGGGAACAAATAATTCAGTACTCAAAGCTCTTTCAACTAAATAGCAATTCCTCAGCAATGCACAGATAAAAGGAGGAGAACAGAGCTGATTCAACATCTTGGTAGCTATATTGGTCCCACTTGGCAAAACTTAAGAGGGTAAGTGAGGTAATAACCTTTGCTGCACTAGCTGAGGTTCAAATGCTAGAAGCATGATATGGGCTTTTCCATTGCACAGAACCCTTCTCAGATGTTGGTGTTCAAAGTCCTCTTTTGTTGCTGTTTTAAAGAAACAATGGTGTAATATAGCAGGTGGCATTAATCTGGTACACTTTAGTGTTCTTCAAACAAAGAACCGTAGGTTCGAGCTGGGAGAGGGGGAAGCCGCTGCTCCACTAGCTGCACAGGACTGCAATATTTCTGGTCTTGCTGAAGGAATCAGGTTATATTAATACCAAAAAGGTAACAAAATGTTTTTAAAACCCCAACAATTAAGTAGAAAGGAAAAACATCTAAGACTGAATGATGTTTTACATTCATTACCATTGATCCAGCAGAATCCTGCAAGAAGAGAGTGAATGGCCCTTAGGCCGATAGCCGAGAAACTATACAATTTATACAAGTCTTTGACACAATTGACCATCACACACTATCCACACACCAAATAGCAAGCTCTTCTAACTCTAAGACATGGTAGAGAGAGGAGGAAGGGATGTTCCTCAGGAATACATGCCTGTATAGTGAGCCACCAAGCCAAACAATTTCTACAAGATTTTTTCTCAGGGTCCCACATGAATGCCCCACCAACAGCCTAGCTCTCTGATTGGGTACAGTCCCAACACAATCCTTATTGGCATTTCTGGTATTACACTGAATGGGTTGCCACTCTAATTGCTGGTGCAAGATATAGAGGGCTTTCATCATAAAAATGCAGGGATAGAATGATGCCCCCATATGCTGCATAGAAGGCAATGGCAAAGTCAATACTGGAAGTTCAGGCCATCCATGATGCCAATCTTTCTCTGTCTTTGTGCTTACCATCACAATATATTTAACATCTTTTTCTGTCTTTGCTTACCATCACAATACATTTAACATGGATATTCTTCTTTCCACAGCAGTCTTGCTCCTCAGGAAGAAGGGTCAAAGATGATGATGATGATGATGATTTTACATTTTATATCCCGCTCTTCCTCCAAGGGGCCCAGAGCGGTATACTACATACTTAGGTTTCTCCTCACAACAACCCTGTGAAGTAGGTTAGGCTGAGAGAGAAGTGACTAGCCCAGAGTCACCCAGCTAGTTTTATGGCTGAATGGGGATTTGAACTCAGGTCTCCCCGGTCCTAGTCCAGCACTCTAACCACTACACCACGCTGGTTCTATTATCAGGCTATACACAGAAAATCTTGCAGCAAACCAAGGTATCTCCTTTTCCCATCAGGCCATCCATTCTACTAACACAATCTAGGAATACAGAAAGCGGCCTTATTCTAATTCAGACCATTAGTCCATTTAGCTCAGTATTGTCAATACTGACTGACAGCAGCTCTCCAAGGTTTCAGGCAGGAGTCTTTCCCAGCCCTTCCTGGAGATGCCAGGGATTGAACCTGGGACCTTCTGCATGCAAAACAGATGCTCTATCCACTGAGTTATGGCCCCATCCCACCTAGCTCAGCAGCCAAGCTTTCTCCCCACAGCAACAGAGCTGTGTGTGCTGCAAACAATGACTGATTGATCGGTTGATTACTGCTAACTTGGCAAAGAGGCACCTTTTAACGTGGTGATTCTCTTTATTTAGCAGGGGGAGAGTAACTGGCCCTATCCACCTTACATTTCATATCTGGTATCCATCTTACATTTCTTTTTAGATTGTGAGCCCTTTGGGGACAGGGTTCCATCTTATTTGTTTGTTATTTCTCTGTGTAAAACCACCCTGAGCCATTTTTGGAAGGGCAGCATAGAAATTGAATGAATGAATGAATGAATGAATGAATGAATAAGAAGTGCCATCAAGTTGGTGTCGACTCTTAGCGACCACATAGATAAGAGTCTCTCCAGGATGATCTGTCTTCAATGTGGCCTTTAAGGTGTCTCAGTGGGGCCTTCATTGCTGTCATAATCGAGTCCATCCACCTTGTTGCTGGTCGTCCTCTTCTTCTCTTTCCTTCAACTTTCCCCAGCATTATGGACTTCTCAAGGGAGCTGGATCTTCACATAATGAGTCCACAGTATGATAGTTTGAGCCTGGTCATTTGTGCCTCAAGTGAAAACACTAGCACACCATAATTTATTTATTTATTTTATTCGATTTAATACCCCATGCTTGCCAGCCCCAACAACCACAAAGTAATTTAGAGTCACAGAATAGGTTCTTAACAATTTCGAGCCGCTATGGAGAGCCACAGTGGCACAGTAGTGTTAGGCGGAACAGATTCAAATCCTTAGGCAAGTCACTCACTCTCTCTGAGCCTAATCCACCACACAGGGTTGTTGGGAGGCTAAAATATTACTTTGAGTTCCTTCAAGGAACAGCAGGATACTAGTGTAACAAAGAATAAAAAAGGACCTTAGTGATCACCTCCCTCCATATGGATCTGGCTGTCTCATAAGATCTTTTGAAGTCCTCATGTGTCCTGCCACCCTCAGAGGCTCATGTGGTGGTGACATGTGAGCAGGCCTCTCCGTGGCAGCCCCCACTACCTTATGGAACTCCATGCCACTTGACATCTGTTGGGCACCCTCCCTACCAGACGTAGCCTCCAGCCACATGGATGAGCAGAGCAGCTCCAGCCACATGGATGAGCAGTTCTCATGCAGCAAGGGAAATGTTTTAAAAGCACCCTTTTCTTGGGCTCTTCTCTATGCATACTCCAGGAGAGGCATTACTGACATAGTTTTGCTCTTGCCCATACAGCGAACAACTGGAAGGGGTTTTCTTATTCATCACCCAGCTGTACTAGAGGAAGGGAGTTCCTGCTGTCTTTTCAGAACTATTCATGTTGGCTGTAAACAAAGTAGGAGCAGCAAAGTAGGAGAAGGACTGAGTTCAGTGAAAGAGAGCATCTTTTGTACACACAGAAGGTCCCAGATTCAACCCTTAGTATCTCCAGGTAAGTATCCATCTGAAATCCTGGAGGGGCTGCTGCCACTTAGTGGTATAAGGCAGCTACTCACAGATTCCCATTTTATAGCTGAAGTCATGAGAACGAGCCAGCTTATCCAAGTTCAACCCCTTATGTGCTGAGCCATGCCTTTCAGATACAGATCCATATACAGAGAAAGAGGACCCCCATATCTAATGTATTGAAGATGCCTGGAGCACCTTCCTTATGAGGCTAGGCTACAGCATCTGGGACTCTTTGCCTTGGAAAAAGAGGCAACTAGGGGGAGACATAATCAAGATGTATAAAACTATGCATGGAGTGGAAAGGGTGGACCGAGAGAAATTTTTCTCCCGCTCTCACAACACTAGAACCAGGGGTCACCCCATGAAACTGAAGGTCAGGAAATGTAGGATCAACAAGAGGAAGTACTTTTTCACACAGTGCATAATTAATCTCTGGAATTCTTTGCCATGGGATGTAGTGATGGCCACCAGCTTGGATGGCTTTAAAAGGGGCTTAGACAAATTCATGGTGGACAGGTCTATCAATGGCTACTGGTCTGGTGGCTATAGACCACCTCCAGCCTCAGAGTCACGAAGCCTTCCCAATACCAGTTGCAGGGGAGTAACAGCAGGAGAGAGGGCATGCACAAAGCTCTTGCCTGTGGGCTCCCCAGAGGCATCTGGTGGGCCACTGTGGGAAACAGCATGCTGGACTAGATGGGCCTTGGGCCTGATCCAGCAGGGCTGCTCTTATGTTTTTAACATCCTATTGGTTCACAGCAGGATCTGAGCCCAGTCCAGATTTGCCACAAACCCAGTCTCTCCTTGGCCAGTGGCAGCCCCACTCTGGCCCCTGCTCCTTGGGAAGCATCCCACCTCAATACTACACACAGCCTCCTTCTCTCTGCCTTTTGAAATTTCATGAAGATGTAACACACTCCATGGATCCATGCAAACACCTCAGTCAGCTTACTGATGATGGAGACCCTGGTGTCCAATCTTGAAATGAAGAGCAAAACTAAACCAGCTATAGGGTGAGTGGCACCCAGTCGTGATCCAGAATTATTGTACAGCAAATACCATACTGAGCAGTATAGTGGCTAGAGTGCTGGACTAGGACCGGGGAGACCCGAGTTCAAATCCCCATTCAGCCATGAAACTAGCTGGGTGACTCTGGGCCAGTCACTTCTCTCTCAGCCTAACCTACTTCACAGGGTTGTTGTGAGGAGAAACCTAAGTATGTAGTACACCGCTCTGGGCTCCTTGGAGGAAGAGCGGGATATAAAATGTTTTGGGTTTTTTTAATTAAAATTAAAAAAAGATTCTATCCAATAAAGACTTGCACTAGAGACTGGAAGGGAAAACTTGTGCACAGAGAATAATAGAGCATATGCAGAGTACAACTTTCCCTAGAGGCCATAGGAGAGGAGAGCTGGTCTTGTGGTAGCAAGCATGACTTGTCCCTATAGCTAAGCAGGGTCTGCCCTGGTTGCATATGAATGGGAGACTTGATGTGTGAGCACTGCAAGATATTCCCCTCAGGGGATGGAGCCGCTCTGGGAAGAGCAGAAGGTTCCAAGTTCCCTCCCTGGCTTCTCCAAGATAGGGCTGAGAGAGACTCCTGCCTGCAACCTTGGAGAAGCCGCTGCCAGTCTGTGAAGACAATACTGAGCTAGATAGACGTTGGTCTGACTCGGTATATGGCAGCTTCCTATGTTCCTTCCTATCTTCCGTAGGAAGAGAGGACTCTTGATCCTTAGCCAACACCTCCATTACAGGATAACACTTCAGCTACTGAAGTGATCTGGGTAAAGCTCTGCAGTGGTTTGGGAATTCAGGAAATCCTGGCAACATATTGCTAGGTGAAGAAAAATGAACAAGCCTGGAGATGGGACCGAAGTCAAAATACCTTCATTTTACAAGCAAGTATATTTTTTGCCTTTTAAATCCTCTGTAGGATGTTCTGGGTCAGGAAGGGTCAAGTTGCTAAGGTCACAGAGCTGAGTCCACTCTGCCTTCAACCTCACTGAATCCCACAGGAAGTGCTAGGGGCTAAATAGGCAAGAGCAATACATCCTGATCAAGTTCCTGGCCTGGAGATTAGAGAATTTGCTATATGAAGCATAAATTATGCTCACATTGCAGACCTCTTCCATGCACGTTCTTCCCCAAAACATAAACCTGCAGAGACAGTTGCAATTTTATGCAGAGTATAAACATTCTGAAGAATGAAAGGAGGGCTGATAGGAAAGAGATAAAGCAGAAGTAGGAGTGCGCATCACCAGAGAGAAAATTGTTCAATTAAGGAACAAACTTTGGAAATTCATCTCCAGGTCAGAAAGTCTCAAAGAGGCAAGTCTTAGGAGCTGGAAGGAGCTCAGAATTCTAGAAGGGTGTTGACAAGCTGGAAAAGAGTCAGAAGAGAGCTACAAAGATGACAAAAAGGCCTAATGGATCTTCAGACTCTGCCTGATGACCTTAGTGCAGCAGAACTCACTCCACCACCTAGCCCAGCGGTTCTCAAACCAGATGTTGTTGGACTACAAACCTGAAATTGAATCCGGACAAGACGGAGGTACTGTTGGTCAGTAGGAGAGCCAATCGGGATGAGGAGATTTTACTGGTTCTGGATGGGGTTGCACTCCCCTTGAAGGAGCAAGTACGCAGCTTGGGGGTATTACTGGACCCGGCTCTGCTTTGGGAAGCTCAGGTGGAGGCGATGGCCAGGGGTACCTTTGCACGGCTTTGGCTAGTGCACCAACTGCGACCCTTTCTTGAGAAGGCAGATCTGGCCACAGTTACCTATGCCTTAGTCACGTCACGGCTGGTTTACTGCAATGCGCTCTACGTGGGGCTGCCCTTGAAGAATATCCGGAAACTGCAGCTAGTGCAAAACGCGGCAGCTAGGGGTTTATCTGCAGCTGCCTGATGGGAGCACATCAGACCCATTCTGAAAGAGTTGCACTGGCTGCCAGTTCGTTTCCGGGTCCAATTCAAGGTGCTGGTTTTGACCTTTAAAGCCCTTAACGGTTTGGGCCCAGGGTATCTGAGGGACTGCCTGCTCCCAAGGGTTGCTGCCCACTTGACGAGGTCATCTGAGGGGGCTCTGCTCCAGGTGCCGACAATGAGGGAGGCTCAGCTGTCATGCACTCGGGACAGGGCCTTCTCTGTTGCTGCCCCCAGACTCTGGAATGCTCTCCCAGTGGCCATTCACTCCTCCGACTCCATCACAGGTTTTAGAAAGCTTGTTAAATCTTGGCTTTCTATCCAGGCTTTTACATGATTATTTTTATTGCTGCTTCTATATGTTTTTACTTGTGTATAGTTTTTTATGCTTGTATTTTATAGGTTTTTATTTAGGTTTGTTTTTATATTTTTAGCTTAATATTCTTATTGTCATTTTATTGTATTTTTTTAAACTTTTGTAAACCGCCTTGAGATTATTTTTAATGAAAGGTGGTACATAAATTCAACAATAAATAAATATAAATTAAATAAATAAATCATCCCCAGCCACAACAGCTTTTGGTCGCAATAGCAGGGGGTGGCGAGAGCTGCAGTTCAACAAGATCTGGGTACCCAAGTCTGAGAACCTCACGCAGGCAATTGTTTCTGTTGTCCAACTGCTCTGGCGGTTAAGAAGTTTCTCCTAATGTTAAACTAAAATCTACTCCCCTAAAAATAAAATAAAATAAAATAAAATCTATTCTCCTGTAACTTGAGAGACAAACATGTAGAGTAAAATTTAAAATGGATTTGCAGTTTTGCAATTTGAGGTCCAAAGTGGGTCCTAGGTCTGTAAAAGTTTCAGATTATTAGTCTAATATGCAGCCCCTACTAGGACAAGCTGAATTAGCTGTCTATGTTTAAACCTGGGGAAAAGATTAAAAGAAGTGGGAAAAGACTGACCGTTTTGAATTGTCTATAAGGATCTCAGAAATAAAAAGAAAATGTGAAATGGTCGTTCAGCTTAAGCACCAAGGATGACAAGAAACAATGGTTTTAAACTACAGGGAGATGAATCTGGGTTAAATGTAAGAAAGGAGTTCCTAAGCATAAGAGAGTTCAGCACTGAAACAAGTTCTCTTGTTCTGTACAGATTTCCAGGAAGGGGGCGGGAGGAAGGGAAAGGGATATGTCAGGCATACCAGTAGTATAAGATACCTTATCTCAGGTCAAGTGTGGACTAAATGACCATCAGTCACTCCAATCCTATGGTTCTAAAAGCATTTGAGTGATGGGGGAAATATGGCTTGTTGTTCCCTAGCACCAGTGTATACATACTTAAGATCACTTAATGCAGATTAGCTACCCCTTTACAGTATTTAACCACCTGATGTGCTTGCAGCCAGGGTGGTGGGAAAGTGCTGGGTGGAAATGATTTAAAGCATTTCCTGTCCCCAATATTATTAGTTCATTCTCATGAATGAAGTATATAGATTCTAGTCCATGTCTGTGGCAATGAGTACATACCTAAGAGGCGCTAACTTGTTCCATGTTGAGCAAAGGCAACACCTGCTGTATCTTGTGTAATATCTGGTTTTCTATCCCAACGCTGCTCCACTTCTGCCCACTGCAGGGGCATGGGGACAATGAAGCAAGGGGGCCGTCAGGGTTGTGGGGGGGGCACCAAGGCATCCCCCTCGTCCCTTCCCACACCCAGCTAGAGAAAGAAGCGCTCCCCGGCTGGGAGTGCAAGGCACAACCCTGTCCTTCCCAGCCAGTGTTTTGTTGAAACACTGGCTGGCTTGGGGCTTCCCCCTGCCCCCACCCGGCAAAGAAAGGGCCGTAGTTTGTGCATGTGCACACTAATACATGCACACAAAAACCAACGCTGAAAGGGAGCCACCAGTACATAGGAACATAGGGAGTTGCCGTATACTGAGTCAGACCATTGGTCTATCTAGCTCAGTATTGTCTTCACAGACTGGCAGCGGCTCCTCCAAGGTTGCAGGCAGGAATCTCTCTCCGCCCTAGCTTGGAGACGCCAGGGAAGGAACTTGGAACCTTCTGCTCTTCCCAGAGCGGCTTCATCCCCTGAGGGGAATATCTTGCCGTGCTCACACGTAGCACCTTGTCCCCCAGGGAGCATCATATGCCCCTGCTCTACCCCTTTGCTTATTGTTTTCCTTGCAGGGCACATGGCAAATAAAGCCTTCAGCCTGTGCCACTGGGTCATAAGCAACCTGTTCTTATGACCCAGGTGATCATAATTAAAAGGTTAACTACGATTGCTGAGCCAGACAGGCTTCTGCAGTGTGATGCAAGAACCCGCATTATGCTGGCAACTGTAGTTCCACCACTGTGGTGAACTAGGATGAAACTACACTCAATAACTATGATCTGATCATCATTGTTGTTGCCCATCATTGTTTAAGAAGTCGTTCTCACAACCAGGCAGGCGGGGAAGGCTGCAGAAGCCCGCCGTCTGTGCAGGCGATTGCTGAGGACTGTCTGGGTGCATGCGTCACACACCCAGAGCACCTGCATCCTTGGAAGCGTGGAGACTGGGATGCATTATCCTGCCCCCCCCCCGAAATCCCACAATGCCCCATGTGAGTGTGCAGTGCATTGTGGGGATTCCCCCCCCCCAGTGGCAGGCGGGTGCCCATCATTGCTTCAGCGCTGGCTGCAAGCAGCAGGCGCTGACAATCAAATAAAGATGGTTAAGGGAGCGCTCTCTCCCTTGACCCCTTCTAAGAGGTGGGATCCCGAGGTGCTGCCAGGAGCCAGTTGGCTCCCGCAGGTTCTCACAGGTAACCAAGCCCGGGCTTACCTAGCCTGGTCAACTTGGCTGCTCGTGAGAACAGCCTCTAATCCTAGTTAACCAGGGTGACGGGATTATGATTGCCAGAGCAGGGCGGGTTTTCCTGTTGTCCTCTGCAGGAGCACATCCGGCTCAACTATTGTAGTTAGCCCTTTAACAATGATCGCCCTGGTCATAAGAACAGGCGGAGCCACCACTGGGCGAACGGGTTCAAAGAACCCGGGCCGTCACCAATCAGGGGCCGTGAGCGCGATCCCAGACACGCCCCCTCACGTCTGACATAAGACCCTGGGGGTGTGCGTTATTTCAGTCCCAAACGGGGTCCTGTTTGGAATCAAAATTGGCCGACGCTGCATTGGCAGTGAAGCCGGAGTGACTCTCTCTGCCTTAAAGGCAGGGAGAGCCGCTCCTGGTCTCACTGCCAACACAGCAGGGCCGATGAATATCGCTTCCAAACAGGGCCGCGCAGCCCCATTTGGGAGGGAGACCATGCTCCCGCATCTGACATCAGAAGCCGGGGGCAGGGGGATGCACCGGCAGCCGCACACAGGCCACTGCCAGCCTCCCTACGCTTCTGATGTGCAGAATCATTTAAACTGTGGGTGCGGCAGCAGGGGTGGCTCTTTCATCAGACAAGGTGAGGCAGTCACCTTAGGCGGCAGATTATTGGGGCATCAGCAAGGTGGCAAGATACACCCCACCACTGGAACAGTTCTTCAGAATCAATCTGGCCCTGGCAAATGTTGCAACGAGCGCCTCTGCGTGTCATACTCCTTGAAAGGTTTGCAAAGAGTGGGAAGAAAAGAGGAGCCAGGTTGCAACCTTCCCTCCTCCCGGTCGTCTATGCCTTTTCAAAGCTTGCTAGGGTTGCTTTTGAAAGGGTGCTGACCCCCCACCAATGTGGGGAATGGGGCAAGGCAGAGGCACGGGGCAAAGCAGAATTTTGCACCACATCACCCCTGTATGCAAGAGGCCAAAGGGCAATCAACCTCCTGTACTGAAGCAAGCTCCTTCCCATCTGAACATACTTAACACTGTATACCAGGCCAGGGAAAAGGCAGTGAATATCATCCAGATTATTGTGGCATACTATAAACAGAGAACCTGCAAGCACCACAGCCTGGGGATATCTGACAGAAAAGAGCCAGTGCAGTGTAGTGAGAGACAGTGTGCCATAGTGGTTAGCATGTTGGACAGATCTGACTGGGCAGATCTGAGTCCAAATCCTTGTTCAGCCATTAACCTTACTGCCTGATTCTGGGCCAATCACTTATCTCTTAGCCTAACCTACCTCACGGGGTTGTTGTATACACTGCTCTGTGTTCCTTGGAGGGAGGAAGAGTGGGATATACAAGTGTAAAGTAAAGCATGCCGTTGAGTTGCTGTCAACTCCTGGCGACCACAGAGCCTTGTGGTTGTCTTTGGTAGAATACAGGAGGGGTTTACCATTACCTCCTCCCACGCAGTATGAGTTGATGCCTTTCAGCATCTTCCTATATCGCAGTTGCCCAATATAGGTGTTTCCCATAGTCTGGAAAACAAACCAGCAGAGATTCAAACCAGCAACCTCTGGCTTGCTAGTCATTTCCCCGCTGCGGCTGCGCAATTAGGTGGCTACATATAAGTGTAGTCATAAATGAATATAAATTGAACCTCTTGCCACATGCTTGGAATTACACACAAGTGTAGACATGGCCGATTCATCTCCTTCAGAAGGCTGCTACCCTCCCCCCACCAGCCATTATGAGATTCATTTTAAGGGCTAAGTGCCCAGACACCAGGGGGATGGGTGGGGTGCACAGGCAAAATAAAAGGTGTGGAAAAGGAGCTTTGCCAAGAAAATCCAGGTGATGAGGAAGAGGATGAGTCTGGCTCAGAAGAAGACGTTCCCCTTTCACTGCCTTGTGTGGGACACCGTGATCAGGAGATGCAGCCCGTCATCCCAGCGGCCAGCCTAGGCAGCCACCTGCTGGTCCATGAGTGCAGCCCAGAAGAGACAGGAGGCTTTGCAGGCACTGACAGCTCCTCATAGGCAACAAGCTGCCCAATGCTTCCTTCCTTGCTCTTATGACTGACTGGCACAGGTCTTTCAGCTTGTGGTTACCTCCAATGCAGAGACTCCCTCCGCCAGGCAATTCAGGATCCGTCAGATCGGTCAAGCCTCTCTCTCTCTCTCTCTCTCTCTCTCTCTCATCACGGTAGCAGAACCACCCAGAGCTGTGCTTTGTTTTATCCTTTCCCAGCACGATTGAAAGGGGGGTGGGGGGTGGGAGGGAAGGAGGGAGAGGAGGATCTAACCCAAGTCTGGTATGGCACACTAAAAGGAGTAACAAACCCTCCCTGCCCCTGCTATTGGACCAAAGCAGCATCAGGAGGGGCAGTTTGGAGTGGTGGGGAGAGGAGCTTAACCCTTTCGCCTCCCAACACTTCTTTCTGCAATTCCCCTTCCCCAGCGGCTCCCCTGTGGGATTCCAGAAACAAGCTCAACCTACATCTGGAATGCCACCGGGAAGAAAAGCCACTCAGGGGCTAGCCCAGGGGTAGGCAACCTTGGCTCTCCATCTGCTTCTGGACTACAACTCCCATCATCCCTAAACTGTGGCCGGGGATGGTGGGAGTTGTAGTTCAGAAACAGCTGAAAAGGTTGCCTGTCCCGTTGCAGCAGGAACATGGCTTTTGGGGGAAAGGTTAAGGGGACCCTAACCCCAACCATTTCTCTACTTCAAGTCACCTCTTCCTATCCTGAAACTGTGCAGTACCAGCAGAAGCAACCGCCAGTGCTTTCTGATATGCATGTGTGTGTGACATGAAATTCCTCCTTAGCGATTACAAGAGAAAAGCAGAGAGCTCCTCCTTGAGGAGCGAGAATCCCAGCATGGGAAGAGCTCCTCTCAGAGACATGCAGGGCTGATGTCCTGGACGGGAGGAGAGCTGCAAGCTAGCTCCAACCCAGTCTCTCGGCCAGCCGGCTGGAGGGTGGAGTGGCATTCCAAGCCGGCACCCTCCAGCCCCAGCCTGTCCCGGGAGGAAGCACATCCTGCCCCCTGCAGCCCTCTCTCTAAGGCCCTGCCTGCCCCCTCCCTGTTCCCAGAGCTGGGGCATGTCTAGGCAGCGCTGTGTGTGCCCCAAGGCTGGCAGCACGGAGGCTCCTTTGTGTTTGTCTCAGAGCTGGTTGGCTGGTGAATTCCCTGGGCAGCCGAGCGGCAGAGCAGAGCTAGATGCTGCTGCAGCCTGGCTGGCAGGGGCTCACATGCGCCCAGCATGTGACAGCTCCCAATTAACTCCCGCTCCAGTTCGGAGTGCACACAGCGAAATCAGCAGGGCCCAGTGTGACACTGCAGCTCGCTCACACACACACACACACACACACACACACACACACACACACACAGCCACCCCCCACCAGGCATCCTGCCTTCACGCAGCAACCACCCTCCTCACCCAGCCATTTCTGCCTGCTGCTTCTGCCAACTCCCTCTAGACGGCATGCAGCAGCAGCAGCAGCAGCAGCAACCCGGCCCAGGACCCCCTTCCCGCCTTTGCCTGGACAGCCCCCCTGCCAGCATCCACTGCCCCCTCTTGGCCTCAGGGGGAACAAGAAGCTGCCCTGCCCTCCTAGGGCCATGTGCTCAGCCACCCCCTCCCAGCACACACCTTGCTAGGAGAAGCTGGAACTGCTTGAGCACCCCATCCTGACACCTAACCCGTTGGGTCTGTTCTCACGGCCAGAAGCTAGGAAAGAGGAAGGTCCGGCCAGGCTCCAAGCCCCTTGCCCACTCCCAAGAAATGGTTGTGTGTCCACAAAAATCGGAGCGAAGAGAAGGGGGAAGTGATCGTGTGCCAGCTGCAATCTGGGTAGGACAGCACAGGACATGCTTTCCCTCCACCCTCAACATAGTGCTGGGGACACCATGAGGGCTGGCCACTGCCATCCTGTCCAAGCCTTGGCTAGCACACGGTCCCTTCCCCCCTCCTCCTTCCTCAGTTTTTGCAGATGCACGACCATTTCACGGGAGCACACACAGGGCTAGACTCTCCTCCTACCTAGCTTCTAGCCGCTAGAACAAGCCTGGCATGATGGAACCCAGTTCCATAGTCATTTCCATTTGGATTTGGGGGGTTCCGAATTATCCCCAGAAACACTCTTCATGGATGTCCAAGATCCTTTAACACACGTGAACAATGCACAGAGTTCTCCCGTCCCCAGGGTACTCTGCCACCACACGTGGCCCTAATCACGTTCACTTACATTTTGGAGCAGCTGGGCATTCACAGACTCATCTGAGCCTAGCAGATCTCATGCATGGCAAGACCACCCGGATGTCACATGTCTTTTTCCTTATCGCTTGCTAATGATGTTAAGAGTCTCTGTGTACATGCAGAGGTCAAAACTCGCTCACAGGCTAGCAAAAGGGAAATGCTGAGTGTGTGCGTACATTTGTGCATGTTTGTGTGTGTACAGTACGTGCCTGTATTCTGGCCTTCACACCCACGGAATCAACATACTGCAACCAAGCTTCTGGCTGCAGGACATGAAATGCTAGGCCCCGGCCACAGATTTGCTGCTACAGCAGTTGTCTTTCTCCCATGGGGAATGTCTGTTGCCTCCTCGCACTCGGGACAAGTGACGTTAGTGCTTGAAAGAGAGTCCACCAGAAGGGAGGCAGGTCCAAGTCCCCACTAGGAACATAGGAAGCTGCCATCTACTGAGTCAGACCCTTGGTCCATCTAGCTCGGTTTTGTCTACCCAGATGTCAGCGGTTTCTCCAAGGCTGTGGACAGGAATCTCTCTCAGCCCTATCATGGAGATGCCAGAGAGGGAACTTGGAACCTTCTGCTCTTCCCAGAGTGGCTCCAACCCCTGAGGGGAAGATCTTACAGTGCTCACACTTCTAGACTCCCATTCATATGCAACCAGGGTGAACCCTGCTTATCTAAGAGGACAAATCATGTTTGCTACCACAAGACCAGCCCTCCTCTCCTCACTAGCATATATACTCCTGAAATACTCTGGACAGCAATTCCACTCAGAGAAAGAGCACAACTGCAGCCCCTTCCATCTCAACTTTTATTTTCCTAAGCCATAGCCCACTAACAGGCCTGGCATCTGCCCTCTTAGTTGTGTCCATTCTTTCTCCCCTCGTGAATAACTGCTCCATTTGGCATGGCTGCATCCTTGGCCAGTGCCTCTGAAGTGTTAAAAACAGACACTCCATCCCATATATTCTAAATATTAATCCCAGCTTTGGTGCATTGCACAAAGGGAATTCCCTTTCCTAGGAATCCCTTGGGAATCCGAAGTAGGCAGCACCTGCCCGGTGTCTGTCCCTTGGGATATATATGGGGACACCTTGATCTTCATGGTGGGGGGAAATCAGCACTGGCCAAAAGACTGGGAAAGGAGCATAATAATGGAAGAGCATCTGCTTTGCATGAAGAGGATCCTGGGCTCAGTCCCTGGCATCTCCAAGCATGGATGAGAAATATTTATTTATTTATTTATTTCTCTATCAAATTTATACCCCGTCCAAACATACGTCTCTGGGCAGCCAATATCCATCGTAAACCTTGGAGGGCTGCTCCAATCAGTGTAGACGAGGCCTTAGGAGCAAGCCCCAAAATTGAGGAGCCAGATGATGGACGCTAGACAAAATCCCCAGACTTAGTGACCGACATTGAGCCTATTCCCATGATCACTAGAAAGTGGGCTAAGGGAGCCTAGCCTGCTTTCTAGTGATGGTCGGAACCACCGGGCTCGTGGGCGAGCCTGGTAGCTCCGCAGCGGCTAGCCCGCCTGATCCCCCCTTCCCTTAAATGAGGTTAACAGAGCAAGCACTCCATTAGCCTTGTTGTTTTGATCATGTGTTGCCGCAGCATGCGGCAACACATGAGTAGACCCCCGACCGGGAGACAACAACAAGCCTCCTGGCCTCGAGGGTCACCCCAGAATGCCCCGTGCACTCGTGCAGAGCACCCTGGGACTTCCGGGGGCCGAGTGGCCCCCAATCCCCAACAGCTCCGTGACAGAGTCAGTAGTCATGTGGGCAGCTGATCCGACCACCCAGGGCTTCACCCCTGATTGTCTAAGGGGAGAGCAGGCTAAGCCCACTCTCCCTGCCAAACCCTCCCAGGCTCTACACACCGCTCGTGTGTAGAACTTCATTATGGAGGGGAAGGGTAAATAGGCTTCTTTTTATCCCCATTACAAGTAATGTATTTTGAACAACAACAGGACTGTCTATTGCAAATAAAGATGTTATTAAATAGCTCTGCCTCTAAAGGTAGAGTGGAAGCTAGTCTAGGCACCAGAGGTTTATTTCTAGGCACTATGGCTCCCTGGCGCCTGGGATTTGTCAGGTCCTGGTGCAGACAATACTGAGCTAGATGGACCAGTCATCTGACTCGGTTGACCCATACTGGGATCATTTACTGGGGAACTTGAACCAGATCAGCAGAAAGGAAACATGGAGTGGATTCTTTAATACCTGGAGCGTTGTCTTCCTCCATCCCCTCTTTTCTCCGATTCTGTGTAACAGATTTTCATGGAAGGCAAACCCACAGGAGAATCATCCCACAAGAAACACAACTCAAATACCTGTTCTGCAGATCTCATACACATTATGTACATAAAGGTAAAGTGTACTGTCGAGTTTATACCGCCCAGCAAAAAACCACCCCAAACTATGTAGCATGTGACCGCCCACCCCCAAACAGCCCAACTGCCTCCAAATAGCACACAATCTGATTATACACCATGCTGACCACACAAATGGCACCCATGCATGTGTGGACACGTATGTCCCAGCACCATGCACAGGTTCTTGGGGGGGGGGAGCGCCATCGCAGCAGGGAGCTGTACACGGCTCTCCTCCTTTTAAGAGATCCCACTTGCCGCTCCCCCACGCCCACCAACTTGGTGGCACTGAACCAGTTCAGAGCTGAGCCTGTGCACATCCCTATCTGGATGTACACATGTCCTGATGCTATTTAGGGTTTTTACATACTTTTAAATCCTAGTGTAGAATAATAAACAGTACTAGCTGGCCCGGAAGCAGTCCATCTACACCTCTAGTTCTCCCCACTCTCCCCATTCTCAGCACCCCCAGCGGCTGCCACCTTCTCTCCCGCCACCTCCTTTTCCCTCTGCCACCATTTCCTTCCCCCGCCGCCATTTTCTTTTTCCCCTGCCGCTGCCATTTTCTCCCACACCCCTGCTGCCATTTGCCACCAGCACGCCTGTCTGCCATCGCTTTCCTCTCCCACTCCTGGCAGCTCGCTCACAAACTCTCGCAAGAGCTGCCACACATGGGATTAGTGATGCGTATGTCACACACACACACACACACACACACACACACACACGCCTACCCCGCACAGAGCATCTGTGCGGCGCTTTGGAGCCGGCTGTTTCCCCCTCCCTCTTCCTCCTGCCCTGTCTCTCCTCTCTTGCCATCACCATTTTTTCTCCCTCCCATCCGCCTGCCGCCACAGCTTTTCTCTCCCCCCGCCCGCCACTGCCTCCGCTTTTCTCTCTCCCCCTCCGCTGGCCAGCCTGCCAGCCACCGCCACCACTTTCTTCCCCCTCTCCTTCCCAGTACTCACTTCGGAACCCTTGCAGCGTGTCACGAGAGTTCCACCCCCAAATCCTGGTCCCAAGAGAGAGAGAGAGAGAGAGAGAGTTGTTCAATTGACATCCAATGAAGAACAAACAAAAACTGAAGAGCCTCTTTTTTAAAAAATGAAGGTACACTGGTGGAATGTCAGAGATACTCTGGTGAAATGCTATGCTGGCACATATGCTGCAATTCCAGCATGACTCTGCCAGCAGAGTGCCCAAACAGGTTGGCCATGGGGGTGTGCCACAGGCATGATGATGAGGAGCAGACATAACCAAATCCTATACCCCCCTCAGACTTGGATCCTAGCCAAGATGCTAACTCTTCATGCAATCCCAGCACACCATCAGCAGAACATAAGCCCCTGTCTGGAAGACCTTAACACAGATGATAGGCCATGTGGCATAAGGCTGTATTTCTCTGGCTTTCATTTATTTATTTTATTTATTTGATTTCTATACCGCCCTGCAAAAAATGGCTCAGGGCAGTTTACACAGAGAAATAATAAATAGATAAAGATGGAACCCTGTCCCCAAAGGGGACATGTTGTGCACATGTGAAGGGCACAAGGGAACTTTGGTGATGAGAACCATAGAGAAAAGGCCCTGCACCAAGGGAGCATTTTGCACAGAGGTGAGGCCTCACCTCACTTAGGGGAAGAGCCCATTGCTAACACTTGTCTGCTCAGAACCTTTACAGGTATCCCACCTCTGGACCCCACACACAAACACCTTCACACTTCAACCCTTACAGGTATCATACCTCTAGATTTTCAAGCACCTAACACTTCACTCCTACAACTGGGGATGCGAGAACAAAGCAGCCCACACAGGTAAGAAAGGGGAAGGGGACGCATGTGCCTGTAGTAGGTTGTTTCCCAATGGGAGATTAAATCTAGCATTGAACCTGGAGTCTCCTGGGTATAGAACCCGAATAGCTTCACAGGCTAGGGCTTCTCATGCAGTCCTCCCAATCCTAGTATATATTTATTTAAGCCAGTGTGGTGTGGTAGTTAAGCGTGTTGGACTATGACTAGGGAGACTTCTTCAAAGGCCCGTTCAGCCATGAAACTCACTGGGTGACTCTGAGCCAGTCACTTATCTCTCAGCCTAACCTACTTCACAGGGCTGTTGTGAAGATAAACATAACCATATTCACTGCTCTGGGCTCTCTGGAGGAAGAAGAGGATATAAATGTAAAAATAAAATATATGACCAGCCTGGGCTGGCAGTTAGAAGATAACTAATGCCCCATGATCCGTCCATCCATCCATCCACCGCTGCTACTGCACAGTGGGTAGAGCACTGCTCTGTGGGTTTGAGTTCTGCCCGCTCCTCCTTCACCTCTGATAGGACTACGGCTGGTCAGGCACGCAAATGGTGATTTCCGCCTTGATTCTACCATTCCCCCTGGCTGGGCTCAAAACTGGCTTGCCTGATCCCTGGCCGAGAGATTTATGCAGTAAGCTAACAGAGGTGACTCTGATGGAAGCACAGCTGTGGCTTGTTACCTGCCTTAGTTCCTACCTGGGAAAAGCTCCCCCACCCCACTCCTCAGATGAGCACTGCTGCCCGGGGCGGGGGGGGGGCCTTGAACGCTTGCCCTGAGGAGATTTGCATGTTGGCCTCCACACCCCAAGAGTGTCGGTGTGTATTAGTGGTATGTAGGTGTAAGGGGATTCAAAGGCCACAGTACTAGGGTTCTTCTTGCTGCCTGTGCCATAATAGCTCGTGCAGGAGTAGACAGTGTAGGGCTGCTGGGCGGGCGGGGGGGGGCATGGTGAAGGCATGGGGCATCTCCCCATCACCAGGAATGGACTGGCTTCTCTCATACCTGGCCTATATGGGGACACTGTCAGCATACCACCCTGTGCTTGGTGTGTGCCAGTAGTGTTATCATGGAAGCTGGGGGAATGAGTGGCTAGCACAGTTGCTCTGGTCTGCTTTCTTTTCTGAGTGTGGGAGGAGGAGGAGGAGGAGGAGGAGGAGGAGGAGGAAGAAGAGGGTTCCTCCCCAACTTTTGTGCTGGGCAGTTATAGGATCCTGACTAAGTTATACTGATATTACACAGGCATAGCCAGAATACCAGCATGGTGTTACAAGAGGATCACTCACTTGGTTCCCATTTTCTGCTGCAAAGGAGTGTCTGGCAGCTGGAAGATGGACTTGTAAAAGATAGGAGAGGGGGAGGATTAAACCTCTGACTTCAAATACAATCTCAGAAAAATCACTTACATCTTATACAGTGAGGTGCATAACCACAAAGTGTGTATGCTTGGGACAGCAGAGACAGAGCAGAGAGCTACAGTGACCCAGGGTGACACCTGTGGTTCCCTGCTGCACTTAATAGTGTGCTGTTTTCTCATTCCAAAACACCTCTCCACTCCAAAATACCAAAGGTGGAGGTGTGCAGCACTTTACAAGTGATCGTCTCCAACACAGTACTGGTAGGCAGTCTCTGATAACCACAACTTCATCTTTTCTTTTTTGGTAGTGTGGGTTCCCCCCCCCCCACCGCCAACTTGTGTGCTGGGCAGTTACAGAATCCTGCCTAAGTTATACCAATGTTACACTGGATGCTGGCTCAGATAATCCCACCTCCATCCATTTGTTGTTTTTTAAGCTGGAGATGGGCTTAGAAAAATTAAATACAAATTTCTTTTGTTGCACATGTGCACTTAAGTGCATAGAGAAACTGAAATTAAAATTTGATGAACAATAAAAGGGTGAGTGCCAACTGTTGAACAAGTAATGGCAGAAGGGACTGTGTTGTGCCAACAGGTAATGAAGGGCAAACAATACAGAAAGGCAGAGCCTCATTCTGTCACCAGCTGTGTTATCCAGTACATCACTTCTGTACCCAAGCAGGACTATAACACTTTGCCAATCTACACCTCAAAAGCTTGCACCAGAAATTGTGTTGGTTGTCCAAAAAATTGCCACAAGCTAGCTTCAGGGGGAGAGGGTGTGGGGAGGAAGAATGGTGAAAAAAAACAGGAATACATGGGATTTGTATAATGGGAGGAATGCCCTCTTGGTTTTCAATAATACATGAGGAATTATATCTATAATGGGCAAGAGGGCTAGTGTGGAAGCACCCCCAAATGCCAATAGGTTCCTGCAGGGACCTTATAGCCAAGTTCTGGTTAGATATCCCCTGAGAACATAAGACCTGTTTTGTGGTTATCATAAAGCAGGGTTGAAGCAAAGGGAAGTGTTTGTGTCATATGAAGGTCAAAGCTACAGTGTCTGACCAGCCTAAAATTTACACTAAGCAAAAAACCGTCTTTGCTTCTGTTTGAAAGGGATTTTTACAGGGTGGGGGTGGAGGATTCAAAGGTACAGCATAGCTTGCGTACAGCATCGAATATACCAATCATGCTATTTGCAGATCTTTGGGTTTTCATAAGAGCCTGAAGGAAGCACAGTCCTAGAACTGCTGAGCTAAAAACTCCCCAAAGATCATCTAGTGTGACCACCTGCACCAAGGCAGGCATTCCTGTATCCTACATGCCCCTGAAAAGATTTCCTGTATCATTCAGAACAGAACACAAGCAAACAAAACACACTACACCACAAATGCTTGAAAATATTTGCAAAAACAAAAAACTTTGGATGGCTAAAGAAAGTGAGCCATGAAATATACTTCATGGGAAGAGGAGAACCCCAGGTTTATTAGCCAGTCTTTTTCATGTCAACTGTGAAATCAATGTTCATCCACAAAATTCCATATCCTTTCCCAAGCAGAGTTGATTGTCCAAACCATTGTGACTTCATTAGAAATAACTCTATAGCACACACTGAGGACGCCAGCCTTGGATGGAAGATATGCATGTACAATTGGTTACGTACATTATTGCGATATCCTGATTGGATGAGTACATGGTATATGACACACCACATAGCACAGTTTGGCGAGACTCACTGTAGCAGTGAGAGAGCACACCCAGCACCCACCTCTTCATTACATCCCATTTCTCCATAAGGCCCTTCCTCATCATGTACTTTAGACTGCACGCCGCTTTTTTAAATCAAGAAGTAAAATAATTTCTGGTCCTGAGAAACTGGGAGGATTGTATGGGGAAAGGCAAAGAAAGTGCCCAGGGCAAGATGTTCAAAGGGCACTGGGGCCAGACATTTCTCTCCACTCTACAGGGTGAGTATGAGGCACTAGCCCTGCCTTACCCTTTTTAGAGAATGGAAGAAATACAGCGCTACACTACATGTAGAAATGCCCAACAGAGGCAGCTCTTTTGTTGTAACTTACAAATGCCACTGCTTCCCCTTTAAAGGCAAAGGCACCCACAGCTGGAAACTCTTCCAAGTTAATGCAGGCCCCCCCTCCCAATAAGAGCAGCCACGCGAGAGACTCATTAAATGTTTCTAGCTGGCAGGAGGCCAGAACCAGAGCTTGTTTGTTCTGTATTCCGATAAACAGTCTGTCATGGGCTGTAGGAACAAAATCATGAGGAAATCTACAGTTGCAGTGAAGAGAGAGATTTGCGCGCACAGAAACACGATCCTAGCTGCTTTCTTACCCTTTGCAACCTTGAAAATAGCTAGCACTCCTTCTAGCAGGGGGACTTGGTTTTCCTGGGGGACTTTCTGAACCCCAGGCCAATTGTAAGATCTTATCTGTAAACACAAAGCTGCCATAGCTTGGGACAGTACTTGGTTACAACACAGTATTTGTTGTCTGGCACGCATAGCTCGGGGAGGAATTGTTAAATCCCAACAAGCCTCTTGGCATACACAGGTCCGAACTGGAATGCAAAAAAGAAAAGAAAAGTAACCCAGGGGTGAAAGAAATCTGCTGGCACCAAGAATGCCACTGAACTAAGGATGCAGCAAAGATCAGCATCCATCTCTGAGAGTGATCTTTAATGCAAGATTTCCTCTGAAAGACCAAGCATTTTGAAGCTGCATGCCTTTTGCAAACACAGATTACAGGTTCCTTGGGGGGTGGAGTTGATGTGTCCTGCCCTCCCCCCAAGCAATGCTGGCCAGCAGGCAGGGTGGGATAAGGCAGGGCTAGAAGACTGGGAAAGCCTGGAGGGAAATGCGGGGGGGGGGGAGGAGGAGGAATCCATGCTGTGCCTGGTGCTTTAAATGTTTGGCCTGGCTTTGGAAGGAGAGCACGTGACTTTCTGCTTGAGGAAGCAGCAGCCGCTCTGGCAGCTTCCAGCGGGAGATGGAGAAGGAGGAGGAGGTGGTGGGGGAAGGGAAGTGGAAGGGAAGGGGGCTGTTTAGAAACACAGATTGCTGCAAGGCCAGGGAAGCAGATCCATGCAGACAACAGGTAGGGGGTAATGAGGAAAACTGAGACAGAAGGTGCTCACAGGTTCACTATCAGAGCAGGCGGAAGGCTGCTGAAAGAGATACTGTAATGTTCTCTGCTCACTGTAGGCATCTATTACCCCATGCTCAATAAATCTGGACCAACAGTGTGAGAGACAGAGCCCTAGGATGCTACCAGGCCACTCTGTCACAGCATGGAACTTCAGCTGGGCATGGAATGCTTTACAGGACTAAATATGGCCCTCACAGGGTCAACCCACTCTAGGTCCCCATGCAACCCAGTCCTCTGCAGCAGAAGGGCTCCCCACACCATGAGCTGGGTGTGTGAGAGACCAGTCCCCCTGCTGAATGCCACTCAAGTTATCAATAGAGCCAAAACTAGCTGACTGCATCAAGGGGGAAGCCATGGGCAGCACTCCTGTTCCTGAGGAAGAGGGCAGGAAATTGGTCTGAACCCTTGACCTGGTCAAACCTGGCTTTGAGGAAGGCTTTTGATCTCCTGCACCACAGTGGTGGCCACTACTAATCTTGCCAACAGCTCTGACAAGGAAGAAGTGAATCTACAGTAACCAGGTGACTCAGTAGTACCCACCCTCCTTGATGTACACTACCCAAAGGAGGAGAGTCCTTGGACTCTTTCCTAATAGTAGTCCTGAATACAGCATACACCCCCCAGTTTTTGACACACCCCATCCCAGATCATTGCCTTCTCAGAACTCAGCTAGAGACAAGGAATGCAGGAGCACTGCCAGGGCGGACAGGCGTCTATGCTAGTAGTGCCATGCATCTTCAGGTCACTTCTCCCTCTCCCTGTGCCCTCTGGAAAACACAAATGGGATGGACCATCTTTGGCTTCATATTTCAGTCCCACAGCCACTCAAGGGCAAGCATTCTGAAGATTCTGGGACAAGGATTGGGAGGGTGTGCACCATTTGGGGGGCACCCAGAATTTACAGAACTGCCTCACTCTGGACTATCCCCTATGCTAAGCTTCACATTTTCACTCTGCAGACCCAGAAGTGGAAGGAATGGTGCTGTGAGACCAACTTGGCCCAGGGCTGAGTCCCTACTAGATCAATTCATGTAGGTTAATCAGTCAGCTAACCTTCCTCTTTCCCCTGAACAACTCAAAAGCTATACGGGCTTGGAAGGGGGAGGGGAGCAATGTCAACAGTACCATCAACCATGTGGTTGCAGCAGTTTCTCCAGAGAGAGCGGAGCTGAAGGGTGCCAACCCATCCGCCACATAAACCCAACTTCCTCATCTCCTCCCAGGGCCACCCAGGCCAAACTAATGGTGCCAAAACCATGGATTCCAGTAGTAGCTCCTCCTCCTCTAGCTGGGAGCAAAAACCAAACCTCACCAAACTAGAGCGAACCCCAATGAACCACATCTGTGAAGATTGTTATGCCTTGAATTATGGGGGTTCATGATCCTAAAATTGGAGAGATGCTTCAGATCTCAGAGCTCCATATAGACAAGAGAGGCAGGCACGTTCTCTCACATAGAAAAACAATACCCTTTATTGTTATTCAACACGCCACTGCTAAATGCAACCTCCACAGCAACACTCCACATGCTGAGCAGCCCCACGGAACAGAACCCACACAGCTACCACCACACAGGACAGATCCCTCCCACCCACAAACATATTTTTGTAATATTGATCTAGCTACCCTAGTCCAATTCCCCTGATTCCCAGCATGCCTCGAGCTCCACAGTGCCCCACTGCCAGCCCCCGAGACCCTCCCCCTTCAGAGAGTTACTCCAAGAGGCGTCCGCCTCAGCACGGGGAACCGCTACAACCCCGGACTTCCACCTCCTTTGCCAACAGTAATCAGTGGCAAACAAAATACTCCACCACATGCACGCCCAACCAAACCGATCCCAAGCCACTGCCAGGATCCCAGGATCCCTCGCAGCCAAAAGCCAGCGTTCCCGCAGCTTATCCGTGGCTGGGACCCCGTGATCCCGAATGTGATTTCCTTTGGCCCTAGGTCTTATTTTGGCGGGGGGGGGGGGGGGAGACGAGCGGCGGCGATGGGTTCGTTTCCCGTTTGGCTGCTCCCAGTTGCAGAGGGGCCCAAGCAGGGGCTGGGAGGAAGGAGATTTCCCCCTGGCTTGGAGAAGGATGTCTGCCCGATCCCTTCCCCTTCCGCGCGCGCTCAGACTCACCTGGGCACGCACAGCCCACTGACATCTTCACATGCCCGGCCTGGCGCAGGGGAGGTGCGACGTGCCCGCTCGGCGGGGCCCTGGCATCCGCCGCCTTGGAAGAGACCCCGGCCCAGCTCTTAGGCAAGGCCGCCCCGGACCGCGGGGCCTCCCCGCCGGGAAGCGCAGCAAGAGCCGCAGCAAGCGGGGCAGCCCGATTCCTCTCTCCTTGCACCCGTCGGCGCGTCCTGGGCTGGGCTTGTGCTGCGTTGGCCTCGTCGTCCTAGACGATGCACTCCGATCGGCTCCGAATCCGATCCCGGGCCTGATTAATATGCTAATTGCGCGGAGAAGTGGGAGGAGAAGCGAGCGCGAGCTTGTCAAAGTGACCTGAGCCAAGCCGAGCCGCGACAGGGAAGGGAAGGGAAGGGAGGGCGGTGGGGGGAGGGGCGTCCATATGACGCAGATGGGGAAAAACACACCAATCTCTGCCACAGCAGCCACCCTAGGCGGGCTCGCGCGGGGAGGGGACTGAGGAGGAGTGGGTGGGGGTAAGGCGCGCGCTTACATATGTGTGTGCGCTCGTGTGGGGGCATGTGCTGACACGTTTGCAAGCGTGTATGCATGTGTGTGCATATAAGGGTGCAGATATGTGGAGCACGTGTGTCCGCTGGCCTGGGCGCGAACTCGCAGCTTGGGTTAAATCATCTAATCCCAAGGGTTGTTCTCAACCTCCCCTTGCAGTGAGGTAGAAATCTTAGCTTTAACCAGATTTTAGCCATGGCTGGCCCACTCTCTCTTTTAAATCCCCCTCTCCAGGTTCCACGATTTTTCAGAACATTTGTCTTCATTGCCCATATTCGCGATGCCCTAAAAAGAGAAGTGAAGGCTCCAACCTGCCTACAAAACCTGCCATCCGCCCTGTAAGCTGTGATCTTAGGTGTGTTCCTTTGGTGGCAGGATGAGGGGACGGGTGAGGGACAAGACAAGCTGTGCTTGCTCAGTAGTGAAGAAAATACACTCTGTTGTGCTGAGGGGTACTTTTTGTTTCATCATCGCTTCATATTTCCCAGGACTGGAGCCTGATTATTGCAAGCACATTTCAGAGCTAGCGCTGATTAGCTCTGCTACACATAATCATTATCAGTAACTTGTAACTAATAATAATAAAACCCCATCCCTATTCTAAAGTGATTCTTGGAGTAGTGGGGTTCTTCCCACAAGTTAGAAGCATGGCTTTTCTTATCAAAGGAAGAACCATATTCTGTCTATTTTGGGAGCAGTCTTTACAAAAACCCTTTCAATGGGGTGGGTAGGTGGGTGAGGGATCGTTCAGAGTAAAAGCTTATTGGGTTGTACCTTCTATATTCCTCACCACCCCCACAGAGGATAAATATATTCCTTAGAATTTACTCCGTCTTGCTTTTTATATCCCTGATCATGTTTCTGATGCTCTTTTTCTGAATCTTCTTCAGTTTCTTCACATCCTCTTCAAAATGTAGAAGCCAAATTTTTACACATCTCTCTCGGCTGAGGCCCGATCAGTGTTAAACAGAGCGGGACTAATACTTGCTGTGTCTTCTTGGTTACAATGTTTCTGCTAAGGCAACACAAAATGGCTTTCTCTTTTTTTATGACAAGGTCGAATTAGAGATTCCTAGTGACACTCAATTGTGATCAATTGCAGTCTTTAGGCTCTTGTTTTGTGGAACAGCTGTAATCCAACCGGTCTCACACACTCTCTCTCTCTCACACACACTGTGTTTACAGGGCCTTCTTGCTGAATGTCATGTTGCAATGTGTATGCATTATCAATCATATGTACCATTTGAATTGATCTTAAATACATCTTCTTTGCCATGAGTCCCACCACCCATTGGGATCATCTGGAGAGGTTTATCTGCAGTTGCCACCAGCTCTTCTGGTGGCTATACAGGGACAGGCCTTCTCTGTTGCTGCCCCAGACTCTGGAATGCACTTCCTGCTGAAACAAGAGCCTCCCCATCTCTGACAACTTTTAAAACATCTATAAAAGAGTATTTTCACCCAAATGTTTTAACTGGACTGAGGTTTTAAAATTGTTTTAAGGTTTTCATTTTTAATCTGTTCTTATAAACTGCCCAGAGACAGAAGTTTGGGTTAGTCTACAAATGTGAAAAATAATAGTAAATAAATAATATTGATTTGATTGCAATAGGCGTTATTTGAATAAAGACATGTGCCGTCTCAGCTCTTGCATCTTTTGGGTAACTGCATATATTATCTGAGTATTCTATTGACCCTTTCAAGCATAAAAATAGACCTCCAAATGGGTTAGAATCAATGCTTGAATGACAGGGGGGGTAAGAGGGGGCCTGTATCCCTTAGCTACTGTTTTTAGAAGGCTGCAGAGGGGAGACATAATAAGGCTAAATATGGGAAGTAAGGAGGTGGGACTTGTCGATTCACTAAGGCCCTCCTAACTCCACTACCCTACCCACAATTCAAACACTGAAAATAATAAAGCTCAACCCCAGAAGAAGAATAAAGCTCAAACACTGAAGCTTGACCCCAGAATTCTAGAGCAGAATGTCTGGATAGTCCTGAAAAATGTGAACTAATATTAAAGAAGATAGGTCCTCTTGGTATGCAATGAATTAATTTATCTTGCCACTCAATTATCCCTGCCTATTCTCCCCACATATGGGGTTAGGGAACAAGTTTTCATAATATTTAGTTTTCAGGCATATTTGTGCATCAGCAATTTATCTGCAAAAGCCCAGTGTCCTGTTTCTGACACTCTTAAGTTCAAGATATTCAAGAAAGAAAATAAAACAAGTAATTTTCTTCCCCTGTCAGATATCTTATGCTACGGTGATTTCAGATTCCGCAATTACCTGTTGATCTATTACACTGAGTATCTTAGATCACAATCCTAAATGCACTTACTGAGGATTAAGTCCCATTGCACTCAATGGAGTTTAATGTTTATAATATAAACATTGTTAGAATGCTCTTACTAGCATAATTACTAGTACTAATTACTGTTTAGTGACATACCTATATACCTATATTTCATTCACGTATCATCTTTCCCCCCCTACTATTTTATTTAAATTACTTACATAATCCATTTTATGTTATCAATATATCAATATATCTTATTTTATCAATATATCAAATTATCAGTATATCTTGTAGCAGGGAGTTCCAGCAGGCAATGGTGCTTTTCAAAATAATGCCTTTAAATCAATATCTGGTCATTTCATCCCCCCCTTCTAGTTCTAGTATTATGTACAAAAATAAGAAATGTAAGGGAAGCCCTGCTGCATCAGATAAAAGGTCCTTTAGTATCCTGCTTCCCATAGTGGTAAACCAAATGCCTCTGGGAAGGTCATAACGAAGGCAAGAAGGCAACAACCTTCCCCTTCTGCTGCTTTCCAACAAATTATATTATGCAGAATACTGCCTCTGAATCTGGAGGTTCTACATAACCATTATGACTTAATGGCTATGTAGAATGGCTATGTATGAGGATACTAGCTGGGTGACTCTGGGCCAGTCATTTCTCTCTCAGCCTAACCTACCTTCACAGGGTTGTTGTGAGGAGAAACTCAAGTATGTAGTACACTGCTCTGGGCTCCTTGGAGGAAGAGTGGGATATAAATGTAAATAATAATAAATGATAATAATTATTATGACTTTATTGATAAATCCACCCTGTGTGGATTGTTCTAATAGCCTTTTAAGGAGGGATTGGTTAAGCAAGTGGCCATCCTTTCCCCTTGTGGCAATGAATTCCATAAATTAATCACTTGCTGTGTGAAGAAGCACTTATTTTTGTCTATCCTGAATCTTGGGCCAATCAGTTTAATTGGATAACTTTAAGTTATTAGTATTTTAGGAGAGCAAGAAAAGGTTCACTGTATAAACTTTTGGCACAGGATCCATAATTTTATAAACCTCTATCATCATGTTCCCCTTAGTTGCCTTTTTCTAAATTACAATGCTCTCAATTGTTTGAACCTTTCCTCACAGGGAAGGTGTTCAGACCTCGGAGAGGAGAGCTGGTCTCGTAGTAGCAAGCATGACTTGTCCCCTTAGCTAAGCAGGGTCCACCTTGGTTGCATATGAAAGAGAGACTAGAAGTGTGAGCACTGTAAGATATTCCCCTCATGGGGTGAAAGGGAGACTAGAAGTGTGAGCACTGTAAGATATTCCCCTCAGGGGATGGAGCCGCTCTGGGAAGAGCAGAAGGTTCCAAGTTCCCTCCCTGGCTTCTCCAAGATAGGGCTGAGAGAGATTCCTGCCTGCAGCTTTGGAGAAGCTGCTGCCAGTCTGTGAAGACAATACTGAGCTAGATAGACCAATGGTCTGACTCAGTATGTGGCAGCTTCCTATGTTAATCTTGGTTGCTCTTTTCTGCATCAGTTTTCCAGTACTTTGGGTTTTTTAGCCCACTTTCCAGTAGGCTTATGAGATCACCCAGTATTCTATGTGTCAGTGTGTCTGTGTGTGTGCCCCCGCCAACCAACTTTGCAATGCCTGGACCAATATGAACCAAATCGGGTACAGTTGTAGGGACACATAGGGACAGGGTAGTTTGTGATTATGTCATCCACCCGATCCAAGATGGCGGATGTGTAAACTTCTGAGGCGCAAGTGGGCTAACTTGTGAACCGCCTAACCGATTTGAACCAAATTTGCGACATTTGTAGAGACACATGGGGATGCCCTAATGGCGTGGTACCAGAGTGTTTGTTATCCAGATGTTTTTAAAGAGCTGAACAGAGTAGCATAGTTATTAAACAGACCAGGTGGAAGAAGTTGGCTGGGCGGAAGAAGGTGGCTGGCTGACAGGTGGGCAAAACTTGCGGGCAGGCAGCGGCGGAGAGGGTGGCACACTCCCTCTCTGGCCTGCCTGCTGGCCAAAAGGAAAGATGGCCTGGCTGCCAGGGCAGGGAGGAGAAGCTGCAGCTAGGCCAGCTGGCAGCCGGCAACCAGAAGAAGTGGAGGGGAGAATGAAATGGGAGAAGAACAAAAAGGGGCTGGGGGGAGAATGAGGGACACAGATGCTCTGCGCCAGGTCAGCTAGTATCTATCTATCTATCTATCTATCTATCTATCTATCTATCTATCTATCTATCTATCTATCTATCTAATTCTCTAAGGCATACCCGTGGCTAATCCCGTGTGTGGCAGCTCTTGCGAGAGTTCGTGAGCAAAAGCACCTGATTGGGCAGAGGGGATTCCATATGCAGATAGGTAGGAGAAGCCTGTGAGAGCAGAAGCACCATGGTGATTGGGCAGTGGGGATTCTATATGCAGATAGGCAGAAGGAGCCTGTGATGGTTAAGATCAGTTGGAATGCAACTGTTACTGGTCAGAAGATGTTCTTAATTGTAGAGGAGAGGAATCTATATCTATATCTATATCTATAAAAAGATAGTGGGCACGGGTCTGCAAAGAAAGAGGTAGTGATGGAGGTAAGAGCCCCTTCAGAAGAAGGAGGTTGCCCTTGTGTGAATTAGATGAGGAAACAAGATGAACAAGATCTGTTAACTCAGGAAGGGAGAGAGAGAAAGAAGGAAGGAAGGTGAAGACAGACAGAGGGGAAAAGTGAGTGGAGGAGAGAGAAAGGGAGGGGAATAGAGAAAGAAGGAAGGATGATGAGGGATGGGCCTGAGCCTGTCATCTCAGCAGCCTGAGGGGAATGAGCCGCCATGGTGGCAGCAGCAAGGAAGGGCCCAGTTAACCATGCTGCTGTTTGGGCCATTGGTGGAGGGAGGCAGGCAGGCAAGAGACGAGCCCGGGCCTGTCAGCGGCCTGAGGGAAATGAGCCGCCATGATGGTGGCAGCAGCAAGGAGGGCAGGTCAACTGCTGCTGCTGCTGCTGCTGTCAGGAGGAGCAAGAGCAGGGCTCGGGTGAGGGTGGGGAGGTCTCTGGGGATAGGAGGCTGCAGCTTGGCCAATGGGTGCCAGCAACGCAGCAGCTGCAACCAAGAGGGGTGAGGGGGATGGAGTAGAGGGCCGGAGGAGTGATCAAAAGGGGTGAGGTGGAGGGAAGCAACCTGATGGAGGAGCAGGAGTGAGGCTCAGGTGAGGGTGGAGAGATCTCTGAGGTGAGAGGGGCTGTGGCAGGGGTTCTTCTTCTTCTTCTTCTTCTTCTTATTATTATTATTATTAACCCCAAAGAGCCCAAAGCAGTGTAATACATACTTAAGTTTCTCCTCACAACAACCCTGTGAAGTAGCTTAGGCTGAGAGAGAAGTGACCGGCCCAGAGTCACACAGCAAGTATCATGGCTGAATGGGGATTTGAACTCGGGTCTCCCTTGTCCTAGTCCAGCACTCTAACCACTACACCACGCTCGCTCTCTACACGCTGGATGAGGGGAGCAATCAAGTACTAGCTCACAGATGCTCTGCGTGGGTTAAGCTAGTATATATATAACTAGCTGACCTCACACAGAGCGCTAGTTGGGGGCAAACTGCTTTTAAAACTGCTTTTAATACTTTTACATTTGCCGTTTGCCACTTGCCCATTTGGTCTCCCGCCACAACCTTCAGGGCCAGCTTGCTCTCCCCCCATACCCACATCCTTCAGCACCAACCTGTATTTGTGTCCCTAGTTCTCCCCCCTTTGGTTCTCCCCCCAGCCTGCTCTTCCTCCAAGCCTTCTGCCCCATTTTCCTCCCCCCCAGCCTCGGGTTCTCCTTCCCTCCTCCTGCTGCTTGCCTGTTCTCCAGGGTTAGGACAGAGCCTGCTGCCGCCACCACCTCCTCACGAGGTGGGCGGGCCAGGGCAAGGCTGTCCCGCCTCTGCCTCCGCTTCCTCCTCAGGCCGGTGGGGCTTTGCCCACCGGCTACTCGTCAGCCGCTGACCTCCCCCCTCCTCCCTGTGGCCAGGCCATGGCCCTCCCCCCCATCGCTGCTGCCTCCTCACCACGGTGTCCCGGTGGGCCAGGGCTAGGCCATCCCACCGCTGCCACCTCCCACCAGCCACCCACCTCCTCTCCCAGCCCTCTTAGAACTCTTGCATGCTCTCAGGAGAGTACCACCATGCTATCTGTCCGGCTAGGAAAATTAAGTATATAGATTCTCTAAGGCGTACTCATGGCTAATCCTATGTGTGGCAGCTCTCACGAGCAGAAGCATCTGATTGGGCAGTGGGGATTCCATATGCAGATAGGGAGGAGGAGCCTGTGATGGTTAAGTTCAGTTGGAATGCAACTGTTACCAGTCGATGTTCTTGATTGTAGAGGAGAGGAATCTATATCTATAAAAGGATAGTAGGCAGGGGTCTGTGAAGAGAGGGGCCGTGAGGGAGTGTGCATGGAGAGATCTCTGAGGTGAGGGGGGCTGTGGCAGGGGGTGAAGGGAATCAAGTACTAGCACGCAGATGCTCTGTGTGGGTTAAGCTAGTTATTATTAAATGGGAGGGACCTCATGCTTTGCATTATATTTATTTACTACCCTTTTATTTAAAGTAAAAGGTAAAGTGTACCATCAAGTCGATTTTGACTCCTGGCGCCCACAGAGCCCTGTGGTTGTCTTTGGTAGAATACAGGAGGGGTTTACCATTGCCTCCTCCCATGCAGTGTGAGATGATGCGTTTCAGCATCTTCCTATATCACTGCTGCCCGATACAGTACCAGCGGGCATGCGAACCGGCAACCTTCTGCTTGTTAGTCAAGCATTTCCCTGCTGCGCCACTTAAGGTGTTACCCTTTTCTTTAGATGTGTACAAATCTACTGCCTTAGTGTTTATTCTAATAACTTCCTGAGGATGGAAGTCATGAGAACAAGCCAAGCCTAGGGCTGTGTATCATAGTATGAAAGCAGAGATTTAAATATCCAAATGTGGAAATCTGGCATTTCCTAGGAGGAAAGCCCCTCCACCCCTAAGATCTCCTGTATTTGCTTTTCTGGTTTTTTATCTTTTGGCTAGCCAATGGCTGTAATAAAAACTGACTGACTGACTGACTGAACAATATAATGAAGCACTTTGATACATTATATGTATTTAGTAAGTCTGTAGGCAGGCCACTCAGCCTAGAATCTCTAATCCTGATAATCACAGGCACAATAATCTAGATTTATATATATTTTAAGTGGCGAACTGTGTTAAGAGCTTTCTTTTTCCCCTTTCCCTTTTAAAAGGAATTCTTTTGAGTCTGCATGCTCCCCATCTCCTGTGCCAGAGTGTTTGTTATCCAGATGTTTTTAAAGAGCTGAACAGAGGAGCATAATTATTATAGAGACAACCTCACAGCAAGGCTGCCCCCCACCCCTGCCAATTTCTTGTATGTGGGTGGCATATACTATTGACACTGAAAAGGATCTTGAGGGAGTAATTGCTAAAATGCAGTTGGGGCACACTTAAGATAACACTGAAATGTCCTCATGGCCTCACAGCTCAGGCTGGAGTCCAGGAATCTGCATTCTGCATTTCAGCAGGAAAATGTGACCTGGCATTCAGTCTCTGATTGCCCACCTAGGAAAGATGCCTGGAGGCAACGATGATCTCATCGGCTGCTAGGGGCTTATGGTGCACATGTCCTCTGGGGGAAAGGGTTGGGAGTTTTCCAGCAGTTTTAGGAAAGAACAAAGAAATCACAGAGATGTCATGAGGAAGAACTGCTGCTAATAAAAATAGAAAAAGGGGGCCATAGCTTAGAGAGCACAGGGTTCCTGCACTTTGGAGTCAGGTTCCTCAGTACGAACTGGTGGTATGAAAGAGGTTTACAAAGATGAGCTCATCTTGGCACACCAGAGTAGAACATCTTGTTATAATGTTATAGATCAAAGTGTTTAGTGTGAGCATGGGGAAGTGGGTTTCCAGGGGTGGTCTCTATGTCTCCCCAAAATCAGAGACTTGGAATGCTACAGGATGTTAAACTTCTCTCTCAGACACCTTCCCAAATCATGTAAATCATGCAACCAACAGCCACTTATTGTGCAGGCTTACGCTGATGTTTCCGATTGGCTTGCACTAGGGACATGCCCGAAGCATGTGCACGGAAACCATTTGCATGGTTAGCAGGGTGTTGCAAATGCAACACCATGCAAATGGTGCCTGTGCTTATGCGGACACCATGTGCATGCTGACAGCACACAGGGCATTTTGGGAGTAGCGCTGCCCCAGCAGGAAGGGGCGCTGGAGAGCAGGTAAGCACCTGCTCTCCTTTTCCCTCAAATCCCCTTTTTAATTTCCGGGCAAGTGCTCAAACCACACTTCGAACCATGCTTCAGCACATCCCTAGAGCCTTGCACTGCTGCAGGTTTCAGTGAAGGGCCAGTAGTCTCGCATAAGAGTGTGAGTGTCAATGACTTACAATTGCATGCCTAAACTTGGAAACAATGTAAGCTGCATTCTCAAAGTGTCAGCATGCAACTTTAAGCATTTGCACTCTTGCACAAGACCACCAGCGCTTCTTTAGATGCCCACAGCAGCACAGGATGGTTGGAAATGCCAGTATAAGCCTGCACAACATTTGCACCAATGCCTTATCTGGGGACAGTGAATATCTAAATTGTTGGGCTCCACAATTCTCCAGAGCCTAGAATGGAACAATCTGATCCCATCACACTATAGTAACTAATGCTGGATTTACCTAGCAATAAGGGTTTCAAGGGTGGAGATACAACAAACAAATACATTTCTTCAAAGACCACTTATTCAAAGATCCCTTAAAGAGGCAGATTGGCAGTGACATGTGCATGCAGATTCGTTGCTGCTTTTCCTTACTAGTGAAACAGTGAGCAAGTTTTACTACATTCTAAACCAGTCCTGCTCAACTTTGGCCCCCCGCCAGCTGTTTTTGGACTACAACTCCCATAATTCCCAGCCACAGTGGCCAATAGACAAGGATTATGAGAGTTGTAGGCCAACATCTGCAGGATGGCAAAAGTTGAGCGGGCCTGTTCTTAACCAAACCTGGTGAATGGATCTATAGTTTGCTTTCCCTTGTGGGAGTATGAGGGGTAATGATTACACTGGTGCAGTAACTTCGCTAAAGAAATTTACTAGAAGGATGAACAACAGAGTCTAGTAGTGCAACTAGTAGAGTCTAGTAGTGCAACTTATCAAGCGCAAGTGCTTGGGACAATTCACAAAGAGTAGGAAACATCATGAGGCTTGAACTGGAATAAAAATAAATATTTGAGTTGGAATTTTATTTCTACCTTGGATCAGCATGAACATATATGAAGGCTGTAACAGAAGAAACTGTGGCTTTCAGAAGCTGGTATATTGGAATGTACTAACTGAACCTGTAGCCCAGATGCAGCTTGCATTTCCATTCTGCTTTATTGTACACCTTTCTTCTTCTCCATAACAATAAACACCTACAATCACTACGTAAAGTGTGCCGTCAAGTCGATCGCGACTCCTGACGCCCACAGAGCTCTCTGGGTTTTTTTTGTAGAACACAGGAGGGGTTTACCATTGCCTCCTCCTGCGCAGTATGAGATGATTGAACCATGTCCTCAGCTCCTGCCTGTAGGCTTCCAGCGGCATCTGGTGGGCCACTGTGTGAAACAGGATGTTGAACTAGATGGGCCTTGGGCCTGATCCAGCAGGGCTGTTCTTATGTTCTTATGATGCCTTTCAGAATCTTCCTATATCGCTGCTGCCCGATATAGTACCAGCAGGGATTTGAACTGGCAACCTTCTGCTTGTTAGTCAAACATTTCCCCACTGCGCCACTTAAGGTGAAAGGTGCTGTTTAAAATATATTAAAAAGACAAACCCAAATTACCCTGTTTCCAGGTGCCTAGTTTAAAAGAACAAAAAGAAATTAAGGCGATTAAATGAAAACCAAAATCAACAGAACACACAGACACAGCAGAAAAAGACACACACACAGAGAGAGACACTATTAGACTCTGATAATCCCAAGAACCTTCAGACACTAATGCTAACCACTGATCCTAGTCAATGCCATGCCACAGAGATTTAAGTCATATACTTCTATTATGTCAGCTCAGCATAAATGTATAACATACAACCAATTTTTTAAAATTTAAAAGTCTGAGATCAGGAACATAGTACTGTTGTTCCCTAGAAGGCAAGGGAGCAAGTCACAATTTAAGTCCAAAATATGTATCTGCAAGAGAAATAGAAACTTGCACTAACTCGCACATTCCTCCTCAGATGCAGCCTCTTCCAATTGGGAAGATGCAAAATTCTTACTGGTTATGTAATTAGGGCCAGCATCAGGGGCCAGCATTGTTAGGCAGCTGCCAAAGGCCCACAGCCCTGAAAAGATCCTAGAAGAGTGAAAAACAACTCCCCCTTACAAAACATTACTTTTTGACTATTCAATTTTTGTAGAGACTGGAAGTTTGTTCATTAAGATAATAGCTGTTATTCTCACCCACCTTGACTTTTTTAAACTTTTAAAATGTGTTTTAATTAAAGTGTGTTGTCTCAGATAACTATTTTGTAGAAATGTTTATTGTTGCTTGGCTAGTCAAAATGTTCACTGGGTCAGGGAGGGAAAGTAGGCATCATACCCAATAACATATTTTTGTTCCTCATTTCTGAAACCAGAGATTCAACCTAAACCATCCACAGGGGCACTGCTAGCCTAGTGTGTGCATGGGCAAAGAGTGATGATGAGACAAGGAAAGTATCCATCTTTCTAGCCTCCCACCAATGTTTTTTTCAATACCAGGGAGTTGTAGGCGAAAATCTGCAGGAGTGCCAAAGTTGAGCAATTCTGATATAGCTTAAGGGGGCTTTAACTTCTAGATAATTTGGGAATTATCTAAATTTTTATAAGCAATGTACTCTCCATCACAAGGCACCTCATTCCCTATAGTGGTTTTGTACCCTCAGAGACTCTCCCCATGGTGCCCCTTAAGCCAAGACACAGCTCCTCAGCCCTATAGGCATGCTTGGGCAGAAAGCACAGCTGTGCCACCTACAGATTGATCAGGAAAATACATATGATGCACACTTGTATAACTGCAGCTGCCTGGGGCTATGAGGAGCTAAGATCCAGCTTCTCCATTAAGTCAGAGTGGCAGGCTGCTTCCTTCTTTGTCTTGCACACAAACAAGGTAGAAAGTGAGATATGTCTCCCTATAAAGTGTGCCATCAAGTCGATTTTGACTCCTGGCGTCCACAGAGCCCTGTGATTTTCTTTGGTAGAATACAGGAGGGGTTTACCATTACCTCCTCCTGCACAGTGTGAGATGATGCCTTTCAGAATCTGCCTATATCGCTGCTGCTCACTGCCCGAAACAGTAGCAGCGGAGATTTGAACTGGTAACCTTCTGCTTGTTAGTCAAGCATTTCCTGCTGCACCACTTAAGGTGTCTCCCTAGAGGCTGCAATATCCAGTCTAACAGTGAGATTGTTATTATTTATTATTATTTATTTATTCAACTTTTATACCGCCCTTCCAAAAATGGCTCAGGGTGGTTTACACAGAGAAATAACAAATAAATAAGATGGATCCCTGTCCCCAAAGGGCTCACAATCGAAAAGAAACATAAGACAGACACTAGCAACAGTCACTGGAGATACTGTGCTGGGGGTGATAGGGCCAGTTACTCTCCCCCTACTAAATAAAGAGAATCACCACATTAAAAGGTGCCTCTTTGCCAAGTTTTTATTCTGTAAAGAGGATTGGTAGTTCTGTATTATGGCCAAGGCCTTCACTTCAAAATTATTGGATTCTATTCACTAATTTGCTGCCATCCTTTCCAACTGTTCTGAGTAGTTCACCTTCCTTACCCGGTACTGATAGGAACATAGGATGCGGCCTTATACTGAGTCAGACCTTTGGTCCATCTAGCACAGTATTGTCTACACCGACTGGCAGGGGCTTCTCAAAGGTTGCAGGCAGGAATCTCTCTCAGCCCTATCCTGGAGATGCCAGGAATTAAACCTGGTACTTTCTGCATGAAAAGCAGATGCTCTACCACTGAGCTACAACACAATTCCCAAGATGGGGCATATCTCCCCCTGCCACATATGTCGATCAACACAGCTAGCTTTGCATTCCTTGAGACTTTTATTTCAAGTGATTCGGAATATCTACTAACCATGACTACTCCTATGCTTCCGGGAAGTACAATAATAGAGAAGGAAAGGCAAAGGCAAATCTATCTGGCTTCAAGACTGATCTACATGTAGGCAACAAATTATATAGGCAAGACTATGTATGTAGTGTTGCCACATCCACAATAATGGAAATATCAGCTCCTGTGCTTAATTGTAGTTGGGGCTCATTTTTGTGCTATGGGATCCTATTTCTAAAGAAAGTGGAGAATCTCAAAACCAGAGGCTTTCCTCCAACTGTCCCTCCCCCCATCTCCCCGCTTTTGTAAGCTATCTGAAGGAGGGTTTGGAACACTTGCAGACATCCACTTTCCTTCATACTGAATTATCCACACCACTTATCTCGGAATAGGGTGCGAGGCTTGTAGTCAGTCTTAAGATGACTGAATTTTAGACTTCGAAGGGATCTTGGAGGTCTTCTAGTCCAACCTCTTGCTCAGAACAGGAATCTGCTACAATTTTTAGCAAAGGAGAGCCCATCATTGTGCTAGCAGACTGTTCCACTTTCTAACAGATTTTACATCCTTCCAATGTCTAGCCTGAATCTGTTAAATCTACACCATCTCTTGTTTTATAGATTGGTAGTCTAGGCACTCTTTGCTTCCACCCTACCCACATGGCAGGGCGAAATACACTAAATGCAGATTTATGTAATATTTATGTCTGATCCTGGCAAATATCACACTGTAGACAGCACAATATTGCAGAGCTATCTATATGGGCACAGATGGCCAGTGCAGCAAAAACCTTAATTGCAAAACCTGACAGTATAATGGCAGGTTCCACAGAGGAGTGTGTGCTCATCATGCCTTGCCTTGGCATAATTTCTGGGGGCAATCTAAATAATCTACAATTCTCATGGAAATACCAAGATTCTAGGATGTCAAATGCATCTTATTAGGAAGAATCGCCATTTAATATTCTAGAACTTCGGTATGTAACATGCAGAAAATAGAGCAAGGCCACTGAACTACAGGCAACAGACGCCCATTTTGTTATATTTGGGCTGCAACTATTTACTTGATAGTAGGTCAAACTGAAATTAATGGGATTTATTCTGCGTAAACGCACCTAGCCAGAATCCTGTGGTTGGATATATGGCTTCGCACTAGAACATATATTATGCGCCGCCCAAGCGGCTGCAGCTAGACTGGACTGGTTCTAGGAGGAGTGTCTGCTGCTAAGCCTGTTCCTCTTGAGACTTGACTATCACCCTGGCCTCCGGCTGCTTCCTTCTTGACAGAACTACAGCCAACCTTGAGTCACTACGCGCCGCGGCCGCTGCAGCTGCCGACCAACCCACGTGGAAGTCGAGCAGACACGAAGCAAAATCTGTGGGCTGAAACTTCCGGCCTCTAACCGCGGGAAAATGGGGCCAACAACAGGCGGGGCTGAGTGACGCCAAATACTTTCGGATTTAGGCGGCGGGGGCTGCCCGCTATTAAGATGGTGCTGAAGCAATTCGCCGTGCCCAGCTGCAAAATGTCTTCCTTCTCTACACAGCAGCTGTCTATGTATCGTAGCATGTCGCTTTCTAATACAGAGACACGTTATTAGGATGTAATTGCATTTTATTTTAGGTTTTATATCCCGCTATATTCTATGGGTTCAAGAGTCAGAACGGCTTGCCGCAT
This sequence comes from Hemicordylus capensis, assembly GCF_027244095.1. Lineage (NCBI taxonomy): Eukaryota > Metazoa > Chordata > Lepidosauria > Squamata > Cordylidae > Hemicordylus > Hemicordylus capensis. Next base: position 286,792,809 of record NC_069659.1, read on the forward strand.
TTTTTTCTAAATGCTAATACTCCTGTCTCCAAGGCGCTCACAATCCAAACATCATATACTGATACAGTCTTATGGTCCCAGTCAGGATCTGAACTTTATTGTTACGGGTTGCTTTTGCTTATGCCAAAGAAGCATAACTAGACAGTTGCTTCGTGTCTGCAGCATTTAGTAAAACATTGGTCAGAAACAATTTGACGCTCTTATTTTGAATTAAGGCATCTTTCATGCCCCAAGCCTAAACAAGCTTAGTCCAGAATGAACCTGCCGTCTATGCCTCACTGAACCTACAAATGAACTATCAGGCGACCTAATGCGTCGTTAATTCTTTTTGTTTGACCCTGTTATCAAGCACTACAGCTAAAATAAAGAGTTGTTAAAAGACTGATCTGGTCTCATATTCGGAAACATCCACCTCTCATCATCACCCGTCCCTTTTTCGCCTGCACTCAAACATAGTAGCATTGAATTTACTCTGTAAAGAACAGTTATCCTGCAAGGCACATTTTGGGGGTCATATTCAGAGCAGATTTATTATGATGGCTGAAGAACAGCCCCGCGTTTTATAGCCCACAAGCAACCGTATAAAGTGTCATGACAATTTGGGTTGATCTATTAATTATATCAAATAAATAGTTAATACTCCAGTAAGATTTTACAGTGATAAGACTAGACCATGCTGTACTAATACACGCTTCATGTTCCCCACATACCCGAAGGAATTTATTAACGCTGCGCATCGTTCTACAGCAGAATAAACTACAACGCCCACAACAACGCTTTCTAATCTAAGATTACAGTTCCCAGCATGCTTCGCGCGCGAAAAATCTCACTTCCTCTAGTCTTAATCGCGTTGCTTTCTGGGATATATAGTTCTACAGTGCCGGCTGGGTTTTTCTGAGGCTATTTGCAAGAAGGTGCCAAGATGGCGGCGCTCTGGGGCGGCGGCGCGGGACATGCCGGGGCTGGAGGAACCCTCTCACTGCGAGGAGGCACGGAGTCTGCAGTGGGCAATGACCTTTCTTCTGCACAGGTATCGGCTAGGCTGGGCCGTCAGGAATGAGAGGCTTGAGAGGTTTGGGCAGCCGGGTTATCCAGCTCTGGATGGACACGTGGAGGCGGCGTGGCCGGCATAGGGAGGTGGCACTGGCCAGCACGGCCGGGAAAGCGAGCTTGTGGCGGCTCTGAGACTGGAACCCTAGAAGGAGCAGGGCACACGGGTTGTGCCACTTCAACGTGTGCACCCAGTGCTGGGCAGCAGGAATGGCGGGAGCGCTAAAATAGGTGTAGAAGGGTCCTGGTTGGTTTAAGCTATTCAGTGGAATGGTGGGCTTTTGCTTTGGCGGATTCGGTAGTGATTGCGATGGAGTGCCGGTGAAAGTCGTTCAGTGGGTGCAGGATTAGCAGTGGAGTTGAAGTCCTGGAACAAAGGTGTAGAACTGGACTTGGGGCTCCACGCAAGGCAGGCTGGAGGAATTTGGGGGCTTCCAGAGTTACAGATATCGAAATATTGAGAGCCTCGAGGTTTGACGATATTGACATAGAGGCTTATAGGGTAGAATAGTCGTGGAGACGCTGGATTTGGCAAGAGGCTTGGGGGCTAGGAAGCACTAAGGCAAATTTTGGCTTATTGGGGTCGAGAATCGGAGCGTGTGTGACTTGGCTGGACTCCCTGGAACTGCCTGTGAAATCGTGGCCATGCCTAATCACAGTGTATGGATCTGCTTGGAGTGTGGGATACTTGCCGAAGTGCCTGAACAGCTATGGGTCAAAATGAATCATTGCTTGTGTCTTAACCCTGATGCTGAGGAGTAAATGTTTTCATTTTGTGCGGCGGTGGGGGGGCGCTTGCTGCTATGTCTTCCCCTCGGAATCTGATGTGTTTTCCAGATTGAGGACGGGGAGACACACTTGATAAGCTGGGTGGGGGCAGATTTGAAGCTGCTTTCTTATGTAAAATTGGGACCTGATGTTTTTGCCTGCCTCAGCTCCTCCCACCCCTCACTTTTGGGTGTGCTTGTGCCTTCCCACTTGCTGATCCTGTTCAGCCCCATTTGATGATGCTGTCTTTCAGCAGTTTTTATTTGTCTGGGAAAAGGAGCTTTGTGTGCATGTCTGTCTGCTCCATGAGCTTCCTCTGTTCTCTAAATCTGACTCTACAAGCACCCCTGAAAACCTTGGGTGATGGATGTTTCTTTTTTCCTCCCCCCCTTATAAATAACTAGTAGCAAGGTTTTCCCTTCCTGCAAGCAGTTTGAAAGAGCCATTTATGGGAGTTGAGTGTGTATGCTGGTGTTGGGAATGATAAATAACGGCAATATGCTGGCTGCTTTGTCAGAGTCTGCTGGGACTCAGCAGGACTTCTTCTCCATTTAGGATTCTTTCTACCACACCCACACCATGGCATCAAAAGTGTAATTCCAGAGAATGCAAGGAGTGGTAAAGAGAGGCAGTTAACATAACTAGTAATGTTAATTAGCAGCATGTTGTAGTCTTGATCAGTGGGGGAGGGGGAGAGCTCATTCATTTCCTTGCCTTAAGTTGTAGGTGAAGTTGTCTTAGCTTAGTTGCATGGAGCTGGGGCAATGCACCTTGTCTTTTCTTGCATAACTAAAATTTGGTTGGTCAAAGAGTGTGTCCTTGCCTTGGTTTGCCATTTGTCACTACTCTGCATGCCTGCTTTGTTGAGTTTTGCACTGCTGTAAGTCTGTGCCTAGGAAGAATCCTTTTTTCCTGGCATCCTCCTATTTCTGGTGTCTGGTAGGGGGTTGGGTGATGATAACTAAGACAAACATCCTGCTAAATGGAACACAGTGAAGTGATGGGGGAGGGGGAGGGGGAGGGAGGAGAGAAACTCTCCATAAGGAGCAGAACCAATTCTTACCAGACTCTGGGCTTCAGAACAGGAGTGGCCATTTTTACAGTAGAGGAGGATTTGCAGAGCTTTTCTTTAGAAATAAATGAAGGGCTTCTGATCACAATTTGTATACTATGTTTAATTTCTGCTTTTTCTCCCATCTCACTGCAAACTTATAGCCTTAACTCTCCCTTTAACAAACTATGCTTCAGTACATACTACTTCCACTGTGATAAAAAGGGTATTGAATGGTGGTAGAACTTTGTGGACTGGAGTATGATGGCCCTTTGAAGAAACTGGGATGCATACTTTGCCCACACAGTTCATGGGCCACAGTGAGTCCCACTCCTTTTGGTTTACTTACAACCATATGGCATTTGGGAGGATCTGCCTTTGAGCAGGATGGTGCTGGGCAGTGTTCTCTCACTTTTTTCCATCTGTGTGTAGAATGAACTTGGTTCTAAGCAGCAGTATCAAGTCAATGTGTGCACATGTGCATTCAGATGTGCATTCCTTATTCAGCCTGAGTGGGATCTAAAATTAACTGAGCAGACATCAAAAGAAGTTTAAGTGCGCGCACATGTGCATGCCTTAGAGGTAACAATGGTAGTTGGAACAGGGACTGGATATCTAACTAAGCATAAACCTTGGAAGTTTGAGGGAGCAGCAGTGTTGGGTGTATCTACAATCCTGGGGCTGGAGAGGCTATCGGACCTTTAGAGGACCAAACAAGCCAGGTGTGGGGTGACTTGTTCGTTCCTCTTCCTGGTCTCGTCTGTCCCTCTCAGGTAGGCAATGAAACAGCATGATTAGGAAGAGGATGGAGCACTCTGCTTGTTGCTGCTTCCTCACTCTGCTTGTTGCTGCTTCCTCACTCTGCTTGTTGCTGCTTCCTCACTCTGCTTGTTGCTGCTTCCTCACTCTGCTTGTTGCTGCTTCCTCACTCTGCTTGTTGCTGCTTCCTCACTCTGCTTGTTGCTGCTTCCTCACTCTGCTTGTTGCTGCTTCCTCACTCTGCTTGTTGCTGCTTCCTCACTCTGCTTGTTGCTGCTTCCTCGTCATGCCATTCCATTGTCTGGCTTAGGTACCATGCTTAAACTTCCAAGTGCCGTGACAAGGTGATGGCTGGGGATTGTTGAACTCTGCTTTAGAGGGAAAGGTGCAGTGCATTACATTAGGTCCAGCTGTGGCTGTAGTGACAAACACACATGAATAAAATGTTTCTCAGCTTGTATCGGTTTTCTAAAACCATTTTCATTTTGCATAATTTTAAAGCCCTGTATCCATTTTACTTCATTTCTTGGGGTGAGGCATTGATGCATAATCCATGGGCACCATCCAGACTAAATTAGTCATGACTAAGTCTGTTTGAAATAAATAGCAGTTAAGTTAGCTGTGGCTAACATGTCATCTTGATTTCACAGGGCTTAGCTATGACTAACTAGTTTAGATATTGCCCAGTGCCTTGGGGACTGCATAAGACCTGATTTGGGGATAGTTATTTTCTTTGAAGGATGAGAGGGTGGAAGGCTGTTTTATGGCCTTGAGTGCCATTTACTGCAATATGAAAACACGAGGTTAGTTTTAGCAACCAACTGTAGAAAAAGGAACACAATAACATTTGGAAACCTGAGAAGTGATCTGTCTGATTCAGTTGCCATGCTGATTTGTATATTTTGTAATGTTGGTACTATTTCTGTCTTTCAGAAGTGCAAAACAACTTTGCTGTTGGATTTCAGAAAGAGACCAAGAATATACACCAGGCCTCCTCAACCTAGGCCCCCAGGTTTTTTTGGACTACAACTCCCATAAGCCCCAGCCACAGCAGCCAGTAGTCAGGGGATTATGAGAATTGTAGGCCAACATTTGCAGGAGGGCTGAAGTTGAGCAGCCCTGCTATAGACCAAGCCACTCACCAATAAAAAGTATTCTTTCTACATGTATAGATTGCCTTCCCCTTTTGGATGAGAAGATGAGCAGAAACTGGTTGAGGTTACATAGTGATGCAGAGGAGATGCTTTGATCACATCTGAAATAATCCTGGCTCAGGCTATTGATATCAACTTTAAGCTTAAATCTATAGGGATTCTTCAGCAACTGAGGATCTAAGCTGTGCCAGTCTCTATGTGTAATTGGAGAACAGTATTGCAGCTCCTCTTTAGATGATGCACATGAAAGAAATTTCAGCTGACTCATTGGAGAGCTGTCCTCTCTCAGAGAAATTTGGTGACTGAGGGATAAAACCAAAGACTGCTCCCAGGTATTCATGGAGTACTGCTAGATCCTTGTAATTAGAGTATCATTCTACTGCACAATGCCTAATAATTTCAGCTGGATGTGTCTAGGGCAGGAAGCTGTAAAACATGCTCTGGGTTAGAACTTGTTCTATGGCTGCGTCTTTCCCAACTTGGCACATTCTTCCTGTCCCTGGCACTGATTGCTCGTGATGGATGCACCCATGACTCTGCCCCTGCTCCACTGAAGGGTAGGAATGGCCCTAGTGAAAAGTCTCCATGGCCTGCCCCTATAGAGTTGTGGCATTGGCATTAATAGGAATTGGGAGCCTCGGGGACATAATGTTGTAATAGGCCAGAAGAACACCTAGTCTAGTATTCGACTATGGCAGAATAACACTTTCACTAGTTTACCCCAGATGGGACCCTTATAGTGTTCTCTGCATACAGGATTCTGAATGAGAAAGTAGTTTTCCTATGTATTGAAGAGAAGACTCATATGGCATGTGACATGCTGATATCCAGGATTTTTGACAAGCAAAGTGAGACTTTGAGAGATGTGGAATATTGATAGCGGGCTAACTCTGTGTGCAAGCCTGGCTAACTTATAGCTATCTGGAAAGCTGAGAGGAGTCTGCACATCACCTCTCCTCACACAGGTTCTGTGAACTGGCAAAATGAAACTTTTTGCTGCAACGTTTTACTTGGGAGGGGGGCACATTGCAACAATTTCTTATTAGTAAGGTGCAGTTGTGTTGGGTGACTTGTTTCCTTCATATCCTGGTGGCGGTGGCGGGAGGGGGAATGGCGGCGGGGGCCCCGGAGCGCTTACTAGCGCCCGTTATTTAACGGGCCCAAAATCACTTGTGCCTAATGTTAGGCTACCAGAACAGTTGTGGTGGTAATGGTGATGCATTGCAGAGCACAGAGGAACTTATAAGACATTCTCAAATGAAATGGCATTCTTGTGACATTTTGGAAGGGCAGAGTTGGTGTGCTTTTGCACCATCATGGGACAATAAACTTACATATTAGACTAACAAGTGGAAATAATTCCTTTTGTGTCACAACTTTGCTCTTCTCTCCTCATTTTAACACACAACATACTTTAAAGTAGGACTGCACAACTTTTGGCAGACATTGAACTGCAACTTCCATCATCTCTGACTATTGACCACTGTAGCTGCGGGTGATAGGACTTGTAGTTCAGACAGCTGGAAGATTGAAGTATGTTGTATATAATATTGTACTATTGATTATACAGAGGCTTAAGAATGGAGAATCTATGTTCTTGGAGCCATCTGGCTAGGCTGAAACATATACATATAACATAGTAGGCGGTACACATGTATTTGTGAGTAAACTGTTCGATTCCCCAAATCTGAGTTGGGGAATAACTACTGACCTTACATGGAATACATTCATAGAATTGCCATGTTCGTCTTGCACCAGTTTTTCCTGATAATTGATGGCTAATTGATGGCTTCTCGTGTTTACGCTAGTAATTCTTTGTGTTTTTTTTAAAAAAGCTTATTTTACATACATCACTTGATATTGCAGCTCAAGATGTCTATCTTTTTTAACCTGCATTTGAATGTACACGACACTTGATAGCGTTACAGAAGCAAAAAGAGAGGTCTCTGCCCTGAGAAGCTAGTCTTAAGCCAAGCACATGTACTCTTATTCCTTGTCCACTCCAACACATTGCAGTGACTGGTGTGGCAGATAATTGCACAACATTTGCCAGCCCACAAATCAATAGCACATGTATAATGGTGCAGATTGAATGGTGGGTTTGAAAAGCCACTTATTTACTACATGTTATATCCTGCTCTTCCTCCGAAGAGCCCAGAGCAGTGTTCATGGATATGTTCATCCTCTCAACAACTCAGTGAGGTAAGTTAGGCTGAGAGATAAGTGACTGGCTCAGTTACCCAGTGAGTTTCATAGCTGAACAGGGATTTGAACTCTGGTTTCCCCCAGTCCTAGTCCAACACTCTAACCACAATTGTTACTCTAAACAAATAGCTGCAAGGCTTCCAGTTGTAGTGTATTAGATAACTTTGCCAGCCTTGATTTTTGAAGTGGATTGCAGGCTTGAGATCTTGTTAACTCCATGAGAAAATATGGGTTCTACACTATAGTTTGATGTTTAGGGATAAGGAAGCTTCTTTGTTAAAATAATTCTTAACACTTCAGCCTGAGCCATGCTAAAGCACAATGTAGCACATATTTTGCAGTGGAGATGGGATGGCTCCATGCACTATAAGCAGTATGTAATATAGTGTGTGTGGTACAGCTGTCCATAATGTGTGTTTGTGTGAGAGTGCTCTGGGATTGTCTTGCAGTAGTCTAAGCAGTGTGTGTGTGTGTGTGGGGGGGTATTTTCCATGTGTAAAGGCACACTGGTGGTAGTGTGGCTGCTCATCAGCGGCCACTTCCTTCGTCCTCTTGCAGTTATGCCTTTCCAATATCAGAGGTCATGGGGTCAGGCAGATGATCCTGAAACCCAGAATTCCTTTTATCCATAGATGCAGATGGAGCAGTGAAGACAGGATTTGCTAAATCCCATTAAATGTGTTGGTTCAGCAGCCAAAGAATGGCTGCCAGATTCTATCAGTGGCTCCTAGTGATGATGCACATTTCTTTGCTGATGAGTCAGTCAGTACTGATTAGAGCGTGCTGCCTAATTGTTGCTTTTTAGTGTTGCTCCCATAGAAGCTGCTGTACTGTATTGAAATGGAAAGGAATTTCCATTGAAATGGAAGGAAAGGGAGTGTACCAATATGTTCATTCACTACTATCTCTTAGCTTAGCCTTTCTATCTAAATAGCTTGCTTTGTCTAAAGCAGGGAGTTGAGCCACTGATTCTGTATTAGTTCTGGTTCATCAGTATACTCTGTTCCAGTTTAGACAGTAACTTTAAAAAGTGGTTCAGTAAATTTCAAATGTTTTGAACTAGTACAGAAATATTAAAGGGAGAATACTATAAACTTCTTTGTTTGCAGTGTAACAGAGTACAATGAAAGCGATTTAACTTGATGAGAAAATCTAAAGCACACTGTGTTTGTGTTTTTAAAAATACAAATAAAATACATATAAGACGACTCCCAGCATCAGCAACTGCATATTGAGCTTCATTCATGGCTTGATTTTCTGTTGTGGTGGTCAAGTTTGAAAGCCTTTCATGTTACTGCCTGAGCAAGATTCTGTGCTGTGGGCTAATAAATAGCAGAGCATGGAAATGCATGAATGAGAACTAGCATGTGATGACACCCGCTACAGCTTTGGCATCACAGTTGTAATCCATTGCTCTGTGGAGCACACCCTTTGTCTGATAAAACCATTGTGTCAGGTTTGATAACTTTGGGTTCAAGATTCTAGCTTTCCTTTGATGAAAAGATCAGACATTTCCCTTCAGGGCCCTGCTCTAAAACAAAGGTATCCTGCTTTGCTTTTCAGAGATTCTTTAGTACTGAAGAGTTGTGGGCCCTGTGCACCTTGGAAATGGCTCACTGCTTTTATCATTAAGATACTTGACTCCCAAATCCTGGCCTTGCTAGCATGAAGGGTTTTCTTGCAAGTAATTGCTCTGTGAGAACCCTGGATACTGGCAGCTGAGACATGCACACAAACACACACATCTGGCAGCTACAGAACTTTCCTGTTTACTCTCTGCTGCTCTGCACTGACTGTCAGCAAACAGTAGCCTTGGCTATTCAGCCTGGGCTACTTAGGCGCCCTTGGGGTTGGGGAGAAGAAAGAGCTTGGATAGACTAGGCGTCCTGTCTAGAGGCCAGATTTGGTGTCTTTGGTGACCTGTCTGGAATAAAGAGGGCAATAACATTGGTTTGGAGGCAGCTTTTTCAGATGATCTAGCCTGATGCCCTAGAGGGTGAGATTATATTTATACTTACTCTTACTGCAATTTCAGCTGCTAACTGCCTTCTTTCTTTTCTCTTCCTCCGTTCCTCCCTCCCTCCCAAGTACTTACTGACGGAGGATATGCGCTTGGCATCACTGGAGGCAGAAACCATCCTTGAAGCAGAAGAGCTCCTGGGAACGATGCAGGATTATTTGGATTCTTCTGTCATCTCCATCATTGAAGATTACAGCAGTTTAACAGAGGTATGGAATGCTCTGAGGTGTGGGAAGACCTACTTAGAATGTGCTGTCCTTTAACTTCCATCCTGAAGAGATATTGGTGATGTCCTGACTTGTTTTGCCCTCTCAGATTGTCTCTGCAACTACGAAGGTTTGAAGGTTTTTAAAAACATGTATTGTTCCCAAGATGGAGTAGAGACTAGTGGTGTCTTTCTGCCAATACATTTGAATTTGAGGTCATTAGTACACTAACTTATTTCATTTTATAAAAATAGCTGTTCCTGAAGTAATTGAAATAAGACATTGAGTTGGTGCTTGCCTGCATAACACTTGATGGGTTCTTTGCAAATCAGCATACAATTGTAGGCTAGGACAATCTAAAATATTCCCATTGTCACATTCAACTCCAAATACTACTGTTGTAGACAGAACATGTTAGAAGAATTGTAAGTGCTGAATAAACAAAACAATTCAGGCTCTTATGTCCAATAGTCTCAGCTGTTCAGGAGCTCCTTGAACTTGAAGGTGTTCTAGTATCTGTTTCATTATCTTGCATTTCTGGTTTGATAGTATTTAACTGCAATCTCACTTGGTTTTTCTATTTCTTGACTTTAGAAGCTTGTTTACTTGGCTTATCTTGTGAGCTTAAGGGAGTTAAATTTGTGTTGGAAATTAGTTCAGTCACCAGCCTAGCTACTAGCTTCTTCCCTGTAACTTGCCGCTAGGTTTTTTAAAATAAACTCAGCCGTCTTTGAATTTTGTGTATAAATGGGAGTGGCTTTTTTATTCCTAATTTGTGTTTCTTTTTCTAATAAAACAGACAAAATGTCGCATGGATGTGGATAATGAACTTTCCCTGTTGACTGCAATAACAGATATTCTGGACAGCACAGATGATGAGTCCCTGTCTCCTTTTGATACCATTCCTGATTCTGAATTATTGACATCACCCAGAGAGCGTGATAACTCTTCGGTACAGTGTGACTTCTAGGGGCTTATGGGGCAAAAACTTTATCACTTTATCAAAAACTTTGACTTGTCTTGAGTGACTAGTTAAATGCTGGGTCACTTTAACAGCCAAGCCCATCTTAAGTTTCAGCCCTCTGAGGCTAGCCAGAAAATGTCAGAATGTTAGTAAGAAAGAAGCTTAGTGTTATAACCACATTGTAACATGACATAAAAGTGTATGACAGATGTTAGCATAACCTTCACAATTTTCCTGCAATACTTGAAACTGATTGCAGTGAAACCCAGAGTGTGGTTTAAGGGCACACAATATGGCCACGTTGCTGAAGTTAAGCAGGTCTTGGTGTGTTCAGTACCTGGATGGGAGATGCATGTATGCCTTTGAGGATGGGACTGTAGCTCAGTGGTAGAGCATCAGTTTTCCATTCAGAAATTGTAGGTTCAATCCCTGGCAACATGTCCAGGTAGGGCTAGGAGAGACTCTTGCCTGAAACCTTGGAGAGCCACTGCCAGTTGGCATAGAGAATACTGAGCTAGATGGAGCAGTTGTCTGTATAAGGCAGCTTCCTATTTTCTAGGATTGTTCCACTTGATCTGTGCTGGGTTCCTAAGTGTCTTGGGTTCTCCTCCCCCCCTCCCCCGCACAAAGGAGATGACCTCAGCATCTTCCTCCAGCCTGAAGCTGGATACACTAGCATATAAACTACTTATCATTTTAGAGTTCATTCTATGCTTTCCCAGCTATATGTTGCTGTCACTCTCATGGTGCATGAGCAACAGCCTCCCTATTCTTGGCAAGCAGTTTTTCTTTGTCACAGAGGTCACAATTCCAGGGTAAAGCTCTTCACAGCTGTTGTTGTCAGAAGGGGGAGTTCTCAAGAACTCTCTGCTCACCTATGAGTGGTGATGAAATTTCTTTTGACCTCCACATACCTTTAGTTACATCTTAATAGTGGCACAATTTTCTTCTGGCTAGGACAAAACTGCTTATTTCCAGGGGATGTTTGTATGTGTGAACATTTCAGAAAATCCTGGCAATCATCCCTCTTCATAGTTGGCATCCAGGTGACAGTCCAAGCCCAGTATGAATGCTCCATGGTCAGAGTGCCCTCTGGTGGGCATGCTCACCCATTTACCAAGAACTGTGGTGCTGGAAGAGAGGTGTGGCTAAATGGTGTGCAAGAAAGCTCTCTTGCAGTTTGCTGAAGATGCCACGTAAGGCACCAGATACTCCTAGGGGGTTTCTGTGTATTTCAGGCAAGCACAAGTTGGCTGATATTTTGAAAAGCTTAGTTTCTCCTGACAAAGAGACACTGATAGTCTCCAGATGAAACTAGTTGAACTCGCTCCCTGATTTCAAACTATACTCATTCTTTCAGTTTCAGAGGTTCCTCAGCTTGTCCATGACACCTCCAAAGCAAGACTTCCATAATGGAGAGGATTTCAAAGAGCCTAGAATTTGCACCATTATGGCTGACAAGGTGAGGAGCAGCAGGATTTACAAGGGGTGCCCTGTTGAATCTTTCTGGCTTACATTTCCTTGCAAGTATCTACCCTGCTCCTCAGGTTACACTTCCATAATCAGATATCAAGATTACTTACATGTCTTGCAAGTATTCTGCTAGATTGATGGCTACACAGATGAGAATTGGGTTGTGACATGACAGGGTTAAATAAGTGCATTCTCTCCATAAATTGTACTGTTCCTAAATTGCTGGTTCACTGCCATATATATTGCTGGTTCCCTGCCATATAGCCAGTAAAGGCACAGCAGCATCCTTTTGTTGAGGACTTGGCTATCCTAGGACCAGTAGGATTCTGCCAACGGACAGTCTTGTAAATTTGTGGGCGGGGGATTCTGTATCTGTGGTTTAAGCATCCTTTGGTAAAATACTATAGCAAAGAGGTCAGAAACATGAAAAACCTTCTTCCTAACTGCAACCACACATTCCCTACATGGGCCAAAAAGGTTCTGACTCTTGGTTGCACTGCTCTTCATTTACTGGAAACATATCCAATTGAGCGAGTATGAGATGTGTCCTTGTAGCTTCCAATTAGCTTGACTTATTTCCATTTAGCTTCTGACACAATTATTCTCAAATGTTGGAATAATGCAGGAAGCTCAAAATATAATTCAGTTATTCCAGACGTCTTGGGGCTTGCAAATATAAGGTACTGAACCTGTTTTTTCATTAACACCCTAATTTCTAAGGGTTATTTTAACATGTGTATTTTAGTGATTTAGTCTTTTGCTCTGGTCAGGTAGGTGTGTTCTATGAGTAGGCGACTTGTGTAATTTTCCCATTGTCATGAGTGGACCACTACCTGGTTCAGATTTGATTTGCAGCCACAACCCACCTCTGCAGGAGTGAATGACTTATTGGGATGGTCTACCAAAGAAAGCTGTTGGATCCAATGGAATTCCAAGAAGTCTTGGAAGCAGGGTTGATAGAAAATGATCTTTTTATGTAAATTGCATTTTAAAATTGGAACAATTCATGGTGGGGGCGGGGAGTCTAGGTCAGCGGTCAACATGAATATTAATCATAACTTCTAATTAAGTTCTATGAATATGTTAACACAGTATATGGAGATAAGAGACCGGATCAGTCTTATTCTGCAGGTGGTGTGCATGCAGCACACACATACAGTCAAACCCTTGCTTCTGCCACACCCCCTTCTCTAAAGATACAAAGACAAAGAAGGTCCATGAATAGAGGATTTGCGGGAATGGTGTGGATCTGAGCAAGGAAGGGATGCCTGGCTTTGAATACAAGTGATAGGGGAGAGGAATAGAAAGTGAACTTTATGTATTCATGCAGTCTTGAGGAAATTTATTCTGAATGCATCCTGCATTGTAGAAGGGAAACCCTACTATGTCAGCAGGCTGTAAAAGAGATTCAATTTGGAAATATTTTGTTGAAGTTCCTGAACCTATGAGTAAGACAGGCATGCGTGCAAAATGCAAACAGTGCAACAAAGAAATGCAAGACCTGGTTGTCTGGATGAAGCAGCATTTTGAGTGCTCCTGCTTTGAAGATAATGAAGGAAATGTGACTGAACATCTAAGATCTTCAGGTTAGTAAATATTTGTTTTGTCATACTGTTGTCCCGTCCCCCCCGCCCCCTCAAGAACTGCCCTGGCCATAGCTTTTGGGTGGGCTTGTCAACCGTTTGAATTCTTATGTATGTTTGAACAAAAACATAGTTACCTTCAGTACTATACTGTCAGTACTATACAGTACTGTTTCAAACATCAGTACACGCCAACAAAAAGGCACTATACTTGTGGCAAAATGTGTTTCATTCGGCTCAGCCCTCATGTAACAGATTTTTTCCTCTTGTTTTCCAACTTTGGTTTTACACTCAATCTGTATTCTGGAGCTAGTTTTTCCCCCCAACACTAGACTTCAGATTTAGAATCGGATTATTCAGATTCTCTGCCAGGAGCATAGATAGGAAAACCTCTTGGACACAGATGTCTTGGCCAATGTCTTTCTAGGGGGGACATGTGAACAATGGAGACTCTAGCCAAAAATCTCTAGAGGAAATGGATTTTCCAGAACTTGTGATGGGACTGGAATTTATTGCTGGCTAGTAAAACATGGCTACCAAACTCTGGCATAATTTGACCCCTGGTAGTTAGGGTACTTTCATTTTAATGCAGTTAAAATAAAACCAGCAGATATTCCCTGCAAGCATGCAATGAATAATACTTAATGAGCAGTATGGTACTAACTGCATTGACTTTTTTATTTAGGAGGATCAATCAACGTACAAGATTCTGATGGCTGTCCACCTGTACCACCTTCAGTGTCGTCGTCGTCATGCTATACCATTTCAGAGTTATCTGATAGCAGTGTTCCAGCCACATCTATGTTGGAAAGACCTACCTGCAGCTGCGAAAAGTATGGGGTGGGGAGAGCCATTATCCAGAAACAGGCATAGATAAGTTGGTGGTAAAAACGAATAGATACAGCAAGAGGTTATTGACAATAAAAATTGCTCTGTTGGTTTATCCAACAAGCTCTCCTTTCCATTTGGTTGAGAACACACTCTTCATTGACGTCATACAATCCACCCAACAGAGCAGATATTGCAGGCAAATTGTTGAATAAAGCAAATAAAAAAGAAATCTAGAGGGGGAAATTATTAACCTGAGTCTTGATGGATGGAGCAGTATCCACAATGATCCAATCATATGTGCTTGTGTAACAGTAGGAGGGAGTGCCTTCCTTAGTGAAATAATACATCAAGAAATGCACACACTACTGAATGAAGAAGTAGCACTAAAAGCTATACTCATTATCTGTGACAGTGTGTCCAGGATGAGAAGAAACTTTGAAGAAAGTGAAGGCCCCAAACTAAGAACATATAGCTGTAGTGCTCATTTGATGCACCTCCTAGAAAAGACTCCAGTGCTCTAGAAATAGAGGCTAATGTTGTTGAACTTGATAAATACTTGCACAATAAACCCTTTCCATCAGTTGCTCTGGAGAAAGCAGGTGGAACCAAATTAACTCTCCCACAAGATATCCAATCAAACTAATCAGTGGACTGCTTTGAGGACTACATCAGGAACTGGCCTACTTTGATGGCAGTTCATGAACAAAATAATGAAAAAACAGAGGGAACTGTCACAGTCAAGAGTTCTTCACATTGTACTAAAGAGAAACGTTGAACATATGGTGACAATCCTGAAGCCTATTTTCATAGCCTTGAACAAAGTGCAGATAAATAGCTGTTTTTATTTATGATGTTGAAGTTTGGAAGGAACTGAGTGAGACATTGAAAAGAGAAAGGGGCAGTGACTGAGTTAAATTACAGGCATTTTTAAAAAATGGATGGAACAAGCACCATCTCCAACTCAGTCTCTTGCCAGTATTCTCAATACTTGATACCATTTGTTGTAGTAGTACCAGGGTCAGCCTTTAACTGCTGAAGAAGAGAAATTGGCTAGGATATGGCCATCCAGCAATTATAGTTCCATAATACCAACTGTAATAACAGGGCTAAGTGTGGCCAGTTCAAGAAATACATGTTTGCTGATTAAGGGTTAAAGGAAGCTGCCCCAGTGAGCTGGTGGAAGTCACTTAAACATTTGGATTCAGAGACCACTTAAATGCTAATCCAGCTCTTAATGCCAGTATCCTCTTCTGCGACTGTAAAGAGAATTGGACTAACTTGTTCTGAATTGAGAAATAAGTTGGGAATTGAAAAAGCAGGGAAGCTTGTCTTCCTCTTCCAGACATTGAACAAGGAAGACAAAGGCAAAGAAGACTGGATTAACCATACCACACCCAATAATTTAAGTCTCCTGTGTTGACTTGGCTGAAATCACCTAATTTTTATTATTTTTAAACTTTACTTTTATAATTGAAATAGTTAACGATTCAGAAACTCATGTGCTTGTCTTGTTTTGGTTTTTGTTGGAAGAAAACAAACCAGAATAAACACTTATTACTACAATTTGCAAACCTGTTTGGTCGTTTTTCTGGCATATCATGACAAATGTCATTAATTGATCTAGAGTTGGTTCATCTCCTAATGAACCACAAGTATCTGCTTTACTACTGCTAAAATGACAAAATCTGTGTTTTGATGAAAATATTTAAAAGGCAGAATAAGTAATTGGTTTATAACAGTGTGTACCTACTAAAATAAAACCTACATCTCTGAAAATGTACTGAGGCTGTATTTGATAGCAAGAATGTATTTTTACTAGCAAATGATGATTAAATAGAATCTTCCTAACTAGTGGTTTAAATTGTGATTTAAATCAACCCTGTTTGGAAAGTTTTAAGGTTGGTTCTTCTGGCAATTGTGTCAATGTCATGGTGGAGGTTTGAAATAACTAACTCACTAGGACAGGAGACACTATCACTCCTAAGCATTGCTCAGACGTGCTTCGGAATTGGCCCCGTAGTATATGGAAGAATTATGGGAGCTGAAGTGGCAAGGTAGGTGACTAGAGCACAAGTGAAAAAAAGCTCTAATCTGTCAGATTATGACATAGAGCACACTGGAAGACCTAACCTCTGGCAATGTGTGCAGCAAAGTGGCTCTTTTCAGCTCCCTGAAATTGATCTAATTTGACCATACAAGAGGAATTACTGGACACTAGCACTATAGACTGACTCAGTTGTGATATGTATGTCAGCTCGAATATGGGAAACTGTCTGCAAAAAAAACTCCATTAAAAGCATCACAGCAGTAAACTGATGTTTTCAGGTTAAAGTTTGGGGAAGGAAGGGGCCAGGTTAGCCCTCTCGCAACCCTAGAGCCACTTTGCAGCACACATTGCCAGAGCTTAGGTTTTCCAGTGTGCTCTATGTCATAATCTGATAGATTAGAGCCTTTTTTCACTTGTGCTCTAGTCACCTACCTTGCCACTTCAGCTCCCATAATTCTTCCATATACTACGGGGCCAATTCCAAAGCACGTCTGAGCAACTCTTAGGAGTGATAGTGTCTACTACCCTAGTGAGTGAGTTATTCCAAACCTCTACAGGGCATTGACAGAATTGCCAGCAGAATTCTTGAGAACCTGGACAAGCAACTTTATGCCCTACCACCTGTTCTCTTGATCCTTGCCCAACTTGGCTTTTATTATCTAGCTGAGAGGTTGTTGTAGAGGGTTCTGGTAGATATCATAAGTGCTTCTCCAAGGGAGGGCAAAATGCCTTCCTGTCTTAAGGAGGCAATTATTAGACCTCTTTTAAGGAAACCTGTATTTGGTCCCTCAAGTTAAGCAATTATAGGCCCATCTCCAAGAAGATTGGGCAAGATGATTGAGAGGGTGGTGGTCTCTCAGCTCCAGGCAGTATTGGATGAAACAGCTTATCTAGACCCATTTCAAACTGGGCAGAATTAATTGGTTTGATGAATGATCTCCATTTAAGTATTGACAGAGGGAGTGTGACTCTGCTGGTCCTTCTGGATCTCTCAGCGGCTTTCAATACCATTGATCAAAGTATCCTTCTAGATTGACTGAGGGGGTTGGGAGTAGGAGGCACTGTTCTACAGTGGTCCTGCTTGTATCTTTCGGGCATATTCCAGATGGTGTTGCTTAGAGACTGTTGCTCTTCCAAGCGAGAGCTTTTATATGGAGTCTCACAGGGTTCCATTCTCTCCAGTGCTACATGAAACCATAGATGAGGATTTGGTGCAGGGTGTTATCAGTTTGCTGATGCCACTCAGATCTGTTTCTCCAACAGAATAGTGGCCTAGTCAGGAAAAGCTTCATCAGGAAATGGCATAACTTCCCTAAATGTGTCTTTGCAGGTAGTAATGGGCTGGATGGGGGAATAACAAAATGAAGCTGAAGGAGCTGCTCATTGTCGGAAGCCACAATCCAGAAGCTGGAATAGACCTGCTTATTCTGGACAGGGTTGCACTCCCAAGTGTGCATTTTGGGAGTTCTCCTAGATCCAAACCCTTCTCTAATACCTCTGGCTAAGGCGGTGGCCAGGAATACTTTTGGCTGATATAGCAACTGCATCCTTTTCTGGTAGAAAATGACCTTAAAACAGTGGTTCATACGTTGGTAAAATCCAGGTTTGACTGTTGCAATGCACTGTACATTGGGCTGCCTTTGTACATTATCTGGAAATAATTAGTGCAGAATGTAGCAGCCAAGTAGGTCTTGTTGTGTCCATACAAAAAGTATCCTCTGTAAAGGTGGTAATACTGCAGTGTCTATGTGGCCTGGCTGGCATGGTCTCGGGTGCTTCTCCTGCCACCATAGTACTTCAGTCACTTGGATCAGGGTTTAGTATATACTGATCTCTGACTCTTTCTCTCCAGGTTGAAGCCAGCCCCGCCTTGACACTGTCTTCAAGTTGTCCCAAGGAGTCAACTGCTTCCAAGAAACCCAGTAGTAAAGCACCATGGGGCGAGTGGAGACTGTTCAGGCACAAGGAGCGAGAGCCACCTGTGCTGCAGCGCAGTGATGGGGAAGAGGAGGAGGAGGAGGAGACGGTAACAGATTCTGGGCAGAGAATTGTGGCAGATGAAGAGATCACTGAAGCATCTGCAGCAAAGGAAGTAGACATGGACCTTGCTGCAAGTGATGGTCCCTGTATCATTACCCCAGAGAGTATCTCCCTCAGTGAGCTGGTGAGGTCCATGCACTCCTACTGCCAGCCCGCTGTCACTCTGTGTGTGAGTCCTCAGAGCCAGCCCCTTGTTGCAGAGTTCCTTTCTGGCCAAGTTGTCCTGGATGTTGTGCCTGAGAGTGGAGAGAGCATGAAGATCCCAGTGGTCCTGCAGAATGTGGAGGCAGAACCTCCGTGCAAAACTGATTGCACAGTTGGTCACATCGACAAAGGGGCAATATTGCTGGCTCCTGGCCTGGAAGAAGGGCTGCCTGCAGACTCCAAGACAGCACACCTGGACATAGAGCTTGCCTTGGGCAGCCAGGGTCAGCAGGCAGGCAGGGCTGCTCCCCAGGGGGTAGAAGATGCTCCTCCAGGGGCAGAGAAGGGACTTCAGAGGTCAGCAGACAATCAAGAGAGCAAGTCTCGGCCTGGCCCAGTAGTGACAACAAATATGAAGGTCAGTGCCCAGGAGAAGGGCCGGCGAGGTGGGCACACTAGGAAGAACAGGAAACAACCCAGTGAGGAGGCAAAGTGGCAGAAGGTGTCCACAACCTGTAGGCTGCCCTCTGCTGCCTCTAAACAAGAACAAGGCAGGACTAACGCAAGCAATGCTGTCCTGCCTTCTGGGTCAGACATTGACTTTCTAGATAAGCAGCTGGAAAAAGCTGAAGGGCAAGGTCAGCATGAACCCCTTCCAGACCAAGCATCTCCTTCAAAAGAGAATATGTGCACTGAGAAGGAATTGTTGAAGAGTGTGCCAGAGATGGGGCTCAAGAGCTCACTTGTGCCAAGCTTGGAGAGTGCAGAGGAATATTCATTTACTCAACACCAGGGCTGCGTGGACCCAGTGTCTACAGAGCAGGAGGATGTGCAGGAGCCCAACAACAGGAGCCACTCCACTTTGCCAGCTAATGAGACGGCTGGTTCGGAAACCTCCCAGTTGCTCTCCAGCAGCACTGCAGACACGGCAGGACAGCTTCCTGGGAGTCCTCTCGGCACCAGCAGCACGGATGTTGGCTGCCCCCAGAAGGAGGCCAAGCCCCGGCCTCTCAGCCTAAGTGAATACCGGCAGCGTCGACAGCAGCGCCAGCCCAGTGACAGAAGTACAAAGAGCAGCCCAGAGAAACGGAGTTCCAGCAAGTGGCCCAGCCTTCCTGAGCTCCCTACAGAGTTAGCTGACCTTCCTTGCCTGGTGGTGCCTCCCTCGGCCACCAAGGTGTCTGTTCCTGGTCTAGCAAAGGAGCCTGAAAAGCCTGCTGACTCTTCCAGTAGTCCTGCCCCAGTGGGCAAAGCAAGCGCCATGCTTCCTTCCATGCCAGCCCCTGCACCAGCAGCTCCTCTTCCTTACCAACACGGTGGTGTGAGCAGTGCTCCTCCTTCTACTACACCAGTTCCTATTGTGCCCCCACTGCCCAGTACAGTAGGTGCCTTTCTGCCTGTTAGGGCTCAGGTGCCCCCAACATTGCCCCCACCTTACCTACCATCAACTCCTTTCCTACCTGCCCCTCCCAGTTCCTACATTTTGAGCTCACTACCAGTGCCTTCCTGGTCTCCCTTTGCTCCTCTGCCAACTGGCTGCCAAAGCCTGCCACCTCAGCCTCCTGCCACTGAAGTTTGCCCTACTATCTTGAGTCAGGTCCCTCCTGTGCCCCCACCAACCTGGCCTCCCCCACCTGTTCCGCTGCCCCCTTTTGGTCCAGGCCTTCCTTACACCTCTGTAGAGTGGGCCTCGGTGCCACAGCCTTCCTACTGGCCTGGTATCCCAATTCCACCTCCCATGTTGCCCATCCCATACAGGGATCAAGGCACTCTTGTGCAGAGCCCCCCAGTTGGTCCCTTCCCAGCCCCTTCTCTCTCTGAAGGGACATTTGGCCAGCAGAGTACACTTCGGACACCAGAGCCCCCTGTCTTCAGAGTGCAGAGTTTGGCAGCCACTGAAAAACCAGGCCTGGCCATCCATGCATACAGAGTGAAAGCTCCCTCTGCAGTCATAACTTACCCTAGAAGAGTATCAGACCCAAGGAGGCAAGCACAACCCTCTGTGGCAGAGTCCAAAGCAGAGGTTACTTCTGGCAGTTCTCAGGCCTCGGAAAAGTTGCTTTTCCTTCAATCAACCATTGAGCTGCAGGAGAGCATAGCAATGACTCAGCCTATTAGGAAGAGCTCCATCCCACCATCTTTAGGGGAGCTCCATTCTGTTCCTCCTGCTCAGCAAGCCAGTGACACACTGAAATCCTCAGAAGAGCCTTCCGTTTTGCTTGCTCCCCAACCTGCAGGGGACGCCCTTGCACGCAATCACCCTGTGGAGAAGGCCTGCACCATTTCTGCCCCCAGAGAGACTCACTCTGCTTCTCCACCACAAGAAGAAAATTCTCCCCTTGCTGCCTCAGTGCCAGAAAAGCTGACAAGGCAGATTGCAACAGAGGAAGATGTTGGGAAAGGTCTCTCAGTGGTTCCTAGTTCCCTGACATCAGCGGTCCCCAAGAAGGTGCCTGCAGCTGGCCAAGTTGCCAAGAAACTGGCCCAGACATGGAAACATCAGCCTCTCATTAGCATTGCACAGCGCAGCCGCAACAAAGAGATCGTTGAAGTCTTTATCAATGAGATTGGTAAGTGACTGCCTCTTGGGATGGATGGCTATTTGCAGGGCTGGCACCCATTGTTCTTATGTCTTATAACCCTAAGGTCCCCAAGGCAGATAAAGGAGAACCCTGTTATCCGCAGAGGCTCCATGGGTGTGGGAGCACGCGTGGGTGTGTGTGCGCACAGATAACAGGACATTGGGGCTATGGGAATTGGGGGATTAGGCTCTCTTGCTGCAAAAAGTGGGGGAAACTGGGTGTGGGGAGTGCCATACTGTGCTCAGAGCCCCCAGCTGTCCAGCAGAGCCCCCAAACACTTCATTTTTCAGTCTTTTCCAAGAGAAACTGTGGATGCCAGCAAATGGCTCACTTAATTAAAAGGGCAGGTAGAAATAATCTCAGCAGTCATTTCCACCACCACTCCCGCCCAACCTGCCGATATGCAACCTGATTTTTTTTAACACATTTTGAAGTCAGGTGGCAATTACTTGACTGGATATGCAAAACCACAGATGCCAGGTCTGCAGTTAATGGGGTTCTCCTGTACAAAAAATGATGCAGTAAAATATCACAAACCCAGAATCCTCCTTAAACCACTGACAAGAACCAGTAAAGGTACAGCAAAATCCATCAAGAAGATGTCAGTAATGTACCTAAGCAACCAAATCCCAATCTAACCTGGCTCTGGGAAAGCAAAGACCCAGTAAAGTGCATTGCATTTGCTGTTCCCTGATACAGTGGCCCAAAGAGGTAAATGTCCTTTCAGATTGTCACATCTGTAATGACCTGCAAACCTAGTTCAAAATAGCAGTCCCTGGGAGTTTACTTGTTTTTAGCAATTAACATCCCACCTTAGCTTTCAGGTATTATAAAACTGGTGACGTTGTATTTGCATACCAAGCGCCTGAGAGAGTGCTCTGCAGTCCTGCCTCCCGCCATCCCCACACTGTCCATGGTCACAGAGTTGTCTGCCAAGACAAATGCTGTATTAAGAGGGAGATTCTTTCCATGATGCAGAATGCTGAATTCTGCTCACAGGAGGGAATCTGTCCACTAGTACAGTGTTGATCTGCTAACAATCGAACCAACTCTAACAAACGCTGTTTCTGTAGGCAGGTAGGGGAAGGGCTTCAGGAACATAAGAAGCTGCTATATACGGAGTCAGACCATTGGTCTATCTAGCTCAGTATTGTCTGCACAGACTGGCAGCGGCTTCTCCAAGGTTGCAGGCAGGAATCTCTCTCAGCCCTATCTTGGAGAAACCAGGGAGGGAACTTGGAAGCTTCTGCTCTTCCCAGAGCAGCTCCATCCCCTGAGGGAAATATCTTACAGTGCTCACACTTGTAGTCTCCTATTCATATGCAACCAGGGCGGACCCTGCTTAGCTAAGGGGTCAAGTCATGCTTGCTACCACAAGACCAGCTCTCCTCTTTAAAGATGTGCTGTCAGAGACACTATACATGAATACAGTGTCCCAAAATGGCAGGTAAAATGTTGAAATCCATAGTCAATAAACTTAAAAGGGATATTCAGTTGAAAAGTGTGAACTGGACACATAATTTCTGTTCCCGGGGGGTGGGGGCGCTCTGTCACACCATGACTGAAAAGACTAGCACTGACAGGTCGGGGTTAACCTGGTTTCATAATGCTGGCATTTTATTTATTTCTTCCTATTCCCATTCTGTAACCGGCATACTGGAACTGTGAGGTGCCCTTTGGGCACTGTGTGTGATAGCCAGCTGTTAGCCCAGGAATCAGGCTAGAGAGGGGTCTGTTTCCTTTGGAGCATGGAGGCATTGTGCTAACACACCCTGTGCCACTGTTCTGGAGAGAAAAGCCTCTCTTTCTCTTCAAAACAGATTCTTGTGTAAACATACAATGTGTTCTGTTCATGCATGTGTGTTCTTGTAGCCACGTCCCAAGAAGTGGCTTATCTCTGCCCCAACCCACCCCAAATACCGCTAGAATTAGACTGGAGAGAAGAGGACTAAAGGGTAATTGTGACTCTGGCCTCTGACTCCAGTCTGACCCAGTGTAGCATGTTGTAGAAACATTGCATCATTAAAACCCCAAGAAGAAGATTAAAAGAATGGATTGTTATCCCTTTTCTTCCCCTTAGGAATTGAGGCCTCTGACCTGTCCAGCCTGCTAGAGCAATTTGAAAAGTCAGAAGGTGAGGATATGAACTGGAAATGTGGTTGAACTCATGGACATATGCACAGCCTTGATATTTTCTCCATCGGCCTGTAGTTCCCCAGAGGGGTAGAAGAGTAGCTCTCAGACCCAAAGTGCCCTTGACTGCCTTATATTGCATACAGAAGCATTGGCCTGCCTCGCATTCCATGCTGTAGTCTCCTCCCCAATATGCCAGCTTTGGTTGCAGAAGTGGATGGGATAGGACGATCATTTTTAGCCTGCTTTCCAGTAGACTTATGAGATTACCCAGCATTCCATGTGTCTATTCCCCGCCCGCCCCCCCCGCCCCACCATCAACTTCACCTACCTTGCCACTTCAGTGAAAGGAAAATAGGCAGATTAGTTCTTAAGAGAACAACCTGATATGATGCACTGTAGTTCATGATGAACAAACTGGCTTGGCTGAATGTACTCATCAGGAAAGAAATGCAAGATCTGTGCTTTGCAAATGATACATCAATGATGCTTATTGGTGTGTATCTCTGCTTAACCTGCAGATTAATCTAGCAGTATATGGCACTTTCACAAACTGAATATATTTTAGCAGCTTCTTGAAAAACAAAGATAGCAAACAAGAGAAGCATGCTTCCAGGCCAGTGGCTTGAGTCCATGATGAGATACAGAAAGTTGTGCAAGATGCAGAAGCTGTAACTTCTCTTCGTCCCCATCTACCTAATTTCCCCCTTGAATTTCTTGTTTCTTGTCTTTTGTATTTTTAAGTCAAAACTTGAGACTTTTAACAAGTTTAAATCTGTGCCAGGCCTTGACAAATTTTATTTGGAGTGAGGAGCCAGTCCAAACATTTAGGTAATAGGCATTTAACAAAATTACCAGACTTAGTGATGCTACCTCTCTCCCTAAGTGTAAGTGGGCTTGGTTTTTATCCCTTTCAAAAGTAACATACTTAGAGCAAAAACAAGGCTGTCTGGGACAAATAAAGAATTTGTTTAGTAACTCTCCCTCTGAATATCCTAACCTAGGTGCCATGATTACATTTCTAGGCATCATGGCTCCTGCCACCTGGGATTTGTCAAGCCTTGGCCCTAAATAGGGCTGTAGAGCCTGTTTGTGAACAGTCTGAGCACCATGCTTTAGGAACAGCTCCAGGGCCATTTTACTCATGGCGACTAATGTATTGGGCTTTTTCTTCCAGTCAAAAAGGAAGCTTCCAGTGTGGCAGAGTCCAGGGACAACTTGGCTACAGGGAAGGATGGGTGAGTACAGGGCTCAGACCTAGCTTGATGTCTCTTGTGCTTGGTTGGCAAAGACTGCTGCCTTTTTGGAGACTGGCAATGCAGTCAGCACAAAACTGGCTGACCAGAGCGATTGCATCCTGGTCTGTGTTAACCCTTAAGCTGCCAAGGGCACCAGGTACTTGCTGCTTCTGTGCTGGATGGAGGACTGTGGATATGGGTCACTTGCTGTACTCGGGAACAAATCTCTCTTCTGCCTCCTACAGCTCCGAGATGCAGCATGAAAAGAGGATGTTGGACCGGCTTCAGGCACCAGAGCTTGCTAATGTTGCAGGTGAAGGCTCTAGAGAAGGGCTACTAATGTATTGTCGGATGACCCCAACATTTCCTGCACCTGAAACTGCAATGCCAGAAGTTCTGGCTAGAATTTAGAACTTAATTTATGGAAGGGGGTGGACGGACTGCACAGGAAAGGGGAAATTAAGGGGAGGAAGAATTTGCTTGACTATCTGGCCCTCTCCTCAGCACCCAGGGTTGCTGAGCTTGTAAAGGTCCTGCCCTGTAGATGTTCATACTGAAAGACTGGGATGGTGATGAAGTAACTTGCCTTAGTGGGTGAGGGGAGGAGTGCAGCATTCAGGTGTGTGTTTACCACAATCCCCTAGAAAGAAGTGCTGTGCCTTGTTCTTTAGCTCACGGTTTTCCATTCCAGCTGCTGCACCATTTCCTGAGGACTCTTTCTGTCCCTACAGGCCTGACCCCTCCAGCCACTCCACCCCACCAGCTATGGAAGCCTCTGGCAGCCATCTCACTGCTGGGGAAGGCGGAGTCCCCAAAAGGTGCCAGGCTTACGAAATCCCTGAGCAAACCCCATCAAAAAGTGACAGCCCCTGTTCATGTGGGCTCTGGTGAGCATGACTATTGTCAGCTCGGCACTGCCCAACCAAAGGAAGGCTCCCGATGGAATGTCAAACACAACACGGATATCACTATAAAACCCATTGCGGCCTTGGCGAAACAAGTGCCAGAGCAGCCTGCTACCAATCAGGCCACGGTTGCTGCCAGACTGGGCCCTGTAGGCACTCTCGACTTGACTGCTGCCTGCCAGAAACCCGAAGAGGTTCCCAGTCCTGATGATGCTGGCCAGGACCGGATTCAGGTCTTGAGTGCTTCTGCAACAGTCTCGAGCCCGGCTACATCAGAGTCGCCACTACTAGAAAGCAGCCTCACAAGCCCACACACAGAGCCATTGGACCACCGGACTAGTACACCAAGGTCCGCAGTTAGGGGCAGCAGCGGCGATCCGTGCTCTGTTCTGCTGTCCCCAGCTGCCTCCCCCTGCCGGGATGCAGAAAAAATGTCTCAGCAACCTCGGGAGCTTCAGCAGAAGCCCCTTGCTTCCAAGCGCTCCTTACGATGCTATCGGAGCAGGCAGAAGTCAACCAGTCCTCAAGAGAGCAGATGGAGAAGCCGCCGAAAGCGCGCCAGCCGTTCCTTCAGCTCTAGTTCTGATGGAGACAGTGACTCAGACTCCTCTTCTTCCTCCTCTTCCTCGTCTCGTTCTCGGTCTCTGTCGCCCCCACCAAAGCGCTGGCGAAGGTGAGTGATGGATTCTCTTTTTCCACCCTCACAAAGACTCGGCATACTGGGTGGCATGTGACCCTCATTGAGTTAATAGGTTGGCATGGCCATGGAGTCCTGTGGGCTTCGGACCTTGGGATGATTGATAGTGTTTTAGCAACTCTTGGGCTGGAAGTTATGAGGGTGGAATAGGAGTGTAACCATCTTGGATAAATATAACTTGTGTTGGGGTTTCCTTAGTTAACCCCCACATCCTTTGCAATCCAACTGGTGTGTTGGGGATGTCTGGACCCCTTGGCCAAGCCCCTTCCCAGCCTAGGAAGTCTTGCTGTATTTACCTGAATCCAAGACTGGATTTTTCCAAATTTTTTGATGTTATAAATCGGGGGTTGTTTTAAAATCAGAGTCCTCTTCCTTTCAGGTAAATACCAGTATAACCAGTATCTTCTTAATGGGGGTTTTCTTAAGTGCAGTGTCATCAGCTGCCCAGAGACGCAGGTTTTGGGCAGTATAGAAATATTTTAAATAAAAACATAAAATCTTCTATTTGGGTAAATGCAGTAAGTTCTTCCATCGAGTAGACATGCTCATGCCCGAGACAGATAGCTCTTTCTCTAGATATTGTTTGTAACTGCCCTGTAGGGTACATGTGTAGCATTCACTTGTCCCGTGCACTGTCCCTGTGTGAGTATGTGGCTGTTCCTGCTCCTTATACAGAGGCTGCAGGTTAGTTTCAAAGCTCTGTTAATTAGTATGTAACAGGAAGGAGACACTGAACATGGTTCTCATTCCAGGTCTGGGAACTTCTGGGCAATCTCAAACTTGCTAGATCTCTACAGTTGTGGTGTTAACTTTGGAGGCTGCTGTTGCTTCCATAGCCTTTTTGCTCTCAATTTTCTCTCATGGCAGCTGCCAATAACCAAGGCTTAGCTGCTATATTTCTTGATGGTACTGGGCAGGAACATAAATGCATTATAAAGAGAGAAGAACTGGGCCTGTAATTCTAATCACTTGTGAGAAGCCAGTACTGGAGATCAGTGATGGCCCCTGGACTATGGATGTGCATGAACCTCAGTGCAGTGGTTCAAATACGAACCAGTTCATGGTTCGACAAACTGGTTCATCATGCTGACCATGCAGAGGGCTTTCAGGAAGCTGCATGGAGCAGTGGAGCAGGTGAGGACCTGCTGTACTCTTTTAAAGGTGCCACCCTTGCCAGCACCGCCCTTGAACTGCCAAACCGGTTCGTGGTTTGGCTGAACTAGAACAAACTAAGGTTCATGCACATCCATACCCTAGAAGAGCAGATCAGAGACAGGGCTGACACACCTCACAACTTAATGCATGCAGCTCAGAGTCATGCCCATTTGCTAGTTGAATGATACTTAATGTGCTAACTGCTGCATTTGACTGCTTGGCCATAATTTATTTAGCTGGATAGGCAAACTGTGGGGTTCATCTGATGATTAAGAGAGAGGTCCTAGCTTGCACAGTATGCACCAAGCACAGAAGTTGAAGTTCTACATCTAAGTTGCAAAACCTGGTCCAAAAACATCTTCTGTACATGTCATGGTGAATGTTTGAGATGTTCTGGATAGACTCGGCCCTCTCTCCAAAAGCAGGCAGCCGTTCCAGCTTGCTTCATCTCAACATTTTCTGCCTGGCTAGCAGATGGCATGTGTGTGGGGGCTCTACCATGTAGAGCTGTTGCACAACTAGAGGGTGCTTAGAAGAACAGGGGTGTGTGCATGAATGGACACAAAGGTGCACAGATGCCAGTATGATTAGACACATATGCACATCTCCACCCTAGATACCGCTCTCGAAGCTCCAGCTCCTCTTCCTGTGACAGCTCATGGAGCCAGTCAAGGAGCAGGTCCCGGTCTTCCTCATGTTCTTCCTATGTATCAAGATCATCCTCCCGTTCCCCCTCTCTGCACAGAAGGAGAAGCTGCAGGGAAAGGTGAGTCGGTCCTGCAGTGCTTTGCCCATTGGACTGCATTGCACTTGTACTTCACTCATAGTCTATTCCTGTGCCCAGGATAACCATCTGCCTTCCATTTTTTTCCTTCACAAAATCCCTTCTGTGCCAACCTGGTGGACGTTTCACTGCATTATTCTGGACCTTCAAACACGAATGATGGCCAATAACTCTGCTTCTTGTATTCTGTGACTTAAAGACCAAGGGCAGCATCCAGATTAAATTACTCATGAGGCTTCCTATTGAAATTTAAGTAGTTCTGTAGATAACTTCTGAGTAGTACCACTGAGTAACTTAGTCTGGATGCTGTTTCTAGGTTTTTCTAGTTTGAAATAATGGAGTGGGAAGGAAATAGGTTTGTCATAAGGATGATCATCTTCCCCACCCACACCCACCCCTATATCTATAAAATAATTGCCTGATTTGCTCAAACTCCCTAGTATTGAAGTTAACTACTTTGGATGGCATGAATAGTTCTTCTTTGCTCCAGAGCAAAGCGATATCTGTGTAACTCTTGGTTTGGATCTTCCTCTGGTGCATTATTTAAAGAAGAAAAAGACAAGATTGTGAAGAAACTGCTTTAATGTTTGACACAATATGGCCTATCTGTTGTACTCATAGCCTTGAGTGCAGTTATATAATAGGAAGGTGGGGTATAAATCATAGTAATATAAGTGAGCCATCCCAAGGAGTCTTGCACTGGAGGGACAGGATATAAATATTTTAAATAGTTATTTTTACAGCACCCTGTCCAGTTTAAAATAGAGCCATATTTGCTTTTAAGTTGCTATAAATTCCCCCCAGTTTGATCTAGTCTTATTTAATCCACAGTCCTTTCCACATATTGTCTCTGATTACTTAAATTTGTATCCTGTTTTTCCTCCACAGAACTCAGAGGGTATGTTTAGCCCTACATAAATAGTCTGTGATAGATGGGGCCTGAGAGAGTGGCTTTCCATACTGAACCTAAGTTTTCAAGAACCAATACAGTAGTCTAGCCAGTGCACCAATTCTCATGGCAGCAGTTTTCTCCAAAAAGTTAAAATTAAGACTCAAACTATTGTAGTAAATGTCCAGCAGCTACTTGTGATGGACCTTTTAAAGGTTTATACTGCTAGTCAAAAGCAATGAGTTCATTCCAACTGTCCCTGTACTCCCTACCTCTTTGCTCCTTGGAACCGTGCTTCACCTTCTTCTATGTTCAGGGAAGCCTGAATCATGAGACTCTCTCTCTTGGAAGGCGCTTGCCACCTGGAGTGCCTCATCTAAGGACCAAAAGGCCTGATGGTGCATTTCTTAAAACACGGATCAAGTTGTTGCTTGTCTGTCTCTCTTATATATACTGACAGATAGATAAATAGATATAGTCAAGGTAACGTACTAGTGAGGGAGGGGGAACGGGAGAAAAGAAAGCCTAAATCCTAACTCCCTGCTCTGCTCTCTTACAGATATGATTCCAGCAGCTCCCGAGATAGTTACCAAAGGCAAAAAATCAGATACAAAGAACATGCAATAGTGAGTATCACGAGGTGCAGTAGTGCTTTGGGAGGGACAGCAACCACAAAGGGCTGCCTTAAGCTTGGCCATTTAGAGCTGTGTTGCTTGACTGTCCCCCTTGGGAACTAATGTGCTGCCACTCCCTAGATCTGAGGCTAGTAGGCTGCTTGCCCAGAAGCAAGCAGCTCTCCATAAAGTAGACATCAGTCAGTTTAAGTAAAGGTAAACCTTGCCTAGGGCTGTTAATGTATCTCAAAAAATAAGCTTTGTTCAGGACACTGTCTGCACCACAACTGAAAAGGGCAGGGAAAGTGCAGATTGTGGTGGTGAGAAAAGAACACAAATTCCTGAAAACCCCTCTCATTTGAGACAACAATCTAGTCCTTCTGGTTCCAAAAACAATATTGACTGTATGTAGGACGAGGCCTGTTGAAACTTCAGGAGCCGAAAGCTGACTGAATTAGACTTTCAGAGATTGAAGGTGGGACTCCTGTGTCTACGCCTCCCACAACTAACAAAACTAGAATAAATCATGCAAAATAGCAAAAATTATATTATGCAAGATAAGGGAAGTTACGCAGATGTGTTCAATTTGCAAAAGATACCTAGGGTGTACACTCTGGATTGTCTGAGAATAGAATTCGTAATGTTTGTCATATGGAATACTCTGAGAGCTGGACTTGCCCTATTCAACCCAAGCACAGCATTCTTTCAATGCTGGTGTCTACTTTGTGGTGTTTAAGGCTGCGAGCCCTTTGGGGACAGGGAACAATCTTCTGTGTGAACTACTTTGAGAACTCTTTTTGCTGAAAAGCAGTATATAAATTGCTATGAGTGAAGCATAAGGTAGTGTGCCCCTGTAGCGGTTAATAGAGGAGGGCATGCCTTCCATCCAGTGCCAAAGACATGCTTGATGTGCAGGAGCATTTCCCCTACAGGAAGAGAGAATATTATTCCATAAAGTCATTTGAGGTTGTTCCAGGAGTTTCTTATTCTCTGCAAAGCAGAGAGGAAGTAGACCTCTTCTTTGTGGTAGACTGAGGCACCCTGAGAAAAGTTAAAACAGGTCATTCTCATGAACAAGCGGGGGAGAAATACTAATTTAAAAATGACGTTGTTCATAAGGCTTTTGAGGGCTGGCAAGGAAAAAACGGCTGTTTCATGTTGCTATGTCTTTCCTCTCCCCACCCCAACTGCATACACAGGAGGAGCGCCGTGTTGTTTTCATTGGAAAGATCCCCAGCAGGATGACCCGTTCAGAGCTGCGGCACCGGTTCTCTGTATTTGGAGCCATTGAGGACTGCACATTGCATTTCCGGGAGCAGGGGTAAGAGAATAAGAGGCGGGGGGGGATGGGAAACGGCGTTTAGAGCAAGTGACCCATTTTCCTCCTCAACTGGGCATGTTTAAAAGTGTAGCATCTGACAACTTGTTCCTCCTGTCTGTCAGGGATAACTATGGCTTTGTGACGTACCGCTATGCTGAGGAGGCCTTTGCTGCCATAGAGGGTGGAAATGCACTGCGTTGCCCTGACGAGCAGCCCTTTGACCTGTGCTTCGGAGGGCGCCGCCAGTTTTGTAAAAGAACCTATGCTGACTTGGGTGAGTTCATGGTAGTGATGATGTGCACGGGTCAGTGGGGTTGCCTTGAACTTTCTCTGGGGCATTGAACAGCCAGGCGTAACTGAGCCATTGATACCTCTTCTGTAAGAGATTGACTCCCTGCTTAATTGCATTGCTGCTGTTCATCATGTTGGCCTTCCAGTGCACACGGAGGTGACTTCCAACTTAGAAGGTGGGAAACATGGCCTAGGGACCTTAAGCATTCAAGCTGTATGCAGGGTTTTTATTAGGCCTGGTGCTGAGTTACCTTGTGACCCACGGAGAGTGTAGGAGACAAACAGGTCAATGTGTCCTGGGTGTTGGAATGGTTTCCATTCCAGGGTGTGTATTTAATTGCTCTAATCATAGCTGACTGGTGATTGCTCCTGTGTTTTTCAGACTCAAACAGAGAAGATTTCGAGCCTGCTCCTGCAAAGAGCAAATTTGACTCCCTTGACTTCGACACCTTATTGAAGCAGGCTCAGCGGAAGCTGCGGAGGTAGCACTGGCTCTCCCGGGCTCATCTTGCCCGGTAGGCATCTGCCTACACCAGCCTTACCTCAGACTGGCTGCAGGGACAGGTGCTCCCCAGGCCTCGCTGCTATGCCCAGCATGGTTTTGTAATGAAAGATGGGGGGGGGGGGACACCCACAAACAATTTTTATCTTGACTGTTTTTCTAGGGACTACTTAAGGGGAAGGATGTTTTCTCTTAAAAGTGGGGACAGGAATGGAAAGACCATCAGCCACCTTCAGCCCGCTTAATCACTATGCAGAAAATAAAACTCGTATCATAGACGCGCCACCGTCTTTGTTTGTCTGTCTGTGTCTGTTGCTGCAGGAGTGGAGAACAGAGTATGAAATACAGCAGTAATTGTTCCTTGGAGATCTCCAGAAAGATGCATCTCCAGCCAACCTGATAGAGGGTTTTAGGAGCTATCATGGGTGCCCCAGAATAGGACCTGCTATGGTCTGAAGAGCATTAGTAACTATAGTGCTGCATTCTCTTTTTTTCTTCAGTGAGAACCACACAATTGCACACTGGGCAGGAGCAGTCGCTTGCTGCCTAGTCCCAGTCTGCATTCAGCAGGGCCTTGTTAAGACTGAAGGGAATGCAGACTGTGGTTCTGAACTGCCAAAACCTCCCTGATGTGGATGTTTTGAGCAACATTGCTTTCATCAGTTTGGGCCTCGGGTAGACTGCTCACCTGGCATCCAGGCCTCTTGCTACTTTTCTGTCCTCTGTACACTATATTTCTAGAGCACCTGGAAACTTTCTTTTAGAGTAGGTGTGCTGTGTGTAAACTTGAATTAGGGCTTTGTGCACTCTACTAAAAATTTGGGATCTTGTATTGAGGTAGCCCAGGTTCTGTACTGGGAAATGGTTAATTCTGCAACCTGCATAAATTATGTACATATTTGTTCAGCTTGCAGAACTTAATCTGGTTTGGCTTGGCATGGACAAGCCTCTGACCCCAGATTACTGCAAACATTGTTAAGCAGCCCCCCTGCCACCTGACATTTCAGTAGGAATTGCTTATATTTGCATATATACTTTCAAGCAAATCTTTGCAGCCATAAGAACTAGAAACCTCCTCTTTTGTGATGTTTCCTGGAAACTGGATTCTGTGTCCAGTATATCGGAGAGTTTCTAACACTCCTCTATAACTTTAGCCTACACACACAGCCCTGCTCACAACCTGTGTTGCTTGCAATTCACACATGTTCCACATACCACAATTGGACCTTCTAGGTTTGGGCCTCATTGTGTCCCTGTGCACAGACTCCCAAGAAGTTGGGGACAGAGGACCAAGATCATTGCCAGGTATTAACCTTAACTAATGGCCTATAAGTTGTGCAGTGAAATATTCTATGCTACAAAAAGACACGTGCATCCTGTTAACTGTGCATGGTAAGGGAAATGTCTTTCAGCTTCTGCTGCAACTCAGTGACTCCTGCCATGCTGGCTTTCCAGTGTACACAAAGGTGACTTCCAACACAAACAATGGTAAACTGAATTACCCTAATAACTTCAATAATACAGGGAGGAGACATAGCTCAGTAGTGGAGCACCTGGCTTGTATACAAATAGTCCTAGATTCCATCTCTGGCAACTCCAGGCAAGACTTGGGGGGGGGGGAGACCTGCGTCTGAATCCCTGGAGAGTTACTGCCAATCAATATTGGCCATATTGACTTAGATCCAGGAGTAGGCAACCTTGGATCTCCAGCTGTTTCTGAACTACAACTACTATCATCCCCAGCTGCCATAAATTGTAGGTGGGGATGATGGGAGTTCAGCAACAACTGGAGAGCCAAGGTTGCCTACCCTTACCCTAGATCAGGCCTGCTCAACTTCGACCCTCCTGCAGATGTTGGCCTACAATTCCCATAATTCCTGGCTATTGGCTGCTGTGGCTGAGAATTATGGGAGTTGTAGTCCAAAAACAGCTGGGGGGCCTAAGTTGAGCAGGCCTGCCCTAGATGGATCAATGGTCTGATTCAGTTGAAGGCCACTTAATTCATTGTCTGAGTTCAGAATTGCTGGTGTGGAAGGCAGGCAGGGAAGGGGAAGGGGAAAATAACTTGGAGGACATAAATGTCAAAAGGGCAAGAAAGTGAATTCTAACTTAATTGCTCTTCCTAGCCTTGCATTCTGTCTTAGCCACTGGCAGTGACTGTTCTGCCTGGATACCTTCAGTAGCTTGTCTGAAAAATTGTCTCTGTGGGAGATGCTCTTTTCTGACAACCTAGAGCAAGGGGCAGTAGTCCCATTTGCCACTTTATGGCAATGCGCATAAATCAAAGACCAGCACAGTTGCTGAAACCAGAGCAGAATAATATGAGACTACCCGTGACCCCTTTCCACATTGCTCATTGCTGTCAGTTGATCAAGCAATTAAAAAAGCTATTGGATTGCAAAAGAATAAGCTGCCTTATGGAAGAACAGGGCAAGATCACTAGCTGCCTCTTTTCTAGGTTGTTCCAGCTTGTTCTAGTCCATCTGTTTGAAGGGGGTTCTGGACTGGGTATCCTTAACTATCTTTTTAAATGTCCACTCTGAGAAGTTATGTAAGGCCAAATTCTCTGCAGGTGAGGTCCTGCTGCAAGTTCCTTGTTTTGAAGTGGCTGTAATTAAAAGGTTTTAAAGATTGAGCTGGCTCCCATGGCCTGGAATCTATTAGAAATGTTTAGGGGAAGGGGCAAAGGAAAGTGTGAATTGAAATCTCTCCTATGGGCTGCATTTCGTCTTTATTTAATTATGCATAATCCTGTGAGGTGAGGAAATAATACTGTTCCTTTTATACTTTTAACAATGTGAACGAAGCTTGAGGCCACAATGATGACGAGAACCAGGAGCCTGGTACACCTACTCCAAAACAAGTTAATTTCTCAGCAGCCTCAGTTGGCTGTTTTGGGATACATATTTTTCACTTGCAGATTATCAATATTGTTTTAAACTTGCATCACATGTCAATAGGAATGTGAACCTCTTTTTTTTTTTTTAAGTTACTCTCCTGAGATGACCACTGTAGCTAAGCAGAGTAATAGTGTGCATACATTTTGATATATGCTGCCATCTAGTGCCTGAACAAATAATTCATTAATCCTCAAATAGATACAAAATATTATTCTTATAGACACATAACTGGAGAACCTGCAAGCAAGAGGGAGGTACCAACAGATGTGGGGTAACCCATGGATATGTCAGTTTCACAAGAAGCTGAAGCGGTGGGGGGGACTCTTAAGGGGCCAAAAACCCCAAAACTATCCCAATGTTGTCCAATGGAGCAGAACGTTTGTGGAGTTGGAGGGCACTTGACAGCCAGGTGAGTGGAGCTAATGGAACGCAGTGGTGAGGAGGGGGGAAGGAAGGTTTGACTGAAAAGTGCAGGTAATTTCTCAGTTTGAAGAATACTCTTAAAGACAGCCACAGCCTGTTCTACCAAGTGGGAAATGTGTTTAAAACTTGTTTTCTTACTAGCCGTTTCACTGCCTTGTGTTTCTGAGAGGGAAGGGGTTGGACAAATTTAAGCTCTTGGTGTGTGGGGTATCTCTCCCCCAATAACATAAAGACAACTGTGTGCGTGTGCGCATGCATATGTGTATTCTCCTGTGGAACGGGGAAGCAGCATTGTGAATCTGTTTGTTGATTATGTGCATACACACACAAAGTTGCACAATAAGCTAACAACATTCACCATTAGATATAAACTATTTGATTATCACTTTCCCTCCATAGAACTTCAGCAACCCCTACTGGGGTTGCACTCCCCCTGAAGGACTGGGTTTGCATTTCGAGGGTCTTCATTGATCTAGTACTGTCACTAGAGGCTCAAGTGGCCTCTCTGGCTCTGAGTGCCTCTCACCAGGATGCATTGGAGTTAGCTAATTGCAGACCTGTTTCTAACCTTCCATAGTTGGGCAAGTTGATTGAGTGGGTGGTGGCCTCTCAACTCCAGGCAGTTTGGGATGATGCAGATTACCTAGACCAATTTCAAACTGGCTTTCATGTGGGCTATGGGGTTGAGACTGCCTTGGTCGGCCTCATGGGTGATCTCCCAACTGGCTATCGATGGAATGTGACTGATGCTTTTGGACCACCTGAGTAAGGTGGGATTGGGTGGCACTATTTTACAGTAATTCCACTCCTACCTTTCTGGTAGATTCCAGATGGTGTCACTTGGAGGCTGTTGCTCTGGAAAACGAGAACTGAAGTATGGAGTTCCATGAGGCTCCATACTGTCTCCAATGCTCTTTAACATCTACATGAAACTGCCGGGAGAGATCATCAGGAGTTTTGGTGCTGGGTGTCATCAATATGCTGATGACACCCAGATTTACTTCATCAACCTCATCAGGAAATGGCATATCTTCCCTAAATGCCTGCTTGGAGGCGGTAAAGGGCTGGATGAAGGGTAAAAAACTGAGGTTGAATCCAAATAAGACAGAAGTACTAACTGGGGAGTCGAGACCGGAGAGGAGGTTTGGATCTGCCTGTTCTGGATGGGGTTACACTCCACCTGAAAGTTCAGGTATGTTGCTAACTCCTGCAAACTGAGCAAAGAGACATCTTTTCAAAGTGATTATTCTTATATTTAGCAGGGGGAGAGCAACTGGCCCTATCCAACTCCAGCACAGCATCCCACTAGTGGCTGTTGCAGGTGTCTACCTTCTGTTTCTTTTTAGATCATGAGCCCTTTGGGGACAGGGAGCCATCTTATGTATTAATTTTTCTATGTAAGAACAGCCCTGCTGGATCAGGCCCAAGACCCATCTAGTCCTGCATCTTGTTTCTCACAGTGGCCCACCAGATGCTGCTGGAAGCCACAGGCAGAAGTTGAGGGCATGCCCTCCTGCCATTGCTCCCGTGCAACTGGTTCTCAGAGCCATCCTGCCTTTTGAGACTGGAGGGGGCCCACAGCCCTCCGACTAGTAGCCATTGATGGACCTCTCCTCCATGAAGTTATCCAAACCCCTCTTAAAGCTATCCAGGTTGTTGGCTGTCACTACATCCTGTGGCAGAGAATTCCACAAGTGGGTCACGTATTGTGTGAAAAAGTACTTCCATTTGTTGGTCCTAGACCTCCTGGCAATCAATTTCATGGAGTGACCCCTGGTTCTAGTGTTGTGTGAGAGGGAAAAGAATTTCTCTCTCTCCAAATTCTCCAAATCATGCATGATTTTATAGACCTCTATCAGGTCTTCCCGCAGTCTTTTTTCTAAGCTAAAAAGCCCCAGGTG
This sequence comes from Hemicordylus capensis, assembly GCF_027244095.1. NCBI lineage: Eukaryota > Metazoa > Chordata > Lepidosauria > Squamata > Cordylidae > Hemicordylus > Hemicordylus capensis. The sequence continues at coordinate 286,829,439 of NC_069659.1, forward strand.
TTGTAGTCTTGCCTCATAAGAAAGGTCCTCTAGGCCCCTGATCATCTTGGTTGCCCTCTTCTGCACCTTTTCCAGTTCAACAATGTCCTTTTAAAGATGTGGTGACCAGAATTGTACGCAGTACTCCAAGTGTGGTCGCACCATAGTTTTGTATAAGGGCATTATAATATTAGCTGTTTTATTATCAATCCCCTTTATAATGATCCCTAGCATTGAATTTGCCTTTTTCACAGCTGCCACACATTGAGTCGACACTTTCAACAAGCTGCCCACCACAACCCCAAGCTCCCTCTCCTGGTCAGTCACCGACAGCTCGGATCCCATCAGCATATACTTGAAGTTGGGGGTTTTCGTCCCAATGTGCATCACTTTACACTTGCTAACATTTAACTGCATTTGCCATTTTGTCGCCCACTCCCCCAGTTTGGAGAGATCCTTTTGGAGCTCTTCACAATCCGTTTTGGATTTCACTACCCAGAAGAGTTTGGTATCTGCAAATTTGGCCACCTCGCTACTTACCCCTGCTTCTAGATCATTTATGAATAAATTAAAAAGCACTGGTCCCAGTACAGATCCCTGGGGGACCCCACTTCTTACTTCCCTCCATTGTGAACACTCTCCATTGATACCTATTCTCTGTTTCCTGTCTTTCAGCCAGTTAGCAATCCACACATGTACCTGTCCCCTTATCACATGACTGCTAAGTTTCCTCAGGAGTCTTTGATGAGGAACTTTGTCAAAAGCTTTTTGGAAGTCCAGGTATACTATGTCAGCTGGATCACCTTGATCCACACACTTGTTGACACCCTCAAAGAGGTCCAAAAGGTTGGTGAGGCAAGATTTACCTTTGCGGAAGCCATGCCGGCTCACTCCCAGCAGGGCCTGTTCTTCTAGGTGCTTTACAATTTTATCCTTGAGGATACTTTCCATCAAGTTGCATGGAACGGACATTAGGCTAACTGGCCTGTAATTTCCTGGATCGCCCCTGGGTCCCTTTTTGAAAATCAGTGTTACATTTGCTACTCTCCAGTCCTCTGGTACAGAGCCCAATTTCAGGGATAAGTTGAAAATTTTAGCAAGGAGGTCGGCAATTTCATGTTTGAGTTCTTTGAGGACTCTTGGATGGATGCCATCCAGCCCTGGTGATTTGTTAGCTTTCAGTTTTTCCAGACAGTTTAGTACATCATCTCTTGTCACTACTATCTGACTCAGCTCTCTAGTCTCCATCCCTAAAAAGCCTCGTTCAGGAACAGGTATATGCTCAGTATCCTCTGCCGTGAAGACAGATGCAAAGAACGTATTTAGCTTCTCTGCAACCTCCGTAACCTCCTTAATACTCTTCAAAGTAAATCGCTTTGAGAATTTTGTTGAGTGGTATATAAATATTTGTCATAGAAGTACTAGTAGCAGCTGCAGTAGCAGCTTGGAAGTGCTCCTGGACCCAAAGCTCTCCCTGGTTTCTCAGGTTGAGGCAGTGGCCAGGAGCGCTTTTTATCAGCTTTGGCTGATACATTTCTAGAGGTGAATGATCTTAAACAGGGGCATAGCTAGGGCAGAGGGGGCGCACGTTTATCCCTTTCTCTAGCAACCCCCCAGAGTGAGGGAGATAATGAATAAAATAGGGAAGGGTGGATCTGGAGGGCCCTCAGGAGTTCAGGGCCCGTGTTCTTTGAACCCTTTCGCTCAATTATAGCTACACCCCTGATCTTAAAACAGTGGTACATATGCTGGTAACTTCCAGGCTTGACTACTGTAATGCTCTCTATGTGGGGCTGCCTTTGTATGTAGTCCGGAAACTACAATTGGTACAGAATGCTGCAGCAAGATTGGTCTCTAGGATAACATGAAGGGACCACGTAACAGCTTTGAAAACTGCACTGGTTGCCGATGTGTTTCTGAGTGAAATACAAAGTGCTGGTTATTACCTATACAGACCTTAATGGCTTGGGTCCAGGCTATTTAAGAGATTGCCTCCTTTGTCATGAACCCTGCCTCCTTTAATGACCTTCTGGAGAGGTCCGGTTAGGGTTGCCACCAGCTTGTCTGGCAATTCAGGACTGGGCTTTCTCCATGGCTGCCCCAGGGCTTTGGCATTTGCTCCCTGCTGAAATAAGAGCATCAACTTCTCTGTTTGTTTTCAGGTAGACCCTCCTGTTCTTGCAAGCTTTTAATTGGAATTTTAATAATTTGTTTTATATTGTGTTAATTTGTGATTTTTAATATTAAAATGTGTACACCGCCTAGAGATTTACATATCAGGCAGTATAAAAACATGATAGATAAATACATGGGCTTCAGCTGATGTGCCAACTGTGACCTTACCTGGATAGAGATAGCTTGGCCACAGTTACTCATGTTCTAGTAACCTCTTGCTTAGATTACTGCAATGCATTGTATGTGGGGCTGCCTTTGGAAATGGTCCAGAAACTGCAGCTGGTACAAAATAGGGCTGTAAGATTATTAACTGGGACTGACTGTTTTGCGCATATGACACCAGTGCTTTGTCAGCTGTACTGACTCCCAGTCCATTTCCGGGCCCAATTCAAAGTGATGGTTTTAACCTTTAAAGCCCTAAATGCCTTGGGATCAGGTTATCTGAGAGAGTGCCTTGCCCAATATGTCCCAACCTTAAGATCTTCATAGGCCTTCCTCTGAGCACCTCTGCCAAATGAGGTGAGGTGGGTGGCTACTAGGGAGAGGGCCTTTTTGGTGGTTGTACCCAGTTTATGGAATAGTCTCAGTGAGGTTCTCCTGGCTGATTGTAAACGTTTTTAAATTACTTTGTATTGTATCCCCCAACCCTTTTTGGTCTGTTAGGATTGAATATGTGTGCGTCTATTTCATATTTTAATGCGGTGTTATGAGCATTAGAGAACAATTAGTTATGAGGTGGCTGACAAATAAAGGTGGTTGTTGAAAAGTGGTGTATAATAATAGTAATACCTATATAAAGGCACAGGTCAAAGAGAAATGGCATCCTGCCTGCTCGTAAAACAAAATGCCAATACCTTGAATTCAGGTTTTGTTGTTTATTGTACACTAAGTTGGAGTCTGCCCAAGGAGGAAAAAACTGCTAGTTAAAGACTCTGTATATGAAGCTTTCAAGCTTTTCTAAGCAGGTGAACTTTGCTACTGCCAAAGGTCCAAGAAACTGTTTAAAAATGGAGTAAGGTACGAAGACCTTAACAAGAGTTAAACAGTAGTTAATCAGTAATGTGGCTGTGGGCCTAAAGCTTCAAGTAGCCTCGTTTATAACTTTCAAGTTGGGTTAAGGATACAAACTTGGTTGCTATTCCTTATTTGACATTAATGTTTCAATCATTTCAGTGGCAATGCTTCAACTGTGAAGTGAGATTTTACCACCACTGTACCCCAAATTAAGTTTTAGATTATCTCAAGCCATATGTCTGCCACTGAAGCTGGGCCCTGCAGGCAAAACAGTAGAATGTAGGAAGCTGTCTTTTGCTGAGTCAAACCCTTGGTCCATCTAGCTCAGTATTGTCTACACAGACTGGCAGTGGCCTCTCCAAGGCTGCAGACAGGAGTCTCTCTCGGCCAAATCTTGGAGATGCCGAGGAGGGAACTTCTGCATACAAGCATTTATGGTCCAAGTTTCATTTGTATGCCAAGTGTGTACTACTCTGTTATGGAAGTTGGTTACTGATTCAACATAGAAACACATAAGGTCTGGAAGGAGATAGTTCCCCTCGGCTGAACAAGGTGTGTAATTTAGAATGACTCAAGGCTTGTGTGTGGTGAAGTGTGATAGGGAGTCGAATCCAACCCAATTTAGTTCCTTATTCATGTGTGTTGACCAGGAGGCATTACCCTTTAAAGCACTTCTTGCAAACCTAAAACTTTGAGTTAGAAATAATATTGGAATAGGTAGGGCTGTATGCTTTGGGACAGCTTATTCAGCCTGCATATGCATCTCTGGGTAGAACCAAGGACCTAGGAACAAATTTCACCCTCATTGCAACAATTGGTCTTTAGGAATTCCACTGTTGTACAACTGTTTATATACCACTAAAGTATTGCTTTTATCTAAAGTGAAACACAAAGCAGACACAAGCAACAACCACAGGAGGGATGCTGTTCTAGGGCTGGATAGGGACAAATCCTTGCCCCCTGCTAAATAATAGAAAATAACCACTCTAAAAGATGCCATTGAAATAAATGGGGGTTAAGTTAGTCGTTACTATATATCAGTGATACTTAGTCATGACTAACCAGTCAGAATCAGTAGTCCCTCTAATGTTTTTTCATCTCTGTGCAGAATGAGTTTTGTTCTGGGTGGCAGTATCAAGGCACTGTGTGCACATATGCATTCAGAATGGGGCATTCCTAATTCAACCTGAGCGGGATCTAAAATTAAATGAACAGACATCAGAAAACTTGTGAGGGAGTGCACGTGCACGCACCTTAGAGGGAACAGTGGTCAGGATATTGCTTGTTTGGTTTTGAATGAAGTCGCATCTTGAGAAGATCACAGGAGATAAAAGTATTTGTAATATAAGAGCATCCCTGCTGGATCAGGCACAAGGCCCAGCTAGTCCAGCATCCTGTTTCACACAGTGGCCCACCAGATGCCTCTGGTATTGAGATGGCCCACAGCCACCAGGATTTGTAGTAGACCAAAGTCCTGGAATCCCTTGTATTGGAGGGTGAGTTTGGACAACATAGCCCCCCGCATACATAGAAAGGGGCACACAAAAAGCGCACCCATTGGAATATCCCCTGTGAACATCCCAATGCCCTCTCATTGTCTCGCTTTATTGCATCGCGGACTGTTAAATCAAATGGCCACTATATAGGGCCTCCAAGTACTAGTTTAAACTTAACAAGTGCCGCCACATGATAGATGGATGTCTTGGAATGTCCACGGAGGATGCCTCAACAATGTGCATTTCCAGCATGTCCCTTTCCTAATTGTGTGCACAGAGGGCTGTGCTGTACAAAGTGGCCTACAGTGTTGTCCTCACAATTTTGAAAATATTGGGTGGAGGCGCTGTACCTGTTGTTGGAAACCAGTTTTCCTAGTTGTTTCTGTTGGAAATTCTCTGTGGTGAGAGAATCCCTTTCTCATTATAGCAGAGTGCACAGAGGCACAACACAGCGGATTTAGTTAGGCATGCGTGTAAGCTGAGAGTAAAGTAACTTGAAGCCAATTCATAGTTTCAGATCAATATATAAGGCATTTATTATCTAGCTGGATGCAGATGGATTCTGCATCTTCTCTGCACATATGGTGCAGGGAGAGAGGCTTGCCATGTTGCAAGGTAGAAGGGTAGGTAGGGAAGAGAGAGAGAAAAGGAAATTAGTCCCTGAGATTAGCAATCTACATATCAAAGGGATAGCATCAGAGCAGTGGAGAAGTGATGACCAATGTCTTGACTCTCTAGCCCTCTGACTTACTAGTCTGTCCTCCACTGTCTGAGACAAAGAGACAGCGCAAAGTCCTTTAACTTCCAACAGTTTCTTGGTGAGGTAGCAGAACAGGAGTCTCCCCACTAATCTGGTGACAAGTGGATTACATCTATATTGAGGGAGGACCATAACTCAGGGCAAGAGCATCTACTTTGCATGGAGGAGGTCCTAGGTCCAATCCCTGGCATCTCTAGGTGGTTCTGGGAAAGACCCATGTCTGAAACCCTGGAGAACCACTGCCAGCCAGTGTAGACAATACTGAGATAAATGGACTAACAGTCTGACCAGGGTTACCAACTGTCCCTTATTAGCAGGAATGACCCTTACTTCAGCCCAAAATTGTCCCTTATTTTCAGCTAATGGGAAGAACCTATGGCTCAGATCAAACCAGTTATTTTTGCAGCTAATTAAATAATTAATGAGCTCCAGCTCCTGCTCCCTACCAGAGTATTCTGTGGTTCTGGTGGGCTGCAGGCCTAGGGTTGCCAACAGTCCCATATTGGGGACATTATCAGCCGTCAGTGATTGGCTACCTTACATTACCCAGGTATCAGGATCATGAAAATCATGCAAGCAATGACTACTAGATAGCGTTCCTGTATGAAACCTGTTTTTACCAGCTAACAATGCTTGTCTTTCTAGAAAACAAAATTACATCACACCCATTTTGGCTAAGCATTGTTATATCAATAAGCAGAGGAGAAGCAATCTGTAACCTACCCTGAAGTTTAAGCTGAACGTGGTAAAAACATCAACAGGCTCCTGATTACTCTTGCATACTCCCCCACTCGTGTCCCTTATTTGGGCAGTGGAACATTGGCAACCCCAAGTCTGACTCGGTATGAGATTGCTTTCTATGTAACCATATGCACTATCAAAGATAGCCTAAGAGTTTGTTGGAAACAGCTGTTCTTTAACTGTTTAATACCCTTTCCCCACTCACACACCTCAGTAAGAAGTGGAGACAAATCTCATAGCCAGACATTTTGTAGTGGGAGGAGAAAGCCTGAGGGTACACTGGAGAGGGCTATCAATGTTAAATAAAAATCTAAGTACATAGTATATGTTTAAATATGTATTTTATTATCCCATCACTTGTACCAGGAGAGTTGCCTTAGTAGCCAAAACTGATCCTGCAAATCTCTCTCTATACCCTTAATTAACCCATGGCTAACATAATTTTCCAATATGACAATGCAAGAGTCCATAATGTAGAAAGACAGCCAAGAAAACACCTACCTTATGGTTTGGAACTCATATGTTGGATACGGACCATATACTCTCTCCAGAATTGAACTTTTCAGGTTTAGCGGCTGAGGAACTGGGCCAGTTTGAGGCGACAAGGGAAGATGTTCTAAACTGTCTTGAAAAACTAAAAATTAACAAATCTCCAGGGCCAGATGGCATCCACCCAAGAGTTCTGAAGGAACTCAAATGCAAAATTGCCCATCTCCTAGCAAAAATATATAACTTGTCCCTACAATCAGGCTCTGTACCAGAGGATTGGAAAGTAGCCAATGTGACTCCAATTTCCAAAAAGGGATCCAGGGGGGATCTGGGAAATTACAGGCTGGTCAGCGTATCTTTGGTGCCGGGTAAATTGATGGAAAGCATACTTAAGGACAAAATTGTTAAGCATATAGAAGTAAAGGCCTTGTTGAAGGAGAACCAGCATGGCTTTTGCAAGGGTATGTCTTGCATCACTAACATTTTGGAGTTCTTTGAGAGTGTCAACAGGCATGTGGATAAAGGTGATCCAGTTGACATAGTATACTTGGACTTCCAAAAAGCTTTTGATAAAGTTCTCCACCAAAGACTGTTGAGTAAACCTAGCAGTCATGGAATAGGAGGACAGGTTCATGTGTAGATCAGTAACTGGTTGAAGGACAGGAAACAGAGTAGGAATATATGGACAGTTTTCACAATGGAGGTAGGTAGGAAGTGGGGTCCCCCAGGGATTGATACTGGGACCAGTGCTCTTTAACTAGTGTATAAATGATCTAGAAGTTGGGGTCACCAGCCAAGTGGCCAAATTTGCGGGCGGATTAACCTCATTGCTGCCCATAGGCAAAGATGATTGTGCTGCTGCAGGTGTGTGTGTGGGGGTGATCTCCCTTTTTTCACTCTAAACCAGGCCTGCTCAACTTAGGCCCCCCAGCTGTTTTTGGACTACAACTCACACAATTCTCAGCCACAGCAGCAATAGCCAGGGATTATGGGAATTGTAGGCCAACATCTGCAGGAGGGCCGAAGTTGGGCAGGCCTGCTCTAAACAAATCACTGCTACCATGGCTGGCTGCAGGGGGGGGAGCAAGGAGGAAAGAGTGCCCTCTTTTAGCATACCTTTTAAAAATGTGCCACAGGAGCAGTGGTGACCTGACTGTAGTGTTGTGAGAGAGGGCGAAAAATTCCTCTCTCACCCTCTCCACTCCATTAATTATTTTATACATTTCAATCATGTCTCCCCTTAGTTGCCTCTTTTCCAAGGTAAAGAGCATCAGATGCTGTAGCCTAGCCTCATAAGGAAGGTGCTCCAGGCCCCTGATCATTTTGGCTGTCCTCTTCTGCATCTTTTCCAGTTGTACAATATCCTTCTTAAGAAATCCCCCCCCCAAATGGCCACCACACATGCGTAAATGACCTCTGTGAGGCCATGGGCCATGTGAGGCCTCACAGAGGCCATTTACGCATGTGCCTGCATGCCTACAGAAGCCCAAATGGGCCAAAAATGATCAGCTTCCCGGGCCGCAACGGTGATTTCAGAAGCCGGTGGGGGGAAGGGGAACCCTCATGGACAGGAAGTCCCCTGAAGGGGCTAAAAGTACTTTTACATTTATTTCAATTAAAAAAAATAAATCTGCAAACTGTCCAGAAGTTTGCTTTTGGTCTGTACAGAACCGGTCGGGAGTGGGTGGTTTCAGTTCGATCTCGAACCCCGGAACCAGTCCACACATCCCTAGTGGTGTCATCAGCATAGCGCAGGTTATTGATGTTTCTTCCTCCAACTTTAAAACCACACTCATCTTCTTCCAATCCAGCTTCTCTCAGTAAATGCTCAGCACATAAGTTCAATATTTGTTTGTTTGTTTGTTTGTTTTATTTGATTTATATACCGCCCTTCCAAAATGGCTCAGGGCAGTTTACAACAGGATAAAAACAATTAAAACCAGTTAACAATTAAAATCAAAACTATAAAAACCGGATCAAACCAACTAAACATTTAAACAGCTAAACACCCTGGAAAACCAGGGCAATAATTTAAAACAGTTTACAATAATGTAAAAACCCTGGAAGGCCAGGCCAAACAGACAGGTTTTGAGGACCCTCCTGAAAGACAGTAATGAACTAAAATTATGGATTTCTGCCGTAAGTGCATTCCATAGCCTAAAAGCAGCTACAGAGAAGGCCCGTCTCTGAGTCGCCACCAGACGATCCGGTGGTAATTGGAGACGGACCTCTTCAGATGACCATAACATGTGGTGGGGATCATGCAGAAGAAGGCGCTCTCTAAGATAACTTGGACCTAAGCCGTTCAGGGCTTTAAAGGTAACTAGTGGGCCCGAGCACAGAGCATCTGTGCCTCCACAGCCGCCCACAGCCTTGCCTCCACAGCCGCCCAGCCAGGCAATTCTCCTGGGTGCGCCAGGACCAATCAGGCCCCCCCGCAGCCCAGCCAATCAGCTGGGGTGCTGGGACACATTTTTCCCTGGCACACCCAGGAGAATTATATATATAGATAATCAGCACTCTGTATTTTGCCCAGAAACATACTGGCAGCCAGTGTAACTGTTTCAAGACAAGCATAATATGATCTCTCTGGGTTACCCCAGAGACCAATCTGGCTGTTGCGTTCGGAACTAACTAAAGTTTCTGAACTACATAGAGTGCATTGTAATAGTCAAGCTGGGAGGTTTCCAGCTGGTGCACCACTGTTTTGAGGCCATCCTCTTCAAGGAATGGGCGCAGCTGTCGAATCAGCCAAAGCTGATAGAAAGCACTCCTGGCCATGGCCTCCATTTGAGATACCTGGGTGAGGCCTGGATCCAGGAGTACTCCCAAGCTGTGCACATGCTCCTTCTAGGGGAGTGTAACCCCATCCAGCACAGGAAGATCTAACTCCTCCCTTAAATTCTGAGCCCCCATAATGAGCACCTCCGTCTTGCTTGGATTCAGCTTCAATTTGTTATCCCTCATCCAGCCCATTACTGCCTGTAGGCAGGCATTTAGAGAATGAGTGCCATTTCCTGAAGATGAAAAGGAGAAGTAGATTTGGGTGTCATCAGCTACTGATAACACCCAGCACCAAATCTCCTGATGACCTCACCTAGAGGTTTCATACAGATATTGAAAAGCATTGGTGACAGAATGAAGCCCTGAGGGACTCCATATATAACAGCTCCTGTTTTGAGGAGGAGCTGTCACTACGCTCCACCATCTGCAATCTACCTGAGAGATAGGAGCAGAACCACTGCAAAGCAGTTCCTCCTATCCCCAACTCCCTCAGGCGATCCAGAAAGATACCATGATTGATGGTACCGAATGCCAGCGAGAGATCCAGAAGAACCAGCAGAGTCACACTCCCTCTGTCAGTTCCCCGGTCAAGGTCATCCATCAGGCCGACCAAGGTTGTCTCAACCCCATAGTCCACTCTAAAGCCAGTTTGAAATAGGTCAATAATCAGTTTCCTCCAAAACTGCCAAGAGCTGGTCAGCCACCACCCTCTCAATCACCTTGCCCAGCTAAGGGAGATTGGAGATTGGCCTGTAACTATCCATCGCTAAGGGGTCCAGGGAAGGAATTTTAAGGAATGGTCTAACCTCCTCCATAGACCTTGCAGAAATAGTGGAGTCCAAGTTGGTCGTGATACAGGAGATCTTGTTCGCAAATAACCCATTAAAAGCATCACAGCAGAATTACCCCGGGGACTGATTTGAAGTATGAGCCTTACAACCCAAGATAGCTCTGCTGAGCGTGAACCTGCAGTTGCAATGTGCGCAGACCAAAATCTCCTTTTTGCTGCACACACTGTCACTGCATAAGTCTTCAAATGGGTCACATGCTGTATCCTGTCAGATTCGAACTGAGTTCTCCACTTGCACTCTAGTCGCCTACCCAACCTTTCAGCCCCTGCAACTCCTCAGTATACCAATGGGCCATTTTTGAAGCAGGTCAGAAGGGATGCTTAGGAACAATCATGTCTACTGCCCTGATTAGTTCCCTGTTCCAGGTTCCCACCAGGGCATCAACAGAATCACTGGCCACACCAACATCAATATCCTCCAAGGCCTCTTGAAATCCTACTGGATTCCCTTAGGATGGTTTCCTTAGGAAATCCTTAGGATGGACAGACCATCCTAATAGGTCCACCACCTCTGCAGAAACTAATTGGGATAGGCCCATAGTTGTCACGGCCGCTATGAACTCCTGAGCTGCACCAGACTGCCAGCCCCAAAGTGGATATTGAAGTCCCTCCACACCAAAAACTAGGAGACTCCAACACCAATTCCATGCCCAGCTCCGTCAGCTCACTTAGGGAGTCAGTTAGGCAGCGGGGTGGATGGTACACCAACAGAATCCCCAATCTATCCCTAGTTCCCAGCCTCAAAAATATGCACTCAATATAAGTCAACTATCTCACAGGGGCCCTGGTAAGGGAAATGGCTTTCTTATGGACCACAGCCACTCCACCCCCACCGCCCGCCCACTTTCCCTAGCCTGCTCCACAACAGAGTAACCTGGTGGGAGAAGCTGAGCCCACAATGGACCACTCGCCTCCCCCAACCAGATCTCATTTATACATGCCAGATCAGCTCCCTCATCCACGATCAAATCATGGACAATTTCAGTCTTATTCTGAATCGACATGGCATTGCAGAGGAGCAAGGCCAGACTCTGTGGGTTGTCAGAGTTGCTCCCCAAGGCCTGAGAGTTGACAAAGCAGTTGCAAGTGGAAACAGTTACTAAATTACTGATTTCCTTTCCACTGTAATGGCCAGCTGCTCTGCCAATAAGGATAAAGTAGACAGCCTTGTCTTACTCCTTTGCCAATGTGGAACCAGTCTGTTTCACCATGTTCTGTCTGAACCAGGGTTTCTTAACCTTGGTCCCCCAGATGTTGGTGGGCTACAACTCCCAGTATCCCCAGACATGGCCTCTGAGGTTCAGGATTCTGGGAGTTGTAGTCCAACAACATCTGGGGGACCAAGGTTAATAAACCCTGGTCTGGACTGTGAATTCTTGTCCTGTGTATAGGTTTCTAATGAGAACAATGAGATATTCTGGAATGCCCATTTTCCTAAGTATATTCCACAACTTGACATGGTTGACGCAATCTAAGCCTTTTCTGTAGTCAATAAAACACATATTGACTTCTTTCTGGTATTGTTTGGCTTTCTCAGTTATGCAGCATGAATCAGCAATGATGTTGTTCGGCCTTTTCTGAAACCAGCTTGAACATCTGGCATTTCCCTTTGGGCTCTAATCTGCATTGCATGATCCTGAGCATTATTTTGCTAGCATGTGAAATTAAGAATATTGTGCGATGGTTTGGGCAATTGGTTAATTCATCTTTTTTTGTTATGCTGGCCACTGTGTAATTCTCCATATTCGCTGGCACAGTTTGCTTAGAACCTTGACTGAATCTTCTTCTGTTGCCTGCCATATTTCTGTAGCTATTCCATCAATTCCTGTAGCCTTTCAACTTGGTAATAACCCGAGTGCTGATCTAACTTCATCTTCCCATACTAGAGGTTCTTGCAAATAGGGAATACCTTCTAGAGTGTCTTGGATGTTGAAGTCCCTGCTGTACAGATTTGAAGTATACTGCCATCTGTTTGATCTTCTCTGAATCAGTTATTACCTGTCGTTGGGCATCCCTTAACATACCAATTCGAGGTTGAAACCTCCTTCTTGTTTCAGAGATCTTTTGGAAAACTTGCCTTGTTTTCCCGTGTCTGTTCCCATCCTCAAGGTCTTTACAGATGTTGTAGTACTGCTCCTTGTCTCTAGCAGCTTTCTTAAATTCCCTATTAAGTTCCTTCCTTCCTTGGCTTTGGCTTCTCTCCTCTTCTTGGCCATTTCCACCATCTGTTCTGACATCAATTTTGCTTTCTTCTGTTTCTTGGTCTTTGGCAGTCTCTCTTCACATTCATCCTTAACGACTTCTTTGATTTCATTCTTCTGGCTCCCTATCAATGAGGTTCAGAACTTCAAAGCAGTTCATTATGTTCTCCTTTAAAATGGTGGGTATATTCTCAAGGTCATATCGTGGAAACTGAATAGCTTTGTTTTTCCGCTTTAGCTTGACTTGGAACTTGCACATGAGCAGTTCGTGATCTGTTCCACAATCGACCCCCGGCCATATCTTTGCTGTTATAACTGAGCTCTTCCACCTCCTTGCATCAATAATGTAATCAATTTGATTTCTATGTACTCCATCTAGTGATGTCCATGTATATAGGCGCCACTCTGGTTGTTTGAAGAATGTGTTAGCAATTAAGAGATGATTGGATTGGCAGAAACTAATAAATCATTCTCCTGCTTAAATTTTGTTTCCTAGGCCATACAGTCTGTGTTTTCCTCCTTACCAATTCCAGCTTTGGCATTCCAGTCTCCAACCGCCAGCAGCACATCTTGCTAGCATGTTCTGTCAATTTCAGACTGAACTTGAGCATAAAACTCATCAACTTCTTCATCTTTTGCATCAGTCGATGAGGCATAGACTTGGAAAAACTGTTTTGTTAAAGGGTTGTCCATGAAATCTAATTGACATTAATCAGTCACTGACCACTTTGTACCCAAGTACTGTCATTGCTATATCCTTCCTGATTATGAAAGCAACACCATTCCTTCTCTGTTTTTTGTGTCCTGAGTAGTAAGCGGTATTTTCTGTCTGAAAGTGCCCAATTCCAGCAGTGTTCTCTCTAATTTTTTCATCTGTGTGCGGAATGAGTTTTGTTCTGGGCTGGAGTATCAAGGTAGTGTGCACACACATGCATTCAGAATGGGGCCTTCCTGATTCAACCTGAGCAGGACCTAAAATTAACTGAGCAGACATCAAAAAACTTGTGAGCACGGGCATGTACGCACACCTTAGAGGGAACAATGAATTCCAGTCCATTTTAATTATCTGATGCCCAACTAATTCGTTGATGCTCAAGATGTCAATCTGTAGTAGATTCATTTCATCTTTCACTGTGTCGAGCTATGGAAAGTTTAGTCTTAGAAAATAGCCTTTCCTTGGGCTGTCCATGTGCCTGATTGGATTAGTCTTCACTGGAGAAGCTGGCATTGTTTTGGAGATGCCCCTTAACAGAAGCGTAGGGAGGCTTGAGGCTATGCGTGTGCGGCCACAGCCCCCTTTGCCCACCCCCAGTCAGATGTAGGAAGCTGGCTAGCCATGCCCCCACATCTGATTCAGATGCGGGGGCGTGGTCTTCCTCCCAAACAGGGCCTCACACTCTCTCTTAAGGCAGAGAGAGTCACTCCAGCCTGCGCTGCCCAACGTAATACGAACTGATTTCCCTTCCAAATGGGACCAAGCAGCCCCCTTTGGAAGGGAGATCGATCGGCCCCACTGCGTTGGCAGTGAGACCAGGAGCAGCTCTCCCTGCCTTTAAGGCAGGGAGAGTCAATCTGGCTGTGCTGCCAATGCAACATGGGCTAATTTCAGTTCCAAACGGGGCCAGTGGCTCCATTTGGGACCCAAATAACGCCCTCTGATGTCAGACATGGGGTGGGGGCGTGTCTGGGGTTGCACTTGGGACCCATGATTGGTGGGGCCCATTCGACCAATGGTGGTTCCTCCCCTGCCCCTTAGATTAGGGAAGGGTGTGGATCTCTTTTTCTGGGAACATGGTGGGTTGATTCTGTGGAAATTCCTAACTAAATCAAATTGACTTAGAATTTCCACAGTTACTATTCTCCAGATAACAGGAGGTCTTTGATTAATTTTAACTGAACCTTGCAATGAATGGATAGGAATAATCATTCTGAATAGAGCAGCATTCTCATTAGAACTTGGAAATACCTGACAGCTTTTAAGCATATCAAGGTGGCTTTTTGCTGGAGCAGCAGTTAGAATGACTCATGCCCCTGTCAGTTGCATGCCAGAAATCCTTTTACACCTTTACTAACACAAAGAGGGTGCTGAGGGCTTCCTACTTGCATTCATTCCAAAAGCTGCTTCTTCTTTGATTTTGATGAAATAGAGGGTGCTCTTAGCAAGTTAGCACTGGTTTGGGCTGTGTGTGTGTGTGTATGTACACGCACGCTAAGGATGTGCACGCTATGGATCCCACTAGGGATGTGCAGGAACCTGCTCAGAGGCCCTTCTATGGGCTTCTGAACAGGTTCAAACACAGGGAGGTTCAGTGTTGAAAGGAGGGGGTCACACACTCTAAGGATGGGGGAGGATGCACTTGCTTTGCCCCCTCTTTTGCTTTGCCCCCCCTTTTGCTTTGCCCCCCCTTTCGGCGCAGGAGTGGGCCCAACGGCAGCCACGGCTGCTGTTATCAGAAGTGCAGCAATGGCAGCGACTTCCCATCCAGTGAGCCCGGCCCAAGTTTGGGGATTTATTGGCAAAATAATTTGATCAATATGACCAACTGAGGTCTAAAAAGAGGAAGCAGACCAAGTGGGGGGTTCCTCATCCTCTACCACACCTTCTTCAGTCTCAGAAGAGCCAGCCCCTAAAAAGATGAAAAAAGCAAAAACATGGTAAAGCCAAAAAGGGGAGATCTAAGTCAAAACACAGAGATAAGAGTGTGCATTCATCTGAGCTATCTGACCCATGTTCCCCCAATCCTAGGGGCCCATTACCTAGGGAGATGGGTGACCTACCCACTGAAACCCCTCAAAGGCCCCCAGGAAGACCCCTGGGTTAACTAATACCTGTTGTTTCACTTAATGAGGAACCTACCTCACCAGAAAACCCAGGACTCACTATGCACCCCTTTGGGGGTGGGGACCCTGATCAACCAAGAGAGAAGGGGGAATTGTCAGAGGAGCTCAGAAGCACCACAGAGGCTTTTTCAGCCCACAGACTTGGCCCCACTCATGTTAAAGACCTGAGGCTAAATCCTCCTGCATCTCAGGAATCCCAGCCTCTGAGTAAAAGTGTTCTGGTGTTCCCAGGATCAAAGTAACATAATTTGCCCTTGCCAATTCCTAAATAATTTGTGGAAGTGGCTAAAACTGAATGGACAGTTTCCATCTCCTCAAAATGGCTAATAGTATGGCTAATACTACAGCAAACAAGCCATATGCATTTCAACAGGTGGTGGCGGGGGAGAGATTTTCAATACGCCCCCTGTCAATGTGCCCCTCATAGCTAGGATTTCTGGTTCGGTTCTGACACGGAATGGGGAATCGCCTCAAAAAGACCCTGCAGACAAACACAAGGAGGTCGCCATGAAACGTGTTCATGACTCCACTGCACTGGCAATGAGAGTCACTGCAGCTGCCTCCATGGTGGCTAGAGCATCTTTAATCTAGCTAGATGACTTGATTCAGGGACCTCCCTCTGACCCAATCAGGTTGAGGAAAACACTTTTAACATTGCATAATACACAAGCCTTTATGGCGGATGCTACTCTTGACTCCCTCCGATTTGCATCCTGGATGGCCGCTACCTCTGTGGTGGGCTGTCACAATTTATGATTAAAATAATGGCAGGTGGATATGGCCTCCAAAACTAACCTTAGTGCTGTTCCCTTCTATGGGGAAAAATTGTTTGGGGACGAGGCCCTAAACGAGATCCTAGTGGAGTCAAAGGACAAGAAGAAAGCCATGCCATCCTTGTTACGGAAGCAGGACTGCCCCCAAGGATGGTGGTCCTTTTGTCCCTTTAGATTGCCCTTTGGAGGTGGGGGATTCAGTTCACAACTTCCCTACTGGAGCAGATCTAGATCCACCAGAGAGGACTTGAGTAGAAGGGCAGCCTTCAATGCCCAAACCAAGCAATCTAAGCAACAGGCATGACTTGGTGTGTCTCTGTCTATCTGTGTCCCTGTGTCCCTAGGTGGTCGCCTCTCCTCACACTGGTGTGTTTGGGAGGTTACCACCTCAGACCTTTGGGTTCTTACCACCGTAAAGGAGGGCTACTCCATAGAGTTGACCAAGCCACCCCCTCATCGTTTTCTTCTCACTCCAGCCTCCCACCTTCAGCAGGAACACCAAGGCCTGCAGGGGGCAATGGAACACCTGTTAGCAATCGGAGCCATAGAGCCTGTCCCACTAGATCATAATATTTATAGTACCCAAGAAGGACGGCTCCCTGAGGGCGGCGCTAGACTTAAAACACCTAAACCGCTTCATGCGCAGAAGGAAGTTCTGCATGGAATCCCTAAGATTGTTTGCGGAAGCACTACAACACCTAGACCTCCTTTCCTCCATAGACTTCAAGGAAGCATACCTACACGTGCCTATACACCAAACAGATGCCACTTGCTGCTTTGCCTCTGTGCAGGAGTCCATTATCAGCACAGAGCATTTGGCCTGTCATCTGCCCCACAAATATTTTAAAAGATCCTGTCTCCGGTGATTGTGCATCTCTGCCTCCAAGGTGTGAGGATTTATGCTTACTTGGACAATCTTCTCAGTCTCACTCAAGTCTCAGTCAATACAGGAGTCCCAATGAGACCTACAGTCTACTCTACAGGTGCTAGAAAATCACAGCTTCCTGATCAACAGGGAAAAGAGCCAACTGAGCCTGGTACACCAACTTCTTCACCTGGGGGCCCTCATATACACACAAGACAAATTGTTCTTACCAATGGAACGTAGGGACACATTGGAGGCTGAGGTATGCCAGGCCCTGGTAAAGAGGTTATTCCTCCCTGTCTCTTTTTGTCCAGGCTGCTAGGTCTCATGGTGGCGAGTTTGGAGTAAGTTCCATGGGCATGCTGCCACCTGAGGCCCCTTCAGTGGTTCCTGCTACCCTTCTACCCAGAGATATCAGTGAAGTCCAGGAGATGGGTGACCCTGACTCAGCCAGTTCTACAATCCCTGTGTTGGTGGATCACTGTCCCTCATCTCTCAGTAGAACTCCTCAACCCCCCAAAGGGTCATTGTGACCACGGACACCAGCAAAAGAGATTGGAGCTCTCATTGTCTCCAGCAGCTAGCCCAAAGCCAGATGGTTAGCGGAGGAGCGTCAACACAGCATCAATTGTCTGGAGTACAGGGTGATCTGCATTGCTCTTCAGGAGATCCAGTCCATTGTTCTACATTGCCACGTCCACACATGCACAGACAACACTATGGCCAAGGCACACATAAATAATCAAGGGGGAACCCAGTCAAGGTCTCTGCAGGCAGAAGCAGTGTTTCTGTGGGCAGAACAACATGTAGTGTCTCTGGAAGCCCATCACATTCAGGGGGACCTCAACATGGTGGCAGACTGGCTCAGTTGATTGGATCTCCTTCCAGTAGAGCAGCAATTGAACTCAGTAACATTCTGACTGATAGTAGCTTACTTCAGCCAGCCGGTGGTGGATCTTTTTGTGATGCCAGCCAATGCACAAGTTCCTGCAACAAGTGGAAGAGGTGGACACGCTATCATTGCCTTTGCTGACAGGTCTCCTATGTGCCTTTCCAACTATGCTGCTCCTGGCCCGTGTGCTTAGACTAATCAAGATCCTCAAAATACAGGTCACCTTCATAGCCCTGTTTTGGCCAAGAAGACCGTGGTTCACAGAACTTGCCAATCTAGCCACAGAAACGCAATTGCTATTACCAGTCTCATCATACGTGCTCCGCCAGGGCCCAGTGTGTCACCCAGATCCCGGCTGGTTAAGACTAGCCTCATGGAAGAATGGTGCATCTTGAAACAGCACGGCCACTTAACCAAGGTGCTTAACACAATGCTCACTTCTAGGCGCCCCTCCACTAACAGAATTTATTAATATACATGGAGGGCCTTCCTGTGATGGTCTGCACGACATGGAGTACCTCGGGGGTCAGCCACCATGACACATCTCCTACAGTTTCTTCAAGACGGTCTACACCAAGGCATATCAGTGAATACCCTCAAGCGCCTGGCCGCTTATCTCAGGGATTCCTAAACAATCCATATGATGTCACTCCCATTTAAGACATTTCCTGAGAGGTGCCACTCTCCTCTCACCTCTGGTGGTTCATTATTTTCCTATGTGGCACCTGCATATGGTCCTGAAAGCGCTCCAGGGTCCTCCTTTCGAACCTGTGTCCACTATACCGCTATGCCTACACTCTTTTAAACTATATTTTCTTATTGCTATTAGGGTCTCTGAGCTCAGGGCCTTATCTATCCATAAAACCCTGTGTATTTCCCCCCCGCAGACATAGTACGTAAAGCTTATTCCAGATCCCTTTTTCCATCCTAAGGTGGCATTTCCTTTTCATATGTCACAGGGCATTATTCTCCCTTCCTTTTGCACCCTTCCTTTTGGCCTAAGCCGGTTCATCTGGCAGAGAAGGCCTGCCACCAGCTGGATGTCTGGAGGTGCCTTAAACATATGTAAAATGCATTAGGGCGTCACTCCTGCCATATTGGCTAGGTGGATAAAGGCATGCATAGCTCTATCTTATGAGTCCAAAACCCTCAGGGCGCCCACTAAGGTGTTTGCCCACTCTACCAGGGCCACAGCTACATCTGCAGCTTTCTCTACAAATGCTTCGGTACAGGATATTTGCAGAGCAGCCACCTGGTGGGCGCCATCTAACTTTTACTAAACACAAGTTGGATGCCTTTGCCTCTGACCAAGCATCTTTTGGGAGGTGAGTTCTCCAGTAGGTTCTCACTTCAGAATAGGCGCGGGGCTCCCTCCCTGGTTGGACTTAGGGCTGTGGTATATCCTCACACGTGAGACTCCCTTGGACTACAGCAGCAGAGAATGAAGCATTGGTTACTCACTGTGAAGGCTGCTTCTTGCTGCTGCATCTAAGGGCGTCTTGACCTGCCCTGCAGCACCAGAGCACGCTTTATAGGGATACTCTGAAGGGCGAATCTCCTTTTGCTTCGACCTGCTCCTGCATCTTTTAGAACTTCTTTGTCCTATCGGTCCCTAGCCTAGACAGGCGCCACAAGACTTTTCCTGTTTACCATAGGTAGTTCCAGTTTGGATTTGTTGGTCTTTAGTTCACATTAGTTAAAGTGTTTTTTTCTTCATAGAGGTGCACTCAGCCTCTGGTCCTAAAATAACTGGGGGGTCATGCTCCTCCCGGCTTTAAAAAGCCTAACTTAATTTGCATAGTCCTGCCTTCTAGAGTCACATGGAGGAGCATAACCCACACGTGAAATGCCCTTGGATGCAGCAGCAAGAAGAAGCCTTCATGGTGAGTAACCAATGCCCCATTTTATTAAAATGAATAAATTAAATTTCTATTTAGTAAATTTTTATAGTAAGTTATTATAGTCAAATATACATTTTAAAAGACCAACAATACACTGAAGGTATATGGCTATTCATTGCATCTCAGAGTTGGGATCTTTTGCGGTCCTACTGATACTACAAAATGTCTTCCTCAGTCATGGAAAGGTTAACAGTATTCTTAAATAAATAACTATAATGATAAAATAAATAAAAAATAAACCTTGCAGTGTTTCCCCTTAATAATATGTTTAACATCGTAAATATAATCATTTTATTTATACAACTTCTGTTGGTCCAAGAGTATGCACAGTTTTAATTCTGATGATGAGCCATCTCCTGTTAAATATGTAAGTTTTAGGAGATTCCTAAGACTCTGAATCAGAAAGTAATTACATGAATGTCTGCTGGTGGAGCTGGGGTGTTTCTTGGTCATATCTGGTATCTCCCACTGGCACCCTCATGGCTATAGACCTATGCTGGTAAACTGATAATGCCCCATGCTATGGATTGAAACTTAAGTTGTTCTTGTGCAAATGCAACATGCTTCTGCTCACATGAGGGGTGTGATCCCTCATGTGTTATCCCTGCTTCCTGCTGCAGTCCCTGTGCCACATGACATTCTGTCCCAGGGTGTTCCCTAATCCTCAGAAACAGATATTCTGGGAGCACAGGCGATTGCAGAGGGAAGGAAAATTAGCAAAATTTGCCCCAACCCTTGTATGAATGGGTGTGCTTTCCATTCACACAAGAGCAAGTTAGGATCCAAGCATCAATACTCTTCAGCCATTCCAATCTTATCTACATAGTCTACCTGTCCTCAGGGTTGGACTGATATTATCATAAAACAAAAGCTGATGAAAACCACTAAAACCAGGTTTTAATGGTTCATCTATGTCAGACCAGGAGGGAGGGAGTGACATCAGTGAGACATATGGCAGAAATGGTATAATTAACTTGTGTGCACACTATTTATATGTGGACCAGTATCCATGTAGCTATGGATGCATTAACTGAAAATCACCTCATATTCAGTAAACAGCATGTGGAAATGGAAATTTATCAGAAGACGCATCATAATGTAGATCTGAACAAAATGACTGAATATTTGGTAAGTATTCCATTACTGATAGCAGCCTCAGAAGTTTAGTGAGCAATTTGTGTGTTGTGTCTGGAGATGGCACTATATAATGAAGCAGAAGAAATAGGAGCTGTAACATTTGCAGATGGACACCATTAGTATATGTGATGCATTGTTACAAAAAGGTTAATGTTCATACATCTGCAGAAAGATGTAAATACTGGTCACACAATACTTTATGAGGACACTGCAACTCTAATCTGGTGACTTATTACCACTGAAGAAAGAAATGGAGACACTGTAGCAACCTCAGATATGAGGTAACATGTGGATCATCTGCTCTGTATAAAAAATCTTACTTGGGGAAACTTGACAAGGCAAGTCTAATCACTGCACACGTAAAACAATTGCTTGAGTCTCCAATGCTAACTAAAATTAGGACATTAGTCTAAGATGGAGCAGTTTTGTTCTTTTAGGTTTAATGAAACTTAGCTATTTTTAATTTAAATTTTTAAATTGAGTTCTAATCATAATATACAAACATACTTAAGGCATCTCCAACCACATATTACCTTTATGACCTGGACAATCAAAAATGTATAAATAACCTCATATATTATCCATCAAGGTTCATTTTAAAAGTAATAGGGTTTCAATAGATGGTCTGAGAGTAGATGATACAGCTGTCTTGTTGAAGCTAAGCATGTCCAGACTGAATCAGTGCCTAGATGAGTGACTTCCTGGGCACCCCATATATGCCACTTTGAGTAAGATGATGGAAGAATGGTGGACTATAAATTTAATAAATAAAGCAAAAACTCGGTAATAAAATCCTTCATCAGCAGAAAGAGTAGCTTTTTGCTACAGCCTGAGAGTGTATCTCCACATGACAGGGTTGCTGGCTGACCATTGCTTTTTTAGGTGCATTGCTGGTTAATAGTCAGCAATGGTAGCATGATGTTTTCTCTGTGGGATCTAATGATTTGAAAAGCCTTTCCTGGTAATTGGGAACTTTTTCTCCCTTCAGGGTTGGGAGAAGGTGACATCCCTCCAGCTGAGGGAAGGGAGCAGATGCGTATTTATAAGAGAGAGAAAAGCATTAGAAAAAACAGTGTGCAGTTGGAACAGGACTGCAGCTTTGAAGAGCTGCCTAAGTTACTCCCTGGGGAATCTTTTGCCTTGTGTGTGTTTGCTTCTACATATACTCTGCTTGCATACTTGTAAATAAAACAAATATTACAAAACACTTTGTCTCCACTGGTCTCTCATCCAAAGGGAACTCAATGTCTAGTGTAGACAGACCCTCAGGAAAGTGGATAGCATATAACAGCAGACTCTTTGAGTTAAGCTAGGTCCGAAAGAGTGGGACTGGAAATCTGATAATCCTAGTTATGTCTGTGCTCTTGCGGCACCTGCTCCTTTTGGCGATCTATATTTTATGGGATTTGGTGCAAGATGCCAGCAAGGCGTCCATGTGGTTGGGGAGTTTGCTGAAATCGTAAACACGTTTCTAAATGAGTATCAGCATGTGGTAACTGCCATGGCAAGAGAAATGATGAACATGATGAAAATTATGACATCAATTGATACATACCCCGGGCAGATGGTGTAGTTTAGTACGCTTTAATACTATAAACACAAAATATCAACAAAATATCATAATCACAGTCATTTTTACTGATGTAGACTGAATTTTATAAAGCGTTCATTAATGTATTTGAAATCTGCCACATATAAAGTTGGATTACTGCAGATTTTGGAATTGTTATCCGTATCTTTACTTTGCATCTTGTTTCCTTCTGTACCACTTTTTATTTTTGCCCATCAGCCACTGCCCGGCTCATAGTGACCTGAAGTTACCTGCCCTGCCTAACAACTAGTGCCGAGACAGAAAAGCGGCGTTTGTCACGTTCCTCCTAACTCTGCTGCCCGTAGAAAAAGCTTCTTCCATAGGCGTGGTTGCCATAGCACTCAAGCCCACCCCCTCTCTGGCCGCCGATGCCGCCGCCGCCTCCGCATTAACATCGCTGTGCGCGATGACGTAGGAGTGACGCAGACGGCGGGCGTGCCGGCGGCTCGGGGCCCCTCCCCCCAGAAGATGGCGAGTCCGTGCGGGCGGCAGGAGTGCTCCATCGAGAGGCGCGGCTTCCGCCACCAGCTCGACTCGTGGCGACACCGGCTGCTGCGCTGTGTGGGTGAGGGACCGAGGGGGGAGGGGAGTGGGGCGCGGAGTGGAGCATGTGGGTGGAGGGGAAGCTGGCCGCTGGGTGACCCCCCCCGCTCCTCCCCTCCCCTCACACACAGCGTAGCGAGGGAGAGCGCGCCCCACCCCTCCCCCTCATTCTCTCGCTCGTCGGCTGGCCGGCCAGCCTCGCGTGCGCTCGCGCTCTCTCCCGCGCGGATTAGCCGCTCCGTGCGCGCTCCCCACCCCTCCCCCTCGCCCTCGCCTCACGCAGCAACCGCGGCCTAGGCTCCGCCCCGCCCACTCCGGCCTGGTCTCCTTTCCTCCCCCCCCGCCTCCCCTCTCCAGAAGGTGGGGGAGGGCCCTTTGTTTGGGGGAAGGGGGTGAGCCGGGCTGTGACCGCCGAAATGGTTTAGGGAAGGAAGTGCTTGGGTTAGCATCCGCCCTGTCAGGTACTGCCATGGTGAGGAGCTGATGCGGTGTTAGAAAGTTACCCTTGATGGGATGATCGTTGAGGAGGATTTTCCGGGGTGACCACGCCCCTCTCCCATTCCTAGATTTCTACGCACAAATAATCTCTTCCCTGTTCCGTTCATCGATTCGGTCCTTCTTTTTCTCTCTTCCGCACAATGTTGTTCCTTGGCCACACATACAATCTTGCTCAGCCTAGTTAGTAGTGCTAAGTTGGATACATTCTTTTTGGGGTTGGAAGATCATGGTCACTCATTTACTCTTCAATTCATTTTGAGATGTTGGTGAGAATATGACCTGACGTTTACCTTGATCTGATTAACTTGCTTATTCCCTAAAACCTTTGGATTGTACAGATGCTTAGGTTTTCTTACATGCTCTGGAATTGTTAGGAAGAACACCTTAATCTTTTGTAAAACAGGAGCCAGATAGAGAGGTGTACATAATTAGGGATGTTCTCTAATATAATCATTATTTTCAGGCACTAATTTCTAGGCGTAATACAGGTTTTAAGTAGTGACATACAAGTTCCCTTTAAGAGTGTTGAAAGGAATAGAGTGTCTGCTGCTCATTTAAATGTATTTTTTTTAAAATCCCATATGCTTTTTCTTTGATTTCCTGAGTAATACCACTTGCTGTGTTGCAAGAATATAGTTAGCACAAAGTGGCATACTTCATACAATGACCCTTATTTATCCGCCCAAACAGGAAGAACTACCGGTATTAACGTATAAGGAGCAGGGGCAGTAGGAGCAAATAATCTTAAACTGAGCTCTTATTCTTATCTTATAATAAGAAATAAGAAATATTTCTTATTTCTAGTAACTCCAGTTACTAGATGTCTGCCTCTGGAAAACTGTTTTGCTGCTTTCTTCATCTGTTGGAACTCTATAAATGTATTCTCCTACTTTTTCAGGCTTAAGTTGTGGTGTTCATGCCCAAACACTACAGTGTACCAGAAGACTAATAACCTTTACACACACCTGTTTACATTATTTCAGATAATTGCTAGCACCATTTCTTGAGTTGTCCTCCAAGTTAATTTTAGTCAGCATTTTGTGTGTGTGTTTGAAATTAAGTGATTTACAGGGGAAATTGCTGACAATATGACTTATTCTCTGGCCTTGGCAGAACGGTGGAGGTGTTTGTAAACTCAAAGGAAACACAAGGTTAGGTCACCTAGTATGGTCTTAGCAACCATAACTCCTGCAGACTTGGAAAAAATGAACTTGCTATTTGGGGTCGATACTCCTTGCTTATTTTATCTCCCCTCCCCACAATTCTCCCTGCAGCCCCAGTTTCATATGCACTTTCCCCCCTTCTGTGTAAACAAAAGATATGAAGGAAATGACTAGGCTGTGAAGGTTAATCACCTAGTCATCCAGATTATTTTTGGAGGTAAAGTACAAAAACATTTTAGAAGGTTCAAAGTATAATTGTGTTGGTGTTATTTTATCTTGATAGCATTGTACCTAACAGTTTGAACTTCAAATTGATCAGTTTTATGAGGTCTCAGATGTGATGTTTGCTTCATATGTAACTCCCATAAATTGCCAGGATGCAATGTGTTATTTCCCCCATGGCTTTTCTTTCTCTGAAGAAGTGAAGTGTTCATGAATCCATTTGTATTTAGGCAGAGGTGAAGTATTTATGAATCCATTTGGAATTAAACTTTAGTGGGAGGAAATATAGGTGTTGTAAAGCATGTGCTGTGCTTTGCATATACGTTTCTGATTCTGATCTTGGGTAGCAGGGCTGTGACAGATCTCTACCTGTAAGTAGATATTAGATCTACTGCAAGACAGGTAGATAGAATGCAGAGCAGAGTATGATTCTGTATAGGCACCTGATGGCAGGGCGGGGAGGAATGAATTGCCAACCTTCATCAGTGTTGTGTTGTGTTTGATTGGCTGCAGTAACATTATCAGAATAGAGGTTGTCCTTTTACAGGGTCCTTTGGTCTAATTTTGCTTTCTAAATACATAATATGGAAGCTCTTTTTAAAGCATTTTACAATGGAATCATATGAGAAAGCAAAGACATAAGCAGAGATTTTTAAAGATACTTAAGTGTAATCAAAATCTGGTTATCTTGGTACATAACCTTCCTGACACCTGTTACTGTAGCATGTTTTATTACTCTACTTAGGGCACAGATCTCTTGGATAACCACTTTGTTGGTTATTTCAAACTTGTAGTTTTGGCATGTAGTCAAATAATCCTGTTTTTGATTACAAAAGTCAAGCAAGTCACAATACTTCCAGATCCTGAATAGTAAAGAACTCTTTCGTAAGATATATTTTTAAAAGTAGCAGAACTAGTAGAAGTCAAATTATTAAAATTTTAAGAGTTGTAGCTAAACATTGGTTAGATATGGCATGCTGAAAGAGTAGGTTTAAAATGTAGTTTTTATTTCTGTTCTTATATGTCATACATGTAGAGTTTGATTGATTGATTGTGCCGTCAAGTCGGTGTTGACTCTTAGAGGCCACATAGATAGATTCTCTCCAGGATGATCTGTCTTCAACTTGGCTTTTAAGGTGTCTCAGTGGTGCATTCATTGCTGTCATAATCAAATCCATCCACCTTGCTACTGGTCATCGTCGTCTTCTCTTTCCTTCAACTTTTCCCAGCATTATGGACTTCTCAAGGGAGCTGGATCTTCGCATAATGTGTCCAAAGTATGATAGTTTGAGCTGAAATTGTTTTTAGGAATTGTTATATATTTCATCTGAATCTTAAACACAGGGAAATATTGGGTTCAATTTCAGGTAGTAGTCTAATGCCTAGAATTAGTATTCTTTCTAACGCAGGAAACAAAGTCCACAGGAGCAAAATGTTTATGGAACAAGATGTTGCTCTTGGTAGCAATAAAAAGTAATTCACAAGATATCTTTTGTGTTATCGAATTCATGAATATCCTTGCCAGTGCATTTTAGGTTTATCTGCAGTAATCATGAATATACGCCAGTGACTCTCATACCTTTCTAGCCCCAGATTCTGAAGGAAGTAGTCATTCTGAGAAAGTTTGAAAATGAAACTCTGAAATAAAGGGTGTGGTGAATTCAGTGCTTCAGTAAATTTAATAAAACATACAGAGAAATTGGGTGGCTACTTCTTTCTGAATCTTTAATGAAAGTAATTTATGATGTATGTTTTGTTGCTTGTCAATAGTGCACAAGCCATTGGGGTTCATTAGCTTGTGTTTCCTGTCTAGCAGCTTCATCACTAATGGATTCCTGAAGCTGTTTTTTACACGTCCCTGAATGCTGCAGAAAAAAAGTGGCTTGATATGCCTGTACTTTTGCTGGTCTTCATATGCAGTGCCTTGCTGGGTTGGGTCCAAGCCCTTATATAACCATAAAAACACCCTAGCAAATTGAAAATCATAGTTAAGATTATGTAGCTCTGTTATATTGCAAAATCAAATAAATGTAAGGAATTCTGTAGCTAGACATGCAACTATAGTTTGCTCAGTCTCTGTACATAATTACTGCTTTTCATTTTGCAGTGCTGTGCACTGTATAGAAGCACCCTCTGCTTATTTATTTGATTTTGAATAGAGAGGCTGCTCTCTCCCACTCTTGTTTGCAGGGTGTTTAGTTGCCCAAATGTGCAGATAGCTAAGGACATTGCAGAGCAGCAGAAAATGTAAACCAACATAATTGCTTAACAAAATGCAGAATATTTGAGGTTCCTGCATGCACCCTAGCTACAGAGTTCTAAGGTACAAGCTCAGTTACAGTTATATTTGGTTATGAAAGGCCCACACCTGCTTTTTCCTATAAAATATGAATGGTAACTGGTACCTTCAGATGTTGTTGGTCTACATTTTCCATCATCCCTGACTATTGGCCATTCAAGTATTTACAGAATCTCTCTTAAAGCTGTCTTTGACATGGCAAGGTGGCGTTGGGTAAGCCACATACATGGATATTTTAATGTTTTTCCTTCGTTATGCAGGTTCTTACATGGCTAATGACAGAAACTTGCCTCCTGTGTGTCTTCTGAAGCTCATGTGCTAAAAAATAGGCAAGAACTAATTTTCTTTTCATTGAACAGTTAGTTTTTTCTTTGTTAAACTAATATTTGCCAGATGGTATAATGCTGAACTGTATGCCTTAAGCTTTGAACTTGGTCCAAAATTTTCCTAGTGGTACAGTGATGGTTTGCATTATTGGAGTTCAATGGGGTGTTAAAACTCTGAAATCTGACTTCCAGGAGCATGACACAAGCAACCAATATTCTTATTCCAATTTTCCGTGGTTGAAAAAAAATTATAAATGTTGATTATGAGTTTCCACAGGCCAAGGCTTGACAAATCTCAGGTGTCAGGAAGCCATGGGCTAGAAATTTAACTGTGGTGCCTAGTCTAGAATATTTAGAGGTAGAGTTATTTAATAAAACCTGAAACCTGTGTTGGTCCCAGGGAGCCCTGTTTCTGTTCCAAGTATGTTCTAAGTACATTACTTGTAAAGGAATAATGAGAAGCCCATTTATATCTCTCCCCCCCCCCCACCAATGTCTGTCACTAAGACTAGTAGTTTTGTCAAGTGTACATTGACTGGTTCCAATTTTGGGGGGGTGGCTCCTAGAGCAAAATAAAATTTGTCAGGACCTGCTACAGGCCACTCACATTGCAAGTAACAAAGGCTAGAATGAAACATGTTTATGGGATATTAGTGTTTCTGGACTAAAATCAATAATCTGCAACCAGGATACACTTTGTAAGTTGCATGCATTTCTTTTATTCTTTTTATCTAGTTGTTTCATAAGGTTTTTTGCAGTGATGTAGGTTTTCTAGGGGAAAAAATCCCATATATTCCCCCTTATTTGCATAAAGCTTGCATACATTTTTTCTTCAAAAATGTTTGCAGATTTTGATCTACTGCAGTGATAGGGGGTGGGAATTTTCTCTGGAAAAATATGATGGTAGTGAAAAATCTTCTCTCCCACCTACCTTGTTTGTGCAGAAAGCTTTTTAATTTTTTTTGGCTGTGGGGAGGGAATGCAGTGCAGTAGGGACAGAAATTGAGGCCCATAGCTAGAGAGAATACAAGGTGTGCAGATGTTTTGTTTCCTTACAACTGGAAGTCAACTGAAGCCTCTCCCACTTTGCAGTCATCTTACAAACTCGTATTCAGAAGTATTGTTAATGAAACACATGATAATATTTTAAGTAAAATATTTTATTTTTTCATTCATTCATTCATTCATTCATTCAATTTCTATACCGCCCTTCCAAAAATGGCTCAGGGAGGTTTACACAGCGAAATAACAAACAGATGGAACCCTGTCCCCGAAGGGCTCACAATTTAAAAAGAAACATAAAATAATTGCATCCTTTAGCTTTTACATAATCAAACACTGTTAACAGTGCATTTCTTATCTTCTGAAAGAGGACCACCAAATGGAAAAGGTTGATCAATACCAGTGGGCACATAGATCCAGACTGGGTGTGGTGGTGGTGAGGAATCCCTGAGATGAAGAACATGTTTTGTTTGTTCTTGTAATGAAATGCAGAAATAATGATATATACATCCACTTTTAAGTTAGGTTTTAAAGGGGAATGAGTACCTCTTGCTTCCTTTCCACTCTTACTTTGTTGTTACAGTCTTCTAGTTTTCTTCTCATCCTGTTTCCCCCCTCCCCAGTCTCTTAACTGCTTCCTCTACTTCATATTTCATTCTCAATTCTGAAGCTTTCCTCTCATTACTAGGTCATGTCTTTAGTTATCTTCTCCTACAGGTACCTGTTTACCAGGCTTCTTGCATAACATCCACTTCCAAACTCTCCTCACCATCCTGATTTGGTTTTTTTGTCAAAACTCTAGGTCAGTGTTTCCCAACCTGGGGGCCTCCAGATGTTGCTGTATGACAGTTCCTATCATCCACAGCCACAATACATTGGAGTTGGGACTGATGGGAGTTGTAGCTCAGCAACATCGCTAGGCCTCCAGGTTGGGAACCACTGCTCTAGGTTGATTGCAGGGACTTGCTCTTTGAACCACACAGTACTGCTGGGACCTTGAACAATTTATCACAGTACTCTGTTGATCAGTATGATACCTAATTGTAACTAAGTTATTGTTGAGCAAATCTGGTTAAAAACTTGGTGGTGTCTTCAAAACAGGCTCTCATCTTGGCTAGCGCAGAAAGTTGTGAACATGAACATTTGTCTGTTTCTTGCTGAAGCCAAGCTTTTTTAAAAACAATAACAAAAAAGGTTTACAAGTTCCTTATAACTAGGCTTTTATAATTGCTTAAAACTAAGATTTTAAATATCTTATAGCATGATTTAAGCCAGGACTGCAAAACTTTGTCCCTCCAGCTGTGTTTAGACTACAACTCCCATCACCCCAGCCATAGTGGCCAGTAGCCAGAAATGATGGGAGTTGTAGTCCAACATCTGCAAGAGGGCTGAAGTTGTTCAGCCTTGATTTAAGCTATTTTTGTGGTACTGTAAGAGTGAATGGATTGCATGGCACAATGGCTTATTTGCTATGGCAATTTCCCCCAGTGCAGTGAGAGAAGGGTATATTTAGTGAAACTCTTAAGTCTTATAGCTTTCTGTGCTGTCACATCTTGAACTCTTGCAGTCATTTTTATCCTCCTTCCATTCCTTACTACTACTTCTGTGTTTCTTGGAGCATTGTGCTAGAATTATATCACACATCACTGTCATTCTTCCATGAAATGTGATGCATTTTCTTTCATACGTTCCTAAATCCATTTGTATTTTTGTTCCTGCTAATGTTTGCAGCATTACCCAGTGTAGTGCCATCTGTGAATTTAACTAACATGCTGTTTCCCCTTTCTTCCAGATCCAGTTTCTGATCCTACTTCCACATTTGGGAGTATGCAAGGGACAAACACACCTCTTTGCGTAGCTTGACTGGATGCCCCAAGACTAGGATGTTAGTATACTTAAACCATTTTCCTTCCTTTTGTGATATTGCCAATAACTATTTGTACGTTGGTTGTTTGGCTATGATTGGCTACTGTGGCACTGGATAAATGCAAAATGCCAGTAGTGAACATTAATTTATAGAGTGTCTGTAAAATTTGGCCAAGCTGTTCAAAATGGGTGCCAAAAGCTGGGCTCTTAACTAATCCAGATATGATAGTTTCTTAGAAACATTTCACTAGTGTTTGTTCCCATGATCAAGTGAGAATTAAGAATGCTCGGTATCTTTTAAAATTAGAATTAATACTAATATATTTAGGAATCTATTTTAGGTATATATATTTTTGTTGGTAAGATTTGTATTTGCAATGTTTAAATTGCTTTGCATTCAGTTTATCATGCAAGATAATTATAGATATCTAAATAAGTGGATAGGTGTTGAGATTATTCTAGTCTGTAAGGACTTAAACTCTAAAACCATAAAATGGCTAATGGAAATAGTGGCATTGTGCTTTCTATTATTTTTATTTGGTTCCAAAGTAGCCTTGTATTCCATAGTTGAATATGGATCTTCTCTCTTAATGGAGTCTCTATCTTAAGTAGGAAAATTGTAAATTGCCTTTAAAAGGTGGCTGTGATGTATATATTGTTATAAATGCATATATTTTCTGCAGTGAGAGGGATTGACTGTAACCTAATAACTGAACAGGGATACCTAAACCAGACCAAAGTTAAAGATGAATATCCTACCATATTTTAAATGTATATTTAACTTCTGCTAAATAACTCGTGATTGGGTCATTCTTGAGCTTTCTCAAAGTAAAGGTTTTCCTCCCCAATGTCTTTGGAGGGGTGTGTGTATTTGCTTCCCCTCCACCCCCGGGTTACCCTCCCAATCTCTTTAAACCTTGGAGTGAGTGTATAGGAAGCCACAATAGAGCTATGCTTCTCTAATGAGAATCAGTGGTGACAGGGGTTGGAAAAAAACATGGTAATCAGAGAGGAAAGGCCACTGGAGTTGGCTGATGGGGGCATGAAGGGTACAGTGCACATTGTCACTTGGCTGTTTATCCAGGAATAGTTCCTGCTTATGTATCTGTCTCATTCTTTGATAGACCACTGTTTCATCTAACCCAGCACTGATTGGCAGGAGCACTGCTTTTAACTGTAAATGCTAGGAATTGAAGATGGAACATTCTGGATGCAAACTGTATGATCT
Source organism: Hemicordylus capensis (assembly GCF_027244095.1). Taxonomy (NCBI): domain Eukaryota; kingdom Metazoa; phylum Chordata; class Lepidosauria; order Squamata; family Cordylidae; genus Hemicordylus; species Hemicordylus capensis. Next base: position 286,861,075 of record NC_069659.1, read on the forward strand.
GCTCTACACTGAGTTATGTCCTTTCTTCCTAGACTACAGCTACCCTATTTCTTTGTGCAAGTTTTTTTCTGGGATTTAATCTCTCATGCCCTTAATTAGAATAATATCTCTAGATTAACAAGGCACATCACAAACAGAATGGCTGAATTAAGTTTATCTGAAATATTTTAGCCAAATTCCTGATGTGGGAATTTGTGTGGGTATCAACAGAAGTTATGATTGTGCAGTTTCTACTGCTTTTAAGGATTAGACAGGACATAACAATATTTTTAGACAGGGCTTGACAGATCCCAAGTGAAGGGAGCCATTTCGCCTAGAAATATAACTGTGATGCCTAGATTAGGATATTGAGTGGTAGGGATATTTAATAAAGTCCTTGTTGTCCCAGGCAGCCCTGTTTCTGTTCTAACTATAGCACTTGTAAAAGGGATCAAGCAAAGCCCATTTACTCTCCTCCTCCACAATGTCCATTAGTAAGTCTGGTAATTTTGTCAAGTGTCTTTTGTCTGGTTCCTAAAGTTTTGGGGTGGCTCTTGGATCCAGAGAACTTGTCAAGGTCTGTTTCTAGAAATGCTGTGATAGACATGACACAATAATATTTGGGGATAGGTTAACCCCATACTTGGCTATTATAATTGAGTGGCATGGGCCAAACTAATCTGTACTTTTGTTCTTCTTTGCCTCTTTGCTTTAGATCTGCAAACACATGAGCCTGCTTTTGTTAGGGGTATAGGAGCACATTTATTTTTGTAGTTCCTCGACATAAAGACTTAGAAGTGGGTGCTTTAGGAACCACTTCCTTCCATACAATCCTCTACAAGTGCATCATTCAATATCCAGGGAATATTGCTCTGCTCTGAATTCCTTTGTTGACTATAGTACATTGTCTATGGGGAGCAGAGCCTTTCAGATTTTGTGCAAGCTTTATAGAATGCTTGCTTTAGGATCCACCTCGTCATTCTGCAAAATGGTTTCAGATGCCAAGTAAAAACATGGATGTTTAGAGTAGTATTTGGGGTATGCAGATTCCTTCCCCCACTACTCACTGAGATATGCTGTATTTTTATTTTTTTAATGGATTAGGTTGATTTGATTGTTTTGAGTTGTGCATACTGTGATTTAATTGTAGTTTGTTTTGATTGTGAAGCCATTCTGACTTTGAAGAAGGGTAGGGTATCAAATTGTTGTTAAAAATAAATAATTTATGGTGCAGGTTTGCAGCCAAGTGTTCTGTTCAGTGGTCCCTCTATTTTTTTTCATCTCTGTGTGGAATGAGTGTTGTTCTGGACGGCAGTATCAAGGCACTGTGTGCACACATGCATTCAGAGTGGGGCCTTCCTAATTGAATCTGAGCGGTATCTAAAATTAACTGAGTGGACATCAGAAAATTTATGAGCACGCGCATGTGTGATGTATAATGAAATAATAATAGAATTGCACAGCCTGCAATAGTTTGAATAATAGTTCTCTGCAAGAGAAGCTGCTTTACCTGTGAGTGCAAAGCACTGTCAAAGCTATGTCCCTCTAGTAGTTTTTCATCCCCCATAGGTTACAGCGACCGACTGTGGAATGTAGATATGTAGAAAAGCTGATATGACTAGGATGAAGCTGGCTGTCTGCCCGTGTACATGTTTGTGGTTTGTGCCTGGCCTTGGTTAGGTACTCTGGCAACAACATGCTGTTTTCTTGTATGGATGACTTTTGAATTTTTCTTGTATAAAGGTATGGATGTTTGAAAGAATTCTTTGTCCTGCACATTGGCATTAGCCAAGGCAGCACCTCTGTTCTTAAGGCAGAATAAAAAGCTTTGATCTTAAAGTCCTCTCATTTGGGCTGATTATTGACTCCATCTGCCCAGAAACGAACCTCCCCTACTGGGTCAAGTCTACCCTAGTACATCATGTGCGCACACCTTAGAGGGAACGCTGGTTCTGTTGTGCTTCAATAAATAAATATTTAAAAATAACTTTTTTATTTATCCCATGGGAGGAGATGATTAAATATTATATATAGGTAAGAAAAGTGGATGGGGGAAACTTTGGTAGAGAGTATAAACAAACCTGTGACGTAAGATTTGAACAGCAGTTGAAAGAATCGGGTTGAGGGATCCTGAATGTATTAAAGAAAGAGGACATGAAGTAAGTGATTGGGTTGTAGTAGTACACCAGGATTGTGCAAATCAAATCTTTGAGCCAAAATGCTTCAGTGGGAACTCTCTGCAGAGGGCACCAATGGCAGGTAGAAGTGGGCATGGAATTTGAAAGATTGCCTGTTACTGCTGAGTATGAGACTGGCCATGGGCATAGCAATGCTGACTGAAAGGCAGAAAACAATAGTGACTGGAGTCTGTATGGGAGAGAGTCAAGGATCAGGAACTTACATTTCCCTCTTACCTAAAGAAGTTGTCATCCTCATCTTCTATATTGTGGTGTAAATTGGAGCTTAAACATTTTTTGAAATAATAAACCTGGTAATGTTCATAATTGTAGTTGGTGCTAGCACTCTTTCTGTGGAACTTTATACCCTTTTTGTCACAGGACCACCAAGCTCAGGGGACTGGTGCAGATCTTTCATAGGAATGAGATCCAGACAGGCAGGAGGTAAAGCGGAACAGAACCTGGGCAAAGTTCAGAGATGGATAGATTCAGAAAGTAAGATTACTGTGGTGGTCTAATTTCTTTTGCTTTATAAACTGCTTTGTGAACTGTTTTTGTTGAAATGTGTTACATAAATATTTGTAATTAAGAATTATTACTGTAGTAAAGTTGCTCCAGATGCTAACCAGAGCAGTTGGACCCCAGGAAAGTAAGCAGGAGTAAGAGTAGCTTGATGGGTCAAAATGTTTTCTGGGTCAGGATTAATGCAACTCAGCATGGCATTTTGACTTTTCTTTTTCAAAAGTTTCAGAATGCTTGATTATTGTCCTTAAGTTTTCTGTGCCCTGTATTTGTGCAGTGCCATGGTGCAGATTTGTAATTGTACATTCTTTAAATTTGTTTCAACTTAAGAACATAGTCCTGTTGCATCAGGTCAGGCCCAAGGCCTATAGTACAGCAGCCTGTTCTCCACAGTGGCCCACCAGATGTTTCTAAGAAGCCCACAGGCAAGAGGTGAGGGGATGCCCTCTCCCCTGCTGTTGCTTCTCTGCAACTGGTATTTAGGGGTATCTTGCCTCTAAGGCTGGAGGTGGCCTATTGCCATCAGACTAGTAGCCATTGATATACCTGGCTTCCATGAATTTTCTAACCCCCTTTTAAAGCCATCCAAGCTAGTGGCTACCACCACTTCCCGTGGTAGAGAATTCCATAGATTAATTATGTGCTGTGTGAAAAAGTACTTCATTTTGTTGGTGCTAAATTTCTAGGCAATCAGTTTCATGGAGTGTCCCCTGGTTCTAGTGTTGTTAGAGGGGAAGAAAGAATTCTCTCTTTCCACTCTCTTTACTCCATGTATAATTTTATGCACCTTTATCATGTCTCGCAGTAGTATCTATCCTTTTTTCTAAACTAAGAAGCCACAGATGCTGTAGCCTTGCCTCATAAGGAAGGTGGTCCAGGCCCTTGATTATCTTGGTTGCCCTTTTCTGCACCTTCTCCAGTTCTACAATATCCTCAAGATTTGGTGACCTTTCTAATACAGTTGATACTTAAGAGCATTTTAAAACAACACATTTAAAACAATACATAGAGAGACAAGCAGAGACTAACCAAGACACCACTTGTTAGCAAACCAGGTGCCTTGTGTGTGGATGAGCAGGACACCAGAATAGACCCAGGAAGAGGGAAGGAATTAGGCCCTATTGATCAGGAAGCATCAGCAGAATTGCAGATTTTTAAAATTACTTCTTCTTTTTGCCCCCAAACTGGCTGGAATTGCATGCAAGCTCTTCCTTCATGCTGCTTTGGAATGTTGGCAGCAGAGGGTAGCTTACAAATATGAGTTCTCAGCTGCTGGCAATTGGACCTTTCAACCTGGAACCTAAAAGAGTTTAAATGTGGGGGACAGTAGATTGCTTGCATTCTCTGAGCCCAATTCTCCCTCCCACCAAATTCAGGAACCAGAAGGGGAAAGGGAACAAGTTCTTGCCCACCATTTAACCCCAGTGCCACCATGTGAGTTTGCTTGTATTTTTATATATGTGTGAAGCTCACTCAGAGTGGGTGTTGAAGTGTGGATGTGCTTGGAGCTAAAGCAGGGTAGGAAAAGGTTTCAACAAAATTTAACCCCCCATCCTTGTGGGAACACACTTGCTTATGGCACTCATTTTTTCCCCAAACATGTTGAGGTCTGTGCATGGATGTTGTCCTCTTACTGCCAGAGAATGTTTACAGACAGCAGCATGCAGATAAGACTCCTCAGCTAGTTGGAACTGGAAGTTAAGCTGAAATAACATAAATGGCTTGCTGCTTGCATTCCTTCAGGCTGGACCTAAATGGTGGGCCGGATTATCTCACTGAAGCCATTCTCTGTCTTCCAACATGTACTTGAAGTTGTGAGGGGAACTATGTTCTCCTAGCTATAGGCATTATGGCTGTAGAGAGAGGCTTGAAAATAGTCTGACACTCTGCTGAAATCTCCAAAGAAGTTTGAGGAGCTGATGCCATGAGGATATATTGTAGACTTCTTTATCTTGGCATGAAGTGTACACAATATTGAAAACATATAGTACAGAGTTTATGAAAAAATATAGCACAAACATTTTCATTTTGCACAGAGGCAGAGAAAATGTTATGGCCAAACACATTTTGTGTCACATTATTATCAATATGTATATTTTATTTCAAATATGGTTGTAATTTGCATGTGTTTGAAGTCTTGGTGTAATTTTAATGTTATATTTTACAGTGAACAACTTGGTGGTAGGATAAATGTGGATAAACTAGTGGCAATAGGACTTTGTGGTTGAGAAAAGTGACTGACTGGCGCTTATGAAGCAGGAGCATGTAATGATGCTGGATGAAGAAGCTGCACCCCTTCACCCAGCAGACAGATCCTGCATGGATACTTTGTTTCATTAATTTGGTGTAAACATAGTGGAATAAAAATCATTAGTGTTTAAATTATTACAATATTGGTTGAATATTTTTGTCATGTCTTTGCAGATGATGAGGGGATATTACTGAAGTTATTTTGGTTTCTACTTGCTGTTGGTAGTGGTGGTGATAGTCTGATGAAGTTAGTTTCTGCTTTCTGTATGTGCCATTTTCTAAAGATGAACCAAATGTGTTGATTTCGTTTATAATATCAAATGTTGGAAATTACTGCAGAGCATACTCGCTCCCCTCCACTTAAACAACAACTGCAGTGGCTAATCTTCTTGCTGTGCTTAGAAGGTGGCATGTTAAAATCCAGTTTGGGAGTACTACAGATAAAGACAACAAAACATTCAAGTGATGGAGGAAGAGCTGCCCCCACCCCGCAAATTAATTGTCACATATTTTCTTGGCAAGATATTTGTAGTAGGAAGCTTCAGTATGTTAAGAACTTGTGTTTATACAACACTCAAAAGTTCACTTTTTTAGTATCACTGTAAGAACATAAGAGCCCTGCTTAATCAGGCACAAGGCCTATTTAGTCCAGCATCCTGTTTCATACAGTGGCCCACGAGAAGCTTCTGGGAAGCCCACAGACAGGAACTGAGGCCATGCCCTTTTCCCTGCTGTTGCTCCCCTGCAACTGGTATTTAGAGGCATTGTGTCTCTGAGGCTGGAGGTGGCCTATAGCCACCAGACCAGTAACCATTTATAGACTTATCCTCCATTAATTTTTTTAAGCCCTGTTTAAAGCTAGTGGCTTTAAACGGCCCCATCTGAGCTAGTGGCCACCAGCACATTCCATGGCAGAGAATTACACAGATATTTACACAAATTACACAATTATGCACTGTGTGAAAAAGTACTTTCTTTTGTTGGTCCTAAATTTCCTGGCAAGCTCTTTCATGGGATGACCCCTGCTTCTAATGTTGAGAGAGGGGGAGAAAAATTTCTCTCTGTCCACTCTTTCTACTCCATGCATGATTTTTATACACCACTATCATGTCTCCCCGTAGAAGCCTCTTTTCTAAACTAAGCCTCAGATGCTGTAGCCTTGCCTCATAAGAAAGGTGCTCCAGACCCCTGATTCTCTTGGTTGCCCTCTTCTTCACTTTCTTCTGTTTTACAATGTCCTTAACATATGGTGACCAGAACTGTACACAGCACTCCAAATGTGGCTGCAACATACATTTGTATCAGGGTATTAAAATATTAGCATTTTTATTTTCAATCCCTTTCCTAATGATCCCTAGCATGGAATTTGCTTTTTTCACAGCTGCTGCACACAAAATCTACACTTTCAACGAGCTGTCCACTCAGCCTCAAGATCCCTCTCCTGGTCAGTCACTGACAGCTCAGCCTCCATCTGTGTATATGTGAAGCTGAGTGGGTTTTTTTGCCCCAATATGCATCACTTTACACTTGCTTACATGGAACCTCATTTGTCATTTTGTTGCCCATTCACCTGATTTGGAGAGATCCTTTTGGAACTCCTCACAAGGTTTTGTGGATTTCACTACCCTAAATATTTTAGTGTCCTCTGCAAATTTGGCCATTTCACTGGTTACCCCCAACTTCTAGATGATTTATGAACAAGTTAAAGAGCAATGGTCCCTGTGCAGATCCCTGGGGGACTCCACTTGCTTCATAGTGAAAACTGTCCATTTATTACTACTGTATTTTATGGACTATAAGACGCTACGGACTATACGACGCACCTTAAATTTAATCCAGTTTTTGAGAGCTTTCCTTCTCTGAGCTTTCCTTCTCCCCTCGCCTCCATCTCCCCTCCAAGCCCTTCCACTGTGCCCCGCTCTGTCCTCTTGCATTCGTTCTCTTGCGGGGTGAGCAACAGCGAGCCCATGGCAGCCGCTGGTGGTTGTTCATCGCGGCGGGCAGCAGCCTCCCTCATTGCAGAAGCAAGCATCGGAGCGGCAACTGGAGGGAGCCTGGGGAAGGGGGCGGTGGGCGGGCTGACTAGGACGCTCCCGGCAGGCCCCAGCGAGAGAGGACGGGAGGTGGGAAGCAAATCCTCCCTGCTTGCCCTTCCTCCTCCTCCTCCTCCTCCCCTTTCCCGACAAGCCTAACTTGGCAGCAGCCTCCCTCACTGCAGAAGCATCGGAGCGGCAACCGGAGGGAGCCTGGGGAAGGGGGCGGTGGGCGGGCTGACTAGGACACTCCCAGCAGGCCTCAGCAAGAGAGGAAGGGAGGTGGGAAGCGAATCCTCCCTACTTGCCCTTCCTTCTCCTCCCCCCCCCGCCTTTCCCGACAAGCCCAACTTCCAACTTCTCCCCGGAGTACAAGACGCACCTGAATTTGGGTGGTTATTTTTCAAGGAAAAAAGTGCGTCTTATACTCCGTAAAATACGGTACCCTCTATTTCCTGTCCTTCAGCCAGTTACCAATCCACACTTGACCGTGTTCCCTTATTCCATGACTGCCAATTTTACTCAAGAGCCTTTGGTGGGAACTTTGTCAAAACCTTTTTGGAAGTCCAAGTATACCATGTCAACCGGATCACCTTTATCCACATGCCTGCTGACACTCTCAGAGAACTCCAAAAGGTTAGTGAGGCAAGACTGCCCTTGCAGAAGCCATGCTGGTTCTCCTTCAGCAAGGCCTATATTTCTATATATTTAACAATTTTCTCCTTAAGTATGCTTTCCATCAATTTACCCAGCACAGAATTTAAGCTTACCAGTCTGTAGTTTCCTGGATCCCCTCGAATCCCTTTTTGGGAATAGGAGCCTATATTTCTATATATTTAACAATTTTGTCCTTAAGTATGCTTTCCATCAATTTACCCGGCACAGAATTTAAGCTTACCAGTCTGTAGTTTCCTGGATCCCCTCGAATCCCTTTTTGGGAATGGGAGTTACATTAGCTACTTTCCAGTCCTCTGGTACAGAACCTGATTGTAGGGACAAGTTACATATTTTGCTAGGAGATCAGGATTTTCACATTTTAGTTCCTTCAGAACTCCTGGGTGGATGCCATCTGGCCCTGGTGACTTGTAAATGTTTAGTTTTTTAAGGCAGTTTAGAACATCCTCTTGCGTCACCTCAGATTGGCCCAGTGCTTCAGCCTCTAAGCTTGAGAAGCTCAAGTCCGGAGTGGGTATATGGTCAGTAGTAGGGGTGTGCAATTCGGGATTTCGGTTGATTCGGCTCGGACCGAATCACCCCTGTTCTGTTTTGTGCCCGAATCTGGGTCACCCGAATCACCTTTGATTCGGTTCGGATTTGGATTTAATCCGAATCCGAATCGATTCGGGGGGTAAAAAGGGGCCCAGGGGCAAAATTTTGGGGTGGGGTGGTAGTGCCCAATGGGTAGAGTCTACCACCCCAATTTCAGGGGGATTGGGAAAAATCCTGATTTTTGGTGAATTTTTAAAGTTTTAGTGACTTTGGGGCAGTTCAGGGGCATAGCATGGGATCTTGGCAAAAGGAGTGGTGTGGGGTGGTAGTGCCTAATGGGTGCAGGCTACCACCCCAATTTCAGGGGGATTGGGCAAAGGGCTGATTTTTGGTAAATTTCTGAAAATTTCATGTCTTTGGGGCAGATTGGGGCATATTGGGGCATAAAGTGGGGCCTGGGGCAGAATAGTGGGGTGGGGTGGTAGTGCCTAATGGGTGCAGGCTACCACCCCAATTTCAGGGGGATTGGGCAAAGGGCTGATTTTTGGTAAATTTCTGAAAATTTCATGTCTTTGGGGCAGATTGGGGCATATTGGGGCATAAAGTGGGGCCTGGGGCAGAATAGTGGGGTGGGGTGGTAGTGCCTAATGGGTGGAGGCTACCACCCCAATTTCAGGGGGTTTGGACAAAGGGCTGATTTTTTGAGAATTTTTGAAGTTTTAGTGACTTTGGGGCAGTTTGGGGGCAGAAAGTGGATCTGCCCCAAAATAGTGGGGTGGGGTGGTAGTGCCTAATGGGTGGTGGCTACCACCCCAATTTCAGGGGGATTGGGCAGAGGGCTGATTTTTTGAGAATTTTTGAAGTTTGGGTGTCTTTGGGGCAGATTGGGGGCAGAAAGTGGATCTGCCCCAAAGGAGTGGGGTGGGCTGGTAGATAGTGCCTAATGGGTGGAGGCTACCACCCATCCCCAATTTAAGAGTGATTGGGCAGAGGGGTGAATTATGGTGAATTTATTTGTATGAGGTTTGTCTTCATAAGGTGAAGTGTGCTAAATTGATTACTTCCTCATATTATTCATAGTAAAGGAAAGTGTGAAAAAGTGAAAGTGGGGTCATCAGAGTTGTTTAATTGAAAAAAATCTCATTTGCTATGATAGAATGAGAATTCACACCTCAGAAAAAACTTCAGTTTCAGTTTTGTGACTGACAGAGGCACAACTGCCAACAGTAAGTGGAGATTGTAATATATGATTTTCTCTTGGGTTCCTCCTCATCCTGTTGAGAGAATGTGGCATACAACAGACACTGAAGACTTCTCACTGTGTCCCATGCCTTGTCGGTCCAAGACTCCCCTTTTTGTTTTGTATTCTGCTCTCTAGTCAAGCTAAAGTGGAAAAACAAAGCTATCCAATTTCCACGATATAATCTTGAGAATGTACGCACCATTTTCAAGGAGAACATCAGGAACTGCTTTGAAGTTCTGAACCTCATTGATAGGGCACCAGAGGAACAAAATCAAAGTTGTTAAGGATGAATGTGAAAAAAGACTGCCAAAGACCAAGAAACAGAAGAAGGCAAAATGGATGTCAGAACAGGCAGTGGAAATTGCCAAGAAGAGGCAAGAAGCCAAAGTCAAGAAAGATAAAGACCTCAGGAAGGAACTTAATAGGGAATTTCAGAACGCTGTTAGAAGAGATGAGCTATACTACAACTATATCTGTAAAGACTTTGAGGATGGGAATAGACACAGAAAAATAAGAAAAGTTTCCCAAAAGATCTCTGAACTGAGAAGGAGGTTCCAACCTCGAATGTTAAGAGATGCCAAAAGACAGATAGTAACTGATTCAGAGAAGATCAAACAAAGATGGAAGGAGTATACTGAAAATCTGTACAGCAGGGACGTCAACATCCAAGATACTTTAGAAGATATTCCCTCCTTGCAAGAACCTCTAGTAGGGGAAGATGAAGTTAGATCAGTACTCGGGTTATTACCAAGTCAGAAGGCTATAGGAATTGATGGAATAGCTACAGAAATATGGCAGGCAACAGAAGAAAAATCAGTCAAGGCTCTAACAAACTATGTCAGCAAAGCTGGAGAATGACACAGTGGCCTTGGAAGAAGTCAATCTACATATGCATACCAAAGAAAGGAGACTGAACAGATTGCCCAAACAATTGCACAATATTCTTAATTTCACATGCTAGCAAAATAGTGCTCAGGATCATACAATGTAGACTAGAGCCCTGTGTGGAAAGGGAAATGCTGGATGTTCAAGCTGGTTTCAGAAAAGGCCGAGGAACAAGAGACATCATTGCTGATGCATGCTGGATAATTGAGAAAGCCACAGAATACCAAAAAGAAGTCAATATGTGCTTTATACAGAAAAGCCTTCGATTGTGTCAACCATGTCAAGTTGTGGAATATCCTTAGGAAAATGGGCATCCCAGAACATCTCATTGTTCTCATGAGAAACCTACAGGTATACACAGGACAGGAAGCCACAGTCCAGACAGAGCATGGTGAAACTGGTTCCAGATCGGCAAAGGAGTAAGACAAGGCTATCTACTTTCTCCTTATTTATTCAACTTATATGCTGAATATATACTGAGAGAAGCTGGATTGGAAGATGAGTGTGGTTTTAGAGTCGGAGGAAGAAACATCAGTAACCTGCGCTATGCTGATGACACCACTAGTGATAGCTGAGAATGTGGATGATCTGTAAGCTCTAGTAATGAAAGTCAAGGAGCACAGTGAAAAAATAGGACTGCGACTAAATGTAAAGAAGTCTAAACTAATGACAATGGGTACAGCAATCAGCCTCAGAATCAATAATGAAGACATTGAAGTGGTGGATAGCTTCTGCCTTTTTAGTATTGACCATCAACAGTAAAAGATCCAGCAGTTAAGAAATACGCCGCAGACTAGCTCTTGGTAGGGTTGCAATGAAGCCCTTGGAAAGGATATTTAGATGCCATTGATACCTACAAAGATTAGAATCGTTCAGATATTGGTCTTTCCCTTGACACTCTATGGATGCAAAAAATGGACTCTGAAGAAGCAAGATAGAAAAAGTATTGATGCTTTTGAACTTTGGTGCTGGAGAAGACTTTTGAAGATACTATGGACAGCCAGGAAAACAAACAAATGGATCTTAGAACAATCCAGAATTTTCACTCGAGGCACAAATGTCCAGACTCAAACTATCATACTTTGGACACATTATGAGAAGACCCAGCTCCCTTGAGAAGTCTATAATGCTGGGAAATGTTGAAAGAAAAAGAAAAAGAGGACGTCTATTAACAAGGTGGATGGACTCGATTACGACAGCAGTGAATCACCACTGCGAACTTAAAGGGAAAGTTGAAGATAGGTCATCTTGGAAAGAGTCTATCTATGTGGTCGCTAAGAGTCGACACCGACTTGACACTTAATCAATCAAGGATAGCTTCTAAAAATTTAACAAACCCCTTCACATTAATTGAAATTAAAAATTAACAAACCCCTTCACAGAAATAATTATTTTATTTCTTTCATTGTCTTAAAATTACCATATGTTAAATAAGGTTTTAATCTGCATTTAGTTTTGCTGACCATGGCAGCAAGACAAATGTATGTAACTTCATTCTGTAACTATACACAAAGTTCTGAATGATGGATTTTTGGCAAATGCACAGAGTAGCACCCAGTTGTTAATCAAATTCCATTAATCATTTCTTCTAACCGTATCTTCTTCTTTTGCTGAGACAGGCAGTGAGAAAAGGTTTCTGTGCTGCTACTTCTAGCTGTCTCTGGGAAGTATAAGGGAAGCTCTAAGAATTGTAGAAATACTAGCAGTAACTCTGACAGTAGATTACACTGATCAAGTCCTACTTTGGGTGTTTGGGACGAATGGCATTCCTTCTCTTGGACTACTTTAATTAAAATAAATGCAAACCTAAGAAGCAAGGCAAAGGCTATGCAAACTTCCAGCAAGGGTTTGATTTAATCTTGAGTACAGAAAGAGCACCTTAGGCAAGATAGGCAATGATCTGGGCAGTGAACTCTGACTTGGGTCATACTCTACAAACCCTAGCTTTAGCATTGTTGGCTTAAACAGAAGACTCTGTCAAGGGAGCCAAGCATTTTTGTCATGGGTGTAAAGGTGGAATTCTTGACCATGGCCTATAGAAGAATAATTCCTTCTTTGAAATTACTTGTTGCCAGCACCTAAGTAGTATTCAAGCTACTGATAAAATATGGCAGTCCTTCAAACTTCATAGAGCTGTTTCTGTGATAATGGTGACAGAATGGATGCTTCCTGCATGTAGGGTATGGTAGTTTGTTGATTGGATGCTATCACTATTAAAGCATGATCTATACTTAGAGAAAGTGAGAGAGGGAAAAACATTTACAATTAGGTAGATTAAAGCTTGCAGTACATGAAGTGCAGCATATCCTCTGGCTTTAATTCCCCACCCACTCCAAATCCCCTAGAAGATTAAGATACAGTCTGCCAGAGCAATTACCACTTTGTGCAAAGGTGGCGGCAACGATTACCTGGAGTCTGCAGATTTGTTTCATGCATGCCAATTTGGTTCTTGCATAGGGATGTATGGTGATTACATGACATCAGCAGAAAGCTAGCTGTAGTGTAATGGCAAAGAACTTGAGCTACAAAGCAGGAAGTTCCTGATCTCAAATTCCACCTCTGCCTTCATGAGGTGACCTTAGTCAAGCCACACTCTCTCAGCCTTAGCCACTGTCTGCAATGTAGGGATAATAATACTGATTTACCTTATAGGGGTGTTGTAAGGATTACAAGGTTATGCTTGTGTAGCTCTTTGAATACTTTGCTGCATGAAGTCTGTGTATTGTTATTAGCAAAGCAGAGCTTTCAGTGGGAAACACAATATGCTTGGCTGCTTGTTCTTTTGGGGAATGTAGCTGGTAGTCCCCTACTGTGATAAGATTGGTAGGGCTATATGTCCTCTGGTCTTTTTTGAATTTTATTTTTAAGATAGAAATTTGTAACAAGTACAGCTCAGTTTTAGAACCTGTATAATTATGAAAGCAGAGCAAGTTTTGCGTGGTTTAACTTATTTAGCATAGTCTATTTTGCTTTTTCTAGTCATGGAGAAGGGCAAGAAGCTACCCAGGACACTGAAACACTATTTCTTACGGCTGCAGATCTTATTCGGCAGCTGTTCACACTTCCAAGAGTTCACTAGGCAGAGCCTACGCAGCTCCAGTTGTATCTTGCGACAATACAGGTTGAAAACAGGCTTTTTAAAAAAAGTAAGCTGCACTATTACATGTGATTATCACATGTGACTATTTTATTTATTTATTTATTTATTTATTTGATTTGATTTGATTTGATTTGATTTGATTTGATTTGATTTCTATCCCGCCCTTCTAAAAATGGCTCAGGGCAGTTTACATTAAAATAAAAACAATTAAAATCAGTTAACAGTTAATTGATATTTTGCTGCATATGCTGAAATGTATGTGCATGCTTGTCATATGTGACTGCATATGAATGTGTGAACTTTATTATTAAATATGCGTGAAAGACATTTGTAACATACAAAGTGGTCCTGATCTGTGTGGGCTGCACATATTTCATATTTGATTGTAGATATGTTACTTAACTTAAGATGGTGGTCATGTTGATTGAATAAATCCCAAGAGTTTGAAGAGACCTCTGGAGTTACCACATTTAGAATTCTATCCTATGTCTGAATTAATTCTTGATAGGTTAGAATTTTCAGTCTAGAGAATGAAATTTCACTTCGACCGTGTTTAATTGGCTGATTGCACTTGCACTTTGTTGAAATTGTGAGGGCTTGGCTGCAGCTGGTAGGAATGTGTCAAAACGTGATTCTGCATCCGAGTCACTGGCAGGTCCATACCTCCTGCTCCTCCCACTCACCACACTTCCTTAATCCCGGCATTCCTCCCAGATACCTTAACATGGGGCATCTCCCAGCTGCTCCTGCATTCAGAGGCCATGTGTGTGCTGATGTCGCATGCAGGAGCAGCTGGGAGATGCCCCATGTGAAGGTATCTGGGAGGAATGCTGAGATTAAGGAAGTGTGGCGAGTGGGAGGAGGAGCAGGTATGGACCGTCTCTCCTCGTTCAAGAGGATGTGGAAGCCCTCATTTATAAAGGGATTGTGCCAGTGACTCAGATGCAGAATCGTGTTTTGGCACACCTGTAGCAGCTGGTTCTCAGTCTAACCACCCGCTTCTACCAAAAAGACTGTTAAACTGGTGTGACTGCTTAGGCTTCCATTCACTAAACCTTCTGTCATTGAAAAACAAGAAGACACAAAAAGGGGGTAGTACTCAAAATAAAACTGAGAAATAAAGTAAATAGAGTACTAATAATGTATGAAGAATATAAAACATATTCATGATCATAAATATAATCACCACCATGAAAATACTAATGTACAATCCATGAAAAAATAAATTATACACTATTAAATGGGGAACCATACAACTTTCATAAGAAAGATGAATTATTTAATGTTGAATTAAAAGCCAGAACAGGATCCAGAACATATAGTGCTAAACAACATTTTTGATTTCTTCATCAGAGTGATTAACATTATACATCGAGCAGAGAAAAACTCAAGTCGACAAGTCTCAAGATAATTCTACAAAACAGAGAACAGATCACCAAATACAAAAAATTACCTTAAAATTATGACGTATGTAACAAATATAATGTAATATGAATAATGAACATCCCCATAAAATATATTTGTACCTTAAGAAAAGCAGTCACCTTCCTTTACAACAGTAAATTTGCTTCATAGAGACTGAAAGAGACTGAAACAAGTCTTACAGAAGGATGGCTTTAATAATTCCTGCAGCTGTAAAAACAGGAAACTCGTAATATAATGCATAATTGAGTAACTCTTCTCATAAAATATCATGATACAAAACAAAAGCCAAACAGTAGTGTGGTTAAAAAATGCAGGAAGTTGTGAGTTAGGTGGGACTAAAACAACTGACAGACACTAATATATATATATATTAACAGGTATGCTTGTAATAAAAAGGTTTCAAAAATGCAACATTAAGGACATCTGAGGAGGTCTGTCTCTAGTTACCACTGGTACGTTTGGTTGCAGCTCAAAGGCGGGCCTTTTCTGTAGCCGCTCCTGGACTGTGGAATGCGCTCCCTGCAGAAATCTATAATTTGAACTCTCTATTGGCTTTTAGGAGAGCCATTAAGACCTATCTGTTTGGCCTGGCCTTCCAGGGTTTTTAAATTGCTGTAAAGGGTTTTAATGTACCTGTTTTTCAGGGTTTTTAAACTGTTTATTGTTTAACTGTTTTTGTTTTATCTGTAAACTGCCTTGAGCCAGTTTTGGAAGGGCAGTATAGAAATTGAATAAATAAATAAATAATAATAAACAGTACAGGAACAACAAATGAAAGTTTAGGTTGGCAAGAGTACTAAACTTACAGAATGCAACCAAGCAACCTTGCTAGCCTTCTGTCACAAGGCCTAGCAGGCTTCAGTAGGACGAGCTCGCTCACTGCTAACTTCTCGAGCAGTTTCAGCCTGATCTTATACTGCTAGTGTTCTACTGTTCTGGCTCTCATAACCAGCAGCAAAATGTCTAGCAGAACTCTTCTCTTTCTCAGCTCTCCTCTCACTCGGGCTGAAATACTGTCTCCCTTTTTGTTCAGTTCTAAAGGGATACCTTGGCTAATGAGAGAGTTT
Organism: Hemicordylus capensis; assembly: GCF_027244095.1. Classification (NCBI taxonomy): domain Eukaryota; kingdom Metazoa; phylum Chordata; class Lepidosauria; order Squamata; family Cordylidae; genus Hemicordylus; species Hemicordylus capensis. The sequence goes on from NC_069659.1 coordinate 286,876,965, forward strand.
GTTACTCAGGCAGCTAGAACCTTCTTTTTTTGCCTGGAGACAATGGTAACAATTTAAAATGTTCTCTCCAAAACTCTGCAGCTGATAAACTTTACCTGATTGTTGCTTGTCAGAGGCAGCGCAACATTTTTAACTCTTATGGAGCTTGGAGTAGACACACAAATTACAAATCATAAAACAAAGTGGGAAGGGGTCATTACTTCACAGAAACACAAACTTTCACTGTTTTTATGTTGTGTCATAGCCTTGCAAGCAATTCCACAAAAGTACTAGCCTTCCTGCCAAAGAATAACTGATTTATATATAGATAAAAAGCATTTTGGGTGGTATATAAATGTTTTAGATAAATAATCAACTTACCGACAGGGGGAAGGGTCTCTTCTACTGTACAAAAGCTTCCCTGCCTGGTTGACTTGAGGCAACTGCTTATTGGACTAGAACTGAGGAGACCAAGGTTCAAATTTCCACTCAGCCATAAGGCTCACTTGGTGACCTTGGGCCATTCCATCTTTTCCAGCCTCAACTGTTTCACAGGGCTGTTGTGAGGATAAAATTGGGGAGGAAGAATCATGTTTGCGACCCTCAGGCTCTTGGCAGAATTGTCTTTGAATTTTGTCTTTTTCTTAAAAAGCCAACAAGGGGTGTAATTCTCTTTTGTTCAGTCTGGAGAAAATTTTAAACCATTCTGTTCAAGGGAATACTTGCCAGAATGATTGGTTTGCCCTCACCCATCCAGTATTTTTTTTTAATGCCCCTGCCGTCCTTTTAGCTCTGTTTATAAATGATAGATTATGGATGATGAGGTCTTGGTCTTTAGTTTAGTCAGTGGTTCTGCCAGTTTTTCCAAAAGGAAAGGTGGTAGTCTGAAGGTCAAGTGGTTTCCATTGTCAATTTTGTGTACAGCTAAGGTGGTCCTGCCTGGTTTGTTTTGCCAGATCTTGGAGAACTCCCACAACACAGACTTTATTTTCTCCTTGTCAGATTGTCAGATGCTGTCAGACACCTTAATTGTTCCAGGCTGCTCTCTAAGCACAGTGCCAGAATGTCCAATAACTCATCTTCCTAATCCTCTTCTGAATCCCAAATGGTTCCTGTTCTTCGACGTGGTCTCTGTGCTTTACACGAAAGGGCCTTGCGCCTGAGCAGAGACCTCGTCGGAGCTTTCCAAGCTAGATACCAGACTTTTGGTGGTAGCCCCGCCCCCACGGTATATAGGCGGCTGTGCAGGCTTCCCTCTCCAGTCTTTCTTTGTCTGCGGACAGATCGACATCGTTGAAGAACTTCTCTTGCTATTGCTAAGTACCAGCTTCATTCCCTGCTTTTATTTCAGTAATCGCCCCTTTGTTAGTGTTTTTTTGTTTCTCTCCAGTAACCCCCTCCACTTCTTCCCGCCGTGGCCTTTGGGCCCGGCGTACTCCAGTTTATTTTCCTTTGACTTCTCGGCCTAAGGCCAAGACTACTAACTTTAAGCAGTGTGATCGCTGCAAGGCCAAAATTCCATCCATGGACAGCCACAAACTCTGCATGTTTTGCTTAGGAGAAGCCCACGAAGTTGACTCCTGCCCCTATTGTGTGGCTTTTACAAAACAAGCATGAAAGAATCGGGCTTCTCGCCTTTGATCCTGACTCTGGGAACAGGCCTTAAAGTTTTTGGGCTCAGCAAAATCGAAACTGACCGTGCAAGCGTCGACAAGCAGCTCTCCTTCAGCCTGGGGCTTTCAGCCCGGGGCTTACAGCTCATCTCCACCAGAGATCGTGGTATCCACTCCTGAGGTGAATTTGCTGGTCGATCCTGACGCTCAGGTGTTGACTTCGGTACCTAAGGCCTCTGTGGCGGTGGCGATTTCTAGAGCAGCGTTCATTGAACTGCATTTGGCCCAACTTCTAAGAAGAAAAAGAGGAAGAAGGACCGTCACCTTTGTGAGGAGGCTTCTCCAAGGAAGAAGCAAAGATCGACCCACGACACCGAGTGTTGCTCCCGTACTCTCGAAATGGAGACCATTCTCAAAACCGATGTGGTCTATGCATCTAGCCCTCATGATCCTGTCTACGAGTCCGAGCACGACTCTGAACCCAAAGACATTCCTCCCAAACAACCCAGGCAGTGGACCAACCAAGAGCTTGAGGCTGCCCTTGATGAATGCTATGTGAGGCAGCTGGAACAAGAATCGGATTATTATTACGCCGACCAGGAGGTTCGACACCACCGACAGACATCGAGTACAATGAGGGCTTGTCATGACCAGTCCTCTTCATCCTTCCCACTGGTACCGACATCTTCGATACCGAATTCTCACTTGGGATCGTCTCTTCCTCCTCCGGTTCCACCTCGGACGACATCTCTGTTCCCGCCACGAGTTCCATCCAGAAACTATCCTACTCAGGCAGCCATAGCCACCATTACCCCTGATACCAGGCCCGCCTCTGCTAGGCCTAGGGCACGGAATCTTCCTTCTCCCGTTTTGAGGGACTCTTCTGATTCCTCCTCAGATGAGGAAGGCCCAGAATCCTCTCATTAAGACGGAATCTTTTTGGGTTCATCCCCACCAACACTTCTGATGGAACCCAGACCTAGCTCACCCTCAGAGGATTTCAAAATCTATGCTGACTTTATTTCCCATATCACATCTTCCCTGGTGGTTCAGATTTCCCAAGAGGATAAGACTGACCCAGATCCACTTTTCCAATTAATTGAGGAAGATGCCCGTGCGTCAGTTACCCTGCCACTGAACCCATCCATCCTGAAAGTTACCAAGGCCTCCTGGCACAAGACTTCCTCTCTCCCTCAAACTTCAAAAAAGCTTGACACCTTCTACAGGATACAGTGAGGGAAATAAGTATTTGATCCCCTGCTGATTTTGTCCGTTTGCCCTCTGACACAGAAATGACCAGGCTATAATTGGAATGGTAGGTTTATTGTAGCTGTGAGAGACAGAATAACAACAAACAAACCCTCAAAAGCCCAGTGCCCAAAAGTCAGCAATGGATTTGCGTTGTAGTGAGGGAAATAAGTATTCGATCCCTTCACAAAAGATGTCTTCGTACTTGGTGGCAAAACCCTTGTTGGCAATCACAGAGGTCAGACGTTTCTTGTAGTTGGCCACCAGGTTTGCACAACCCAGGAGGGATGTTGTCCCACTCCTCTTTGCAGATCCTCTCCAAGTCAGAAAGGTTTTGAGGCTGATGTTTGGCAACCCGAACCTTCAGCTCCCTCCACAGATTTTCTATGGGATTAAGGTCTGGAGACTGGCTGGGCCACTCCAGGACCTTCATGTGCTTTTTCTTGAGCCACTCCTTTGTTGCCTTGGCTGTGTGTTTTGGGTCATTGTCATGCTGGAATACCCATCCACGACCCATTCTCAATGCCCTGGCTGAGGGAAGGAGGTGCTCACCCAAGATCTGACGGTACATGGTCCCGTCCATCGTCCCTTCGATGCGGTGAAGGTGTCCTGTCCCCTTAGCAGAAAAACACCCCCAAAGCATAATGTGTCTATCTCCATGTTTGACGGTGGGGATGGCGTTCTTGGGCTCATAGGCAGCATTCCTCCTCCTCCACACACGGCGAGTTGAGTTGATGCCAAAGAGCTCGATTTTGGTCTCATCTGACCACAACACTTTCACCCAGTTCTCCTCTGGATCATTCAGATGTGCATTGGCAAACTGCAGACGGGCCTGTACATGTGGTGCCTTGAGCAGGGGGACCTTGCGGGCACTTGCAAGATTTCAGTCCTTTACGGCGTAGTGTGTTACCAATTGTTTTCTTGGTGACTATGGTTCCAGCTACCCTGAGATCATTGACAAGTTCCCCCCGTGTAGTTCTGGGCTGCTTTGTCACCGTTCTCATGATCATTGCAACTCCACGAGGTGAGATCTTGCATGGAGCCCCAGACCGAGGGAGATTGACAGTTATTTTGTGTTTCTTCCATTTGTGAGTTATCGTGCCAACTGTAGTCACCTTCTCACCAAGCTGCTTGGCGATAGTCTTGTAGCCCAGTCCAGCCTTGTGCAGGTCTCCAACCTTGTCCCTGACATCCTTTGACAGCTCTTTGGTCTTGGGCATGGTGGTGAGTTTGGAAGCTGAGTGATTGCTTGCTTCTATGGACAGGTGTCTTTTATACAGGTACTGTAACAAGCTGGGATTAGGAGCACTCCCTTACAGAGGGTGTTCCTCATCTCAGCTCGTTACCTGCATATAGTGAAAAGACACCTGGGAGCCTGAAATCTTGCTGGTTGATAGGGGATCGAATACTTATTTCCCTCACTACAATGCAAATCCATCGCTGACTTTTGGGCACTGGGCTTTTGAGGGTTTGTTTGTTGTTCTGTCTCTCACAGCTACAACAAACCTACCATTCCAATTATAGCCTGGTCATTTCTGTGTCAGAGGGCAAATGGACAAAATCAGCAGGGGATCAGATACTTATTTCCCTCACTGTACATGCTTTGGCAGATCAGGATGTTTCCTTCCTAAAACAACATCCCTCAACCAACTCTATAGTTGTGAAATCCTCTTTGTCCAAGTTTCGTGGATACACTTTCTCTTCTCCACCTGATAAGGAGGGAAAGAAACTAGACACCTTCAGAAAGCATTTATACTCCATCTCGTCCCTTTTGACAAGAATTGCAAACTACCAGGCCTACTATGCCTGTTACCAGTCGTTCCTATGGGACCACATCGCTCCCTTTCTGGATCACCTGCCAGAAGAACAACAAGGCCCGGCACAGGTATTCTTGTGTGAGGCTATGCAAGTATCTAAGCAGGAGCTTCATGCTATTCGTCACTCCGCAGAAGGAGCTGCTAAGGCAATGGCGACTTCCATTGCCCTCTGTAGGCATGCCTGGCTCCGTTCCTCCGGCCTCACCCCTGACACCAGGTCCAGAATAGAAGACCTCCCGTTTGATGGCGTCTCCCTGTTTGGTGAGAAAACAGGTGACACACTTCAAAAAGTACAAAGGCTCTGCAATACAGCATGTTCCATGGGGTTTCAACAATCCTCGTCTCGCCCGTACAAACCTCAAAAGTGGCAAAAACAATACTCTTCAAGAACCCAGTATTATCAACCACAGGACAAGTCCTTTCATTCTTCCAGGTACTATCCATATAGAAAATGTTCCCAGTTCACCAACTCAAAGCAACAGCAGTGGCCCAGGGCATCTCAGCCCCTGGCCAAGCGACAATGACTCGTTTCCCTCCCAGCTATGGGGAACCAGACTCTCCCCTTAGATTTCCGTTTGGGAGAGCATCACCACGGACTCCTGGGCGCACTGACTATTGCCAGAATCGGCTGTGCCATAGAGTTTACATATACCCCACTGTACAACCTCCCGGTTTCAACTCCAGCCACCCCAGCTCTCCTCACAGAGATCGATTCACTACTTACAAAATTTGCAATAGAGCGGTTTCGCAACCCCCACTCTCCAGGATTTCATTCCCGCTACTTCACAGTCCCCAAGCCGGACAGCTCCCTTGCCCCATCCTAGATCTTCGCGATCGGAACACACACATCACCTAGGAGAGGAGAGCTGGTCTTGTGGTAGCAAGCATGACTTGTCCCCTTAGCTAAGCAGGGTCTACCCTGGTTGCATCTGGATGGGAGACTTGATGTGTGAGCACTGTAAGATATTCCCCTCAGGGGATGAAGCCGCTCTGGGAAGAGCAGAAGGTTTCAAGTTCCCTCCCTGGCTTCTCCAAGATAGGGCTGAAAGAGATTCCTGCCTGCAACCTTGGAGAAGCCGCTGCCAGTCTGTGAAGACAATACTGAGCTAGATAGACCAGTGGTCTGACTCAGTATATGGCAGTTTCCTATGTTCCTATGTTTCCTATGAGTCCTGCAGAAGATCTCCCAGGACCTTCCCCATTGCATCCTGATCACCCTTGGTGGCCCAGGAGGCCCTGGTTCCCCCACCGCCTATCCAACCATCGCCTGCTGTGCCTACCGCATCTACTCTTCCAATAAGAGGGTCGCCTCCTACACCTCGATCTCCAGCACCTGAACCTCACGGCCTGGCACCTCACTCCACCCTTCCAGTAGACCTTCAACGCATACCCAATGCGGCCCGCAAACCATCCACCATCACTTCATATGCACATAAATGGACTCGCTTTCAGAAATTCCTGGCAGACCGCGAGATCCCTATGCACTCTCTTTCTGTTGAGCATATCTGCTCCTACCTTCTTTCTCTAAAAGAATCAAGACTCAAACTTCCTTCGTTAAAAGTACACCTGGCTGCCATAGTAGCTAATTCCCCGGACTCTACGCCGTCCTGGTTCCAGAACCCGACAGTCAAACACTTCCTCAAAGGCCTTACTCACCGCTATCCTGATCCACCGGTGATGGCTCCAGCTTGGGACTTCACCTTAGTACTCTTCTCCCTGATGTACCCTCCATTTGAACCTATGGCTACAATTTCTATAAATCTCCTGTCATGCAAAGTAGCATTTCTCACAGCTATTTACCTCCACCAGGTGTGTCAGCGAACTCAGAGCACTAAGGGTAGATGCACTCTACCTCACCTTTCACAAAGAAAAGGTGGTACTCCAACCTGACATCACTTTTCTGTGTAAGGTTGTCACTTTCTTTCATCGCTCCCAACCCAACTCCTTACCTGCATTCTTTCCTGAGCTGTCCACTGACGCCAAACGTTGTCTCCACTCTCTTGATGCCCACAGGGCACTGGCATTCTACGTGGACCGGACTTCCTCCCTACGCGTGTCAAACTCCCTCTTCATTCTCCATTCAGGACCCAATAAGGGCAAACAGGCGTCAGCCCAGACTATCTCCAGATGGGTGGTTCGCACCATCTCTTGCCTATCAGATTTCAAAGAAGCCTCTCCCACCCTTGATCTGAGCACATTCAACAAGGGCAGTTGTGGCATCCACTGCCTTTGGCAGGTCCATCCCACTGGAAGTTATCTGTCAAGCGGCTATGTGGGCTTCAAAGCACTCATTCATTCAACACTACGCCCTAGATGTCCAAGCCAGAAAAGACACGGCATTCGGCAGGGCAGTGTTACAATCCATATTCTCCTGATCCTGCCTCCAGGTGAGCACGGCACTGGTGCAGCTTGCTATGTGCCCATTCATGTAAAGCACAGAGACCACGTTGAAGAACGACAGGTTGCTTATCTGTAACGTGGGTTCTTCTAGTGGTCATCTGTGCTCTTACACGCCTGTTAATCCTCCACTCTTTTCATGTCTTTTCTGCTAGTCTCTTTCAGAATTGCAGACTCAGAAGACTGGAGAGGGAAGCCTGCACAGCCGCCTATATACCGTGGGGGCCGGGTTACCACCCAAAGTCTGGTATTTAGCTTGGGAAACTCTGACGAGGTCTCTGCGCAGGTGCAAAGCCCATTTGTGTAAGAGCACAGATGACCGCTAGAAGAACCCAAGTTACCGGTAAGCAACCTGGCGTTATCCCTAGAACTAGCCCATTTCTGCTTTAATATGGCTTCAGCATATTTACATACACAGTGCTTGGCTTTCTAGAGGATTTTCCCAAGCTGGCAGCATAAGTAATTCATCAATTTGGTCCCTGATGACACAAGGACTTTCCCAAGCAGCTTCTAATTTGTCTTTCCTTAGAGGGAGGAAAACCATAACCTGATCCCCCACCTCAAACACTCTGGTATGTGTATTTTTGTCATACCAGGCCTTCTGTGTTGTGTGAGCTCCTGCCAGATTTTCTTGCGCCATTTTAAAGATTTCCTCCATTCTGTCTCTGAATTTTAACACATAGTACACTATAGAAGTTTTGCACTCAGAAAGCTTTCCCCTCCCAGTTTGCTTTAACCAAGTCCAGAGATCCTCTGACTCTCTTTCCATAGATTAACTCAAATGGGGAGAATCCCATGGATTCTTTGAAACTTCCCTTTATGCAGACATAAAGTGTGCCAGATGGTCATCCCAGTTAACTAGGTTGTATGTCCACATATGTTTTAATCATCCCCTTCAGGTTAGCATTTAACCTTTCCACCAGACTATTACTTTCAGAGTGGTATAGTTTTTAAGTGCTTGATGTCACAGCACTTCCAGAGACTCTCTATCTCCTCAGAAAGAAAGTTTGTCAGAATTTCAGAAGGGAAACACAAGTGGAAATATACATTAAGCAAAGTCTGTGCCACTACAGGAGCTTCTATTGAGGCTAAATTGACTGCTTCAGGATACAGTCAGATGTACTCCCCATCCCCTTTTTAGTAGGTTTGTTTACACGGGACCCACTATGTCCATTCCTACCCTGAAAAAGACTTCACCAATGATAGGTAAAGGCAGTAGAGGAGTTTTGGCTTTTGTCCAGCCTTGCTGACTCTTTGGCAGGTTTTACAGGACCTGCAGAACTCAGTCACTTGTTGAGAGATCCCAGGCCAAAAGACACTGTTCAGCAAACTTTGCATGGTTCTGTTTTTACCCATATATGCTGCACATCATGAGCTAATTCTGGCAACCTTTTTCTGAGCTTTTGGGGTACAGTAAATTGAGAGGTTCCCAAGATAGTTCCCTGCCCTTAGGCAACCATAATCTGTAAAACAGCCCCTCTTTTCCAGACCACTCGTTCTCTCTTTTCCTCTGTGAAAGGGTTCTCCTCTTGGGATCTAGTTTTTCTTAAGGTTTCCAAACCAGGATCAGTAAGTACCCCTTGCTTGAAACACTCAGTTGGTTGCACCTCCTCCAGAGTTTCATCATGAACCTAGTCCCTGACACATTTGGTAACACCTCTTTTTCCTTTTGCAACTCAAGAGTTTGATACCTCATTTGAAACTCCTACTAGCAAGTCAGAGACATTTTGCACCTGAGAGTTAAGGTTTTCATTCTCATCTGTTTCCCTTGTTTGAGTACATTGAGAAGGAGTTTGGGTTTCTTGTTGCTCCTTTGTCCTCTGACATATTTCAGCTTCAGGCCCCAAAACATCTCATCTCACAATCGCAGGAACAAACTGGATGTGTCGATGAGCTACTCCCAGTTTACACAAGCCTCGCCACCCTCTTCATTCAAATGACAGATAAGCTATAGGTACTCAAGAAGGTCCACTGCCCAACCCCTGAATTTCCATATACCTTCCATGCACTATTCCAGCAGGTGACCTTATAAGAGACACATTAGCACTTGTATCAAGGATTGCAAACATTGTTTTATCCTTTACCAGAATAGGTTATTTGAACTTGTTACTGACCTTTTTTCTGTTAGAGATTACAAACGCACAGAAATGTGTTTCTTTTACACCTGCCACCTCCTGAACCTTTTTTCCAACTGGTGTGGGAGAAGGAAACATTGGACTTACTCTGAAGGGTTATTTTTCACAGCTGAGGAGGTCATCCTCAAGAAGTCTGGGTTGTGGACTGAGCATGCTCCAGACAGGACCAGTAACAGAACTGAAGGCATGGCTAGCCCCTGAGCATGGGAGGCGACCTAGCCCCAGTTTCGGGTCTGACGAGTTCTCATAAAACAGAAAGGGTTAATGCAGCATAGAACAGACATAAGGGAAAAGAAAAGTACAATAAAGCCTACTACTGGTAAGCTAAAACTCTAGGAGTTGCCTCCACTCAGAAGAACACACCATCCTGGACCGAACTATCCAACAGTATATTCAAGAAAAAACGAGCATCTAAGGGCGGGCCAGTTGACCTCTTCGGCTGTGAAAAATAACCCTTCATGGTAAGTCCATTGTTTCTTTTTCCACAGCCCGAGGAGGTCATCCTCCAAATAGTCTGGGAAATACCCAAGCTAATAACAGACATGAGAGGGAGCAGAAGGATGCAGTCAGACCACCTGTTGGAGGACGGTGTGGCCCATGGCTGCCTGAGAATCATGAAAAAGAAGAGATCTTATAGTGTATGATAAAGGGAGTAATGGATGACCAAGTGGCCTCCTTACAGATCTCAAGCAAGGGCACATTAGCTGTGAAGGCAGCGGAGATGGCCACACTCCAGGTGGAGTGTGCAGTGACACCCAAAGGTGGTTGAAGATTGAGGGACTCATAAGCTACAGTGGTACAGGCTTTAATTCACGAAGAGATAGTGGCCCTGGAAACCTTTATTGCCTAGGGAAGCCTGTTGGAATGATACAAATAGAGAATCTGAATGTCTAAATGGTCGGGTTCTGCATAGATAGATACGGAGGACACGTCGCACGTCAGGTGAGTGCCACAGTTTTATTCTGGGGTGGGTAGGGAAAGGGCAGAAGGAAGGAAGAACAATGTCTTGCGAGCGGTGAAAGGGAGATAGGATTTTAGGGAGGAAGGTAGGGTCTAACTTCAAAATGACAGCATCAGATTGGAACACACAGAATTCCTTCCATGCTGAAAGCACTCCCAGCTCTGACACTCTGCGAGCGGAAGTAATGGCCACCAAGAAGAGGACCTTAAGCAAGAGATGGTGGAGATCAACCTCTGACAGAGGCTCAGAGGGAGCCATAGTGAGGGCATTGAGGACCTTATAAAGTTCTAGGTAGGGAATCTATGGACAGGAGGAGGAACCATATTGGATGCTCCTCTAAGGAATCTGCACAGATGGAGATGAAGGTGTAAGGAAGACCCAGAGTGGAGGTGTAGGGTTGACGAAAGGGCTGATGTTTGGCGCTTTAGGGTGCTGGGTCGGAGACCCATGTTGAGCCCAGACAGGAAGGAAAGGACGTCAGGAATGCTCGCTGACAAAGGGGAGATATGTTTCCTGCGCACCCATCTTAAAAAGGCTGCCCATAAGGTCTGGCAAATGTGGTTTGTAGAAGGTCTCCTGGAGGCTAGGATAGTCTCTAGGACAGAAGTGGAATAGCCCTTCCGGGCTAATAGCGCGCATTCAATTTCCAAGCGGCTAGTTGGAGCCACTATGGTTCTGGGTGTGGGAGGAGGCCTTGAGCTGGAAGGTCCCGGTAGGCGGGTAGGTGCCATGGCTGGACAACTGAGAGTTGAAGGAGATCAGAGAACCACGGCCTCTGAGGCCAGAATGGCGCTATCAGAATGAGTTCTGCCCGTTTGGTGCAAAGCTTTCGGATGAGACGACTTATCACTGTAGTGTGAGGGAAGGTATAAAGGAAACCTGGTGGCCATGGTGCGGTCAAGGCATCCATCGCTTCCGTGCAGGGCAACAGGAAGCGAGAGAAGAACCTGGGAAGGAGATGATTGAGCGGTGAGGCAAAAAGGTCCACCGCAGGTTGGCCGAATCGGTGCACCACTTGGAGAAACACTTCCCGGTGAAGAGACCATTCCACTTGGTCTATTGTCCAGCGGTTGAGCCAGTCAGCCTGGATATTCGCCATGCCCTGAAGATGTTCCACTGCTATGGATGTGAGGTTCTGTTTTGCGCAAAGGAAAATCTTGTCGGTCTCTGCCACGAGGGTTCGAGATTGCCTGCCCCCTTGGCGGTTGATATGTGACTTGGCGGTCACATTGTCCATGCGGCCTAGGACGTCTGCCCGGTGGATCACTGGGAGGAAATGGAGGAGGGCCAAGCGAATGGCCTGGAGCTCCATCCAGTTGGTATTGTGTGCAGCTTCCTGAGGCGTCCAGACACCCTGTACATATTGGCCATTGCTGTGTGTCCCCCTGCCGGACAGGCTGGCATCTGTGGTGAGCAGCACCTGCTCTGGGGTCGTGAGAGGGAGAATTTTCAACATGGCAGGAGACAACTACTACTGAAGGGACAGGTGGATCTTTGGTGTCAGGCAGACCACCTTGTGGACACAGACCATAATGTCTTCCTGAAAGGGAAGGAGGGGCTACTGGAGAGGTCGGGAGTGCCAGTGTGCCCAGGGAGTGCACTTGAGGCAGGAAATCATCGAACCACACAGCTGAGCAAGAGTCATCGAGTCTGCTGAAGCAGCCTGTAGCAGAGGTCGAATGAGGGTGTCCAGCCTTCGTCGACATTCTAGTGGTAGAGAGACGGTTGAGTGGATGATTTGTGAGGGCACCAGATTACTTTTTTTGTTGATTCATGAGAAACCCGTGGGAGGCAAGAGCCAACAAGAGCGTACTGTACCGACTGCTGGGCTAGATCGAACGAGGATGCTTGGAAAAGCAGATCGTCGAGGAATGGGTATATGGACAGACTGAAGGGAAGGGCTCTGTATTGGTAGTGCCCGCCGTCGTAGCAGAACCTGAGATATCGCCGATGAGTGGGCAAGATGGGTACATGGAGGTAGGCCTCTGATAGGTTGATAGATGCCAGGAAGTCCTGGAGTAGAATTGCCTCTGTGGTCGAGTGGAGAGATTCCATGCAGAACTTTCATGCAGAACTAGAGGTTCAAGTGGCCTTTGTGGCTGAAAGCGCCTTTAATCCGCTTCGGCTGATACACCAACTGCGACCGTACCTGGATAGAGATAGCTTGGCTACAGTTATTCATGCTCTGGTAACCTCGTGCTTCGATTACTGCGATGCATTGTATGTGGGGCTGTCTTTGAAAATGGTCGACAAATGGCAGTAACTGGAACTGGGTGTTTTGATCATAGTATGTCAGTGCTTCGTCAGTTACACTGACTCGTTGACCGTTTTTGGGTCTAATTCAGAGTGCTGGTTTTAACCTTTAATGCCCTAAATGTCTTGGGACCAGGTTACCTGAGAGTTACCTTGCCCCATATGTCCTGACTCAGACCTTAAGATGTTCTTCGAAGGCCCTGCTCCAAGTGCCCCTGCAAAACGAGGTGAGGTGGGTGGCTGCTAGGGAGAGGAACAGCCTCCCCAGTAAGGTTTGCCTGACATCATTATTTTGTTCTTTTAGATGCCGGAGTGAACCTTTCTGTTCATGCAGACCTTTTAAATTTGATTTTTAAAACTGACTTTTAAAAAGTTTTAAAATTGTTGTGGTTTTTTTAAATTGTATTTTGTGTTTGGTTTTCTTTGTGTGTTGTGGTTTCATGTGTGTTATGTATTTTTATTCAGCGTTTTAATGCTGTGTTGTGAACTGCCCAGAGAAAAATTTGTTATGGAATGGCTATCAAAGTTTTAATTATTATTATTGTTTACACAGTCAGGCGTTATTGACTGGTTTGTTTTATCCAGACATCGAGTCCTTCCCAAGGACCTGGGATGGCTGAATTTTATTATCAGTATTGTTGCTGTTATTATTATAGATATCGTCACAGAATATAGGCTGTTCCCAGTAAAGTTGCTTTTTGTAATTGGCTGATGGTGATTTCTGTGGCCCCTGTGATGTCCAGTAATAATATTTATTTATTTATTTATCCATCCATCCATTCATCCATCCATCCATCCATCCATCAGTTACATATAAGGCTACAAAATTGTGTTTCACAATATGTTAAAGATGAGATTATTTAATTAAGGCTAAATAAGGATTGCCTGGATAATGCTTGTATGCTTTTATTGTATTGCAACTTTGCTGTATTTGGATGAAGCTGGTCAGTGACCGAAATAAAGATGATAAAATGTTGTTGTTGTTTATTAATTTGTCCTCCTGTAGGGGTGTAGGCAGTTAGGTCTTTCGGGGTGACTTTGATAGGCTGCTGTTGTTGAAGCTGCGGCATTTCTCACTCGTGTTGATACTGTTCTTCCTTGTGCTTGTGCTGTTCCTCCTGCTGGATCTGGCCCTCCTGCAAGTGAAGGTGCTGTTCCTCCAAGCAAAGCTCTGCCTCTTGGTTCTTGAGACACTGTTCCTCCAAATGACCGTCTTCCTCACTTGCGTTGCAGCATCTCTAGTTCCTTCTCCTTAAACCGGACCCACTCTGGCCTCTATTGTATAGGGCTCTTTGAAGCCTGGCTGGTTGCTGCCTAAGACTGGATGAGGAAAACTCATTTCATCCACGCTCTTACCTTCCCAGGACGGACTTTTGGACTGACATCTCTCCACCAAAGCTGCCTTGATCATGGACATGTACTTTGCAATTTTCTTGGTCTATCTTCCTCTGGCCAGCCCCCGCCCACCCCAAACAAACAAACAAAAACCACCTGTACTCACTGTACTGGAAAAACAAACTGGCTACTTCAAAAAGTTTGCCACTTGATTACGGATCCCATAGTTGCCAGCACTTGTGAGGGCTTGGCCGCAGCTGCCCTTAGTCTAACCATCCACTGCCACCAAAAAGACTGTTAAACCAGTGTGACTACTTAGTTTACAGTCACTAAACTCTCTGTCAGTGCCCCTTTTAATGCCCCCCATTGTCCTTTTAGCTCTTCTTATAACTGGTAGATTATGGGTCAGTTTGGTCAGTGAACATAGGGAGCTGCCATATACTGAGTCAGACCATCGGTCCATCTAGCTCAGTATTGTCTTCACAGACTGGCAGCGGCTTCTCCAAGGTTGCAGGCAGGAATCTCTCTCAGCCCTATCTTGACGAAGCCGGTGAGGGAACTTGGAACCTTCTGCTCTTCCCAGAGCGGCTCTGTCCTCTGAGGGGAATATCTTACAGTGCTCACACTTCTAGCCACCCTTTCATATGCAACCAGGGAGGACCCTGCTTAGCTATGGGGACAAGTCATGTTTGCTACCACAAGACCAGCTCTCTAGTTTTCCAAAAGGAAATTGGAAATTTTGAGGAAAATGGAAACATATGCAATAATTACTGACTGATATCCAGATTAACCTTTTGCCAATGTGTGATGGGTTAATGTTCAGATTTTTGCTTGCTTGAGGGAGTGGGGTAATTTTTGTCTAACTCCCTTTCCTTCTACAGCAGTCTGTGCCTCTTGAAACTGTCTTTGCTGGTTGGAGGACAGGAGTTTCAGGCACAAGTGGCTTTCAGGATAGTTTCAGGAAGCACAGATGGCTGCAAAGGGCCAAGGAGATTTCAAAAAATTACCCCTTCCTCACACAAAGAAAACCCTGGTATGCTAGTGGAGGGTTAGTTTGGATTTTGGCTGCTCTATCAAACCTAAACTCACTCAATATGCTCTAGATACATATTCAAAGTAATATCCATAGTAGGACTTAATCGTCTGAAAAACATTAATTAAAACTTTGAAATTGCCAGGTTTGCTTAATTTGCATTCATTGGCATTCATTATTGTTAATGAATTTTATGGAACAGTGGATTTTTAGAAATTGAAAAAAATTCCATGGAAAAATAGCATGCAGGAAAACTTTCCGTTGTGGAAGCCTTTCCAGCCTACATCACAGGCTGGGTCCTAGCATCTGTTTTTCAGTGGCTGGAGAACACTCTAGGAGCTGTAGAGGAGCCAGTAGAGTGGACTCTAGGACCCAGTGGCTTCCTCCCTCCTTCCATTTTCTGCCTATAATAGAGCAGATTGGGATCCAGTATTTTCCTGTGCCACACATCTAACCCTTACCAGACCTCTGAGGAGTTGCACAGTTGCCTGTAATGCCTGTCCATTCTTGCTTGGAGGTGATTCTTGCTCTCCACAGGTGACAAGTGGCTGTTTACAAGCCTGGGAGAACCAAATGTAAAGGTATAAGATAGGGGCAAGTGGGGGATAACTGGCTAGGCAATAGCTCTTCTGAAAGAGCTTTTTGTGATTAGTGAATAACATTGAATATGAGCCATCAGTGGTGATGTAATTTAAATGGCCAATGCCAGTCTAGATTGTATGTTGAGCTATGAGCATGATAAAGGAATACATAGTACAAAGGAAAGCTAAATGAACTCTTATTTGTGTTTAGTTTACAGGAGATAGTGTGTGTATTGACAATTAAAAAAAAAAATTGTCAGAAAGGAGGGAAACTTCATGTTTCATTATCCAGACACATGCCCACATATGCATCCTGTATCCACCATAGTAATTTGGTGAGATCCCCTTGGCACCCAAACTTAATTTTAAAGTACTATAAAGTTTTTTAAAAACCAAAGCTTAGTCTTGTGGTTTGTCAAGAGTGTGGCACGCATGCGTGTGTGTATGCGCATACATGCATTAAAATCTATTTCCTTTCAAACGAATATTTTAGCAAACCCCCAGAAGTGCTATTAGAGAATACATATTCTGCGGTGAATAATACCCCATTTATTGTAAAGATGAGAAGTAAAATGTCTTAAACATTCTTGACTTTGTGGAATGAAGAATGCAAGCTGACTTCCTTTTCAAATGATCTTCTGTCATAGACTGATTTTTATGCCTAAAAATCATTGTGAAATATTGTAGGAAATGTTAACATTAAAATATTGTAAGACAGTTCCAACCCTTTTCCTACCATGCCTG
Source organism: Hemicordylus capensis (assembly GCF_027244095.1). NCBI lineage: Eukaryota > Metazoa > Chordata > Lepidosauria > Squamata > Cordylidae > Hemicordylus > Hemicordylus capensis. Next base: position 286,893,061 of record NC_069659.1, read on the forward strand.
TCACTGTTCTACTACTGCTGTTCATTAGCAGCTATAAGTGATCAAACATTCAGGTAGATTATGAAGGTATGAGTATTGAACTTAATGAAGATGCCATGTTAGTTCTTTCCTTTTGATATCTAAAGGAAAATGTCATCTGTCAAACAGGTGGGAAAGACAGTAACAGTGGAGAGAGAAATTTAATCATAATAAAAAGTAGGCAGAAATTTGTCTTTCGAGATATTTTTAGGGTAATCTCTGTGATTTGTTGCATACATATGCTTTTCCTAGACTCTCAATCGATTTGAGTGTAACATGGCATGTCATATTCCTTCATTATTATGTTGCTTTATGTAGCATGTTGGGTTCTTGTTGGGCTGCATAACTGTTCTGCCAGGTCCTTAAAATAATTTTTGAATATATTCATTATTTCCTTATTTGGCCTTTTTGATGTTGAGTATTGCATATAAGCTCTTCTGCTGTTGCTATGCAACTGTTAAATCTAATATTTAATATTAATAAAAACCAAGTGGCATTACCACTGGTGAGAACAGTGAACTAAGCAAGGTAGGATTGTATGCTGCCCAGGCGCTGTATAGCACTTGGTAGACATTGTGAATACACTGTTGCATGCATGGCAAACTCTGTGGGACATGGATCACTGGCAATTACTGTTACAAGGATTATAAAAGGTTTCATTCTAAAAGCTAGTCCTGCACAGAGCTAAAATTAGTCAACTTAGTCAAAATTGAAGTTCCGACATTTTAGGAGTTAACTATACATTGTATGCAATAGACCCAACACCCTTTTGCCTCCTCTAATAAATCACAATTTTGGGAAAGGGAATGGATAAGAGGAGGTGATACTTACCAACCCTGCCTTTGTAAGTGGTTTTCTATTTCTTAGGGGGAATAAATCTGTTCAAATGTTTTTGAGTGCAATGTTTATTAAGCCCTTTCAATGTTTTAGCAACGAGTTCTGGGATTTTTTTCAGCAATGGGTTTTCCCATACCTGGTTGTGACAGCGTTCTGTAAGGTGGTTGTTTTTTTTTAATGCTCATAAGAATTTGATGGTATTCCTCTAGAGCTAGCTAGCTTTCTTTCCTAATGCTCTTTTATGCCCATCTGCATCATAAAGTGCTTGGGTTTGTAATATTTACTAATTGTTTGTTCTCCATGTTTGTGCTTTTCTTCCCTATTTCTGTTCTTCTTTTCTCTGTATTTCTTTGTCTCCTTCCATCTTTGCTTGTAGTTCTGTCATTCAGGTAGTTCTGTCATTAGGTAATCAGCATTGACCCAAGTGTGCTTTTGTTGCCATATTGCCAACTTCATTCCACAGTTGCACTTTTCATATCTATGTAGGGTTAAATTAAAGAAGTGCTTTTGGGTTTTGCATGCAATAACTGATGATCATAATGTTTCAAAAGTTGCAATATGGTTTTTGCTCATACTTAATAAATGAAAGTAGGGCTTTCCTCTGTATGCTACTAGGTTGTTGGTCTTGCTTCCTGCAGAGTGAGAACCATAAAACTCCAAAGCTGCAGAATTGTGTATACAGGAGAACCTCGTTACTCGCAAGGGTTCCGTTCCTTCCTTACTACTGCGAATAACAGAGCCATGAGTAACAAGGCATTACGGCTAAGGGGAAAGTGGGGTTAGGTTCTAGGGCGGAGTGGGGGGAAAGGCCCCAAACATGGACAAAACTTACTGTGATGTGTTTGACAGGTCCCCCATGTGCCCAGGAATGCCCCCCAAGGGATGAGATGGCTCCCAAAACGGTAAAAAACCACCGGGAAGAGTCTGATTTAAAAAGAAAGAAAGAAAGAAGCCACAAAATGGCTCTTTTAGACAAAATGGAGGGAGGAAGTGACCTCCGTGGTTACTTCTGGTCCTCTAGTAACCACGAATATGTGGATTTTAATCCTATTATATCTGCAGATACTGGAAATGGGTGTCTACTAGACACCCCGTGGATATGCGGAACTGTGAATAGCAGTTCCACAAATAATGAGGTAGTCTTGCACATATTTTCAGAAAGAACTGTTGCCTTGCATTTTTCTTTGAAAATGTTTATCTCCCTTCTTGCTGCAATGCAAATATTGCACATACAGAGCACTATTAGGTGTAATTAGGAAATGTATTATAAAAACAAATATATATTTTACTTTTCATAGTGAACTCTAGTAGAACAGTGAACATAGTAGAATTCATTATCATCTTCTAAAAATTGTCCTTTAATTCTTTTATTTCCTAATATTTCCCAATATTTTGTGCCATATCTTTGACTGGAAGCCAAAAGCCATTGAATTTACATTTACAAATTGTGGCAATAATGGGTGTGTGTGTGATGGTTTAAAACAGAAATTCCCAGCACTCTTTTAAAAGACAGAAAATATCAGTAGCAATCAAGTTTATGCACAATGCACATATTCTATATTATGTTGTTTACTTGATCCCTTAGTGGTTCTTTTTCTGAGAAATGCTAAAGCTTGAAGGTGAATTCTGCTGAGAGAAGTGATCCACAGTATGAGGCAAAAATATGCGTAATTTGAGTTCATAGCCCACAGTGATTGGGTTTAAAAATAAAATGAACCACTTTGAAACAAAACCTTTTCCATTTTCTCTTAAATTATTTTACTTGATTATCATCAGTATAATTATTCAGTTTGTAAAAGATTGTTGCTAAATGAGATTCTAGGCTTTCTCTCTTTAACAGTTTTGTTATCATGATGGACCATGAGGTCCTGAAGTACCTCATAAAAGCATGCTAACATTTGTTCTAGGAGCAGATAAATGTGGAATTGCTGCCAATATTCTAACAGTAACATGCATAATCTAGAAAGCTAACCATTCTCTCTTTGCTTTTAGGATTTGAAAGTATTCTAGAAGGGCTGTTTGGACCTGAATTATTAAAAGATCTCAGTTTATTTAAAGGTATTAAATCTTTTTTTGCCTTGATCTGCATTTCTAATGACAGAATCAACCTCTGCTCTGCCTCTAGAAAACGTATGTTACCTTGGTGATTTGTGCTTTCTCCCTCCCCCCAGGCAATGCTCACAGTTAGTTTCATATTGGCTAAAATTACTAATGAGCATGTCTTCATCTCTGTATAGCTGGCAGTGGTTTTGGTGTTGCTTAGGAAAAAATCAGCTTTGTGTGTGGGCGAAGAATATACTTTTGTAACACTGGAATTTAAAAGCATGACAGCATTGAAATTTGTATTTCCTAAACTATGGCAAGAGCTTTCTGAAATAGGTAATACATTTGGGATTTGCTTTTAGCCATAAGTAAATCATGTTTTTATGGATGTGAAATAATATTATTTATTATTATTATTTATTTACAGACTTTGAGCCTGAAGGTGTGTCTGATTGGTCTTTTGATGAAAATTGTCTGTTCTGCTGTTTGAGAAGAGAGAAAGTGAAGGTAACAATGCAAATGTGTTCAACTTTTGCAGGGATTGGATTTCTACCTGGCTTTATTTTTGGAAAAAGTTATAGTAGGGATAAGGATCTACTGTGTTTTCCATTCCTTTCCCCCAAAGTGAAAATGATACTGGACAAAGTGAAAAAAACAAGATAACTGGACAGTAGAGGTTTTCCTGAATTGTTTTCATTTTTACAGAAATCTGTAGTGGCAGGGGGGCAATTAAATTCTCTGTTGCATGGGAAGGCACAAGGCACTAAATGCCTTCAGTGGCTGCCAGCTGTGAGGCTCACTCTGTAGAAATCACAGGAATTACTGTCTTGATTTCCTGCTGGTAATTTTTTTTTTAATTCATTACTATTATTTGCTTAATTTTTGTCTGTGTTTATCTTGGTGCTTGATTTGTTAACTGCTTTCTGTTGTCTTTGATATGATAAAGCTTTTAATACAAACTTTAAAAACTAAATACAGGAACATAGCACACACCTTACTACCGTATGTCTGTGATTGTCGTACAAATTCTTTTTTCCTGTGTCATCACTTTGTGGAGATCCCTTTCTGCACCACAATCCTTTGTTTTTGTTTTTCCCCTGTATTATTTAAATAACCCCTGCACTTCTGCAGCTACAGTAAATCCTCAAGGCATTATAATGGCTTTCTGTCCCCGATGTTTACCAGAGTGACAAGTGTCTTGATGTTTTGTAGTGCTTGAACTGTGTACAGTGAACACTACGGCTGCACTTTTTGAATTGTTGAGTGGAGAGGAAAGTTAATTCTGGTCTTTAAAGATCAGAAATGCTTTGTGGGCAACTAAGATGAGAGCTTGGCTATAAGTGATCCTAATTTTAAATGTAGGGATAGTTCTACATTGTGGCACTTGCTGTTGCCTCATACAGATACAAAATATATTTTCTAAATTCATTATCTAATCTGAATCCATAAATGTTTCACTGATAGTAGAGTTGTGCATCTGGTCCTGTATGTGAGGTACAGTGCATATAACTTTTATAAATGCAATATATATTACATAAATGTTCAGAAATATGGATATGAATTTGCAATGCCCCCTTACTTGATCATACTAGAGATATTGAAGATTTTGTTTCAGTTCAGTTCTAAAGTTGCAACTTGTTTTTGAATTGTACAAATGAGTTTTGGATGGAATGGAATTATGTGAAATGTTAGTATTTGTATAAAACTGACACACTAAATTATAATATGTGACACACATATTAGTGACACACACTAACATTATAATTATAATTGTAATATAATTTCTTATAAGAAATTATGTATTATTTTGGTCCTTATTCCTTATTCCTTTCTGGTAATGGAGTCATAATATGGTGTTGCACTTGGACAAGAGCACCAGTGAATAGAAAATAAGATATTTGAGGAAAAGCTAGAGGCACGAAATGGAGAATAGATATCTTTGTCAGAATCTGCATCTGAGCATAGAGGGGAAATGGCTTGTATCTACCTTCTAAGGAAGTTTATACAGTTCTCATTTTGATTCACAGATGTCAGAACTTATCATAATTCGTTGCATATATGGAGTCTTTCTAGCAGTCCTTTTCCTTCAAACAGGTATTGGGGCTGCCCTCATGGGTTGGTTATTTGGTACTCAGTTGTGACCCAAGGTCTTGACTGCACTGCAGAGTATTACACTAACTGATGTAATTTTTCCTTTGCATTGCCTTTAACATTTTGTGTCTGCTTTCCAGCAATGCATATTAGATGCAGATTCACTCTGGGATGTTCTAGGGCAGGGATTCTCAACGTTGGGTCCCCAGATGTTATTGGACTTCAACTCCCATAATCGCCAGGCCCAGTTGCCTTTGGCTGGGGATTATGGGAGCTGAAGTCAAATAACATCTGCGGACCCAGCATTGAGAATCCTTGTTCTAGGGTAACTGGGCTGTCCCTAGAAATGTATGGATGTGATTTGCATCTTCATTTTTTTAAAATCTCCCATACATACACTTGTGAGAACTGTGCAACAACATTCATGCATGGTAATAGTCCTAAATTATTATTTTTTGTATTCAATATAGTTCCTCACCATGCAGACTGAGGCTCATCCAGCAAACTTAGTATGACCCACAATCACAATGTAGAAATGTAATAAGCCTTCATATAAATATTTGAAGCACAGTAAATTAAAATGGGGAAAATTAATTCCTTTTCAAGCCAATAAAGCTTCTCTGTGGTAATACCCACCTATGCAGGTCCCTAGTTTGTCTTCCATTGTATCTAACAAGCTCATTTTAAGTGACTCCAATTAACTGGGATGAGAACTTTCTAAATACCAAGTAATAAAGAACAAAAGAGCAATGACAGTCCTTCCTGCTTGGACCAGTGCCTAGGAGATTTGGAACTGGGAGACAAGAACTTGTGACCTCTTCCAAGGAAAAGGATTTGAGTACTAACTGCTCTCTAGAGCAGTGTTTGCAAGATTACATTCAATAGGAATATAATGCATCTGGATTCCTGTATTCAACAGGAATGTATTGACATCTGTATCATGGGAATAAATATTTTTCAGTGGAGCTCTGGGGGGCTTTCAGAAAAGGAAGAATGGCTGCTGAGAGGACAAGGTAAACATAGGCCCCGAGGATCAAATGATGGTTTATTTGGTAGCTCACTGTTTCCAGTTTGCTGAAATAGCTCACATTTGCACCGACTTACATGCTGTTATGGCAAAGTCAGAGATGGATGGTTCCAATGTCTCATCTGATCCAATAGTGATGGATACATTCAGATTGTGTTGTGTTGTGTTGCCTGAGGAAATGAACAGACTGTTTGGAAGTTTGAGGCCATCATGTGTGCTCTTGACTCTTGTTTGTCTTGGATTGTGAGATGGCTAGGAACCTGGCTTGATTGATTGATTGATTGAATTTATATACCACCTAGTATAAAAATTTCTAGTCGATGTACAGAATTAAAACACAAAATATAACACATTTAACATTCATCAAATTAAAAATTATAGCTAAAAACACATTAAAAGCACATTAAAATTTAGGTGGTGATTAAAGCATCTTTGAGGCAGAATATGCCCCCCCTTTTAAAAATAGGTGAGACCCTTGCTTTAAAAACCTACCCTGCGCCTGGCTGCCCTAAGTAACTACTGGTCAGTCTCCAATCTACCACTTCTGGGCAAGGTGTTGGAGTGCACTGTGGTGATCCTGGATGCTCTAGATTATTTGGCTCCGTTTATAGCTTGGCTTCCGTTCTGGGTTCAGAATGAAAACTGCCTTGGTGGAATGACCTTTATGCAGAGAAAGATGGGAGTAGTGAGTGCAACCATCTTGGTTCTCCTGGATGTCTCAGTGGTTTATGATATCAATAGCCATGGTATCCCTTTGGGACATTTCCCTGGGGGGAATGCTGTTCTGTAATGGCTCAGGTCCTACTGGGAAATTGGGCCCAGAAGGTGGTGCTGGAGGATTTTTGCTCTTCCTCATGGCAACATTCTATTCTGTCTCCCATACTATTCAATTTCTAAATGAATATTCAGATAATACCCAGCTCTTCCTTTAATTTAAGCCAGCTAATGCAAGGGAGTGGTGGATGTCCTGAACTAGTGTTTGGAAATGGTTCTGGTCTTGATGAGGGTAAACAAGCTGAAGCTTAATCCAAGCAAGAGGTGTTCTGGTTTGGTAAACACACCAATTGAAAGAGTGATTTTCTGCTTGTTCTAGATGGGGCTGTACTCCCCTGAATGGCCAAGTATGTAGCTTGAGGCCCGGCTTTGTCCCTGCATGCCCTGGTGACGCAGATATTCTGCCAGGAGTGCATTTTACCAGTTTGGGCTGGTATATCATCTGCAATGGCTCTCACAACACTAAAACCAGGGGTCATCCCATGACACTGAAGGTTGGTAAATTTAGGACTGACAAGAGGAAATACTTTTTCACACAGCGCATAATTAATCTGTGGAATGCTTTGCCATGGGATGTGGTGATGAGTACCAGCTTGGATGGCTTTAAAAGGGGCCTAGACAAATTCATGGTGGACATATCTATCAGTTGCTACTAGTCTGGTAGCTGTGGGCCACCTCCAGCCTCAGCGGCATGATGCCTCTCAATACCAGTTGCAGGGGAACAACAGCAGGAGAGAGGGCATGCACATACCTCTTGCCTGTGAGTTCCCCAGAGGCATCTGGTGGGCCACTGCGTGAAACAAGATGCTGGACTAGATAGGCCTTGTGCCTGATCCAGCAGGGCTGTTCTTAGGTTCTTAACCCTACCTGGAGAAAATCATAGAAGTATCAAGGGCCTGTGCACCCAGGCCCCCCTCTTAGAGGGCCCCGCCTTGTGCCCAACCCTGATGCTGTCTCCCTGCTTTGTTTGACCTGCCCCCCACCCACCAGTGCTGCCTTCATCTTCCCTGAGATCCTGGAGGAGCCTGCATGTTTGTGTGCATCAGAGGCTGAGTTCTGCTTCTCCATGTGCTCTGCTCTCAGTGCTCCTCCAAGAACAACATACATGGCTCTGTCCTGTTAGATCAACCAGTATGCAAGGCTCTGTCCTGCCTGCTCTCCTTCCATCCCCTTCCTCAAGCCTCGGCTCTGTTTCATTATTTCTGTCTGTTTCTGTCTGTAGTCTGTTTCATTATTTCTTTCTATGCCTCTGCTGCCACAGTAGCTTCCCCTTGCTGATTGACCATGGCTAGCTCCAGGGGGCGCTACCAGGGGTGTAGCGAGACCCCTGGGGCCCAGGGACAAAATATTTCTAGGGCTCCCCCAATCATGCATGCAAAGCACGTGTGCGCCCTAAGCCACACCCCCTGCATCTGATGTCAGATGTAAGGAGCAAGGCAACAAATATCTCCTCCCCACCACCGCCCTTGCCCCCCTGCCACCATTTATCTTTGCCCCCGTGATGGCGGCGGGTGCTGTGGCTGGTCCGGGATGAGCCTCTCCGGCCGGCCTGCGTGCCTCCCCCCCCCCCCGCCAGCTAGCCAAACTGCACGCCTGCGCAGTTTGACCGGCCAGCGAGAGAAAGAGACACACACATGCAGGCCAGCCGGAGAGGCCCAGCCCAGCCACAGTGTTTGCCTTCGCCATCACGGGGGCACAGATAAGCGGCGGCAGAGCAGGGGCAGTGGGGCGGTCTGCTTGGGGGCCTGCTTATCTAGTGGGCACTATGCCCATGGGCGCTGCTATTGGGGAGTGAGCAAGGAGGAGGAAAAGGCCATTGTGGGCTGCCTCTACTTGAGATTGGGGGAGTGTTGTGTTTATTGGGATGCAGTGGAGTTTGAGCAAGGAAGAGAGAGAGAACCATTTCGAGCTAGCTGCTTCTGCTTGGTGTGTTGGGAGGGGAGAGACACCCATTGAGGAAGGATTTATGATGGTGTAATTATATCCTTCATTGGGTGTGGATTTTCGGGGGAGGGAAGCTGAAATCTCTTTAAAATATGGGTGGGGGGGGAGTCCAGGCTTGATGCTGCAGGTTTTTTCTTTCCCACAGGTTCATGAGCATCCTGTTCATGTCTACTTGGAAGTAAGCCTCATTGTGTTCAATGAGACTTACTCCAAGGTAAGTGAGTATAGGATACTGGCCTCAATTAACAAGACATTGGAATAAACAAGATTAAACTCAGAGATCCTGAATCTCCAGAAATGCTACAGGCAGAATGAGGTTCTGAGTTTCCTTTTTCTTCTGCAATCAGAACTCCCATGCAGTTGAACAATTGAGAGTCAATGTGGTGTAGTGGTTAGAGTATTGGACTTTGATTGGGAATACCTGGATTCAGGTCCTTCCCTGCTCAGCTATGAAGTTCACTGGGTGACCTTAGATGAGATACTTGCTTTCATTTTAACCTGCCTGGCAGGATTGTTGTCAGAATAAAATTGGTGAGGGGAAGAAGAATGTACACTGCCCTGAACTCCTTGGAGGAAGGATATAATATAATATAAGCATCATAAACAGTAAAGAATATAAGCATCATAAATAGTAAAAAAATAAGCATCATAAATAGAATAGTAGAATATAAGCATTATAAATAGTAAAGTACCCATATATGTGTATATTTAGACTAGATTTTGTGGAGCCCAGGTTGAAGATAGTTTGTAGGGCCACCTATGAAGGGGTAGATCTGGATAGTGGTTCCAACATCCATAAGGACTGGGTTCTGCGCCTGCCCAGCCCATATTTCGGATAGAATTCTCTAGCAACTCACGATGCCCAACCACCGGCAGCATGTGGCTGCAGTACCCTTAAACAGCGGTTAGGCGTCCCCTTTCCTCAGTTTCTTGTTGACCGCCAAAGCGATCACATCTTCGGGAAACTTTGCTCCTCAGAGAGATTACTGAATAGTTACTACGTCTGGCATGGACTTTGACTAACCTTTCGAACAACCCTTGGCTAAGACGAACTGATAATAATAATAATAATATAAATAATAAAATAAATAATAAAAAATAAAAGACGCGGAACAGACGACGGTTTTTCCCTGCTGAGCAACTCGGAACGGATGACGGTTTTCTCTGGCGAACGACTCGGAATGGCAATGGACTTCTCTTTGGTAAACAATTCGGACCCAAAATAGGTCTAACTTGTTTGGCTGACCATGAGTTTAGTCAAGGAAATGCCAAGGGAGAAAACCACCTTCAAAAGGTGCCGCGATTGCCACGGGAAAATCCCTTCCACGGATGGGCATGAGATTTGTCTATTCTGTCTAGGAGAGGCCCATAATATTTCTAGTTGCTCCATATGCTCTACCTTCAATAAGCAGACTCTGAAGAACAGAGCGGCTCGCCTTAAAGTAGCGTTAATGGAGCAGGCATTGCAGTTTAAGCATCATGGGGCCTCAGACTCGAGACCTGTTGTGACGCAGTCTAAAGTCTCGGAGTCCGCGTCATATAAAGACGCCGTCCTAGCTGCTTCGACGTCGAAGAGATCGACATTGAGCTCCTTGACTTCTAAAGTTTTGACTCCGGCTGCAGCCGAAGCCTTTAAGAAACCGGAGGGGACCCTACCGGTTCAGAAATGAAAGGGCTCAACACCAAGCACGGGGCCGAAAGAGAAAAGATTTAAGAAGCATCGGGCAAAAGAGATCATGATCTACTCCGAACGCATGCCTTCCTCTACGGGACTTCAGACCTATCAGAGCCCTCTGCGCCGAGCGGTCTCACTTTCGCCTGCCCTACTCCAAATCAGTCTCCATTAACGTCTAGATACATGTCAGCAGAACCATCGACGTCGAGATTGGCATTGATGTCCAGACACAAACCAGCTTCGACACCATCGATGTCAAAATCGGCATCGACGTCCAGACACAAACCAGCATTGACATCGAAACCAGTGAAGCCATCGACGTCGAAACCAGTGAAGCCATCGACGTCGAAAATGACCCTGATGCCGAAGATGGCTACAACAGAGGCTTCGACATCGGAAACAGAGTTGACCTCAAATATACCTGGGACAGCGATGCTTACAGCAGAGGCTACGAGGTTGAAGACGATATTGACATCGGAAGTGGAATTGAATCTTTATGTACTGGATGAGTACACAGAGGAAGCAGCGATCGAGACCGACCTCGGTACCGACACGAGACAGTATGAGACAGTGGCAATAATCCATGATGATGAACTTGAGCCAGTACCAGACCACGACATGGACTGTGAGGTTCAACCTCCAACGCATGGCATTAATGAGGAGGACACTCTCCACCGCATGCTACAGTCAGAAGAGACTACACCCTCCACATATACCTTTCAGGGATTCAGAGACACCACTCCAGTCCCGAAAACACCATCCTTTACATGTCCCTCTACTCCTACATCAGGCCTTTTACCCCAGGGAGGGTGGCGCAATACCTGCACCATCTCCCCAGAGGAGTACACTCTCTTCCAGTTCTCCTCTGAAAGAGGAGAAACGCATTCCCCGAGGGTGTTAAAGGAATCAGCAGTGCAAACTACCGCTCCTATAACTTTGCAAAGGACAATCTCACTGCAGGCCGATTGGCCAGTGGAACCGGAAAAAACTATTAGGAAAATGAAGTCGTTTTGCCTACAAACTACACAACTCCCTCAAAAGGAGGCACCATCTCTAAGGTCTGTTTCGCTCCAGGTGGATCTGTTAGACCACTCAATTCCCACTATTGGGGAGGGTGCATCTTCACGGTTCGGGGGCAACGTTCCTCCTACTTCACCGCTGCCTCCCTCATCAGGTGATGATGATGATCCAGATGGCTACTCATCAGACACAACGGAGCCCAACGGTCTAGAGGAACCCGTACTTCCTGATCCAAGTGACAATGTTGCAGCAATCCCTTCTATTTCTCCAGATGAGGAGATGAAGGGATACCATCAACAAATTACGGAGATGGCCCGTGTCCTTGGCCTGGATGTAAAGCAGAAGACGCTGGATTTAGACGATCCAGTATATAATATGATGATCAAGGCAACGGGGTTACAGCCGGTGTATCTGCCAATGTTGCCTCACATCTCACGGGCGGCCAAGTCCACTTGGGAAATTCTCCAGACATCGACACCGACCTCCAAGCGGTTAGAAGTTTTATACCGTGTCCAGGAGGAGGAGAATGAGTATTTGATTAGACATCCCACACCAAACTCCTTGGTGATAGACTGTGCTACGACCACTAAAGGGGGTAAGCGCCATACGACCCCAGCAGACAAGGAGGGGCGCAAACTGGACGTATTAGGAAGGCGAACCTATTCAACTGCTTGCCTATCAATAAAAATTGTGAACTCTATTGCTTGCCAAGCTAAGTACACCCACTCGCTGAGGGAACTTCTTTATGACCAATGGGCATCTTTAGATCACGAAACATTTCTGAAGAAATTTGAAGCTACCTTCTTACGTACAACTACTACAACAAGACAGCAACTGGCTAACGCAAAGCACTTAGCGGAGTCCGAATCACGTACTTTAATATCTGCAGTTGTTTTGAAACGTCATGCCTGGTTAAGGGCTACTGAACTACAACAAGATATGAAAGACTATATTGAGGTTTTGCCTTTTGGAGGAAAAGGTCTATTCTCGGATGACACAGATACAACCATGGAGCAGTGGAAAAAATCCAAATTGACGGCACGCTCCTTCACAAACCAGAAATTTAATTCTACTCGGTACCAGTCATACCAAAGGTACCAACCCTATCAAAAGAGGCAGGGTTATTATCGCCAACTGGAACGAAGAGATTACAAACACCAGTACCAGCGCTACAGTCGAAGACAGTTCCAGCCACGGAACAGGAATAACCAACAAGGCCGCAATAAAGCGACCCAGGAACAGAAGCAGCAGCTTTGATCTATTACAGAGCCCACCGACTGACAACATCTCGGCCTCGGTTCCCTGCGAGACATTCAACACCAAAAAGAGCGTGAGGAGAAAGATCACCTTGTCACCTGCCGGAAATACCATCAAACTGGCCAGTTATGCTCAAGCATGGCACTGCATAACATCAGACCGGGTTTTAAGAATAGTTTTGACAGGTTATGCTATAGAGTTCAAGGAGCTCCCTCCATTCCATCTGGTTCACACCACATACTCCTGTCTTGTGGGAGGAGGTGCAGGAATTACTGCGGAAAGAGGCCATATCACCAGTTCAGTGGGCTCAGGGCCATTTGGGATTCTATTCCCGGTACTTTCAGATTCTGAAGAAGGACGGAGGGAATCGTCCAATAATGGACTTACGCTGGCTCAATCAATACATCGAAGTACAAAAATTCTGCATGACAATGTTGCAAAGCATCCTTCCTCTGCTCCACGAGGAGCAATGGATTGCAACGCTCGACCTCAAGGATGCATACTTCTATGTAGGCATTCAGCAAAACCACCAGAAGTATCTACGCTTCACCTTAGGGACGCAGATCTATCAATACAATGTTCTGCCATTTGGGCTAGTGACGGCACCAAGAGTGTTTACAAAATGCATGGCAGTCATTATTGCTCACCTAAGGGTTCTCGGCCTGTCGGTGTACCTGTACCTCGACGATTGGCTCATAACAGCCAAATCCAAGGAGCAATTAATCTCTGACACAGAGATTGTGAAATCACTATTAATTGAATTAGGGATCCAGATCAACTGGAGAAATCTCATCTGACCCCAGCATGAAGCCTGCAGTCCCATTGGAGCGTGCCTCGATATGCTGCAGCAGATGGCGTATCTGCCAGAGGAGCGGTACCTACGCATATGCGACCTAGTGCAGAAATTCCAGGTGACACCGCTACAGAGGGCGAGGACAGTACAGGTTCTTCTGGGCTTGATGGCTTCATGCACCACTACAGTACCTTATGCGAAGTTAAGGATGTACAATTTACAGCTTTGGTTCCTCTGTCTTTTTCGTCCGAAACGTGATCCGCAGACCAGACGGCTACTACTGCCACGAAAGGTTTTGCTATCGTTACATTGGTGGACAAGAGAGGCTCATCTCTTGAAGGGGGTACCATTCAAAAATCCATTATCATCTTGTACCCTGACGACGGACGCATCCATGCGGGGCTGGGGAGCCCACGTGGGAGACAGAAGGGCTCGAGGCCTGTGGAATCGGAAAGAGAGTCTCATGCATATCAACTTCCTGGAACTACTAGCTGCGTACAGGGCTTTGCTCACGTTTCAAAACGATCTTCGGAACACAGTGGTCCAGCTACAGATGGACAACACCACAGCAATAGCCTATGTGAACAAACAAGGGGGTACAGTGTCACGTACACTATGCAACCTAAGCTTGCAGATATGGAATTGGTGTATCCCGAGAGGACTCCACTTACAAGCGATACATATCAAGGGGAGCTTAAACTGCTTGGCGGATTCGTTAAGCAGGGAAATTGTACTGCAACAACATGAGTGGGAACCACACACACAGATCCTTCAGGATTTGTTCGTAACCTGGGGGTGGCCAGAGGTGGATCTGTTTGCAACAGAACACAACAAGAAATGCGATGCTTACTGTTCCAGAATGGGTCTGGGCAGACATTCCAAGGGCGACGCCTTTCAATTTCAATGGGTGAGGAGCTTCTTCTACATATATCCACCAACTCCACTCCTTCCCAGGATTGTGGCCAAACTCCTCCAGGAACATACGCGGGCAATCGTGATTGCTCCCTAGTGGCCTCGCCAGCCCTGGTTCACACAGCTACTCAAACTGTCAAAGGGGACCTACATATGCCTCCCTAAGTGGGAAGATCAACTTACACAGAATCTGGGCCAGATCCTGCACCCCAACCTCTCAGTACTAAATCTAACAGCTTGGAATATAGGCTTCTGAAGAAGATCCTTTTGAACACTCGTATCGTAGGGTATCTACGAGAAAGAACTACAATGCTAAGTGGTGCAGATTTTGCTCCTATGCTCAGGAACATCAGTTTCAACCTAAAAAGGCTGAGCTTAAGGACGTGCTCCTTTATCTCACCTCATTGAAGAGGGCGGGATTGGCTAATATTTCAATAAAGGTCCACATGGCCGCTTTGTCTTCACGGCACACAGGTTGGGATGGCAAGACTGTTTTCACGCACCCTAAATGTAAGGACTTGCTCAGAGGAATAAATAATCTATACCCGCCTGTTTGACAGCCTGCAGAGAAATGGAGCCTTTCACTAGTCCTAGGGGCACTGACAGAGGCCCCTTTTGAACCCATGGCCTCAGCGTCATTGAAGCTAACAACCCTGCTGTATTCTGTACCAGTTGTAGTTTCTGGACTATGTACAAAGGCAGCCTCACAGAGTGCATTACAGTAGTCAAGCCTGGAAGTTACCAGCGTATGTACCACTAGTCAAGTCAAGTTTATTTACGGTCAAAGACCAGAATTCAAAACAGATGTACAAACAAGAATCAGCAGTGCTTACAGTAGTTTGGTATAATGTCTCAGAATAACAAATAAACCCCAAGTTACACATATGTACCACTATTTTAAGGTCATTTACCTCCAGAAATGGATGTAACTGACATATCAGCCGATGCTGATAAAAAGCACTCCTGGCTACTGCCTCAACCTGAGAAAACAGGGAGAGCTTTGGGTCCAGGAGTACTCCCCCATCCATAATAGGCAGATCTAAACCATCTTTTGGGTCCCGATCCCCCCCCAGTCAGTAAAGGTAAAGCATACCGTCAAGTCGATTTCGACTTCTGGCACCCACAGAGCCTTATGGTTTTCTTTGGTAGAATGCAGGAGGCAGATGATGCGATACCTTTCAGCATCTTCCTATATCGCTGCTGCCTGATATAGTACCAGCAGGGATTTGAACTGGTAACCTTCTGCTTGGTAGTCAAGCATTTCCCTGCTGCGCACTTAAGGTGGTACCTCCATCTTATTTGAATTGAACTTCAGTTCGTTATCCTTCATCCAGCTGATTACTGTCTCCAGGCAGGCATTTAGGGAAGATATGCCATTTTCTGATGAGGTCGACAGGAAGAAATAGATTTGGGTGTCATCAGCATATTGATACCATCCTGCACCAAACCTCCCGATGATCTCTCCCATGTAAATATTAAAGAGCATTGGAGACAGTATGGAGCCTTGTGGAACTCCACACTTCAGGTCTCGCTTTGCAGAACAACAATCTCCAAGCAACACCATCTGGAATTTGCCAGAGAGGTAGGAACGAAACTACTTTAAACAGTGTAACCCATTCCCACCTCCCTCAGAGGGTCCAGAAGGATACCATATTTAATATTTACCACTTATGAGTAAATATTAAATGATATTTTAATACTGTATATGTAAAAGATATATACACATATGTTCTTACATGCTGGTCAAATGGACAAGACCAGAAGGAGCTCTCCATGTTGGTTATATCCAGACTAGACCATTGTAATGCATTCTATGTGGGGCAGCCTTTGAAGACTACTTGGAAGCTTCAGCTGGTACAAATTGCTAGAACGTTAGTGGGAGCTCAGCAGTATGGAATAGTATAAATAGTCTAAACCAGCTATACAGCCAACACGTTTGCTTTCACATTCAGTTCAAAGTGTTGGTGTAAACCTTTTAAGCCCTATACAGTCTAGGGTTCAGGTATGACCAACTGTTCCCATACAAATTCACTTGGGCACTATGATCAGCCTTAGAAGCCCTGCTCTCTAGTCTGTGTCTCAGGGTCACTTGGTGGTGATCAGAGGCACAGCTTTTTCTGTGGTGAAATTTCAACTGTGAAATTGCCTCCCTGGGGAGATCAGTCGGATGCCCTGCGTGACATTTTTAGAAAAGGCTATAAAAACTCTTGATTTTGGGAGTCTTTAGTTTGAACTGTTTTGACTTGGTTTTTTATGCTGCTGGTGTTCTGCTTGATTTTTGATGCTATCGTATTTATTGTTTTATATTACTCTGATTTTATTGTAACCTTGTGAAGTCATTGGCCTAAAAGACAATATAGTGAATATCTGAAATAGATAAATAAGGTTACAATAGGTGGTGCTGTGTATGGAGTGGTAGCCTATCAGATTAGTCTGCATTGAGAAGCAGACATGGGTTTGAATACCACTCCGGGGAGAGGCAGATGCTATCGAGGTTTCCTGAACGACTCAAAGCATGCCATATCAGTTTCCTGCTGGCAGCAGTTGTTCTCTTGCAAGGCTGAATAGAGCAAAGCTTCTAGGTCAGCAGTGCCACTGAGGGGAGTGTGTTGTATCCAGAGCCCTGGCTGTCTAGGTGTTATATTCCTTTTCTCAATTCATGTTGGGGACTTGTATAGGTTTTGTGATTTCTTGGTGGATATATTCAGTGATTCAATGTTCTGTTGTTCCCATTGCCTTCTGGGATTGCTTTAGGGTGTGTGTTTAATTCTTAAGATCCCCCTTCCTCCTTTACCTGTTTAGTCTGGGAGCATGTGTCAAAAGTTAATGCTGCACTTATATGGATTGGTTTGTCTGATTCAAAAACCTTTCTAGGTGAAGAATTTCCATGGTACTGTTCTCTCATGTGTGGTGCATCACTGTGATGGCATCATCAAGATGGTCAGCATCTCATAACTAATAAACTTCATTATCTCAGTAATTATTGGGCCAATTTTGTTGTTAAGGTGTGGTTGGAAAGGCATTTACATGAGTTGTGAAACATGTCTTTATGATTGCTGAAGAATGTTTTGCTGCCTACTTATTTATTTATTTAGCACATTTCTATACTGCCCTTTATAAATATGTCTGGGCAGTTTACAATTTAAGATACAAATAATAATAAAATTGTCTTGGGTGACCTCAGTGTAAAAAAAAAATGTCTTGGGGGTTTTCAGTGTCCATGCTGAAGCCCCCCTAGGGGTGGCTTAGAACTTCACGGCTGCCATGACAACCATGGGCCTAACTCAGTTGATATCGAGCCCTACCCACATGGCAGGACATACTCTGGATCTGGTTTTTGCAGACCAGGGAATAAAAGATCTGGAGGTGGGGGAGCTTGAAATAACTCCCTTGTCATGGACAGAACATTAGCTGGTGGGGTTTAGTTTGATTGCTCCATCTACCGTCTACAGGGGCTGTGTACCAATTAGAATGGTCTGCCCCCAGAGGTTTATGGATTTGATTAGTTTCCAAACAGCCCTTGGAGTTTCTAGTGTCCAGGGCTGGTGATTCTGCTGAGGCCCTGGTGAATCTCTGGAACTTATGGGAAGAGAGCTGGTCAAGGGAGCTGGTAGCAAGCATGAATTGCCCCCTTTGCTAAGCAGGGACCACCCTGGTTACATATGAATGGGAGACTACATGTGAGCACTATAAGATATTCCCCTTAGGGGATGGAGCCACTCTGGGAAGAGCCACCTGCATGCTTGCTTACAGAAGGTTCCAAGTTCCCTTCCTGGCATCCCCAAAATAGGGCTGAGAGAGACTCCTGCCTGCAACCTTGGAGAAGCCGCTGCCAGTATGTGTAGATAATACTGAGCTAGATGGATGAATGGCCTGACTTGGTATTTGGCCGCTTTGGTCGCCCCTAAACACCCTCTCCTTTGCATCTGCTTGGTTCTGGCCAGTGGAGCTTTTTTTGTGTAGCAAAGGCATTGCTCCACACATTCTCCTGGGTAATGGGTGAGGAACCATCTATGGCCCGCTTTGACCAGTTTGCATGCCACTTTGCAGATAAAGTCACTTGTATCTGTGCCGATTTGGACTCCAGGGTTTTGGCAGTTCCAGCAGATGTGCCTCGGGTATCATCTTGTCCTGTTGTGTTAAATTTGTTTTAGTTGGTGCAGTCTGAGGATGTGTACAAGATCCTGGGTAGTGTGCCAGCAACGTCGTTTGCTCTAGACCCTTGCCCTCATGGCTAATAAAATCTGCCAGGGAAGGTACGGGCAGGTTGTTGGAGGCTATAATTAATGCCTCATTAAGGGAGGGCAGGATACCATCGTGCTTCAAGGAGGTGGTGGTGGTGAGACCACTACTAAAAAAGCCCTCACTTGATTCCTTCAACATGAACAATTACAGGCCTGTTTCTAACCTTCACTTTTGGGGCAAGGTGATAGAGTGTGTGGTGGTGTCTCAGCTGCAGTGGGCCTTGGATGATTCAGATTATCCAAATTCCTTTCAATCTGGCTTCAGTCCTGGATATGGGACTGAAATTGCCTTGGTTGTCCTAGTGGATGACCTACGCCGGGAGCTTGACAGGGGGAGTGTGTCCCTGTTGGTTCTGCTGTATCTCTCAGCGGTGTTCGATTGGAGGCACTGCTTTTGAGTGGCTTCAGTCCTTTCTCAGGGGGAGGGTCCAGAAGGTGGTGCTGGAGGACTACTGTTCGGCTACTTGGCCACTGGCTTGTGGAGTCCTGCACGGTTCAGTCTTGCCCCTATGCTGTGAAACCACTTAGAGAGGTCATCCAGGGATTTGGACTGAGTTGTCAGCAATATGCAGAGGACACTCAGCTCTTACTCTCCTTATTACCTAATCCTAGGGAAGCAGAGGATGTCCTGAATCGGGGGGGCTGCAGGCTGTGATGGGCTGGATGTGGGCTGATAAACGGAGATTGAATCCAGACAAGACAGAAGTACAATCGGGATGAAGCCAACTGGGATGAAGGTCTTCGACCAATTCTGTATGGTGTTACACTCCCCTTGAAAGAGCAAGTGTGCAGCTTGGGATTACTGCTGGACCCAGCTCTGCTTTTGGATGTTCTGATGGAGATGGTGACCAGAGGTGATTTTGCACAGCTTTGGCTAGTGCGCCAGCTGCAGCCCTTTCTCGAGAAGGCAGATCTGGCCATGGTTACCCACACTGTAGTCACATCATGGCTGGATTACTGAAATGCGATCTGTGTGGCGCTGCCATTGAAGAATATTCAGAAACTTCAGTTGGTGCAGAATGCAGCTGCCAGGGTTCTTTCTGGAACTGCTCTCTTGGAGCATATTACACCTATTCTGAAAGAGCTGCACAGGCTACCAATTTGTTTCCAGGTCCAATTCAAGGTGCTGGTTTTGATCTCTAAAGCCCTAAACGGTTTGGGCCCTGGATATCTGAAGGACCGCTTACTCCCAAGAGTTTCTGCCCGTCGGACAAGATCATAGGAGGAGGCTCTGCTCCACGTGCTGATGGTGATAGAGGCTCGGCTTTCAAGCATACAGGACAGTCACTGCCTCCAGACTTTGGAATGCTCTCCTGGCTGGCATCTGCTCCTCAGCTTCCACCACAGTTTTTAGAAAACAAGTAAAGATGTAGCTGTCCACACAGGCTTTTAAATGAGATTAGTTTTTTACAAGCTTTTTTGCTGCTGCTGCTCTGCATTTTATATATTATTGTTTTATAGAGGCCTTAACATTTTTAATTGGCAATTATTTTTATATTTTATATTTATATTAATAGCTCTGTTTTTGTATTGTGTGTTTTAACTATACAATATTGTAAACCTTTGAGATAATTTTAATGAAAAGTGATATATAAATCAAATAGTAAATAAAACATTAACATAATTAAAGCAATTTAAATTTAAAATATATATTAAAAACTTTAAAACTATAGATTAAAAGCCTGATTAAACAGGGAATGGGAGACCCTCACTACATTCCAATGTTTTTACATGAAGAAATTAGATTAACACCATTTTTGAATCTGTTGTGAAATAGTAATTCCATCATGGATGTCTGATGGCATTTTTCAGGAGAGTGGGGAAGTATATACACAAGCAATTGCTATTCCATATTAACTGGTCATGAATCTGGGTGGGGGAAGACTGGTCCCCCCTTGCCCCCTCCCCTGCATAAACCCATTAACACCATTATGCAAGTAACAATAGTACATTTGTATTTGGGTTCCTTTCCTTCTCCACCTGTAATTGCAGTAGTACATAAGTTTGACAGTACTTCACAAGAAGACATTATATATAACAATTTATTTCACACACACATGCGCTCTCTCTCTCTCTCTCACAAGTGTCGTGTCTTCAAAAGGAAAGAGTTGGCACAAGAGTTGAAAGGGAGAGGATGGAGATGCTATTGCTAGAGACAGTAAAAATGCATCAAAGCACGTCAAATGAGAAGAAATACACATTCTGGCCTGGTCTGCCCAACTCAATGTTGCAACAAGTGCCCATGAAAATGACACATGCGTGCTTCATGCTGTTAATAGCTGCTAGCCCGAATGATTGCTCAGTGCAGTTAACATTTTTAATGTAACTTGAACATGTGAGTAAAACTGTGTGCAGAACAAATTCAAAATGCATTTTAGCCCTATTCAGACATTATGCTGTTTGAGCGCACAGATATCTTTGTTTTTGTGTGGATGACTGTACCTGTGTTCATTTAAACAGTGAACCTAGGTACAGGCCCCTCAAATGCATGCATGGTACAGATAGGAAGTGTGCTGCTGTACCTGTCTGCAGTATAACATGTGAATTATTGTGCTTGTGTACACTGTACACTTGTTGTGTATGTGTTGAACATAACATGTGAATGGGACTCATGACACTCGTCTTTTTAGGCCTGTGCAGCAGGTAATTGTCTTGCTTAAGGTGTGGTTAAGAGTCCAATGGTTAGCATAGAGTCCAATGGCTTTCCAGGGTTTTTAAATCAGTTTTAATATTTTAACCCAGTTTCCGGGTTTTTAATTACTGCGACTGTTTAATTGTTGTTCTAAAATGTTTTAAAATTGTTAGTTGTTATATTCTTTTTTAATTTTTGTTTTAGCTCTTTACTGTTTTAATTGTTTGTTTTAATTGTAAACCGCCCTGACCATTTTGGAAGGGCGGTATAAAAATTAAAGAAAGAAAGAAAGAAAGAAAGAAAGACAAGGCAGATAAAGCCTTATCTAGTTCCATTGCTCAGGTAAGTCTTGGTCAGGTTGGGTCTGGTCTGGCAGGGATCAATACAGAGGTCAGGTCTGTTAGAGTTCAGGATCTGGAGAGCTCCCAGGCTGATTGCTGAGCATCCACTCAGGAGAATGGGATGTCACTTCAACAGCTCACTCAGACTGAGACCTTAAATAGTATTGACCAAGAACTCCTGTCACAAGCTCTTCCTCATCTTTCAGGGACTGCAGAGGCTTAAAGAATAGCCAGGACTTCTTCCGCAGGCATAGACTCCCATGGTGTTGTTGTTGTTGGTGTCTTCACTGCAGAGGGTTGAGGCTCAAGGAAGCCCTCAGATTCAGAGAATAAGGGCAATGGTGTATCTTCAGGACATGGCTGAGGCAGTGGCTCCAACAGGCTTGGGGCCCATTCCATTGCCTCATCCCCTGAACTTCCTGTATTCACTCCACATTCAGCCCTGGCAGTGGTGACTTTGGGGTCACATTGAAGATGGTATCCTTGGAATGTGGCTGCAACGGTGGCTCTAAGGGATCTGGGGCCCACTCTGCTGCCTCAACCCCTGAATTCTCTGTATCCACCATGGATACCATCCATCCATGGCAATGGTGGCTGCAGGGTCAGCCTCATGACAGTAATGATGTCTAGAGAAGACTTGCGTGCACATTAATAATATGTCCTGGTGAATGTAATAGATGTTTGCTTTGTAGCAATTTGTTCCACTGGCACCAGGTATTTTTCTGCAGTCGTCTGAGTTCATCCAATATTCTGGGTTGTATTCCAAATCATGCCTCAGGAGACAGGAAGTAGAATCCAAAACCTTTGCCCAATGTCTGGTAGTTAGGTAGGTGGTGCCAGGAAAACCACAGTTCCTTCCTGTCTCGCCTCAGGGTTGGATAGTTTTTGAGAGAGCTCTGCTATCTAATCATTCAGGCTGGTTTGCTGCTTACCATTTTCTCTTCCCCCCTCCTTGTTCTACCTGGTGGGCAATGCTGGTAGGGGATTTTTTTTGCTGATTGGTTTTTCTTTATCTAAGCTAAACAGTTTTCTTTACAATCAATTAGTCCTTTTGGCTCAGCTTGTTTTCTCAGTTTGTTTTACTTTCGGTTTTACCCCTCCCCGCTCCTATGGAGCCTGCTTATACAGGGGACCTCTTGGGACACTCCCTATCTGCCAAACTCCCCCCTTCCTTCCTCCTTTCCCTCTCCCCCTCTGAAAAAGGAATCCAGCAGTCCAAAGCTTCGAGGTTGCAAACAGTTGCAAATGCTCATGCTTGTCTTCACCGGCTGATTCCAGAGGCGGTGTTTTTTGCCCAAAGAGGCCAGTTATCTCAAAGGAGAGGGCTCGAAACCCTCCGAATGCTGAGGCAGTTGCAAGAAAATGCAAAACGCCACAGAACAAAAGATCAAGCCTTTGGTGGTGTGCTGGAGCGAACGCCTCCCCTGGCAGGCTGTTTGCCGTCAATGGCTTCTGCAACTTTTACTGCTCACCCTTCTTAGAGGGCTCCAGGGATTGATATTTGTGGCGGTTTGGACGGGCGATCTATGTACGCCCGCGATCACACGGACTGGCATATCACAGGGGGAGGGGGAACCCAGTTCGCTGGTCACCCCCCCCCCCGCATCCCAGCCAGCTGCTCTGAATACTGCCTGCTAGCCCAGCCGCTCCTACAGAGGGGAGATTACCTGAGCGTCTCCCAGCTCCTGTAGGGTCTGTGAGTATAATTCCTCTTGCTGAGGATCAACAGGACATGCAGCTTTCCCCTGCTTTTCAATTGTGGCTTAAAGATTGTATATCACTCTGAGTTTGATTTCTCAGTTTAATGTAATGTCCTCTGTTCATCAAAGGGCAATGCTCTAGCTCAATGAGAGGGATCATTCCCCCAAATGAGAGGGGACTTCTTCCATGGCTACCTAGGCATAGGATTCCAAAGACCTGCCTCTCCTACTCCTCCTTCCTACCCCAGCTTTTCTCAAGAGGACCCTAACCTTCCTCTACCCAAATAACAGATACTGCCCCTCCTAAGTCTTTTTCTCCTGTACCCACTCCTTGTGTACCACCTTCCCCTATAACACCTCCAGCCTCCACCTTCTCACTCTATGGACTGCTCGTCCTCATCTGATATGGAGGAAGGTGAACTATCACAGGAAAAGACCTCCCCCCAACAGACTAGTTCCTTCAGACCTTGCATTCATTCATGTATTCGTTTTCTATTTCATCCCTCCAAAAGGGCCCAGGGCGGTTTACACAGAGATATAGCAAATAAATAAGATGGATCTGGAGAGGAGAGCTGGTGTTGTGGCTGGCATGGATTTTCCCCTTTGCTAAGCAGGGCCTGCCCTGGTTTGCATTTGAATGGGAGACTACTTCATTTATTTAGTCGAGGGGCTTAGACTTGATGTCTTATTGGCTAAGACACAGTGGACTATCAAGGACTTCTCCAGAGTTCATCTCCAGGCTTAGATAATACGGTCCCATTCCATATTTTAAAAAACTAACAAACAAACCTGTATACTTTACATGGATGTTATAGCCTCGTTAGTGTCTTCCATCGTAGATGCCCCCAGTGGCATGATTGGTTTCAGATACCCCCGTGAATAACAGGGGACGTACAACTGAAGAGCCTAGAAGGTAAGAAATTTGACTTTCCTTGACTCAAAGCTCATGGGGCTGTTGCATTGGTTGTAAAGGCAGCCACAGACATCCCCATCTTCACAAGGGCCTCGGTGTTGGGGCTAGGAGCTGATACAGCTTGTCCCAACAAGAACAAACAACATACGCTAGGTATTATAAGATATGAAGGCAGCAGCCTTTGTGGCTGTCTCTAGCCGGGAATGTATCCTGCATGCATCTAGCTCTCTGGCAGCAGGGGTAGCTACGAGGCCCTGCCTCAGGTTACATGGATGGAAAGTGGACCACTAATCCTAACGCTGGCATATTTTCCATTCTCCTGGGCCAGACTCTTCGAGGATTCCCCGGACCCTGTATTGGTTGAGTCTAGGGACAAAAGGGAAAGAAAAAGAAACAAAAACAAACATTGCTGGTAGCCAGACAGTAGTACAACCGCCCGGGCAAGTGTTTTCATTGAGCAATTTTTGTCCCTCCAGTCCTCCAAAGATATTCAGTCAACTCCCCTGAGAGCTCTGACCCTTCGGTAACATTTCCAGGGCGTTAGCCGGGTCAGCAACAACTATGCTTCTGAGGAAACAGGAAACAGGCCCAGGGACTACCCTTCAGATCTGGATTCCTACATGGAAGGAAACAATGACTCCTTCCTGCTGGAGGCTGGCTTCCACCATCTTGTGACATCATGGAGCCACTCGACATCAGACACCTAGGTCCCAGAGTTGTAGCCCACGGTCTCTGTACTTGCACCTCTTCACCCTGGAATCCGACGAAAAGGCAGCAGAGGTATCTAGTGATACAGCATCTCTTCCAGATTTAGTCCATCAGACCATCCCTACTCTGACACTTCATCAGGGGATTTACTCCACACTAATCCTAGTACCAGAGAAGGACATCTCATGGAGGGCCGTCTAGACCTCAGTTGGCTGAACCTTTGCATATAAATGGACCCCTCTGGAGAGTTTCCTTCCACACAGTTGAGGAAGCGGTTTGTAAACAGGAGTTCTTTTGGTTTCCATAAACCTCTTGGTAGCATACCTCCACATCCACCCATCCCCCGCAGATTCTCTGTTTTCCTCTCCTACAGCCAGCATTACCAGTACAAGCCATGCCGCTTGGTGTGTCCTCCACTACGAAGGTCTCCACCAAGTTTGTGGTAGCCATAATAGACAAAGTGCAGGTGGAAACACTTCACGTCCTTCGGCATTGCATGATCGCCGAATCTGATCAGTGTCCCTCTCCCAAACCTGCATTGATATGAATCACACACTACACTTTCTGAGCCCTACAGCTTCATGATCAACGACCAGAAAAGCCTCTTAGTCCCTCCCCAACCTCTTCTACAGGTGGGAGCCATCTTCGACACCCAACTGGAAACCAGAACAAGATAGCATCATTAATCCTCTATCATCCAGAAACTCATCATTTTCCTCTGCTGACGAAGGGCGACATTTTCTGTACTGATGGGTCTCTCCTGCGATATGATCGGGCCTACTCCTCTCATTGCTGGACGGGATAGTTATTACTATGGATGCAAGTCTAGCCGGATGGGCAACCATCAACCAGCCCAGGGAGTGGGGTCTCCCCACCAGATTTCATGGAGGTCAGTCCACTAGAACAGAGAGCCGTATGTCTGCCCCTCAGAGAATTCAGCCACCCTGTACTGAACCAATATGTGCTTATCGCACAGACTCTGTAGCAGCATAAACTCACAAGATGAATCAGGGAGGCACCAGGTCTCGCAGCAGGATGAGGGAATCCAATTCTACTATCCTCTTGGGCATAATTCACCTAAAGCTTCGCTCGAAGCAGAATGCCCCAGTGAGGCGACCTACCAACTGCGGATTGACTAAATTCCCATTCCATAGACCCAGCAAAATGGTCACGGCACACAGTAGGCTTCCATCAGGCCACGACAAAGTCGGCCCTCCGAGTAGTGGACCTTTTTTTTTGCGTCAACAACCTACCACCACCAGAACCATTGTTTGTCACCAATTCCTCTCTCCACTAGCGGATGCAACTGACCTGCTCACTGCCCCCCTGGTTTCCTGGCCTACTGTAGGCCTTAATAGCAGAGTTGCTAGCAGAGTAATGCAAAGCTGATCTTGGAGAAAAAGCAAACGTAATCCTTATTGCTCCCTCTTGGCCAAGAGGACCGTGATTTGTGGATCCAGTTTTTCCTTCCCTCCAGGAAACTGTGGCCTCTACCTCTCTGCCCAGAACTACTCTCACAGGGCCCAGCACTCCATCCGCAACCGACCTGGCACCAACTGTATGCATGGAGGGTGAGTATGCCTTGATGAATTGGGAAGGATACACAAGGAAGGTACAATCCACCATTTTGGCATTGAGAAGACCCTGCATGAACAGGCTCTATCAAGCCTGCAGAAAACTCCCTTCCTCTATCTCCTCAAGGGTACCCAAGGCCCCATCATTCCCCCAAGGAGGCATAGGAATGGATCTGCGCCCCAACCTTTTCTGCAAATTAGTCTCCCATTGGCATCCGTCCTACAGTTGACAATCTTAGTCCTCTCTCCCTTCACTCCTCCTAAAAGGGACAACCAATCAATCTTACTCCTCCGCCTGTTCATATACTTTCACCCTGGGAATTCTACAGGTCCTAAAGGCCCGCATGCGCTACTCCTCCGAATTCTCAGTAAGGTTCCCCTAGGGATTCGGTCGTGCAAAGTACGGTTTCAGATAGCCAGATCCTTGGCATGCAGGTTTTCCGACCTGGGCGCCCTCTCAGCATGCAAGGAACCTTGCTCCTTCATTGATGAGGCCGTCATTTTACAAATGGATCCCACCTTTGTTCCTAAGCGTAACTCCATCCTCCACATTTCGAAAGAGGTTGTGTTACCATCGATTTACCTGGAGCTGAAGCATCTCAAAGGAAATGATAGTGCACACACTGACTAGAGGTTCTCAGGGCACTTCGAGATTATCTGAATCGCTCAAACCCCAGTGCAACCCAGCCGCACTCTCTCTTTGTCTGTCTTCCCTCTAAAAAGTCCTTAGGACAAAGTCTCCCTAGGTGACCCTGGCCTAAGGGATCAGAGCCACGGTCCACCTGGCATACCAAACACTCAACCTCCCGACTCCAGGGGGAAGCACGGCTCATTCAACCAGCAGGGCCAGTACTTCAGCGGCTCTTTTGGCCAATGCTCCCTCTATTTCATCATTAGACAGCCCTTGGGCATCTATCTCTCCACTAGTTTAAAAATAAATAAATAAACAAACAAATAAATAAACAAAATAAATAAATAAAAGCAAACAAACAAAAAACTATAGGGTATCATCATTCCCTTCTGCTCAAGTGGCCATGGCCCGCATGGTTCTACAGCAAGTAGTCCACTTTTCCCACCCTGTATTTTTATACGGCTTGGGTATGTCCCAGAATATTGGATGAACTCAGACAACTGTGGAAAAAGAAACATTGGTCTTACCTGTGAAGGGTTCTTTTTTGCAGTTTCTGAGTTCATCTGCCCCGCCCGCGGACTTCACTGCCATAAGGATGGGGGTACTGTAGTGGGAGGCAGTTTGCCTACTGTTTACTGCTTCCTCTTCTCTTTGCTTTCAGCCTTCCTCATTCATGTGATTTCTCCTTTTAACCAGATCTGCTCTCTCTATCTACTTAGCACTATTGAAGTTTTCATTTTATAGCTCTACAAAGACCTGGCTCTACAGTCCGGAACTGGGGTTTTCCTGGCGCCTCCTACCCAACTACCGGACATTGGGCAAAGGTTTTGGATTCTACTTCCTGTCTCCTGAGGCATGATTTGGAATACAACCCAGAATATTGGATGAACTCAGACACTACGAAAAAGAACCCTTCACAGGTAAGACCAATGTTTCTTTCTCTGATGTGCAATGTTTCACACAGTGAAAGCACATTCAAAAGCAATTGCTTCTGAAGTGCTGTTGAAGCGCATGCTTGTTGCACTTCAAGATTGCTACCTAGGAGTTTTTTCTTTGAGAAACACATAGCTCTGTAGGATGTCATTTTAAAGAGATTTCAGGTTCTGTGAGTTCACTTTCATTCATCTAATGACACTATGACATAACTTTTGGCTACAATGAAACAGTCCCTTAGAACTAATGGAACAATGCAAGGTGCTGGAACAAGAAAGGAAACCAGCATTCCAAAAGGTCTGCCTATACAGTACCTGAAAAATGGTTGCATGTTTGTTGCTATCTGTCTCTTGAACCATTCAAATATCTGCTCTGCCTGACTTCTGTGTCCTATAAGGGTTCAACTCTAATGGTACTTTGGCAGGAAAGGGGAAGTTAACTTGCTGGAAGGCATTCAGTTCAGCAAACAAAGAGAGACTCCTGTGACACTTGGAACCCAGGACACAGTGCCTGACAGTGATGTGAATAAACTGGAAGCATTCACATGTCAAGTTTATAATGTTAGCACAAAGATAACTACTGTATATTTTTAGAGTCACGATGGTGAATGTTGTCTTCAACAAGAGCTGTACTTACACCAGCAATCTTAAGGGCAAACTATCAAGCACTGCTCTGTGTGATATATAAATACCAACCCTTCCATCTTTAGTAGGGCACAGGTGGATTAATGATGGCAAACAAATTATACCTGCAGTGTGTGATATTGCATGCATTCCTGAATCAGTCTTGCAGTTGGTCAGATGCTTGTGTGTTAAGAAAAGATGCTGTCCATCCTACAAATGCTTGGCCTACAACCTACCATATATTGAGACATGTGGATACAGTGGAGATGATCTCCTTGGTGATAATGTTTCCCCAGGGTTACAGAGAAGATACTGATGATGAATATGGCAGTTGTCATGATATGAGATACAGAATTCCAAAGTTAGATTTGTTTTTTAAAAGGTCATATTGCTGTGTTTGACACGCTAAGTTTCTAGTACATATTTAATGTGTTTGAAATTGTTATATACAGTACAAGTTCTTGTGAAGTATTGTCAGCTTTATTTACTCTCGCAGTTATTTGTGGGGGAAGGAAAGGAACCCAAATACAACAAATGTCCTATTGTTACTGGCATAGAGTTGTTCATGTGCATCTAAAGGGTGGGCACAGTTGTGCCCACCCCATGCGGAGTCATGACAAGTTAATGTGGAACAGCTGTTCTTATTTATATACTCCTTCCCCCACCCCTGATAAATTCCTACAGACACCCATGGTGATGTTCTCATTTACAATAGTTCTTAAAATTGTGTTAGCAGTCTTAACATTTTCTGTGTTCTGTGTGTAAAAAGGAGGAAAAATAATCTTCAGGAATAATGAGGACATGTTTTGGATCTTATGAAATGTTATTCCAACAACACCTTAACAAAAAAAAATTGGCCCAATAATTTCTGAGATAATGAAGTTTATTAGTTATGAGATGGTGGTCATCTTGGTAAAGTCATCACAACAATGTAACACAGGTGACAGAGTGATGCCATGGATATTCTTCATCTAGGAAGGTCTTTGAATCCAATCAAACAAAGCAATCAGTATCAACTTATCTCTGTCTCAAGACAAGGCTCTTTTCCCTATGCTCAGACTACATTTTGTGAATTTTTTGTCCTTGCAGCTGCAGATTTGATGTTTCTGTTGGTGCTTGTGTCCAGAACCCTAATACAAATCCTAGAGAATGGTATGAAAGCACATGTTAGAGTAACCTTCAATAAGGTTGCTGTATATATGCCTTCATACCATGCCCTGGGACCTGTATTAGATAAGCAGGTCTGGGCACTGGTCAGGATATCAGTGAAATAAATAAAGCAGAGTACCAGTGGGAAGTCAGAGCTCACAAGTCTTGGTTATCTGCTCTTTGTTTTCTGCAGGACCCTGTTATCCTTGGGTGTTAGCTCTTTGTTTATAGTGCACTTGCATCAAAGTTGCCATTCACCAATTTCTCCTTATCCCCATCTCCCCCCCACCCACCATGAGCAGCAAGACTTCCAATCAGTGTTCCCCCTAACAGGGATTCCCAGATGTTGCTAACTATAACTCCCAGAATCCCCAGCTGAAATGGCTTTTGCTTGGGGATTCTGGGAGTTGTAGTCAACAACATCTGGGAATCCCTGTTAGAGGGAACACTGTTTCCAATATGCCTTCCAGTTCTAAAATGCTATAACTCTATATAAACCTTCTATATAACTATATGACTCCATGGTTGCTACTGGGTGAGGTGGGGTCTTGTCCTCCAGAATACCTGTCTGAAGGAGTGTCTGGGGCGATCTATTCAGTTTAGTGGATGCGGTGTGTGGTGTGATTTTTTTTAAACTTAAAGATACTAGCCCTCTGAGCATTATGCAGTTGGTTCTGCCTTTGGAAGTAGATCGGCCCCAACTAAATTAGTCACTCCACCATTCTTTCCTCCACCATGATTCATTCTCCAACCATTGTTGCTCTTATAGCTGTGACAGCATAGCTACATAGTGCAACATACTACATCACTGGAACATAATCTTATGCCTGCTTTAAGGGATTTATAAGCGGTCCTATTCCTTGAAGCCAATAACATTGGTAATCGGAATTGTAATGTTATTTAAGTATGCCACTTTTCATGCATCTACAAATCCTGTACTGGCAAGTGCCTCCAGCCCTCTGGCAAGCAGGACACCCAGCACCACACAGATCTCCTCCCTAGAGTTCTCATTTTCACTGCTGTTTTTGAGCAGGGAAGAAACAACAGGAATTATTTGTGAGCAATAGGAGAGAACTCACACTGTTTTTCCACACCCTGAGGAGCTTATCCTCCATTGTATGGGTTGTGCACTGAGCATGCTCTGAAGACAGGACCAAAATTGAACTGTAGGTGTGGCTAGCTTCCTGCCTGGAAGGCGCCAAACCCAGTTCTGGTCCTGTCTTCCTCTGACTAACAGGGCTGTGAAGGAGCTCCTGCAATCCTTCACGTTTATTCATATTTACTTTTATGTGGCTAGCTTAGTCCGTCCTTCCTTCCTTCCTTCCTTCCTTCCTTCCTTCCTTCCTTCCTTCCTTCGCATTGTTCCAGGGTCAGAAGGAAGTCGTATTAATTTTTTCTAAATGTATCTAGATTCTTTTTTTATTTCATTCAGTCTCATTGGCTTGTACTTCCATTTTATATTGCGGTTATGCAGCATTCACACGCTGGAGCCCCTCTAGAGGGCTCCCTCTCAGAGGGTACATTATCGGAGGTCAGAGGACAGCCTTGTGAAAGACCGTCTCCTTCAGGGACAACCTGACCCTGCTCTTCCTTGCCTAGCTGGGAGTGCGTTGCGCACAATCCCCCCGTTGCGCACAGCCACGCTGTGGAGGTCTCTTGAAAGGCTCTTATAAAGGCTAAAAGATAGACAAGGCATTTGGAGAAAAGCACTCAAGGTGGGAAACAAAAGAAACGCCCTGTGCTCCGATCGGCTTTTCGACTAAGCGAGTGGCTGCTTCTCTAAGCTGTATGTGAAGAGCGTACTCCACACTGCTTGCTTGCTATGGAGGAGGAACAACTGGTGCTCCCACTTGAGTCTGGGCCTCCGTTCTTGCCCTGTAAGGAGGCAGTGGTTGAAAATATAGAGCAGAATCCTACCGAGCCCCCCCCCAAGAGCCAGTTGAAACTCCTCACCAGCCCTCCAAGAACCTAGAGCTCCCTGCACAGCTGGAGCAGCTGTTGGAGGAGCCCACTAGGCTGCCACCGTGAGGACCAGTCTTTCCTTGGCAACTGCCGCCACTAGAGTGCCCGCAGTCACCATGGCTGTCGCCAACCACTCCCGTGCTGGAAGTGCAGTTAACAACTCCTGATAAGCCTGCCTCTCCTCCTCCTCGGGAGCCTATTCTCCCTCCTGTGTTGCCTGTTCAGCTGCCACCCCACCTCCCCCTGCCCTAACCACCTGGCCTTCTGTATGCTTTCCCCCCAACAGTTGCCATCAGCAAGCTCCTCAAAAGATTCCACAAAGTAGGGTTGCAACTTCTTATAGCCACCTTTTGGCCCAGGAGACCCTGGTTCTCTGATCGACATACCCTGTTGGTCAGTCCCCCCTGGCGTCTTCCTCCCTGCCTGGACCTTATTGCCCAGGGGCCCATTCTTCACTCAGAACCCCAGTCGCTCCAACTCTCCCATCTGGAAATTGAGTACAATGTAAACCTTGGAATAACCCATAAGGGTTATTCCAAGGCAGTCCAAGACACAATTCTGGCTTCCAGGCTTCTTTCTACGAATCGGATCTACCAGGCGTCCTGGGTGGCATTTTCCAGGTGGGTGCATAGAAAATGGCTTAACCCTCTATGTGCCAGGATTCCCGAGGTGCTGGCATTGCTAAAGAGGGGTCTGGACATAGGTCTCCATCCTAGCACCTTGAGACGTCATGTCTTAGTGCTCTCTTCAGTTCTCCACCTGAATTCATGGAATGTCTCATCCCTACATTGCCCACCGCTATTTCCTCCAGGGGACTACTAACTTAGTCCCTCCCACGGTTTACAGATTCCCATCCTGGAACCTGAATAAGGTGCTCGATACCCTCACCAGAGAACCATTTGAACAGTTGGCGGAAATATCTCTGAAGCTTTTCTCCCTCAAAGTGCTGTTTTTGGTTGCCATAACTTCTGCCTGTAGGATCTCAGAACTTGGGGCCCTTTCAGTCCATAAAGAACTTTGCCTTTTTCAACCTGATGCTGTTGTCCTCAAAGCTAACCCTACCTTTGTACCCAAAGCCAACTTTGCCTTTAACCACTCCCAAGATGAAGTACTTCCCTCTTTCTGCCCATCCCCGGTTCACCCCAAAGAACGTCTTTGGCATAACTTGGATGTCCGGCAAGCATTGTGCATTTACATCTGGAGGACTCAGGTGATCCGCCGTTCAAATTCCCTCTTTGTCTCTTTCCGACAGTCTTCTCTAGGTACCAAGCTCTCTAAGAATACCCTCGCTAGCTGGATCAAGTCTTGTATCTGCTTGGCCTATGAGGCCCTTAACCTGTCTGTACCAAGAGGCATCATGGCAGATTCCACTTGCATTGCTGCTGCCTTCTCTGCCAGTGCCCCCCTCACAGAAATCTGCAAGGTGGTTACATGGTCTTCTAGCACACGATTTATCAAACACTACAATATTTCCTCTTTCCACTCTCCTCATGCCGCCCTGGGTAGAACTGTTCTCCAACAAGTAGAGTAACTTGTATCTCTCTCTCCCTATTTTTTCCTTTCTAGCTTGGGTATGTCCCATACGATGGAGGATGAGCTCCTCAGGCTGTGGAAAAAGAAACATTGGCCTTATTGTGAAAGGTTCTTTTTCACAAATGAAGAGCTCATCCGACCCACCCAGCAATGCTTGTTGCTGTAATTACTACCTGGATGGCCACTCAAGGTTCAAGGTTTCCTTTCTGGAAGGTGGATCGACTTCCAGGGTCACTAGCTTTGCAGGCTTTATATTTTCCTCTACTGAACTGTGATGACTTGTGTTATTTCTTTCTTGCACTTGTTTTCTCTTTGTTGTATCCTGTACTATGAGCGCTATGGTCCCGGAACTGGGGTTTGGCACCTTCCAGGCAGGAAGCTAGCTATGCCTACAGTTCAGTGCCAGAAAAAGATCTGGTGGAGGAGAGATGATTGGTGGTGATCACAAATAATGACTGGCTAGTGAGCTAAGCCTAACTTTGTGCTAATGTTGAACATCTTGTGTGCAAGGTGTGTATTTTTTAAACTTGTAAGGAAGGACATATTTTAAGGCTAGGCCATTGTAAACTTGGGTTCTGGAATTCTAGCTGAGTATTTTTGTTTCAAAAACGTGAATGTTGGTGATTAGCAATAAACCTACAATACTGTGAGCCTTGTATTTATTGGCAGGTGTGATGTCTCCATTAGGACTGTGTGTGTTTTGAGCTTTAAAAAAACAAATCAAACTAGTACTACAATAAACTAAATCCTATACTTTAAAATCATAATTCTCAACCTGCATAAATTATACATGTGTTGAAGAGTTTAGCCAGTTTTTTCATTTTGCATAATTTTGCTAAGGAGATGTGCAGGGCACTTAAGCTGCAAATTGCTCTAAACACATTGGAAGGATAATTGCCCCTTTTTGATTTCTTTACACTTCCCCTTATTTGGCACTGATAACATATTTTTCAAGCCTTTGTAGCTCTTATAGCTTGATTTTTTCCTTTAAAAAAAGATGGGGCAGGGATTAGATTATTCTCTGGGTGCAGAATACTGTACTGGATTCAGCATGTCTGCAGTACAATCACAGAATTGCAGAATATGATTATGTATGTAATGATCATAAGTGCAGATTTGGATTTTGTAAAGTCATGATGATTATGACTTTAACTCTACCTCAGGCCTTGACAAATTTTCTTTGGATTTAGAAGCCAAACTTATTTTTCTGACAAATACCTGCTAGGGTGAGCATCAGCAGACGGGGTCATTGCCTCTTTTTCTTACTCATGGGTTTCCTGGAGGAATCTGAATAACCATTCTACACATTGTGATGCTGGATTTACAAGACCTTTGATCTGATTCAGCTGGAGTTTTATTATTAAGAGGGGGAAGAGCCCAAATCACTGATTCATTCAGTTCTGGTAGCTAAACCAAAGTACAGGAGAAAGGTTAGGGCATGGCATTAATGACTTCCTGATTTCCCTCAGTTTCAGTCAAATTCTGCCTCCTCGTTGCCTTTAAAAACAGTAGCTGGGGCAGGGGAAGGTGGCAGGATAAAAAGTAAGGGGGCACCCTTATATTCTAAGCATGGAAGGACATAGTTCAGTGTAAAGTGGCCCTCATTATTTGTGGGGATTAAGAACATAACAACAGCCCTGCTGGACCAGGCGCAAGGTACATCCAGTCCAGCATCCTGTTTTACACAGTGGCCCACTGTTCCCGCCAATTTCCATGGATAACGAAACTGCTAATAAAGACACTTTACTCCAGAGGCAGAGCCACCATTGAGCAGATGGGTTAAAAGAACCCAGGCTGCCGTCCCTCAGCGGCCATATCTGGCACCCCAGACACACACTCCATGTCTGATGTCAGATGTGGGGTGTGTGATTTAGCTCAAAAATGGGGCCATGCAGCCCCATTTTTGAGCTAAAAATTGACCAGCACTGTCTTTGCAGTGCAACCGGAGCAACTCTCTTTGCCTTTTAAAGGCAGGAAGAGCCGCTCTGGCCAATTTAACTCCTAAACATGGCAGCGTGGCCCTGTTTGGGAGCTAAACCTGACGTCAGATGCAGGGGCGGGGCTATGGCCGCCACTGGCCTCCCTCTGCCCCTGCTTAACTCCATGGGGATTGGGGTAGGATTGCTATATTCTGGCTCTCCAAATCTGGGCATCCTAATTTGCATATTATGTTAATAATAATAATAATAATAATAATTATTATTATTATTATTATTATTATTATTTCAATTTCTACACCGCCCTTCCAAAAATAGCTCAGGTTTACAAAGAGAAACAATAAATAAATAAGATGGCTTCCTGTCCCCAAAGGGCTCACATTCTAAAACTAAACATAAGACAGACACCAGCAACAGTCACTGGTGGTTGGCACCCTCGCTCTGGGCCACCCCAGCACCCCCCAAGTGCAGTTATGGGGCTGCTGAAACCTCCATTCTTTCCTATGGAGAAAAACCTTAAAGCCACTTGTGGGGTGCTGGGGTAGCCCAGAGTGAGTGGTGGTCTAGTGCAAAGAGGGTGCCAACCACCCCCATGGGTTGCTAACCCATGGGGTACTGGGTTTTGTTGTTTCTGAAGTGTTCTGAGTGTAGATTCTTTGGTAACATATAAGATTTTCAATGACAAACCATGAATCCACTCTCATCTGCTAACCTTAAAGACACATAAACTTCAAAAATCATTTAAAAACCAGCCCTTTGCTCAATTAAATCAGCCCTTTGCCCCATTCCTTTCAAATAATTCTGATAGCTTCCTTGCCAACCTTGGGAACTACCACCCACCACACTCCACTCTAGGATACCCCTTTCTCCCCGACGTGAAGCTATACATTTGCTGCCATCCTCATTATTCTCTGAGGAATTCCAAAATAATTTTAAAATTCACCAATAATCAGAGGAGTGTCCAATTGCCTTGGAACTTTGTGGATAGTAGGCACCCCTGGTTGTCTACCACCCACCCCACTTTTGTGCCCCTAGGTGCTCCATAATAGGGGATATGGGCTGGTTCTGGTCCCATTATACACTATGAAAAAAATAAAAATATTTCAAATATTCTTAAAAAATCATAGGGGTGTCCAGTTGCTTCAGGGTTTGCATGGTTGTTGGCACCAATGGGTGCTCCACAATAAGGAATAATGGGCTGGTTCAAGTCCCATTATACCCTATGAGAAAAAAATAAAAAGAATTTTCAAAAATTCATAAAATATTGTACGAGTGTCCGATTTCTTTGGGGTTTGGGTGGCAGGTACCCCTGGGTGTCAGCTACCATCCTACCAATTTTTGGATGTCCGAACCAGTTCGAACCGGTTCAAATCGAACCTTCGAACCACCCTGGTTCAAATTCGAACCGGTTTGAATTCGAACCGGTTTGCACATCCCTAGTCAGTGTAGCAACTGCCTCCAAACCCAGACAATGCACTTTTCCTTTCCCTGTGCTCCAAGCCACTGCTGTCATCTGCCAGCTTCCCTGTTGTTGTCTTCTCCTCCCCACAGAAGAGAAAATGGTGAAGCTGGCTGGTTGCAATAGTGCGGAGTGTGGGGAAAGTAAAGAGAAAGAAGAAGAGTGGCAAGGAGGCTGTTGGTGGCCCTGCAGGGGTGTTATTGACTCTTTTTGCTGCTAGGGGGCAGACAGCCCTGGCTCTAGACACCAGGATGAAAAGTGTAGGCACAATAGAGAGTTGCTACCCAGGATTTGCCCTGCTCTATCTTGTAATGGAGTTTTTTGTTTAACATTAGGCATGTTCTTGTACTGTTTTGATAGCAAGAGGGATTGAGGCTCTTCTTTTTTTCTTTGATTCTATTATTCACGATTTGCTGTTTGGGGAGCGAGAATCAGAGGGAAGTCTTGAGCAGCTCCTGTTTGTTAGTAGATCAGTTATGACTTACAGCCCAGTCCTAAATACTTATACTTGAAATTAATTCCCACTGAAATTCAGTGAAACTTGTTTCCTTGTTAATGCACAGCTCTAAATATCAAGAATTGATTCATGAGTAGTTTTTGTACATGCATAACCAAAATGTATTCCATATTGGATCAGAATACAGTAGTCCTATTATGTATTTAACCTATCTGTGAACAGTTTTATTAAAAGCAGCATAGGAGAGAATATTTTTTAATTTTTGTTCTTTATTTTCACAGGAACACTTAGTCGGTCTGGATGAGCCAGTTTTGGAAATTGGGCACCAGGCTCTGCTTAGACAAGAGCAAGCAAAAATCATTCGGTTCGAGAGGCAAGCGGAAGAATTCCTCCATGCAGTCTTTTATCGTAAAGGTTGGTCTCAGTGAAAGAATGACATGATTATCTGGATTAGTTTGCTTGCCTTTTAAAAATACTTTCTTCATCATAAAAATGTGGTGTTTCCATAATATATCTTCAGGATTTTAGTCCTACTTGTGATACACTTGTAAAAGTATAGAGGTGTTTTTATAAATGTACCTATCTGAATTTTCAGGAGATGCAAACAGTTATCTGTCACCATTTTATTATCAAATACATTGCAAAAAGTGTGCTATAGAACCATAGACATAGAAGGATATGTCCAGAGGCCATCTAGCCCAACTCTGTAGTTAGGAAAGGATTAGGCATGCTTAACTCTTTGCAATTGTGACCCATGGAATCTACTTCAGCTTAATGGCTTCCAGGGCAGACTTTTTGTAAAGTTCTGTTGGTAATATGTCCCATTCTTAACTTTTCTGTTGTGAAAAGTCAATATTTACATATTTTTACATCAACTAAAGTAATTTCTTTCTGCCTCAGGTGGTTGTGAAATTGCCTTCCTTGTACTCTTTTGAAGAAAATGCTGTACAGTCAGAAATGCTTCAGGCATAGGGCATCTTGTCTAAGGGAGGGTAGAACCAGGTAGTCCCCAAAGCTCTTTCTAGCTCCAACATTCAGATGCTATTCCTCCAGTTTTTCAGGTAGCCCAAGTCAGCCAACGTCATTCAGCAGAACTGGATTACTCTGGACAGGATGAAGTATATAGTAGTCAACAGTATCAAGGTGCTTCCAGGACCCTGGCTTGTTAAATTTCTTGGCATAAGTCTCTTTAGGGCTCAGCTTAGGACAAATCAATTCTTTCCTCTGCTCCCCATGTCTTTGCACCACTAGGCAACACTATTAGAACTTGTTGCCTGGTCTGGAGGCTTGTAAGGCCTTGTGGCTTAGGCATTGTGCTAGAGTTGAGAAGATACACTAGACCATTTTCCAAGGTTTTCCTTGTTTCTGACTGCTATAAGTGATTGTTGGTCACTTGCAACTGTTACCTCTAGACCGAGAGACTCCAGCGCTGGGGTCATTTTCTTTTCTTTTTAAAAAAAAAATACTACTAGCTTTTTTGCTTTTTGTTCTATAGCTTTGACGAATGGCACAAGTCCCTTCCTGCTTGTTTCTTCCTTCATATGCCATTACATGAGAATACAGTGTTAACATAGTAACTTAAAACCTGATAAATATTACTCAAAAGCTAGCTTTGGGCTTGCTGTTTTAAATCTACAATTGACATTCTGGAATTTTGATGCTGTTCCAGTGGGCATTGGTGTTTTGTTTCTTAAATGCTGGTCCTCATGAGTTTTTGTACAGCTAGGTGCATCAAAATTGTTGATTTCTTTGTTTGAAGAACATTGAACTTTATATTTCCTTGCTCCAATATTCCGTTCCCTTTAGCAACTTTTAGCAAGAATTATTGCTATGTATTTAGAAATACACCATATATTTCTTAGGGCAGGGTAGAGTTGGTCAGGGTGCATTCTTCGGGATTTAAATACTTTGTGCATAATCAATGCATATGTTTGCTTGTTTGCTGTTCTAGACTACATTTTGTATCAGTTTCCTGCTTTGTGTAATCTTGGTGTCTGTCATATTTTCTCACTTCCTTAATTCATGTCTAAAAATCTAGGTGAAGGCAAACCTGTGAGAAATGCTTGATATTTTGTGTACTAAGTAAAACAAAACATTTCTGGGCTACAGAGATACATTACACATTGAGATAATTGCTTTATGTTTGAAAGTAATATGCTGACATAAGCTTGAAATGTGGTTATGATTTTAAAAATTGTGTTCAAGAAGGAATAATAGTATGATGCAGATAGTGGTTTGTCCAGTACACTCTTAGGTTGAATACAAGAGACAAGAAAAATAAAAGGTTTATGTATAATTGCTCAGAAAATCATAACACATGCTGCTCCCTCACCCCCGAAATATTGAATCAAGACAGCTGTAGTTAAAGTTGTGCCTAAATAATCATCTGACATCCAGAGTAAGGATGCATTGGTGCTACAGGGCAGAGATAATTTTTTGTTTATCTCCTCTTCCCTCTGGAGCCCACTGTGCCTCCTAACTATATGTCCCTGAAGGTCACATGACCATCCCAAAGGGGAGTGTCAAAAATTACCTCTCTCCTGTAGTGCCAATGCAGTGTTAGTCTGGATGTTGGCCATCGGGAATAATTCTGCACTAACATCTTGATTAACTGTACTCTTCAAATAAGACCCCTAGGTTTATTGGGACCTCTTACATGGGCTGAAAATAGATGGTTAAAGCTGAGACAGAGTTACTTGAAAACTAATTTTATTGGACTCAGTGGGATTTTCTACTGAGTAAAAGTGATTAAGATTGGGCTGCAAAACTGCAGCATGTACCGTTAATAAGTTGTTACCTAGCCAAAGTAAAATTTAGAGAGAAGTCTGTTCTTCATCGATAAAGTTCTGTTTCTTCTGTGTGGATGTTTGGGCTGCTACCATTGTTCAGAATGGTGTTTGCTTTAACAGTCATGTTCATTGTTGCATAAACTCAGAAGAATGAGCTCCTCTGTGTTAACGTTCTAAATAAGTTGAATAATTTGTTTAAATCTCTGGTCTCTTAACTTGTGTACAGTTACTAGCAGTTCAAAATCTAAACCAAACTTGCTGCATAGCTTGTTTTGGGGGGTCATCATTCATTTTATACAGTCTCTGGAAGCGTTTATTATTGATTGATTTGATTTGATTTGATTTGATTTGATTTGATTTGTATACCGCCCTTCCAAAATGGCTCAGGGCGGTTTACACTTAAAACAAATCACTAAAACAGTAAAGAGCTAAAATAAATTAAAAACAATATAACAATTTAAAAACATTTAAAAACAAGATTAAAAAATTACAGTGATTAAAATCCCAAAATCAGGTTTTTAATTTTAAAATAAACCAGATATTAAAACCCCCAAAATTTAGGAAGCTGAGAAAGCTTGGGTAAAAAGATGGGTTTTCAGGTGTTTTTTGAAAATTGCCAGAGATTTAATTGTACCATTTAGCTGAAGCAAAGTCCATCTAATTCCTGGTGTTTCAGTGGAAGAAAGTAAGCATGTGTTTAAAATCCACACTGCTAATTCACTGCTTAATTTTAGAAAAATAGGAAAGACCAACTTTATTGTCTGACTTTTAGTACTCCTAATGGAGACTGTTTGAATACTGCTTGTTTTATATGCTGCTGTTTTTCTTATTTGGTCTTTTATTCTCTCCCCCCCCCGTTTGTTGTACATCACCTTAAGCCCTTTATTGTGAAGTAGTGATTTTATAAAAGGTAAAAGTAAAATATTTATTTCCCACTGAAATAAATGGGATTGTGAAATGCTTTGGTTTGGTTTGATTGTATCCTAGACCTGGCTTTGGTGCAGTAACACCCATGAATGATGCTAGTGGTGGGGTGGATTGGTGCGAGGAGATGGATTAGTAATAATAATAGCATTTACAGAGCACATTTCTAGAGTGCAAAGCACTGCATATGCGTTGGGTCAGGGTTTGTTGTAACATCCTTAAAAGTGAGCAAGTTTTATCCCCATATTTCTCTCATCATCACTCCCCTCTCCTCATTAGAATTATGATAAATAAAATATTTCTGATGCTGAGAGTGGAATGATGCTGAGAGAGTGTGGTTTGCCCAAGGCCACCTAGTGAGTTCCTGGTTGAAATTAGATTTGAATAGGGCATCATCTAGCCCGGACACTTAAGCTCTATGCCAGTAGCTCCCAACTGGGGGCCTCCAGATGTTGCTGAACTACAACTCCTATCAGCCCCAGCTACAATTTATTGTGTTTGGGGATGATGGGAGTTGTAGTTCAGCAACATCTGGTGGACCCCAGGTTGAGAACCACTGCTCTGTGCTATACCAGCAGAGTATTGCAGACCTAGAATTCCATTAACTTTAGGTCTCATTGGCCTTCTTTTGGCAAAGTACAAACAATTATTCTCTTTTGTATAGAGAAACCTCTGACACATTTATTTTAATTTATTCCCTCAGTGTTTCATCATCAAATAGTGTTATTTTTAAAATTGTTTATTAGAAATGAAATACAGTGATCTTGAGCTGGTGCAGATGTAAAAGCAGGCTTCTCTTAATTGCAATTAAGGGAGGGAGCTGTGGAAAGGGAGTGTGCAACATCATCATCTATTAAGAGATCCTGGTTTTTGCATCTGTGTCAACTCAGACTCTGAGCTTACATGCCAAACTATTGGAACTTGACCCCCAAAAAGGTGAATATGTGAAGTTGAACAACTTGCTTTAAAAGTTGCTTTGTGTATAACTTCCCTTAAATGTTCTACCATTTAGACAGTCCCAGGGTCTCTGACCCCAGCATTCCCTTAGTGGCCCGCGAGATCATGCAGCGGATGATCCGACAGTTTGCTGCTGAATATACCTCAAAAACTAGCTCTACTCAGGATTCCAGCTCGCCCAATAGCACAAAGAACCAAAGCCTGCTGAAAGCATCTCTGGTCACCTCATCCCCTGTGGGTGCAACGGCTCAGAATCCTGTGCTCAGCAAACTTCTCATGGCTGACCAGGACTCGCCCTTGGACCTCACTGTCAGAAAGTCTCAGTTGGATTCTAGCGAACAAGGTATGCTTGCCATGCTTCTGTTTTTTTTTGTTTAAAGTATCTTGCAACCATTTGTAATATGCTAGCTATCAACAATGAAGTGAATAGCAGAGTGGAAACGAGATGGGCATGAATGTGTTGGTAGCGAGTTAAGGAGTGAAGGAAAAATGTGCTGAAGATATGTGAAACTGAATAATTATGTGCCTGCCTTTATTGAATATTTTCCAGATGGACTCTGGGACTGTCAAAAAGGGAATATACTACTTGGAAAATTCAATAATGTTCCATTCCTGGGTCTGATATTGTACTACGAGATTCCGTGTAGTGAATTGTGGTCCCAGTTGTACCTGGGGAGTATATTGGAAATATACAGTTCAGTAGAATACCAGTGATTGGAAACAGAATATCCAGATTGTCTTAGCTACAGCTATCTTGGTAAACTCATATTTGTGTACTTCAAGTGAAGTCCTTAGTTACTGTACTGGCTCTCCTGTTTCTGTATTTGGTCTTGTAGATGAGGTATATTGAGGGTCAGATTGCAGGTTATGTTAAATGTGGTGTTTTTTGCATTCGCTCTCCCTTTTCCTCCCCCCCTTTCTCCTTGCACCCAAATATCAACTGTGGGGTGGATCAGGATTGATACTGTGCCAGGAGGATGGGGGCAGATGATTCTTTGCTTCTGCTGTACTCGCCCGACTTGGATCACCTCTCCCCACCCAAGCAGCATAGGAAGCTGCCATATACTGAGTCAGACCATTGGTCCATATAGCTCAGTATTGTCTACACAGATTGGCAGTGGCTTCTCCAAGGTTGCAGGCAGGAATCTCTCTCAGCCCTATCTTGGAGATGCCAGGGAGGGAACTTGGAACCTTCTGCTCTTCCCATAGCAGCTGAATCCCCTAAAGGGAATATCTCACAGTGCTCACACATCAAGTCTCCCATTCATATGCAACCAGGGCAGACACTGCTTAGCTAGGAGGACACAAGACCAGCTCAATGGAGAGGGGAGAAGATTCAGACTGGGGCAGTGGCAAGGGGAAAGAGTTGTATCCTCTCTCGCCTATGGCCGCTGTTTGGAAGGGAGAAGCACGCAAGTGCCAATAGCATGTGTAACGTATTGTGTCGTTTGACCTTTGGTGTTTTCTGGTGCAGGGCTATTGCCAGAGGACCACAAGTTTTGACTTGCCTTGGAAACTAGCCATTATCTATAGTAGTCCTGGCATTTGCTCTTGTCCTGGGCCTTCTGACATGCACAAAGTT
Source organism: Hemicordylus capensis (assembly GCF_027244095.1). Classification (NCBI taxonomy): domain Eukaryota; kingdom Metazoa; phylum Chordata; class Lepidosauria; order Squamata; family Cordylidae; genus Hemicordylus; species Hemicordylus capensis. The sequence continues at coordinate 286,936,500 of NC_069659.1, forward strand.
GTTGAGGAAGGGGAAGAATCTCATTATTAACAGCATGCTGAGCTTTGGAGACACTTGAAAGCAGTTAGACTTCTTGTTGCTTTCAGGTGATTCCAACGTTCTTCAGGAGGTCAGGAAAAAGATCTTGCCTTTCTTTTAAATTTTAGGCTTAAGTGAAGGATGGGGTATGAACTCTAACATTCTAGGCACTGAAGCTTCATATGTGTTCTGTAGCAGATTCCTGCAGGGGGCTGGACTAGAAGACTGCTGAAGTCACTTTCATCTTTAAAATTCTATTATTTTATGTCAGGGAATAGACCCTGTTTTTCTTGCATGTTCCAAAAGCAGTTGTGGCTTTGTCCCTGACCTGGTGACACTTGGGAGCAGGTAGACTGTATTCTAACTTGTCTATCACTTTGTGCTGGATTAGCAGGTAGCTGCCAGACTGTAAAACCACTTGTGGCTACTTTTGTGGACTGTTGGCTGTAGTGCTTATGTTAAAACAAAACCTTGGTGTCTGTCAGGTGCTTTTGAAAGAGCAAATGATGCGGGAACATTTTGTGTATCTTTTCCTGGAAGTGAGTAAATATTATGTGCTGTCCCCCACCCTGCCCAAATTTAGAGCAGATTGAATTTTGACCTTCATTGTACACAAGAATATATGTTGATTTGAATGCATTCCATTTAGAGCTGAAAGATACTCATGAGCTGCCTAGACCAACCCCCTGTCCTAATGATGGATTATTTTATATATCAGTTTAGGAACATAGGAAGCTGCCATATAATGAGTCAGGCCATTGGTCTGTCTAGCTCAGTATTGTCTGCACAGACTGGCAGTGGCTTCTCCAAGTCTACAGACAGGGGCCTCACTCAGCCCTATCTTGGAGATGCCAGGGAGGGAACTTGGAAGCTTCTTCATCCAAGCATGTAGGTGCTCTTCCCAGAGCAGCCCCATCCCTAAGGAGAATGTCTTACAGTGTGCACATGTCATCTCCCATTCAAATGCAAGCCAGGGCAGACCCTGCTTTGCAGAGAGGACAATTCATGTTTGCGACCACAAGACCAGCTCCCCTCCCCTAAAAATGTGATCACAATTGGAACATAGGAAGCTGCCTTATACTGAGTCAGACCATTGGTCCATCTAGCTCAGTATTGTCTGTACAGACTGGCAGTGACTTCTCCAAGATTGCAGGTGGGAGTCTCTCTCAGCCCTATTTGGAGACGTCAGGGAGGGAACTTGGAACTCTGTAAGCAAACAGGCAGGTGCTCTTTCCAGAGTGGCCCCATCACCTAAGGGGAATACCTTACAGTGCTCACATGTAGTTTCCCATTCAAATGCAAACTATGGTGGACCCTGCTTAGCAAAGGGGACAATTAATGCTTGCTACCGCAAGACCAGCTCTCCTCCCATTAACCTTATTAATTTAATTCCATATTTTATATTGTATCTTATTCTGTGTTATATCTAGTTTATTAATGTTGTAAACCACCCTGAGCAGTAGTGCACTGAAGGGGTGGGGTATACATTTTTTAATAACAAAAAGTCATAATCCTTCTGCATAGGACTTGCATTGCCTATGTGTTTTATTTATCGAGTATTTTATACTTGCCTAGGGAGCAAGAGGTTGCCAGTTGGAAACCCTGCTGAGATGGGAAACACCTATATCGGGCAGCAGCAATATAGGAAGATGCTGAAAGGCATCATCTCATAGAGCACAGGAGATTAGGGGTGTGCATGGACCATGCAAAAGGCCTCTGGACTGGTCCGGAATTCGGGCGGTCTGGCGGGGGGCAGGGAGTGTGGCTTTAAGGGTGGGGGGTAGTACTTACACACACACCCCGCCGCTCTTCCCCCTCCGGCGCGTGTGCCGCAATGGACACATGCGTGGCGCCAGCTTTTACTGCTTGTAAACTTGGAAGACGACGACGGGGGCAGGGGCAGCAGGGAGGAACTCTGCTGCCCCAAAAATGTTTTGGAAAAGTCCAGCACCAGAAGGGGAAGAGCGGCGGGTGGTGGTGGTGGTGAAGTACTACCCCCCCGCCCTTAAAGCCACACTCCCCCCAGTGCTTGACCACGCCTCCGTGGTTCCATGCACAGCCCTACAGGAGATGGCAGTGGTAAGCCCCTTCTGTATTCTACCAAAGAAAACCACATGGCTTTGTAGTCACCAGGAGTTGACACTGATTTGACGGCACAACTTTATACTTTGCTTTTTGACCTTCAGAATGGCCCCCATAGCAGCTAACAATAAATTAAAATGTTTTTAGTTGATTGTAGTTGAGTTTTCGAACTCAGGAGTACTGTGTAACCTGAAAGCTCATATAGTGAATTATGAACACTGTTAAGCCAAACTCTGTGGAACTACCACTTCCCCTACCCCACCTCATAGTGCAAGCCTATCTTCATCTGAGCAGAGACTTAGCAGCTTAAACATTATTCCATGATTATTTTAGCTGTGTAGTTACAAGTCCAACATGTTCATATTTTGAAATACCTAAAAGACAGAGCAAGCATAATGTTAACTAAGCAGTGTTTTTCAGGTGGGACAGACAAGAAAAGAATATGTCCCTTGAGAAGCCAGACAAGATGTCAGCCAGGAAATAGGAAGCTGCCATATTGGTCCATGTAGCTCACTGTTGTCTACATGGACTGACAATAGCTTCTCCGAGGTTGCAGGCAGGAGTCTCTCTCAGCTCTGTCTGGAGATGCCAGGGAGGGAGTTTGGAAGCTTCTGCATGCAGGTGCTATGGCCCCATCCCCTATGGGAAATATCTTACAGTGCTCATACATGTTGTCTCCCATTCAAGTGCAAACCAGGGCAGACCCTGCTTAGCAAAGGGGACCATTCATGCTTGCTACCACAAGACCAACTCTCCTCCTGACCAGGACCCACCTCAGTTTTCACTGCTTTTTTTAATTGCTTCAATTTCCCAACACAAAGGATTTTATATACAATAACAGATCTCTGCCATCTGGAATGCTGGCTGAAAAGGGGCTTAGTTCCCATTCAGTGTAAGAGTTATCTGTTGTGCATGATCTCAAGCCAAAGCTCTGGACTTCCTTGTCTTCTTTCAAGTGGCAAGTACAGATAGAAGAACCAGAGGTCCTCAAGAGGGGCTAAGTGGGCTGCCTGTCATGGCCCTACGCTACATCCACCAAACCTTAAACAAGATCTGCAGGGTGGTGCTGAACTCAACTGGGCTGGGCACAGCTGCACATCCCTCTGCAAGGCACCACACAGCCCTCCCTCCCAGGAACCTTCGCATGCCTCCTCCCACAGTCCTGCACTTTGACTTTCTAGATAAGGTGGAATATAACTTAAAGATATCTGCTGAATAATTCTTAAAGTTAAGTATTTTAAAGTTATCACTTCTTGCCCTGTCTTTAGTAGGAAGGCTGAAAGACTACTTTCTCTTTTCATTCAAGTATATCTATTTAAATATTAGAAAATGTAACACATTTCCTCACTCCCATTACTAGGCTCTAATCTAGGCAAAAGATAATCACTTCCTTCAGCATTTCCTTATATGACTGCCTAGAGAGAGTTCTTAGACATACAGCTGTTCCCCAGATCCTTTCCAGGTGGTCAATATCTTTTTGAGATTTAGAATGCAGAACTTTAGATATTTGAAATGAGGCCCTGTCAGTGCTCAGTAGAATAATACTTAAGTCCTGGGTAAAGGAGGTGGTGTTGAATGTATTAAAAAACAGAGTTGACCTTTGGTGTTGCAAGGTGACATTGTTGAGTTATGTTCCATTAGTCATCATCTATTAAACCCTAAATCCTTTTAGGCTTGTATAGCTCATTTCCCACTATATGCTTTTGTGTTTTTATTTATTTATTTATTTATTTGATTGATTGATTGATTTGATTTATATACCGCCCTTCCAAAATGGCTCAGGGCGGTTGATTCCATTTGTGTAATAATTCACTTAGGTTCTTCTCCTGATTTGAATGAAAAGTGATAAAGGAATGTTAATTCTGTGCACTAGAAATTGTCCTTGTTAGAAAAATGTGGGTCTTTTAATTGGTTCTCTAGTAGAACTTGAAGAATTTAATCGGGCAGGATATAAGAAGATCTTGTCCCCTTTCCCTCTTAATAAAAGGGACCTTTTAAGAACAATTTTGGACCCTTAAGTTATAGAAATGTACACCCAGATGTGAAGTATTTTTTGCCTATTAAAGAAGTTTGATGCCCTTGGGATTTAAATAGCTTGAGTAATTACAAATGTAGTCTGGCGTCATGAACTGTTGACACTTGGAGATTTACTTTTTCTATTTGTGTGAGTGTTCTTTAGACCTCTTCATTATGATTTATGAATGTACAGTCAGCAGCCTCCTTGCACAGCCTACACTATTAATGTATTTTTATTAAGAGACTTAGAACAGTTCAAAATCAGTCTTGGTAGATAAGATAACTTAGAAATTTTAGATGCACCATAGACTTCTGGATAAGTTTTTCTAGTAAAGTTGGTCTGAATGTTGCTTGTCATAGCTATAGTTTTGTGTTGTGCTAGAGAAGGAGAATCAGAATCATTGAGGTGTGTGGTTGCTGGTTAATATAACATACTGAGTTGCTATGTGACTGGAAGTTAAGCTATGTTGGGAATGGCATTGGATCCTTTGAGGGATTCAGTTTTATTTATTTGGCACTTCTCTGTACTGCCAAAAACTTTCATCTCATGGTGGTTTACAAAAATTGAATTTTTGCTATGTGTTTCATATGCGAATCTACTCTGCTTACTGTATGTGAGCATTTATGAACATGAATTTTCACAATTCATGTTCCCTTCACAGAGGGAAGGAGGGAAAATATTGACAAATTGCTGTGGTCATGACGTTTTCTCTTTGCCACTGTCTTTTTCTCACTGGCTACCTTTTAAGAGTTGTTAGTAATAACAGACAACTGGGCATCTACCAAAATTGTGCAGCTTCTAAGAATGTTTATACTTAACATGTGGTTTCCTGGGAGATGGCAGTGGTCTTTTGCTTAGAGAAAATGGCTCTCAACTCGGGGAAAATGGCTCAGGAACTCAATCTCGGTGGTTTGGAACAAGGCAGGAAATCTTCCACTAAAGTCTAAAAACAAATGAGTATCCTGCTGAAACCAATGGAACATAGTATTCTGTGACTTTTGGCATTCGGTTACAGCACTAGAACTTGCATGGAGTTAGCATTGCTGCCCTAGGCATCTCTTTTCTGCTCTTGGACAAAAATATAGATGGGTGGGCTGTTTGCTAAATTAAAAAGTGGGATATAAATATCTTAAAATAATATTGTGGCTGATGTGCTAAGAGGCTTTAGTCTGATGTTCAGGGTAAAGCTCCCAAGTTGACCGGAGATCAATTTGTGGCTCTGTTTCCAGCATACAAACTTAACTAGTCTTCACATGTGTGTTTGGTTTTACCCATTCCTTCCTATCCTGAAGTGATTCTCATGTCTCTGCAGACGGAGTGCTTGATCTGTCCACTAAGAAAAGCCCTTGTGCAGGCAGCGCCTCCCTGAGCCATTCACCTGGCTGCTCCACTACTCCTGGGAATGGGTAAGGGACATTTTTAATAGTTTTTTGTTCAAAACTTCTGGTGTTTGGTGCAATAACAAACTCGGGTCAAATGCTTCCTTGTAATTTCCACAATTGAGACTCTTTTTTTTAACCTTTCAGAGTATAATAAATTTTTTTGCATAGAATACTTCCCAATTTTCAGATATAAAGTCAAGTAAAAATAAACTCTGTTTTAGATATATTTTGATCATGTAGCTGAAATATGAAGAGATGTGAGCCTTCAGTTTTGTGTTTTTTAAATATGAAGCTATCGTCTGGTATAGATGCTCAGCAGTCCTCATACAACTCACTTGGGAAGCATTCAAGACCACCAGAGGATTCACAACCTGGCAGGGATTGTGTGTGGTGACGGTTGTATGACCTATCACTTCCACATGAGGCTGACGTGAATGGCTGCTGTGATTTGCATGTTTGTGGTGGCTCAAAAAGGGTGTTGCAATGCAGTTCCTGCTTGTATATGCCCCACATAAAGGTACCTTTTCAGCTGGTGCCTGAACATGATCTCTGCCAAGTTGTGAACCCTGGGCAATCCCATCCATTTCCACAGGTGATTTCTTGGGGGCTACTGAGTATCTGAACCCAGACTTTAGTAAGATGAGATGACTGTGGTCTGTAGTTTGATTCCTTTAACAAGCAAAACAGCAATGCTTCATTTAGAGATCAAAGTTTTTAGGTTAAGGGAGCAGGTAAGCAAGGTGGTTGTATAGGAATTGCACAATATTTGTGTTTGGTGTAAACTGCTGTTAGAATATAATGCTGCCAGCTCATTAGTTTCTTATGGCTCATTAGCTTTATGGTAGATTTGTAATTACCTATCTTTGGGATGTTTCTGAGATGAAATACGAAATAGTTCAAGCATTCCTGATGTTAATCTATTCGAATACTAGCAAACAGTTATTTGCTACAGATTTCTCTTGGTGATTGCATGGCATTGTCTAGTACTATAAACCCTAAATGTTTAGGTGCTTGTGTTGATAGAAATAAGCCACCTGGGAATACAAGAAATATGGACTGATACTTTAAGATGCAAGGGCCGTAATGGAATTTAAAAATAAAAGTGTTTTAGTTCATATTCCAAGAATTTTAAGTGGCTACCTTTAGAAGTAGAATGACACCATCTTAAAGTTGTTGGGCTTCTAGTTAACTTAAAAATAAACTGTGTTGAGAATCACTGACTCTAACAGAAATATTTCACTAGATGGATCCCTTACCCAAACCTGTAACTTGCTAATTTTTTAAAAAATAAATCTTTTCAAGGAAAAAAAATCATTTCTGTTCTCCTTCCTTTTCTAAAACTTCTAAAAGATTCTGTTGATTTTTTTTTTAAAAGAAGTATTCCTCCATGGATAATCTTCAAAAGATCAGCATGTTTTGTGAATCTTAAGTAGAGGAGAGGGCATTAAGTGGTGTTGAGCACCACTGTCTATCCATATTTGGGTGTTTTTTTTGTACGATTAAATTTCATGCCACTAATTGCTGTGCCAGTTCATCTTTTATGTCTGGATATTGGTTCACAGCCCTACAGCTAGGTGAAATATTCAATGAATGCTTAAAGGTCTGTTTAGTAATTTAGTCGTTTCTCTGAGGCTGGAATGAATTTTGTTTTAGAATCCATATAGAACATTTGTTACTGAATCAAGATGCTTCAGATTATATATGATTCCTAATTACAGGAATTTTGAAAGGCTTAGAAATTCTCAGTGTACCTTCTTCCTTCAGCTATTCCGCACACCTACGACTTTTATGAAGGGTGTCTTCAATCTAGAAACACTTTACACCAGTCTAATGGGCAAAATAGTGAGAATGTATTACACACTTTTGTTCATAGTATTTACAGGAATTAAAAGAAATGGGTATAAAACAAGTTTTGGTAGTCTGATTAGACACCAAACTGTATCTGGAAAATTAGATTAATTCCTGATCTAGTTAATCATCTAATAAAGTTGGGAAGTTGATAGCATCCTAAATAATAATTCTGTTGCAAGAAAAGATCAGTTTCCCTTCCTTGGCACATGTAAAACAAAATTGAACTGATATTTATGTAGCGCATGATATTTAATTTAGCAGAAAATAGGCTCTAGTTGTGCAGCATTTTTATTTGAATGTAGTTCAGTTTTTCAGTTCTGGTGTTTAATGCAAGGTAAGCCAAACACCTTTGAGTTCTGCTGAGCACTTCGATGCTAAGCAGCAAATCCAGCATATATAGTGTGACTGCATACCCTCCAGAGTTGTCATCATTTTATAAAAAGTGCAGGTGGCTGGTGTGTGAGTGTGTGTGTTGAATTTGCTGCATTTTGTCACTTGGCTTACTCTTTTATTACTGTACTTGTTTAGTGGTAACGTCACACTAGTAATACAGTCGTGAATAGACTCTGGCGAATGATTATTCCTTTCTAATCTATAATTAAGATGCTATTTACAGACACTTGCGCGAAGCCTTTTCTACTCCAAGATTTTGTGAACCCAACCAAAGACCAGCTGACAGGTTTCATTTTTCTTTGCCCAAAAAGCTTCTTTGTTTTTGAACAAGTTTTTAAAAACTGACTGCTGAGACTTTAAAAAATAAAAAAAAATAAAATAAAAAGCCCCCACAAAAGTGATGTTACCCAAGCAAGGCCTTCTAATAAAGGAGTGGCCCCCTCACCCATTCCTCCCTACCTGTGCAAGTCCTGCTCACATCAGTTTCCTTCCATCCAATTAGGCGACCTGGGAGACCCAGCCAGCACCACGCAGAGGGACTTCGGAGTGGTGATGGGGTGCCCCCGAGAAGCTGGCAGGATGGAACGAGGGAAGGGTCTGGCCACTCCACATCTCTCAAAGTTCCATTGGCTCGATCACTGCAGATAAGCGAAGAACTGCTGAGCAGAAACCAGCATGCTACAGCTGCCAGCCATGGGCCGTCTGGGCTGCAGAATCACGGACAGCACATGATACTATCCAGGGAGGCTTCTTGGGCAAAACCACACTACGAATTCAACTTCACCCGCATGAAATTCAGGGGAAATGGTGCACTCAGCAACATCAGTGACCTTCCTTTTCTTACAGAAAACTCAGCCTTTCAAAAAATGGCACTTCAAACTAAACAGGATGGGAAAAAGGACATGAGCCATTCAACTCCTGTGGATTTAAAGATACCACAAGTTCGAGGCATGGACCTTTCGTGGGAGTCCCGTTCTGGTGACCAGTATAGCTATAGCTCTTTGGTGATGGGTTCACAAACGGAGAGCGCGCTTAGTAAAAAGTTAAGGGCTATCCTTCCGAAACAAAACAGGAGGAGCTTGCTGGATCCCGGACCAGATTCCTGGGGCTCAGATGCTGAGCAATCTACCTCTGGACAGCCATATCCCACCTCTGATCAGGAGGGAGATCCTGGCTCTAAGCAACCTCGGAAGAAAAGAGGCAGATACAGACAGTACAACAGTGAGATTTTGGAGGAAGCGATCTCTGTGGTGATGAGTGGGAAAATGAGCGTCTCCAAAGCTCAGAGTATTTATGGGATTCCCCATAGCACCCTGGAGTATAAAGTGAAAGAGAGGCTGGGCACTTTGAAAAACCCTCCAAAGAAAAAAATGAAATTAATGAGGTCGGAGGGACAGGATGTCTCTGTAAAGCTTGAGATAGATCCCCAGGGAGAAGCAGCACAGAGTGCGAATGAGTCAAAGGAGGATTAGGGATGTTGTAGAGTGCCAATTACTTAAGAAACTGGGTGAGCACTATGGCATTGTTCAACTCCCACTGCATGCATCCAGCTCCTCTTCAGTCACTGGGTGCAGGACATACTCCTTTGCAGTTCAGCAGAGACTTGTGTGGACACAGGGGGAAAGGGTGCTCTGAATGTTGCATATTTGTAAATTTTCTGGCCCGATATGGCTTAAAGCCCTTTTTTTGTGTTTTTGTTTGTTTTGTTTTGTTTTGTTTGTTTTTTGGCCTTTTGCATGTTTCTCTAATATTCTATAGAGAATTGAGTTACCTCACAAAGAATGCAGACATGGAAGTGGACTGCTTGTCTCTTGAGCCTGCATGGACTTTCAGTTATTTTATTGGGTTTTGCTTTTTTCATATGGCCTTTAAAAAAAACACCTCTCTTGAACTTTAGTACCAGACTTTTAAAACACAAACTGGATCAGTGCTTTATTTTAATTAGATTTTCACGCATTTTCTTCTTCTTGGATCCAGTTGGTTTGAAAGAAAGTTAAACTTTTAAAGATGGCTGGCCTTTTTGAATTCAGAGATTGATTATTGGATTCCTAGTCAGTTTGGTCTAATTGGAGCTGTTTTCTTTTAAATTCAACTTTTTTACCATTTGCAATCTGCTTAGTGCTCACCCGGAGGGGAGGGTGGGAATGGGTGGGGAACCTTTACATACACTACCTTCAGAATGCTTTGGTTAATTCCTTTGGAACACTACCTTCACTGTAATTTTGTTTGCTCTTTTTATAAAGGTGAGAGTTGGACTTGCCTGTTTGAGGATGTAGCCTTATCTCACGAAACTCCTTGTATTCAGGAGCATCAGGGTACACTGAATGATATATTAGGGTATTCCTCACTTTAACAAAATATGGCTTTTTGTGACCTACATGCTTTTAATGGGCTGAATTCTGAGTGTTCTAAACTGTGTGGTTCCAGAAATTAATTTAAATAACTCTCTTCTGAAGACCGGGAATACGTATAACAGCTTCTTGTAATCTTGGGCACACACACACACACACACACACACACACACACACACACACACACTCTCTCTCTCTCTCTCTCTCTCTCTCTCTCTCTCTCTCTCTCTCTCTCTCTCTCTCTCTCTCAAAAACCCCTCCCTCATAAAACCCACTGGTCTCTAAACATTACAACCTCAGTAGTCTGCCTAAATAGTCATGTAAATGAAGGATCTATGTTAATGTTCAGGGAAGAAATTTTTACAAATTTTAATAAAAACCCATTATCAGATCAGTCTGATCTGACTTAGGCTGACCATTTTACCTAGTGTAACATTGTCAGGGTTGAACACCCAACGGGTGTTTCCTTTATAAATACTACAGTTGCCAGTCGCAGGAAGTGTTCTTGCATATCCTGCATTTTTTTGTTTCCTCCATTATTGATTTAATAGTGGACTAGCATGCACTTGCATAGTCAGTTAATCATCAGTGACACTCCAAAATCCACAGTTCAGTCTTTTTAGTTGCAGAGGCATCTGATCATTAAATTTAAGCTTTAAATAAAGCTTTCTGGACTTGCAGCTTCACCGAATCAGACATATTGGTTCTTCATGTAGAAAGTCAATATGATCTTAGCTGTGCAAAAGATTGATAGGACTCCACTCTCTTGCTTTGCACAACCAAAAGAGGTAATAGAATTGATATGTGAGACATCATTAAGCACTGTTCTTGATGAGATATCTTTTGTTAATGACTGAAAGTGGATGCTAAGGTTCATAGGAAGAAGGCCTAGATAGCCCCAGGGCTCCTGCTTCTTGAATTTGGGGGCAATTAATTGAGTTTGGCCTTCTTGATTGGTTGATTGTTTCCCAGCAACCCACTGTATTCAAAGGTTAGGCACACCATTGCTGTCATGTTAAATATGCACTTCTCGTTATTGAGAGAGATCGGGCTTTTAGCCCAGATATGCTTTGTACTACTGTTCTTAGACTTTTTGTTTTGGTAGCTTAATGTATTTCCATACTCAAAAGCAGAGTTCCCTTAACTATCGAGTTGTCATCTCAGTACAGAAACCATTTTGGAGCTCCATAGTGGTGTAGAAACTCTGCAATATAATCCAGTTTTACTGGAAATTGCAATAAAAATGCACTGTTTTAAATTGTAGTTTCATCTGCTATTGAAAGTGTGGGAGAAGGCTGCAAGCTAGAAGTATAACACTTGCATAGAGTTTTACTGTCAGAGGTTTAACCTTTTGTGGCTGTTTTTATTTAAGTGATGTATGAATTGAGTTCTGTAAAACCTTGTCATAGTGTATGTGGAGTGCTCATTTTGCTTATCTAAATATTTTCTATGTGTATCAAGTGGACGACAATCATGCAGCAGAAAAATGGTGTGCCTACCCTTTAATGCTGCAGTTTAGAAAGAGAACTACTTGTATGTCATTTCAAACCATAGGTTGAGAACTGTAAATAGATAGCGATAGTTGCGTACTCTTATTGCTTTGGTTAGAAAATGAATTAAAACAACCAAACACTTAATTTTCTCAGATTAAAGTCCTGGGACCTGACGATTGTAAGATTCCTGTCTGCAAAGCTTTGAACTAAAACACTTAATATCTGTGATCACTCCCTATTCAGGTAACTCCCCCCCCCCCAAAGCTTTGGAACAACCATATTTCCTCAAAAGGTCTCTGTTTTAAAAAAGAAAAAAGTAGGTTATTTTTAAAGCACTAATTGCATTACTTTGGTAATTGCAATATAAAATAGCCATTATTGTTTTGTGAAGCATGGTTGAAATTAGCTAGTTGTCCCTTTCTAAAATTTCAGAAGCCTCTCAAAAATAAACAAAAAAGCTGCTGAATATTCAAAATATATAAATATATCTATATTTTACCTTATTGTAGGTTTTGTAAACTTGGTCTGTAATATTCAGGTGCACCTTTTTATTGTTAAACTTTTGTTTTAAGATTTCATCTCACCTGTTTTTTCCAAGGTGGCTCATCCTGTGGCTGTATCTTGCCCTAGATCCCTCAGTGACCTACTGAAGTCAGACTGCTCTGACAGGCGCCTTCGGTGTAGCTTTGAGTAGTATGTGGGAGCATCTTAACTATAGAAGAAATTGAATCGGTGTTTATCCATTAGCATGCTTAATTTTCTGCTGACCAGAAGTTTGCATGGCCAAAATCCCCAACTGACCATAGTTTGATGTGGGAAGATGTGGTTTGCTGCTGTCTTTGTTAAGATAAGCCTTGTTTTCTTCTGTTTCCAGTAAATGGATGCTCATGTAATTTGTGCAAGCAATAGGGTTTAGGCCTGGTTTTCCCTGTTGTCTTTGAGATCATCTTAACGGAACATAGCTGAGTGCAATGCTCCAGAAATGTTGAAGTCTATGGAAAGAAGATCTGGGCATTTTGATCGCTCATTTTCTCACATTCTGGAGGATGTGTGATGGATATAGTACCAGAATTTGGTAGAACTATGGTATATCTGATGGTGTTGCTTACATCCGGATGACAAATGGAAACTGTGAACAGTATTTGTGACAAGCCTCTGCTTCTACTGACCAGATATCATGAAGGATAGGTTCTCCCTCTACTCCCAGCCTAGAAGACTTATGTTAGAGTGTGTGCGTGTGTGTGCGTGTGTGTGTAACGTTTAAAATCAAGTTCACTATTGTACTGGGATTTAGATGTTGCTTGGTGATCTTTTGCTGCAGCAGGTTATACAGATGAGTAAGGCTTAGTGTTGTAGAGGTACAAGTGTGAAGTTAATTATTGTACAGTTCTGTGGAACGAGCCCAGTGTGTAGAAAATGTATCAGTTTTTTACTTGGACCTGTAAAATATAAAAGTTCTTTCCTGAGAATTCTGGAGATCTGATACACTATTACCTCTTTGCCGCCATTCTAGAACCTCATTTTCAGTGCCCCAGGCCTTTTCCTTTTAACTACAATTATTATGAAGTGGTAGGTTCTGGGCTGTTGGCCTTTTTTTAATAGAAACCTCCCTCCAAACTCTTCAGTTTTTAAAAATAATTGTAAGAGAGCTCCCCCAGGAGCACTTGAGAATCCTGTTTTTGAGTCCGCCAAATGCACCAAGAATATTCCCTTGCTTCTGGCGGACCCTAGGACTGTTCTACACTGCTTGCTGCTCTGCCTCCAAAGGAAAGGCCTAGTCTGAATGTTTTCTTAAATATTTTCTAATGCAAATCTGGAATCATTTTAAATAACTTGTTAAGAATGAGATATACCTTTTGAACCTGGTTACAGCAGGTTCTTCCCAAAGCTTCTTGAAATATGAGGCAGTTTGAGGAAGCTATGGTCTCTAATGGACATAGTGCTTGTTCAGAAAGTGTGAGGAGTGATTCCTGCTGTTTCATGGGAAAGCTGCCTTTGAAAAAAGCCTATAAACCTTGGCTGTAATTCTGCTCTGGCTGACATAATGGGCATGATCTGTGGTCTCTTGGTAAGCTATTGGTCAGAAAAAAAACATTGTCAAATTTCATTTTGTAACACTTTTGGTGACAGGGAAAAGCAGATTTCTAACCCTTGCTGTATAATGAACCTGAGACTAAATTCTCCTAAAATATTTGAGTGTTCAAGAGGCAAATAAAGGCATGGTATCTGAATGGGTGGGGGAAGAATACTTAGCAGCTCCTTTTCTTACCTCAAAACACTTTGCTAGAACTCTAAATTGAAAACTTTTTATTTATTTTTATTTTTTAAAGCTTTGTAACCTTTTCAGCCCAAAGGTGGGAATGGGTCAACTGTTAGCCATGACTGCCTGAAGACTTATGGAGCCATTGGAAGAAAAGCTGTTAGTCATTAAAAAAACCACTCCAATGTTACTCATGTTTTTTAGACAAACGGGATGCTTATAAGAAGTTCTGGGGTGCCCATATTGAGATGTGGAGGAAACATATTTTACTTCTTGCCCTTGCAGTGTCAGAAATAGCAAATGTTTCAATTTAAGACATCATCCTCAGTGCTATACAAAGCTGGCTGAGGTCTTGTTCTTAAATACAACTCCACACCATGATTCAGCTAAAGAATTGAAGGCAATCAACCAATCCTGTGCAGCTCCCAATATCACATACAGGAAAAAACAATGGAAGGAGGGGAAAGAACACAATTTTGTGTTCTTTTCCCTCCTTCCATTGTTATATATATGTATGTTTAAATATTCCAGGGTCACTCTGCAGTTTTTAACTGCTCAATGGAACAAAATTGCTGAATGCTAGAGGGGGCCCAGACTATGGCTTGTAAAGGACATACAGCTTCTTGGCGTTACAGTATACAGATATGAGCAGAAGCTGATTCAGTGGTGGAGATTCTAGTGTATTAGGAACTTATTGTTCATTTCTGCCATCTTCCTATCAACTTTCACCTATATATTAGGGCCACATGAGGAGGATGTAGTGACAGATATTTAAGGTTTCTTGGTTCATGGATTGGATGAGCAGAGAGGAAAAGAACAATAGACTAACCAGGGACTAGGACTAAGCAAAAAGTGAGTTTTCTGAGGTTTGGAGGAGAGAGGAGACTAGAGATGGGGCTGTGTGCTCTCTCTACCCTGATAATACAGCTTTAGGATGTAGAACTTTGTAATAGCTTTAGAATAGCTTTAGATATATTACCATCTGCCTGGTAATATATCAAGGAATATCTGGTTATTGGATGAAATGTAGTAAGTGAATAAGCTTCCTGCAAAAGTTTTAAATTACGCAATTATAGCTTACAATTGAATTGGCTATAATTGACCCTGTTTAGGTAATGAAAACATTCATAAAATTCATAAAATTCTCAAGAATTTTTTTTTTCGTGGTAAATTCTCCAGAATATTAGATTCCTTTCTACTCCATGTATATGATATGTTATGGGCCCTTGGTGAGAAAAGAATTATCTGTGGTTTATCTAAAAGTAAATCTGACTTAAGTATTTCCTCTCCCACTCTGAAATCATGGACATGCCACCTCAGCCTCTAATGTACCTCACATTTGGTGCTACACTCATTAAAACCTTTCAAGCTTGATAGAAAGATGTATGATGATCTTTTCAAACCATTAAAGCACTTGTCTGACCTGTTTTTTAAAAAACAACAACCCAGAAAAGGGACCTTTCAGCACTTTTACTGTTACAACTCAAGTCTTAATTTATCTGGTCTTCAAGAGTCTTAAGGTACTGTAAAAGTTTTCAATCCAGGATGATTGATTGCTTTTAGGTCAGATAATTTCTATTGATAGTAATCTGTCTTAATCTAACTTTGAAAACAAATACCACAGTTTTATAATACTCAGGCAGCTTCTGGGCATATATGCCTGATATTTTAAGTAAACATTTCAGTAAACCATTTCAGGGCTTTAAGATTTGGGATCTCAGTGGGGGAGGCTAGGTAAAGTTTCCCAAATGAAGAATAGTTTTAGACCATTATGTAGTGCTCAGTTTGAAAGTATATCACTAGGAAAATGGGTAGGGATTCTCTCTCTCTCTCTTTGTCTTCAGGGAATGAGCAGTATTTAGAATCTTTGGCTGAAATTCAAGCCTTTTTACCATGTAAATTTTTAATATAAATTCACTGACATGCTTTTTACATCAGAGGACTGAAAATGGATCTTAATGTTTAAGTTGTGGAATGGTATATTTCTTAAATGAAGGGGGAAATTAAAAAAAACCTAACTAGATTAGCATACCAGCATTAGTGATCTTAAGGGATTTTAGTATGTAATAGGAAAGTCTTTGATTAAAACTCTAATCTTGAATTGCTAGTCTGTAACTAGGTGCATTCTACGTTAGCAGGTGAAACTTCTTTACTTGTTGAGAGAGGGTAGGTGGCAGCTGTCATATGCCCTAGCATCAGAAGAACAGATTACAGACAGCAACCTCTCTGAGTCCCATTTGGTGTTTATAGCCATGGGATATTTGCTTACAGCAGCTTATTGCTGCTTGAACATGTATAAATACGTTTTGAGTGTTTGCTCATAACTCTTTCTAACCTCCACTTGTTAAATTGTCAAATGTTGGTATTTTATCAGTCCGCAGTGTAAGTTATAAACTAACGTGCTTAGGATTCCAGCTTGTACACACACTGTTTGAAAACCCTCAGGGACAGTTTACACACTACCCTCACTCAATTCAGGTACTTGTACACTATTCTTAAACCTAGCAGTGACTTGTATTTTGTTTTTGCTTTTCTTTTGATGTGCTGATAGCACATCCTTGATGAATGTCAACTTAAACTCAGTTCAGGTATCCAGGTATAACTCAGCCAAACGGATTTTAAAGCTGCATATTACTCTCCAGCACGCAGTGCCTCAGACACGTAGTGGCATTCTGTATATTCAGTTATTACTACTGAGCAAGATCGCATGGGGGTTCCTGATAATTATGTATTGTAAGAAATTTCTATATATAGTATGTGTATTATGTTATATACATATATATTATATATGTAATCTTAAACGTATATATTTAAAAATGCCACTACCAAGCCAGCACAGCTAATGTCAAATACATTCCTGGTTGCCTCCGCAAACAGTGCAGGGGCAGCTTCTCAGTGTGGCTGTGGCTTATCTTTCATCCCAGGTACTTTTAAACTTGAGCACTGGCCCTTGGGTGTCTGACCTCTACATTCTAGTTATGCAATGTCTCTAGGAATTCTGTGCACTGGCCACTGTGATGGAAGCCAATGGGCCAAGTGGGCTTGAGTTTATTAGTAACCCTTCTGCCAAAGTTGGTGTTTTATGGCAAGAGTGTAAACTTTCCAAATAATCAGCAGCAGCACATAAGTTGTGGGAACAGATTATCATTCCCACAATATGGCCCTTTTCAGGTGTCTCACCTCTTGTGCCATTCACTAATTATGAATGTGCTGGCATTTCACACCTGTAATGGTGGGCCTGGTTGCTGAGCACTCAAGGGTGCATGTATAACACATTAAAATGAAGCCTGTTGCTAACACCGGCATTAATTTTGCTATAACTGTGTATCAGCAATGCCTCTGCTTTATTATTTGACGCTTTACACTTTAGAAAGTTCTATTTATGTAGAGTATGGAAAATGGCATTTTTCACAGACCTCTAAAAGTACAAGTGTCATGGGAAAATAAAGCAGGAACCCCCTTTTTAATCTATGGACCTCATTTCAATATACTGTTTACAGTTTGACGGAATTGTATAATTTAATATTTCTCTTGTACTGTAGTTTGTATTTATTTACAGATTTTTTTGTACTGTGTGATTTGAAATTTTTTGTTCCTTGCTATGATCAACATTTTATGTAGTAGAGCACTTATGATCACAAATTAAGGTTTTTGGTTTGATTGCACTACATTTAATTTTTAATGCAGTTCTGATTTTTTGACTGGACTAAATAAGCTGTGTCTTAATGTATGTGATAAGTACTTATAAATTTTTAATTCACGTGGTCCACTTTTTTTTTTTTTTGCATTGTATGTCAAAAGCGCTGATTCTCTCGTTGTGCATGTGTAAGGGTTAACAACCCTGTTGTATTCTTTGGCCATGTCATTTTGGAAACACATTCCCAGCTGTAACGTGTATGGTAGTTTTCACTGGATGCTAGACTTTTCAGAACCACTATTCTTCTAATAAATTTTGTTGTGAAAAACTTGAATGATTCAAAGCACTGGTTTCTAGAGTGTCTTTTTGAAATAACTATGATTTTGGGTTTCTTGTGAGGTATTAGTTTAATACCCCTGGGTGGGCTTGTATATTTGTGTCCACGAACGGAGTTGCTGTTGAAAGTGTTTGAGTTGCTGAACTGTGAATACCAACATAAATTCATACAGCACTAATTCTCCCCTGCAACATTTTCTTCTCTCTTCCCTGGTCACTCTTTACACTTTTTTTTTTTGCTCATGTGTAAATTTATTATCCAATGAAATAGTTTCAGTGATATTTTTGCTTATTCTGTTTTATACTGGACTGAACTGCTATTGTATCTGATTGTGCTAACTTTTTACATGGATTGATTAAATGGATTTGTTTTATATTTTTATGCTTAGCTGCTTTGAACCTCCTTTAGAGAAAACTGGGATATAAACTTTATAAATAAATAACATGATGAAGAAATGTCACTGCAAGGTGTCTTTTTCCCTATCATTTTCATGTGATGAGTGTTTTTCTGAAAATACATTCATAGAAATAAGAATTACTAGATCCAGCAGCACTGTAATTATTTTTCTTTCCCAAGATGTGATAAATCTCAGACCTCACCACATGGAGGCATGTTCAGAAGTAATTCTTGCCACATGGAAATGATGGATTAACTTGTGTTCGATTTATTGTGTCAAAAATGAACATCAGAATCCAACTGCAGTTTCTGCAAAATAGTTATACTCTATACTGTCAGAATTGTAATTGCCAACAAGTTCAAATTATGAGAGGCAAGAAGAAAATGCATTTCTTGAGGGAAATGCATGTATCTGGATAAAGAGCTATCTTCTTTGCATATGGCGTAGATGTGACCTTAATGTATTTTGGACTGTTGCCTATTACAAACCTGTATTAGTAGTGCCTACACTTCTTACAAGGAGAGGAGAGCTGGTCTTGTGATAGCAAGCATTAATTGTCCCCTTTGCTAAGGGTCCTGGGTTGCATTTGAATGGAGGCTATATGTGAACACTGTAAAATATTCCCCTTAGGGGATGAGGCCACTCTGGGATGAACACCTGCATGCTTGCATGCAGAAGACTCCAAGTTCCCTCCCTGGCATCTCCAAAATAGAACTGAGAGAGACTCCTGCCTGCAACCTTGGAGAAGCCTCTGCCAGTTTGTGCAAATAATGCTGTGTTATATGGACACCAGTGGTCTGACCTGTTCCTACAAACAACCTTTTTAATAACAGAACAGAAATTTTCAGATTTCCTTCATGTTCTGCTTGTGGGTTCCTTGGAGCCATCTGGTTGGCCATTGTCTGAAATGGGTTGCTGGACTAGGTGGCTCTTTTGGTCTGATCCAGCAGGATTCCTGTTATGTTCTCATCACAAACAGTTTGAAATTTCTCTCAGCTTCAGAAACAGATTACCTAGGGATAATCGTTAGTAGCAAATATGAGACCCCAAGGTTGCAGTGTTTTGCAGGCTTACCTAGAGGCAAGTCTCATTAAAAGTGGGCTTTACTTGTGAGTAAGCATAGATAGGATTGAGCTGCTAATCACTTTTGTTTTTATATGATTCAGACATGCATGTGGGAGAGGAATATTGAGCCAGTTAGTTTCAGTAGGTGGCTTTTGTACATGCACTCCCTGAAGCACATTCCTTGTTAGATTCAGCATGCTATTCTGGGAGCTTGATCCATAGCTTCCTAGAAGTCCATTAAAATGATGGCCTTGAGATAGAGCAACTTCAGAGTAATAACAGGGTCTTATGTACGCTTGTTCGTTCTTCAGGAAATATCAACACAGGAATCTTAGCTTGGAAGAAATAAACATTTTACATCCAGCATAATGCAAAAAGAATATTGGGATGCTAATTTTTCTTCCTGTTTTTAGTTTATGTAGAATTTCTAATAATTTTATAGGAACAGTTAGTAACAGAAGCAGTCCTCGCGATATCAGCACTGTTTGGTTCCTTCGGTGGCTTTAGAAGCATGAGTGAGGAGCAACATACCGAAAGAGTGGAGAGAGGAGAAGAAATAAAAGCTGCTGTTCTAACAGAGTTGTTGATTCCTGAGAGAGGCAAACAGACAAGCAGTATAGATCAGAGGTAGACAACCATGAATTAAACAGATTGAATGTAAACACCTTAGGCATATGATGGAGTGGAGTAAAGTGTTACTGGGGCATCATTACAACTTACCTTGGAATTATCTAGACCCATTTCATACTGGCTTTAGAGCAGGCTATGGGTTGAGACAGCCTTGGTTGGTCCGATAAATTGATCTTCACAAGGGAATCAATGGAGGGAGTGTGACTGTGTTGGTTCTTCTGGATCTGTCCTCAGCAAGTGATACCATTAGATATGTTAGCTTTCTGGATTACCTGGGGGGTTTGGGATAGAAGGAGGCATTGCTTTGAAGTGGTTCTACCCCTATATCTCGTGTAGATTCCAGATGGTGGTGACAGCACCCCCCCCCCCCGAACAGGAGCTATTAAATGAGAGTTCCTCAGGGTTCTACCAATGTTCTTCAATAGCTACATCAAACCGTTGGATGAGGTCAGGAGTTTTTGTGCAGAGTGTTGTTGCTGATACCACCCAAATCTATTTCTGCATGTTGTCATTACCAGGCAATGGCATTCTCTCCCTAAATGCCGGCCTACCAACAGTAATGGATTGAATGAGGGATAATCAATTGAAGCTGAACCTAAATGATTGAAATGTTCATTGTAGGGAGGCAGAACATGAAGAATAGGATAGAGCTACCCATTCTGGATGTGAAAGAACAGGTCTGCAGTTTGGGAGTGCTCTTGAATTCTGGTCTCACCCTGGTATCCCTGGTGGAGGCCATGGCTAAGAGCACTTTCTCTCAGCTTTGGCTGATATGACAGCTGCATCCATTCCTTGAAGAGAATGACCTTAAAACTGGTGCATCAGCTGGTAACGTCCAGGCTTGACTACTGGAATGTGCTGCATAGGGCTGCCTTTGTAAGTAGTTCAGAAACTTCAGTTAGTTCAAAATGCGGCAGTCAGATTGATCTGCAGGGTAATCTGGAGGGACTGTTTTATGTATGTTCTTAACCAGTTGCAATGGTAACATATAACGTCCAGGCAAAATTTAGAGTGCTGGTTATCTTCTATCTATATATTCTCCACGGGCATACCCGTGGCTAATCCTGTGCATGGCAGTTCTCACAAGAGTTCGCAAGCAGAAGCACCTGATTGGGCAGTGGGGATTTCATATGCAGATAGGCAGAAGGAGCCTGTGGCACCGTGGTGATTGGGCAATGGGGATTCCATATGCAGAAAAGGAGGAGGAGCCTGTGATGGTTAAGGTCATTTAGAATGCAACTGTTACTGGTCAGAAGATGTTCTTAATTGCAGAAGAGAGGAATAGCTAGCTGGCAGGGTTCTGCGAAGAGAGGGGTCGTGAGGGAGGAAAGGACAAAAGAGCCCCTTCAGGAGGAGGCTGCTGTTGTGTGAATTAGATGAGGAAACAAGATGAACAAGATCTGTTAACTCAGTGAAGGAGAGAGGGAGAGGGGGGAAAGCATGAAGGGAGGGGGAAGAAAGAGTGGGGAAGAGCGAGTGGAGGAGAGAGAAAGAGAGCAAAAGAAGGGAGGGGAAGAGAGACAAAAGGAAGGACTAGGGATGGGCCCGAGCCTGTCAGCAGCCTGAGGAGAATGAGCAGCCATGGCGGCACCTGCAGCAAGGAAGGGTTCAGTCAACTACTGCTGTTGTTTGGGGCTACTGAGGCACAATGGCAGAGGGACAGACAAAGGGTCAGAGGCAGGCAGGCAGGCAAGGGACAGGCCCGGGCCTGTCTGCTGCCTGAGAGGAACAAGCAGCTATGGTGGCGGCAGCAAGGAAGAGCCCGGTCAATCGCTGCTGCTGCTGCTCCTGTGGGGAGGAGCAGGAGTGGGGCTCGGGTGGGGAGGTCTCTGGGGATAGGAGATTGCAGCTTGGCCAATAGGCGCCAGCAATGCTGCAGCTGTGACCAAGAGAGGTGAGGGGGATGGAAGCAACGGGATGGAGGAGGAGGAGTGCAGCTCAGGTGAGGGTGGGGAGATCTCTGAGGTGAGGGGGGCTGTGGCAGGGGGTGAGGGGAGCAACCAAGTACTAGCGTACAGTAGGAGTGTGCACGGTTCGGTCCGGGCACAATAGAAAAGACCGCCGGACCGGTCTGGATGGGCGGAGGACTGTTAATTTAAGCGGGGGTGGTGGTAGTACTCCCCCCCCGCTCTTTTCCCTCCGGCGCTGGTCTTTTGAAAAATTTTCTTGGAGCGGCCGAGTTCCTCCCTGCCGCCCCTGCCCCCATCGTTGTTTGTAAAGGCTTAAAAGAGACGAGCGCTAGCGGTGTGCATGCGCCCTCCTCTGCGCGCGCACTCGTCTCTGACGCTGCCACGCACGCGCCCTCCTCTGCGCGCGCACTCGTCTCTGACGCTGCCACGCACGCGCCGTGATGTATGTAGTGCGCGCGTCAGAGACAAGCGCACGCGCCGAGGAGGACACATGCGCGCCGCTAGCGCTCGTCTCTTTTAAGCCTTTACAAACGACGACGGGGGCAGGGGTGGCAGGGAGGAACTCTGCTGCCCCAAGAAGATTTTTCAAAAGACCAGCGCTGGAGGAGGAAGAGCGGGGGGGGGGTTAAGTACTACCCCCCCGCCGCTTAAAGTAACAGTCCCCCCATGCCAGACCGGGGGGCACCGGACCATGCATACCCCTAGTGCACAGATGCTCTGTGCAGGTTAAGCTAGTTACCTTTAATGCCCGAACAACTTAGTTATTCTAAGGGCTACCTTAGAGAGTGCCACCTTTGCATGATTCCCATTGTGCATTAAAGTAATCTGAAGATGTCCATCTGGTGGTCACTCAAGATGGAGCCTTCTCCACAGCTGTTCCTGGGCTGTAGAATGCACTCCTTGTAGAAATTCGAGACTCAACAACATTACTTGCCTTCAAAAGAGCCTGTAAAATGCACTTTTTTAGACTGAACTTTCAGGGTTTTTAGATTGTTTTAATTCTTTGATTGTCATTCTAATCTTTTTTTTAATAGCTGTTGTAAACTATCCAGAGCTATTAGCTTGGATGGTATAAAATATTATAAATAAAAATATGCCCCGTGCGATACACAGCTTTTCTATGAAAAAGAATTACATTGGGAAATGTGCCCTTTTGAGATCAACTATCATAAATATGGTGCAATAGGTCACAGGAGGAGCTGATGTATTATGGGTTCAGTAGTGAAGTTCAGGAATTGAAAAGTTGTTACAGGCTGTGGGATCCAGGTTCCTCCTTTGTCACACTCTGATATCAACAAGAAGCACAACCCAGCAAAGAACTATGCAGATAGGATCAGGCTTAATTCTCAGTGGCTCCCATTAAATTCTATGAGGCATGGCAAATGGACTATTAATGGCAAGACTGTTGGAGGAGGGTGAAAACGAGTTCCCCCAAGAAACCTGGGTCACCAGAGCACTCCAGTAATATAGTGTTAGACCCTTTACTGTCTTCCATCTAAGTGAATAGCTGCCATCCACTCCTTTGAGAAAAAAGTATTACATGATAAATGGGGAGACACTATTGTGGGGTCAAAAGTGCTATGACAGGGATCAACGTCTGGGTAATGAATGTATTTAGAATATTGTTACTCCATCCCAGCTCCCTGCAATGTAAAGAGTTGCCTTTCCTCTTGTCAGTCCTAACTAGCAAAGTAGGTATATACATAATAATAGAATAGAATTACAAATAACTAACAAAATGTTTGTTGATATTAGTGTATGTATGTGTAGGTTTTTTGTACACTGTTCCCTATAGAGTCCACCAATAGTGGTAGCAAAAGACCTTTTGCCTCTGCTGTAAAGTTGTCCACAAGTCTAGGACGTTTTTCCTCTTTACAGTGAACATTATATATTCACTTATAGGAGAAAGTAAAGGGCAGCCCCATAGGAAACAATGGCAGCAATTCACTCTTTTAGGAATAAAATAAAAGGTTTAGGAATAAAACTATCCCTGCTGCTAATAATCGCGCTGCTTGAGGTGAGAAGCAGATTTTGTTGCTTCTCAACTGTGTCAAAATAATAGCTGTTTAAACTTCATAGAAGCTAATGAGAGCCATCCACGACTGTCCCAATACTGGTCTAGGTGCAATAAAGGTTTCTCCCCACATGGTTCAGCTGCCTTGAGTGCTTACACATCACACAAGGGGCAAGACAGCACTTGTGTGGTTTGTAAATAGGTCATGAAGCTGAACCATGCTTAACTGTGCTGGTGTGAGAGCAATCAGAGGCAGCTAGGAAAGGTGAATGTGAAAGGGGCCAGAGCTGAACTGGCTGTTGTTCATATATTTATTTTCAGCATGTATTCCCTCCTTTTCTAAAGATGATTGGGTTTACATGATCTAACAAACCATAGTTTGGTGGATCATGAATGTGACTGCAGTGAGCTCTGAACCTGTGCACTCTCTTCTAGTGTGTTCTCTCTCTTTCTCTCTCTTTTCATCTGTGTGCAGAATGAGTTTTGTTCTGGTCGCCAGTATCAAGGCAGTGTGTGCACATGTATATTCAAAGTGGGACCTTCCAATTCAATCTGAGTGAGATCTAAAATTAACTGAGCGGACATTTAAAAACTTGTGGGCGCACATACGCACGCCTTAGAGGGAGCACCGCTTCCCTCTATTTTCTTCTCACTGTATGCACCTGTGAATCTTAGTTAATTAAATCATAATTCTGCATATAATCCAAACCTGGGAACTATTGTTAAACTATGGTTTATAAACCAGGATTTGAAACTGGGATCTAATCCCCATTTAATACTCTATTTGTAAATCATAATTAAACCACAGATCCTGAGTTTAGCTAAGATTCTTCTGTCACAGTTCTGTACTGGGGCTGATTGGTGCTCCTGTGTAAAGTCCATAACAACTGTGTTTCTGATCCAACAAACTATGGTTTGTTGGATCATGTCAGCCCAAGCCAGTTATTCAAGGTGGCTGTTATATAGATGACTTTACCACTCAGCTAAATAAAAAGGAAAAGTCTGTTGTCTCATGGGAAATTGTGCATAATTTAGCTGCCCAATAAATACCAGCCTTTGCTTCTGGAAGGTTCTGACCAATTAGGTTCCAAGCGAACCGATATACTTAGGGCAGCACTATACCTTACAATTGCTCTTGGAAATATCGGCATTTTTCACAGCAAATGCTTAAAGTTTGGTGTATATGACTTTAAACTCTGAGTTTCCTAGATGCCACTTTAAAAATAGCCGGAGGATGAGGATGAGGAGATGATGACTTTTAAAAGGATGGTGTGCGTGCATATTTGTAGAAGCAGCAAGATAAGACACTTAAAGCCTTGATGGATCAGACACAATCCTCTGGATGTACATTATCTACCTCTGACAGATTATTTGTATAAGTAGAGCATGGTTAGGTGTCCCTTCCATAACCTTATAGAATTGACACTGCATAAAAAATTAGTGGGGGCAGAGGGGAAGACACAGAACCAAGGATATCAAGTGTGTATTTTCCCCTCTGTTTTATTTGCCAGTTTATGTAAAGACCAAACAAACCTTTTCTTGCCTGTATCAAAGTCTGCAAACCACAATATTCTTTCTCCCCTTGCCTGCATGGAATGGAGGTATTGGAAAATTTCCTTTTCCCAATGAGCTCCAGATAAAGTTTTTTTATTTAAATGAAAGTCTTCAGTTCCTCTTCAGCAGAGTGCCCTCACGATCTTACCTTTCTGACCAGAAGTGCTGTGACATTCATTCATTCAAATTTGTACACTGCCCCAAACTTTCATCTCTGTGCGGTTAACAATAGCATAAAACAAGTTAAAAACACATAGAAAAACTTAAAACAATTAAACAAAAACCAGAGATTAAAATCTAAAAAATTTCAAAAAGCTGAGAAAGCTTGGGTGAAAAGATGGGCTTTTTTAAAATTGCCGGAGATGGGGAGGGTCTTATTTCATCAGGGAGCGCATTCCGCAATCTCAGGGCAGCAACCAAGAAGGCCCGTCTCTGTGTAGCCACCAAACAAGTTGGCGGTAACTGGAGACGGACCTCCTCAGATGACCTCAATGGGCGGTGTAGCTCGTAGTGAAGAAGACGCTCTCTTAAATACCCAGGACCTAAGCTGTTTAGGGCTTTATAAGTTATAACTAGCACTTTGTATTTTGTCCGGAAACCTATTGGCAGCCAGTGTAGCTCTATCAGTAAAGCAGTAACGTGGTCTCTCCGAGATGACCCAGAGACCAACCTGGGTGCCACATTCTGAACCAACTGAAGTTTCCGGACTACGTACAAAGGCAGCCTCACATAGAGCTCATTACAGAAGTCAAGACTGGAGGTTACCAACAAATGTACCACTGTTTTGAGGTCATTGATCTCGAGGTTAAATTAGAATTAACCTAATTCTAAATATTTCTACTTGAAAGTAGGTCCTACTGAGTTCAGTGGGATTCCACTTCATAGTAAGTATATTTTGGTGGTCAATGTGGGAGTGGTTGATGCTGCTGGCAGCAGATCAGGCAGAATAGCCATTTTTTCTTGATCTTAATATTCCATGTAGGCTTATAACTGATTTTGGAAGTGACAAACTAGCCTGATAGAGAATCTATTAAAACCCGTGTGTGAAATGCTTATATATAAGCGCCAATCATGCATCTTTTAGAACCCTTCTGGCTTTTTCATTCTGCCTGACAGAGTTGTAACTGGCAGCAGTTCAGTGTATTGCTAAACGCTGTGTGTGTCAGTATGCTCAGGATATTTGATCACACTAATTGGAAATGCTGCACATCGCAACAGCTTATTTATTTATATTCCACTGGCAAAGGTCCTCATGCTGCTTCATATGGGGGGCAGGGAAGAGAGGCAGGCCATAGAAGATGCAGGTGCCACTATTATAACTCAGGTACCAAAGAAACAACTTGATTTATCTCTTTTCCTCCTGACCGTTCACTTTCTGTTAACTTCACTGCAGTATAGAAGCTCCACATATTTCTCTCAACATAACATTACAGTTGATGTCAGGGCTGTGTTTTCATAACTCACTTCCTTTCAGGTGTAGAGAGTGGTGTTCATGATTTTAATACCATGTTGTTGCCTTTGGCCAAGGTATCTTGGTGTGACTGATCGTGCCCCTGACTTAAAGCCCTTTTGCTATGATAACCATCTTTAACAGTTCATTGTCACAAGAAAACATATATGCATGCTCCTCCTCCCCGGTCTCCTGTTGTTTTCTGTTTCCTTACAAAACCTACCACTTGCTTGTGATTTTATTTCCAAATAACTGATTTACTGATACATGTCAGTCTTTAATACAAACTAGTGAAAAGGATATGACAATGCCATAATAAAGTTTCAAAAAGATCTATCTATCTATCTATCTATCTATCTATCTATCTATCTATCTATCTATCTATCTATCTATAATTCTCTAAGGCATACTTGTGGTTAATCCTGTGTGTGGCAGTTCTCGCGAGAGTTTGCAAGCAGAAGCACTGTGGTGATTGGGTGGCAGCGGTTCCATATGTAGATAGGGAGGAGGAGCCTATGATGGTTAAAGACAGTTGGAATGCAACTGTTACTGCTCGGAAGATGTTCTTGATTGTAGAGGAGCAATCAATCAATCAATCAATCAATCAGTAAGTAAGATGAGGAGAGTGGACAGGGGGGCCTGCAAAGAGAGGGGTCCTGAGGGAGGAAAGAGCCCCTTCAGGAGAAGGAGGCTGCCGTTGTGTGAATTAGATGAGGAAACAAGATGAACAAGATCTGTTAACTCAGGGAGAGAGAGAAAGAAGGAAGGGAGAGGGATGGGCCTAAGCCTGTCAGTGGCCTGAGGGGAATGAGTGGCCATGGCAGCGCCTATTGGCAGCTAGGAAGGGCCCAATCAACCACTGCTGCTGTTTGGGGCTACCGAGGCCATTGTCAGAGGGAGGGAGGCAGCCAGGCAAGGGATGGGCCTGGGCCTGTCAGCACCCTGAGGGGAATGAGCGGTTGTGGTGGTGGCGGCGGCAGCGTGGAATGGTCTGGTCAACCGCTGCTGTTCTTGTGGGGAGGAGCAGGGCTCGGGTGAGGGTGGGGAAGTCTCTGGGGATAGGGGGCTGTAGCTTGGCCAATAGGCACCAGCAATTTTGCAGCCTCAATCAAGAGGGGTGATGGGGATCGAATAAAGGGATGGAAGAGTGACCAAGAGGGGGATGGAAGCAACCAGATGGAGGAGGAGGAGCAGTAGTGTGGCTCAGGTGAGGGTGGAAAGAACGCTGAGGTGAGGTGAGGCTGTGGCAGGGGCTGAGAGTAGCAATCAAGTACTAGCATGCAGATCCTCTGTGCGGGTTAAGCTAGTATGAAATATTCTATTTGTATGCTTTTCTCATATTTTTATTTTCAGATATGAACAGAATAGAAATCACTGTCAAACCTTTGTAACCAGCTTCACACACAACTGCCCAGTTCTAACATATTGAAGAGGCAGCATGGTGTAGAAATTAGTTTCTGATTATGACATGCTTGCCGCAGATTGAAATCATTAGGTGACTGTAGCCAGCTGCTACCTCTCAGCCTCCTTGCCTCACAGGGTTGTTGTGAGGACTGAATGGGAGGAAAGAACTGTGAGAGCTACCCTTGGCTCCTGAGAGGAAGGGCAGAATATAAATGTAATAAAATGAAATAATCCATCATTCATAAATATGTGATAATCCACTTTGCCTTTTTGGGGGGAAAATGATGTCCTTGCCTAGTTAACTAAGAAGTTTAAATTATCTTGCCAGTTATTTATATTTGGAGCAGATTCAGATGTCCAGCTATGTACAATAAGCTATACAGCTACTAAGAAGCTGCTATAAAATCAAAGATGCTGAGACTTAGTTAATGCCCAAATTATAGGAAAATAACGAAAAATAAGACACTGTGGCGATAATCTTATTGCAAAGGTCCTACAAAAAAGACTTAATTACAGAGCAGTCCCATGTGACGTAGAAGCTTTACAAGAAGCAGATCTCCTGTCGGTAGGGTTGATGCTACCAGCTTTAGGTGGCAGCTTTGGGGCCAGTTCTCAGGGGTGGCACACTAGCCCGTCCCCCATGGATGTCTTCCAGAGAAGGAAGGTGAAATTATACCTCACTGCTTTCCTTCCTTACTTGCTAGAAAAGGAAGAAAACAGGAAATATTTGAAAGAAGGAAGGAACTGGAGATGTACTTTTAGTTGTGGGGTGGGGGCAGAATTCAGGCACCAAAATCAAATGGATCAACACTACCATCAGGAGACATCAATTACATTTCTACACTGCCCCAAAACTTGTGTCTCTGGGCAGTTTACAGAAACATAAAACAATTTAAAACCACAAGTCTAGTTAAAAAGCTTGTGTGAATAAATGTGTCTTTAAAGACTTTTTAAAAGTTGTCAAAGAGAAGGAGGCTCTAATTGCTGATTCCCCTTCTGGCTGTCCTGCCAGCTCTTTGACCTTGGAAAGCAATGCCAACCACCCACAGAGCCTCATCTTGCTCCTCTGTAATGCCAGGTCATGGATGATAAACCAGAAATTATCCATCATCCAATTCTGATCATCCATGAGCCTCCCCCAATCAAGTATTGTAATACATACTAGACAGCCCTATCAGGTATGTATTACAGATACTTGATTGGGGGAGGATGGTGGCCCAGTCTGGTCCCAGCTTCTTCCTCCAGGGTACTCTGTTGAGGAGCAGGGGAGGGCACATGGGTGGGGAGGTGGAGGGGCTGTGGTCCATAAGAACAATATCTCCCTTACCAGGCTCCCTGTCAAAGTGTCTGACTAAGTTTGGGGACCAGGGATAGACTGGGACTATCTCCCTTCCTCCAGGGAGGCTGTTGTAGAGGGCGTGGTAGAGATTATAAATACTTCTCTGAGGAAGGGCAGGATGCCTCCTTGTC
Source organism: Hemicordylus capensis (assembly GCF_027244095.1). Classification (NCBI taxonomy): domain Eukaryota; kingdom Metazoa; phylum Chordata; class Lepidosauria; order Squamata; family Cordylidae; genus Hemicordylus; species Hemicordylus capensis. The sequence continues at coordinate 286,966,215 of NC_069659.1, forward strand.
TTGAGGAGGCAATCATTAGACCGCTTCTGAAGAAGCCTGTCTTGGTTCCCTCGGAGTTAAGCAACTATAGGCCTGTCCTCCAACCTTCCGTGCCTGGGTGAGGTGATTGAGAAGGTGGTGGCCTCCCAGCTCCAGCTGGTCTTGGAGGAAACTGATTATCTAGACCCATTTCAAATAGGCTTTCGGGCGGGCTATGGGGTGGAGACTGCCTTGGTCGGCTTGATGGATGATCTCCAATTGAGGGAGGGACAGAGGGAGTGTGACTCGACAGAGGGAGTGTGACTCTGTTGGTCCTTTTGGATCTCTCTGTGGCGTTCAATACTATTGACCATAGTATCCTTCTTGAACGCCTGAAGGGACTGGGGGTGGGAGGCACTGCTTTGCAGTGGTTCCGCTCCTACCTTATGGGCAGATTCCAGATGGTGTCACTTGGAGATGGGTTTTCTTCCAAATCTGAACCTTCCTATGATGTCCCTCAGGGCTCCATATTGTCTCTGATGTTGTTTAACATCTACATGAAACCACTGGGAGAGATCATCAGATTTGGTGCAGGGTGTTATCAATATGCCAATGACACCCAAATCTATTTCTCCATGTTAACATCATCAGAAGAAGGCATAACTTCCCTAAATGCATGCCTGGAGGCAGTAATGGGCTGGATGAGGGATAACAAACCGAGGCTGAATCCAGATAAGACGGAAGTACTTATTGTGCAGGGTCAGAACTTGGGAGATGATTTTGATCTGCCGGTTCTGGATGGAGTCACATTCCCCCGGAAGGAACAGGTATGCAGTCTGGGGGTGCTTCTGGATCCGAACCTCTCCCTGGTGTCCCAGGCTGAGGTGGTGGCCAGAGGTGCTTTTTAGCTTTGACTGATAAGCCAGCCGTGTCTGTTTCTTGAGATGAATGACCTCAAAACGATGGTACATATGCTGGTAACTGCTAGGCTGGATTATTGCAGTGCATTCTATGTGGGGCCGCCCTTGTATGTAGTCCGGAAATTGTAGTTTGTCCAGAATGTGGTGGCCAGGTTGGTCTCTGGGTCATCTAAGAGAGACCATATTACTCCTGTGTTGAAAGAACTACACTGGCTGCCGATATGTTTCTGTGCAAAATACAAGGTGCTGGTTATTACCTATAAAGCCCTAAACAGCTTGGGCCCAGAGTACAGTGGTCCCTCGACTTACGAAAAGAATCTGTTCCGAATGCATGTTCTGAGGTCGAAATTTTCGTAAGTCGAAAAGCGCATCCACGGAGGTCTGAAAACATTGTAAGTCGAGGAAACCGCATCTAAAAATTCGTAGGTCGAGTAAGCCGCATCTAAAACGGCAACGACTTCCGGTCTTTTTTGTCATTCGTAACTCGAAAACATCGTAAGTCGAGTAGTTCGTAGGTTGAGGGACCACTGTATTTAAAAGAACGTCTTTTTCACCATGAGCCCCACCGCCTGTTAAGATCGTCTGCAGAGGTTCATCTGCAGTTGCCACCAACTCGTTTGGCGGCTACTCGGGAACTGGTTTTCTCCATTGCTGCCCCTGGAATTTGGAATGCGCTCCCTGTTGAAATAAGAGCCTCACCATCTCTGGCAACTTTTTAAAAGGCGCTGAAGACACATTTATTCACCCAGGCTTTTAATTAGATTTATGGTTTTAAATTTTTAATGCTGGTTTTACATGATTTTAATTGTTTAATTGGCTTAGTTTTGATTTTAATGTAAACTGCCCTGAGCCATTTTTGGGAGGGCAGTATATAAAGCAAGCAAACAAACAAACAAATAAGTGTGCCACTGTTCTGAGGTTATCTCAAAAACGGGTGCAGCTGGTGTATCAGCCAAAGCTGATAGAAAGCACTTCTGGTGACTGCCTCAATCTGAAACACCAGGTAGAGTTTGGGATCCAGAAGCACTACAAGACTGTGTACTTGTTTCATCTGGGGAAGCGTGACCCCATTCATAGCTGGCAGATGGAGATTGTCTCCCGAGTTCTGATCCCACACAATAAATACCTCCATTTTATTTGGATTCAGTCTGTTTGTTATCTCTCATCCAGCCCATCACTGTCTACAGGCAGGCATTTAGGGAGTTTATGGCCTTCTCTCGATGATGTTGACATGGAGAAATAGATTTGGGTGTCACCAGCATAACACCTTGCACCAAATCTCCTCAGTATCTCTCCCAGCAGTTTTATGTAGATATTAAAAATCATTGGAGACAGTATGGAGCACTGGGGGACACCATATAAAAATTCGTGTTTTGAAGAACAGCAGTCTCTAAGCAACATCATCTGGAATCTGCCTGAGAGGTAGGAGCAGAACCACTGCAAAGTAGTGCCTCCCACTCCCAACCCTCTCAGATGGTCCAGAAGAATATTATGGTTGATAGTATCGAAAACCATGGAGAGATCCAAAAGGACCAACAGATTCACACCTCCTCTGTCAATTCCCCATTGGAGATCTTCCTGAGGCCAACCTAGGCAGTCTCCATCCCATAGCTTGTTTCAAAACCAATTTGAAATGGGTCTTGATAATCAGTTTCCTCCAAGACTGTCTGGAGCTGGGAGGCCACCTCCCTCTCAATTATCTTGACCAGCCATGGAAGGTTGGAGACAGATCTATAGTTGCTTGATTCTGAAGGATCCAATGCAGGCTTCTTCAGAAGCAGTCTAATAATTGCTTACTTAAGATGGGAAGGCATCCTGCCCTCCCTCAGAGAAGCATTTACAATATCTGCCAGGCCTTTTACAACAACCCTCCCGCTTAATAGTATAAGCCATGTTGGACAAGGGTTAAGAGAACAGGTGGTAGACTGCACTGCTCCATCAGCTTATCCATGTCATCAGGAGGCACAAACTGAAACTGATCCAGTCTAACCACATAATTAAGAGGCATTTTTGGTCATCTCTGCATTAGACTGCAATAATTGTGAGGTACATGAAAGATTTTGTCCACACAAAAAATTATGTAAAATGCCATAACAGGCAATTGATAGGGATGTGCATGAAACTGGTTTGGAGACCCTTTATAGACCTCCAAACCAGTTTGAACAGTGACTCGTTCCTCTGGTTCGAAGGCGGGAGGGTGCCGGAACCGGGCGGGTGTGGTTCAAAGGTAGTAGTGGTGGTGTACTGCTTTAAGGGTGGGGAGGGTGCACTTACCCCTCCTGCTGCTCTTCGCCCACCGGTGTTCCAGTTTTCTAAAGCCCCTCGGGACGGCAGCATACCTCCCTGCTGCCCCATTGCCCCCATTTACTGGAACTATCTGGAAGTAGCCAATGCGCCTGCACCGGTCTGTGCGTGTCAGCTACTTCTGGATAGTTCCGGTAAATGGGGGCAATGGGGTAACAGGGAGGTATGCTGCTGCCCCAAGGGACTTGAGAAAACTGGAGCGCCAGCAGGGAAAGAGCGGCGGGAGGGGTAAGTGCACCCTCCCCCACCCTTAAAGCGGTACTCCACCACCACCACCACCACCTTCGAACCACACCCACCCAGTTCCATACACATCCCTAGTAACTGATGGTTCAAAATTCTGATTCAAGGGAGAAGGAGCATAAACTAGCCCTACAATCTTAACAGCTCTGCTGGGCATGAACTTGCAAGCAAGTGAACATTGAAGTCCCCCACCAGCATAAGCCTGGGAGACTCCAGCGCCAAGCCCGAGACCAAGTTCATCAGCTCGATTAGGTACATTTAATTATAAAGAAGAAAATACTTACATATCTTCACTCTAAATCCACTTTTTCATTCTTGAAGAAGATTTCTTATGATATAATGAGCAAAGAGGCACCTTTTAAAGTGAGGATTATCTCCTATTTAGCAGGGAGAGAGCACCTGGCCCTATCTGACCCCATCACAACATCCCTGCAGTGGTTTTTGCTGCTTTCTACCATATGCTTCTTTTTAGAGCATGAGCCCTTTTGAGACAGGGCATAATGGCACAGGGGGAAATGACTTGATTAGCAAACCAGAGATTGCCAGTTCAAATCCCCACTGGTATGTTTCCCAGACTATGGGAAACACCTATATCGGACAGCAGCGATATAGGAAAATGCTAAAAGGCATCATCTCATACTGCATGGGAGATGGCAATGGTAAATCCCTCCTGTATTCTACCAAAGACAACCACAGGGCTCTGTGGTCACCAGGAGTCGACACCAACTCAACGGCACCCTTTACCTTTACCATCTTATTTATTATTTATTTCTCTGTGTAAACAACTTTGAAAGCTTTTGTTGAAAAGCAGTGTCTTAAGTAGTGGTAGTGGTATATTCTATCATGCAACAGGTATAGGTTTTGCTACTTATCCTGTATCTGTCCAGGGAGAGACTATTAAAGCTTGCTTTCAGTGATAGGAAATGTTGATATTAAATTAGCCTGCTTTTACATGAATTATGAAATAAATAAAAAATAAGTACAAATTATTTCCCTTGCCTCATCCAGTGAACAGGTGCTTGGAATCAGAAGAGAATCTAATGCTGATGAGAGACAGCACTGAGAAGACACCATTTGTTAATCTCAGCAATTGCCATGAACTGGAAGCAGACATGTGGGGGGGGCAGATCCATTCCTTCCAGGGTAGTGGGAGGGAAATATTTTTTATAGAGTAGAGCAAAAGCAAATACCAAATGAAGACGAGGTCAAGTCAAAGAGGAGAAATGGAAAATGAGAGCAAGGATGCTTTGGGGAGGATTAGCAACTTGAACTGAATAATAGCTGTGCTGATATTGCTAAGCAGAAAATGGCATAACCCTTACAAATTCAAGATAGATCAACAATTTGTTTTTCTCCCATAGCAATCCATTGTTTACAGAATTTGCTAATATTAACTGAAGGAAGCAGGGGGATAGTGTATAACTAAAAGAAGAGCAGTAGGAATGTCACTGGATCCTGGAAGAGAGAGGCAGCTAGCCACGAAGCACACAAAAATGCTGTCACTTCAATCTGGGGGCACTACACAAGCTGTCTGAAATCACTCCATGGCCATAAAGACTAGAATCTGTCATTGAAAGTCTTGCAGTTTAAGTGTGGAAAGGTCTTTGCCTTTATCTCTCTTTCCTTGTCCACTTCAGTCCCAACAGGATATGTACCATTGTAGCTTAACTGTGTTTTGTTTCTGTACATACCAATATAAATGTGACCTGTAGTCCATGTGGATAAAACAGTACACCATAGAATGGTTCCAATTGCTGCTATGATGTTTCCACAGTTAGCATCAATATTATTAAGCATACCAGCTGACTTAATCGAAAAGAGGGCGATTTAAGACAATCCACAGAGAAATGGTCTTGCTTTAAAGTGAATGAGAGGAGCACAGGTTTGGGCAGCAGAGCTCCTCCTCCTGACTGAGAAGTCTCCAAGCGTTACTCCTGCTCTTGGGTCTATAATGAAATTAAAGTAAAGGAAACCAGAGTAGATCTTATTTAATGCAACACCCATCATAGTCAGATATTTTTTAGTACATCCATATCATGTGCCTAAAAGCAAAAACACTGGAAATGCAAGAGCTTTGTGCTTCATCTTCCCTGCATCCCTATCATACCCCAAAGAAATATTTGCATCTCCTTGTTTCTGCCCTGGAGATATGCATGTTGCCTCTACACAGAATAATAGAATTGAAGGTTTTTAAAAGTCAGAAGGGACCTTGGAGCCGGCGGTCTTCTAGTGCAACCCCCTGTGCTCAGTGCAGGAACCTGTTACAACATCCCTGCTACAGCCTCCCTGACAGATGGCTCTCCAGCCTCTGTTTGAAAATCTCCAGCAAAGAAGAATCTACCACTGCGTGAGGCAGGCTGCGTGAGGCAGGCTGTTAACAGCCCTTACAGTTAGGAAATTCTTCCTTGTGTGTAGCCGAAATCTGCTTCCTTGAAATTTCAACCCATTGGTTCTAGTTCTGACCTCAGGAGCAACAAAGAAGAAGTCTGCAACTACAACAGCAAGTCTACAACTCCCACCATCCCTTACTATAATAAACTGCACCTGAGGGTGATGGGAGTTGTAGTTCAGCAACATCTGGAGAGGTGTTGCTGTAGTTCAGCAACATCTGGAGACATTGCCTACCTTGATGTTTTATATTCTTCAGATATCCTCCAGATGTTTGCAGACACCCAAGTTTTCTCCAGGCTAAAAAATGCCCAGCTTCTTCTTTAACCATTCCTGATAGGATTTGGTTTTCATGTCTCTACTGATCTTTGTTGCTCTTCTTTGAACTTTTTCTAGTTTATCTATGTCCTCCTTAAAATGGGGTGTCCAGAACTGGACACAGTATTCCATAAGGTAATGCTGGTATCTAAACTTGTTGATGAAGAGGATAATTAAGGCATGTATTAGGATTGCATAATTATAATGGAATGGCTAGAGTATTGAGTTCAGATGTGAAAACCCAGGCTCAGATGCCTGCTCAACCATGAGCAGCTCAACCCTGCTCAAAGAATTGCCTTGTGAATAAAGGGTCTACACTCAAAGTAAAAGCGTAGACAAGTGCAGTATTAAGTCCAACACGTGTGCTAACAGAATAAGCATTCTAGCCTAGGGAACTGTGAACTTGGTTTCCAATATTAGAGCCAGGACCATAAAGTTTCAGTAGCAGAATTGCTGGAAACTGGACAGGTAGCATTTGAGAGGAGACTGAAGGATGGCACTGCTTGTCTAGTGTCATTATCATGAAAGACGATTCAGTATTTTTATACCCTTAACCACTGTATTAGAAGGCTAGCATATAAAGCTATATAAATCACACACTACAACGTAAGAATATACAATTCACTCATACCATATTTGTTTAATATTTTTTTCACTTAATATTTTAATTGTGTCTTTTTTACCATCTTGTGTTTAAATTTTTTCCTGTAAACCACCTTGGGATTGCTTTAATGAAAGGCGGTATATAAATTTAACAATAAATAAATAAATAAATATCACACGTTCATATAGTAACCATAGATTTCGCTTCATTTGCATATAGCATGGGCATTGACCAACATAATAAGCAGCCTTGCATCGGCATTAGAGATCTGCTGGGGCTGCTGTCCAACGTGAAAGGTGGCCTCAGTGGGGTGGCTTTGGAATGACCTAAAACTACTTCTGGGCAGTCACAGAACGTTACTTCCACTGGAAACAATTGAAGCTGTGCCATCTGACTTCCTGGATATGGTTTTAAATCATTTCATAGCTGCCCGGTTGTACTACATTGTCAGGGCTGCCTTCAAATTGTGCTGCAGCCCCGGTGGGTCCTGTCATGCTAGCCACTGTTCTGTCATGCATCCATTTTCCAACAAATTATGAACATCATCATCTGAAGTCTTTAAGATACATGAGGACCCTATTTATTATTATTTCTTGTTTACACAGACAGGTGTTATTGACTGGTTTGTTTAATCCAGACATCGAGTCCTTCCCAAGGACCTGGGATGGCTGAATTTTATCATCAATACTGTTGGTTATTATAGATATCGTCGCAAAATATAGGCTGTTCCCAATAAAGTTGCTTTTTGTAATTGGCTGATGGTGATTTCTGTGGCCCCTATGGTGTTGAGGTACTCTTCAATTTGTTTTGGAATTGCACCTAGGGTGCCAATTACCACTGGGATTATTTTGGTCTTTTTCTGCCACAGCCTTTCAATTTCAATTTGTAGATCTTTATATTTTGTGATTTTTTTCTATTTCTTTTTCTTCTATTCTGCTATCCCCTGGTATTGCTATGTCGATTATTTTAACTTGTTTTTCTTTCTTCTCGACTACAGTTATATCTGGTGTATTGTGTGGCAGATGTTTGTCTGTTTTTAGAAGTCCCATTATATTTTTTCATCTTCATTTTCTTCCACTTTTTCAATTTTATGGTCCCACCAATTCTTGGCTACAGGTAGTTTGTATTTTTTGCAGATGTTCCAGTGTATCATCCCTGCTACCTTGTCATGCCTTTGTTTGTAGTCAGTCTGTGTGATCTTTTTACAACAGCTGATTAGGTGGTCCACTGTTTCATCTGCTTCTTTACAAAGGCGGCACTTGCTGTTTTTTGTTGACTTTTCTAGATTTGCTCATATTGCATTTGTTCTTAGTGCCTGTTCTTGTGCAGCCAGTATTAAACCCTCTGTTTCTTTCTTCAAGTTGCCATTCTTAAGCCATTGCCAGGTCTTGGTGATGTCTGATTTTCCACTTATATTGTGCAAATATTGACCATGCAGTGGCTTATTTTTCCATTTTTCTGTTTGGTTCTTGACTTGTTCTTTCTTGTAGGCCTGCTTTGTTTCATTGGTGTTGAATAGTTTCTCGTTATTGACCATTTGAAGTGCATCTTCTTTACTGTCCTTGATATATTCTTCAAGGCCTCTTTTTTCCATCCTGTTTGATGGACTTGCAGCATTCCTCTTTCACCTGAGCTGCGAGGGAGGTATAGCCTATCAACATCACTGCAGGGGTGCAGAGCATGATTGATGGTCATGATTTTCCTGGTCTTACGATCTAGCGTCTCTAGCTCTGCCTGGGTCCAGTCTATTATTCCTGCAGTGTATCTGATAACAGGTATAGCCCAGGTATTTATGGCTTGTATGGTGTTCCTGCCATTGAGTTTGGACTTGAGGATTTTTCTAACTCTCCTGATGTATTCACTTACAATTTTTCTTTTAACTTCAGCGTGTGCAATGTTATCAGCCTGGAGAATGCCCAAGTATTTGTAATGTTTTTTCTCTTCCAGGTTCTTGACGTTGCTTCCATTGGGCAGGTCTATTCCTTCTGTTTTTGTTATTTTTCCTCTGTTCATTATTAATGCAGCACACTTGTCTAGTCCAAACTCCATTGCTATATCGCTACTGAATATATGGACAGTATTTAGCAGTGATTCGATTTCTGACTGAGACTTTCCATACAACTTCAGATCGTCCATGTACAGCAGATGGTTTATTTTACTTGATGTTTTAGATGTTTGGTATCCGAGGCCTATTTTGTTTAGTATTTGTGAAAGTGGAGTCATTACAAACAACAGAGGGGATAGTGAGTCCCCTTGGAAAATACCTCTTCTAATGCTAACCAGTCCAAGTGTCTCACCATTGATTGTTAACTGTGTACTCCACATGCTCATTGCTTTTTAAATAAATATCTGAATGTTTTTGCTGACACCAGTTGTTTCTAAACATTTTAGTATCCATGTGTGAGGCAATGAATCGAAGGCTTTCTTGTAGTCAATCCATGCAATACTTAGATTTGTTTTTTTTCTCTTGCAATTTTCTAAAATCATTTTGTCAATCAGCAGCTGGTCTTTTGTGCCTCTGGTGTTTGGACAATTTCCTTTCTGTTCAACTGGAAGCTGTTTGTTAGTTAATAAGTGATGCATTACTTCATCTGCTATTATTCCAGTTAATAATTTGAACATGATTGGCAGGCAGGTTATCGGTCTATAATTACTTGGAACTGCACCTTTTGCTGGGTCTTTCATGATGAGATGAGTTTTCCCAGTTGTTAGCCATTGTTCAATATCACCCCCTTGCAAAATGTGATTGAACTGTTTTGATAGCTGTTTATGAAGGCTTGTTAGGTGTTTAAGCCAAAAGCCATGCAGTTCATCATCGCCTGGTGCAGTCCAATTTTTAATTTTCTTTGCTCTTTCACTTATTAATTCTGGTGTTATTATTAGATCTTGCATTTGTTGGTTACATTTTTTGACCTCTTTCACACAGCCTGCTTTTTTATTATAATCTATTGGATTGTCCCATAATTTCCCCCAGAATTGTACTGTTTCTTCTTTATTTGGTGTTTCTACGTTTCTTGCAGTTTCTCCTTCTATGCTTTGGTAGAAATGTCTCTGATTCGACTGGAATTGGAGATTCTGCCTGTGTTGTGTAATTCTGGCTTCGTATCTGCTAATCTTCTTTGACACTGCTGTTATTTGCTGCTTTATTATTTCCAGGACTTCTCTAATTTTCCTTGAATCTAGGTGGTATTTTTGGATCAGATACTGTTTGGTATTTTCATTCTTCAGCTTCTTGTCTTTCATATCTTTCAATTAACTAGCATCTGAGCTAAGCCTGGCGATTTTATTTTCTAATCTAATCTTCCATTTAGGTGATGTACTACTTTCTTTTTTTACGGGTCCACTGATCTTATATCCGAGCTCTTGTGTTGTTATTGTTGCAGCACTGTACATTAGTTGGTTTGATTCTTGCAAATTATTGGTTGTTATTTCTGCAAGTGCAGCATTGACATCTTTTAATGCCTGAGCAACTGTTTTTAGAGCTGGAAGTCGAACCCTGGTGGTTGTTTGGTTCATGTGCTCAGTTATTTTTTTCCTTTAGTTCTTGTTGCTTTTTTGTTAAACGGCATTCAGGATTTTGAGGTGAAGGCAAAGGGGAGGTTGCCTGGTTTTGATTTTGAAACAGTTCAGTCACAGTGGCATCCTCTATTTCCCACACCTCCTCCACCTGCGCCTGAGCAACTTCTTCAGTTGGTGGTAATTCTTCTTCCATATCTTTAGCCTGTGTTGCTCTTTGCAGTTCTTCCAGCTCAACTTCTGTGAATACTTTATTTCTTATTATGAATCTTCTCTGGTCTGCTAGCCTTTGTTCTGTTATTTCTGTATCTGGATGCTTCTCTTTCCAAATTGTTATTGTTATTATTATTTCTTGTTTACACCGTCAGACAGGTGTTATTGACTGGTTTGTTTTATCCAGAGATTGAGTCCTTCCCAAGGACCTGGGATGCCAGAATTTTATTGTCAATGTCGTTGCTGTTGTTATAGATATCACTGCCTGATAGTTATAGATATCACTGCAGAATATAGGCTGTTCCCAGTAAAGCTGCTTTTTGTAATTGGCTGATGGTGATTTCTGTGGCCCCTATGGTGTTGAGGTGCTCTTCAAGGTCTTTTGGAACTGCACCCAGGGTGCCAATTACCACTGGGATTATTTTGGTCTTTTTCTGCCACAGCCTTTCAATTTCAATTTGTAGATCTTTGTATTTTGTGATTTTTTTCTATTTCTTTTTCTTCTATTCTGCTAACTCCTGGTATTGCTATGTCTGTTATTTTTGACTTGTTTTTCTTTCTTCTTGACTACAGTTATATCTGGTGTATTGTGTGGCAGATGTTTGTCTCTTTGTAGTCAGAAGTCCCATAATATTTTTTCATCTTCATTTTTTTCCACTTTTTCAATTTTATGGTCCCACCAATGTTTGGCTACAGGTAGCTTGTATTTTTTGCAGATGTTCCAGTGTATCATCCCTGCTACCTTGTCATGCCTTTGTTTGTAGTCAGTCTGTGCGATCTGTCTGTGCGATTATTATTATTATTATTATTATCATCATCATTATCATCATCATTATCATTATCATTATCATTATATTTTATTTTATTCATTCAATTTCTATACTGCCCTTCCAAAAATGGCTCAGGGCGGTTTACACAGAGAAATAATAATAAAAAAAATAAGATGGATCCCTAGATGAATTAATGGAGTACTAATAGTGTATCTGTTTCTGTTGACTTCTATGGAATCTTTTTTTTATAACCAGATATTGCTCTGGATGAGACAGCCCTTGTGCAGTTTATAGTTCATACTCTTAGGTGCAGGAGTCATTTGCTGTAGTGTATGGTTGAATTGGTAGCTCAGAAGATTGTCCAGGGTCTGGGTTTCTTTTTGTTTCTCTAAAGCCTTTCATGAATTCATTAAATTACAGTCTATTATTTGTGGTCTTATTTTATAAAGATGCTGTACACCTCTGTGGTTTCAACACCAGCTGTAAGTCAGCGGTGTTGGCACTATCAGCTGCAAGAACACTGTGCATCCCTCAGAGGGCATTAAAAAGAAAGCTCCCCAATGTCCTTGATAATCAGAAAAATTATCAAGGACCATTGTGAAAAGCCCTTGAAATGAAAGCAGTACGTGGGTTAATGTTTCAGCATGATAAATCTCCCCCTGGTTCTAAAGGGATGGACTGAATGATAACATTTTTCAATTAGCCACAAGAAGGCTGTTAGATGCGTCACAGCTGGTGATTAAAACAGAACACTCTAGAAAGCAAGAGAATGTACACATCCAGTACACTTGCATTTAGGTTGCAAAGGCTACCGTGCCTGACTTACTTTAGATTCAGGCAGTGAATAAGGTTATTTTTAAAGTATACCACATCAAAAATCCATACTCTGAAGGGCTAAAATTCTGGTTTCTTGTCGTCTTTGTAGTAAAGCCAGCTGTTTCACTGGACTTCTGGAGCAAATTTGTGAATTGGTACAGAAAACAAAACCTGCTTAATTATCCTTGCTCCCATAGGGAGTTTATTAATTCAAAAGATATCACTTGAGACAACAGAAATCAAAAGATTTGCTGGACTGACTTTCCTTGCATTAAGTGCTTGGCTATGGTTTTTATAATTGTATACAAAGAACCTTCTTTCTTACAGGTCATTTGATGCATGAACTCCTTTTTGTGCTCATGCTTGCAAGAGTGAGTATTCATAGCAGAGTCACATAATCTTTGCAGCTGCTGTATATTGGGATGACCAGTCACCTCACTTCATCTTGGGAGAAGGTGCTGGGCATACACCGGACAGCAGACAATGCTTTTGAAATTCTCATACATAAATTAACCGACCTGAAATGTCGTTAATAATAAAACATTTTCATAATTGGCACAAATTGGTTTTCTGTGTGTCCTGTGTCAGTATATTAGGTGAAAAAACTGGACTGGCTACAGTTCACATTCTGTTAAAAATGGCTTTATTTTACTTTCTTGCATAAAAGACAAAAAGATTCATTTTGAAATGAAAGGCATTCTTGGTATCACTTATGAAAATACTTCTAATGTTAACCGAACCAAGCCACAGTTTCCCCCCAGCTAATCTAGGCACTGCTGTGTGGGTTTGGGTTTTGTTTTGGACAACTTTGTACTGGCTGCTCTTGTTTTTGGGTTGCGCTGTGGGAAGTCCTCTATCATCCACCATTCACAAGGGCACACTGAACAAAGGTGATGTGTCACACCTTTATTGATCTGAAGCCCATGTAGCCCAGGATCAAAACCATGTCTGCCCTATAGCAAATGCAAACTCAGACCAATTCATGCTCTCTTGATTTTCTAGGAAGGGATTCTTTCCACTGCTGCCTTGGTTTGATGAGGAAGCTGGCTGGGTTCTGGGGCGGCTGCTTCTGCCTTGCCAGCCAGCTACTAGGAAGTGCAGCAGGGAGGGGTAGAGCTGGCTCCCTGTGGATCACAACAACAAAATCCAGGGATGGGTTTTATAAGTTTACAGCTATGTCTTGTTTTCTTTACAGAGCTATAATCGTGGTGCTTAGAGTGATCTGAAAGGAACAGAAACACTTAGCCTTGAACTTTTGTTCTGCTGCTGCTTCTTGTGCCTCTGAGGTACAAAACATACCTGTAAACTTATAATCTGTCAAGTGCGTTTTTCCAAGGTTCTAAATAGAAAAGGGAAGGTTGTATGTTTTGGATAGAGAGAAAACTTAGGTGGTTGTGTGTGTAGGTAAACTATTAAGATTCAAATTGTGTGGTTTTTTTAAAATGTGTTTTTTGAGACACAGCTGCTCTGGTATTCTGCTGGAGAGCAGTCTGTTTCTTTCTTCTCTAGCTGGGGAAGATGCGGGCATCTTGGTTTTAGTCAACACGAGGGAAGGGGAGTCTTATTATGTTTTGTGTGCAAAGCAAAGAAAGATCTTGGTGATTCTACAAATAAGGGCCAAACTTCAGCTAAAGATAATGACATGTACCAAACTTCAAGAACAATGTCCTCACAGTGATAGCCTCTAAATTTTTTCAAACTGATGGTTACAGTTACTTCTTATTGCAGCTAATCTCTTGTCCCCACCCTAAAAATTATAATCAATGGACAGTTGTTGTTGCTTTTTAAATGCTCTTTATTAGCATGAGTCTTTGTTAACATCCTTTTGAACAAAACAACCCAACAACAGCCTGGATATGAGTGTGTAGGGATTTGTGCACACATGTTAATTGAGGACAGAACACTAACCAG